>NC_136057.1:1191867512-1193067512 GCF_964261635.1 Lissotriton helveticus | reverse complement strand
TACAGCGGTCGATTCCGTATTTTAGAGACAAATGCAACATTTACATAAGTATCAGTTTAATCTCCCCTCCGCTCGCTGCCCTAGCTGGCCCTGCTTCACTTCATTTAATAACAATAGCCTGCCGTGATCCCACCAAGCTTCGATCAAGCGACCCTCAATCTGTTAAAAAACACACTGTTTATTCCGGAGTCAGACGCGCTATCGTTGTGCCTGAATGAGGGACCCGCCGGCAAACCACCGCAGTCCCCGCTTTGTTTAGCGCAATCCCGCGCCGTGCACAACCCTTCCCCTGCCCTGCACAATACCTCGTTTCCCGCCGGCTGACTCGACGGTGGCCGCACGATACCTCTTTGCGCAGTACTTCCCCGAGGAATCCAGGTCACCTCGACCTGCAGAGGATTCCGCTCGTCCAGATCTAATCACGAGCCGACCACCACGCCGCTTCCCACTGCTAGTCGAGGCTGAAAGATAAAAAAGAAAATTAAACAAAACAAAGAAGCCCCGAGCGCGGGGCACACGGTGCTGTGAGGGAGCGTCCAGGGACAAGGGGGTCTCCTGGGCGCTCCCCACCTCTTTATTCTCAAGGGGCCAGGCGGGGGGGGCACGCCCCCCCCCGGCCCGCCCCTCCTGTAGCCCGCCCCCCCTGACCCGGACCTTCTTCCTGGTATCCGGGTCAGGGAGGCCGCCGGCCAATCGGTGGTGGGTCGCGCCCACCAGGGCCCGCCCCCACCACCGAGAGACACCAAAGGGGAAAGGGGGGGGAGACGGTCGCCGCGCCGCCATGCATGCGGGGGGGCCGAGGGCCCCCCCTTTTCAGGTGCTACCCCCCACCCCTCCCGGGGGCACAGATAAGAGGCAGTGCCATTCCTCTGGGGATGCAAACATTGGTCTGTTGTGCATCCAGTGTTTACACCGTGCACACAGCTTTGTACATTTTCAGATGCACAGGAATATTTGTGTCGGGTACAGTGACAGACTTTATAATGCTGGATTTAGGAGCGAGCTTAATGTCCACTTTGACTGTCTCAGGACAGTCGTGAGTCTGTCTCCAAGGAATGAGGTGGAATGAGTGAGGAATGAAGTGGGAATGTTGTGTGCCTCAGGGGGTGCAAGTGTGTGCCTCAGGGGGTGCAAGTGCATGCGAGGGAGGGGAAGGGGGCTGCGAGCTTGTGTCCTAGTGGGTGCGAGAGTGCGCCTCACGGATTTACAAGAGTGCGACTCGGATGTGCGATAGTGTGCCTCAGGAGGTTGCCTCAGGAAGGTGCTAGAGTGTGCCTCATGGGGGTGTGAGGGTGCACCTTGGGGGGGAGGGGGGGAGAGTGTGCCTTGGGGGGGTGAGAGTGTACCTTGGGGGTGTGAGAGTGTGCCTCGGGGGGGTGAGAGTGTGCCTCAGGAGCACACACAGCAAAATACAAGTCGAGCGGCACACTATGCTAACCAGATTTTTAGCTTATGTGTTTTTGAGACCTCCCTTCCCCCCCCTCAGCTTTTTAATGCCACGTAATGCCCTGGGGACACCCCACCACAAAAACACTGGGACAAGCTCTAGAGACTCCATGGCGACTGGATCCGTTCACCATGCAACAAAGGTGAAAGGACGAGCAGCCCTGCGACAGGGTTAACCCTTCAGTGCCCGCGGGCAGCGATGGATGTGACAGCAGCCGCATGACCTCAGTGCAAGTGCAGCACAACAAGTGTCCCCCCTCAGCCATCTCTCATACCTCCCAGTCACAGCGCGCCCCCTCGCTCTCAGACTCGCCGTGGTGCTGGTGGTTGGGTGGGGAGAGAGATTCCTTTATGTTTGACCCATAGAATTTGTGTCTTTATGATGAGTTGAGAGGCGCGGGGCAAACGTGTGGTTGTTAGTGGGTTTACCTCGGTGGTCCAGTACAGGGCTACATTAAATAAGTTGTATAAAACCAGGACACCTGCTGTTCCATTTCCAGCATGCCTACTTGAAAGAACAAGCATTTTCAAATGCAATAGATCTCGCATTTAAGCGAGTTTGAGCTATTGGCATTGTAAATGGCAATGCTTTTATTTATGCTTTATTTTTTAAAACATAAATAAAAGGCATTGTCATTTACAATGCCAATAGCTCAAACTCGCGTAAATGCGAGACCTATTGCATTGCAAATGCTTGTTAAACTCAGGAGCAGCAACATTGTAGTGGTGTCGCCAGGGCATTAAGTGGAAGCTTTTTCAATATTATATACAAGCCATAGTTTCTGCTTATTTATCTTAAGCAACTAACAACCATTGACAAAGCCAATAGTCTTGACTTGTTGTAGGTATGATGTTACTTATCTCATATATATAGATGCAAAGACATAAACAGCAAAATACAAGTCGGGCGGCACACTATGCTAAGCACAGATTGTTAACGTATGTGTTTTAAGCCACGCCCCTAATTACATTGGCCACGCCCCTTTGAGAGACCCCGAAGTTTTTCCATCCCACTTAAAGCCCTGCAGAGGCTGAAGTGAAGGCCGGAATTTGGACTCGCTCCTCTTTGAGCGTCCATTAGCGACAGATCTGAAGACTGGCATGGCTGCAGGGTCGGGCTCTGGCTTGGCTCTTCCTCTGAATTTCCTGGCTGGGCCGCCGCTGCTTCGCGTGTCTCGTGCACGCAGGGCTTGGAACTGTGCTCGCGCTGAGTCATCCTGCGGAAAATATGATTTTCCATCGTTTGTATTCTCGTGCCCGCTCATTTTTCAACCTATCCACACTGCAGGCATCTGTATTTTTCAGTCGGTATTAATAATACTTTTACAAGCATTCCCTTTCTGAAGGGGGTCAGGGAGTGCTGTTTAGTTTGAAAGAGCATGGCCTGCACAGCTCACCGCGTTCCCTGGCTCTAAGTACTTCACAAACTGAGAACACAAATCCTTCATATGAGGTGACTTATTGACGGCCCCTTCAAAACAACTGTGCAAAGTGCACCAGGTGCCTTTTACAGTGCTAAATAAGGTGTGTGAGCACCTCTACATCTAGGCCTCATATATTTCCACGCACCTCGCAGCTGCTCAGACGTCAGTGCGGACTCCAGCTATAATTAAGCTTCCCCAGAGAGCACCGGGCGGCGGAGAAGGAGGTGTCTCGTGTCTGGTTGCAGATTCTTGCTCAGCGGGCTGCGCATCCCTCGAAAGGCGCAGCTGTCGCAAACCTTAAGATTAATACGATGCTCGTGTTTCGAAGAGCAGAGTCAAACAGTGCCAATATTAACACGACATCTGTAGGCTCGCGTCTTCCATTGGTGCAGCCGGTGCAGTGGCACCGGGGGCCCGAGGCGCCCACCAAATCCTGACTATTGCTATTTTTACACTACAAACAGCCAGAGGGCCCGTATCCTTCCTTGCACTATGGCCCATATCACATTGGCTACGCCACTGTATATCCAAGGTTTAGCACGGCTAGGATTCAATCGACTTGATGTAGCAGAGGAGGCAAGGTTAAGGTTAGCCCATGACTATGTCGCGACCATAAAATGCTGCAGCTGTTGACTTTTATGTGGCAGCGTATGGCACCCTGGTAGCTGCAGTCTTATCCCCATGAATAACCCAATCTGCACATATTGTACTGGTTTGTAAAGGAGACTTCAGGGTTGGAGCACTGTGTTCTCGGAGGCATGGAACCACCTGGAAGCCTTAGAATACGCTAAAAAGTGTAGGTAATCTTCCCCAGTCCTAGACCTTTCACTGCCATAGTTGTCTGACTCCACCAGAGTTTATTTCATTTAGAAAATGACGAATCTCAATTTTTTTTATTTGATTTGCCCCTGACAGTATAATTAAAAAAACGATACCAGAGCTATGCCTTTGCAAACCCGTATGTGAAAGCCTGGCATTTTCAGAGAAATGCAGTTTAATACAATCGTTTCATCAAACTACCCAGCACAGTGTTAGTTTTTCTTCTATAAAAAGCAGTGATGATACCTCTAAATTGACAATGCATGTTATTGTGGATTTATGTAATTATACCACACAGCACATATAGTATTACCGCGTAGGCGGGTAGACAACTTTTTAGGATTACTGTCAGCACAAAGCAAATGGGAACTCTGCACAAATAAAGGTAGAAAATGTGTTGGTACAACTATTATTGGAACGTATTCCAGATCTATGACACTAGAATACTTATGTAATATGTAGGTAAAACTCTGCATCTCTTGCCAGTGATATTATTGTTACTGTTTCGGGGCATTACCTCTGGATTTAAATTTGGATTCTAAATAATTCTAGATGAGGGCTTGAATATTTAGTTGAAGTGGTGAGGAAAAACAATGTTACTGAGACTTAATTACGTCTGCCATGCACCAATAGATGCATGGCAGACATAATGATGGCATCTGGGTCATTATGCAACTTATGATGGCCAAACGCTTTTGTTAAGCTCAGATGGGTCGGTTGAATCAGTTACAGAGGGGTGGTAAACCCCTGGTGGAAACTGAGGTGAACCAATCGATTTTATGGGATATTGTCATGCTCATCTTGCTTTTAAGGAGTGTATTGCAAAGGATAAAGTCTATCGAACAAGCAAGAGAGAAGATCAATCAGAATTGAGCCACCAAGGCGATGTGAGGGTTGACATATCCAAGGTGTGTTCAACCGCTATGCGGTGTCAGAGATTTGAAGAATAGGATGCAGGGGCAGGGAATAGAAATTATAAAAACCTTTATTTGGTTCTGAGTGTGACATACCTAGGGTCTATCATTTCAGTTGATACAATTTGCCTAAGAACAGTGCAGTATTGGCACGTCTTCGAAAATATATTCAATTTTTTCTGGATAAGACTGAAGCATCAAGAGTGTCCCTTAGGAAGTGAACATTGCTCAGTACCTAAAGTGAGATGCAATGAACTCTTGACTACAAACAGGCTCTTAATAACCTTGTATTTGCACTTAACATAGCCCACTCTAGCTAATGTCTGATTTCATGTTTCTCTCTATGCTCACTTCCTCAACAATTCCAAACCTCACACAACACACTTTCGAGCTCCTCCATCTGTCTCTTACATTGGCTCAAATTTTTATCTAAGGTAAAAAAGGGGTGCAGTTCCTTGGGGGAGGATGGGGGAGACCTTGTAGAGAAAAATAGCATTCAAGAATGGATCCTGAGAAATGATCAGGAGAACCCGGGGATAGATCCCAGTGATTAAATCTGAATACCCTCACACACCCTGAAGGATGTCACTGTGAGAAGTCGTGGCAGTGCAGCTCGGTGGAATCTCAGGAGGTTCCCTTGGTGGATTTGAAGTATGGCATGTGCAACGAGACGAAGCGCGAATGAGTTTTGCACGCCCAAAAAAGTGGAATGATAGAAGAATGGTTTAACTATGGATTACGTAGGAGTGCATCCCAACTTCTCTAACCTCATTTGAATAAACCCATTTGTTTCAACTGAGGTAGCACCCAACAGTAAAATTACGTTGAAAGAAAGTTTAAAAAAGAATAACTCCAAGGAAAACACGAAGGTTCAAGGGACCAAATGACGAAAGGGCACAGGAGCCGGGTTCCCTTCCATTTGGGATTATTATGGACTTAACCTCACTGTGAGAAGTTGGCCTGGTATATGCTGACCACTAATTATAGTGGGCACCTTGTACCAGTCCAAACAACCCTTATTGATAAGTGGGTTAAAGACAACCTTTATTGAAAGCTATCGTAGTGGTAGCTATGGAAAGCAGCCTTCAGACTAAGTCTCGAAGTCTCGAAGGAATGTAAAGTAGCTTCTTTTACCAGATCAGAACCTCCTGAATGACCAAATGAAAGGAGAACCACACATGGAATATATCAAATATATGTATTTATTACTAAACACAATATTAAATCACTAGAACGACAGTAAATAGCACATTAAACAGCTGGCTTCAGCAGGAGGCCGAACCATATACTAAGAAAGTGGTATAACAACCACGACTTGACTAGAAACAGTGCCTAGAGCACATAGAATCGCTGTGACCCCAAGGAACCACCCACATTAGTTACACAGAGGACCCACATAGGACGGGTGCAATGTGAGAAACAGAGGCTAGCTCCGTACAACTCTATGGGAAAGTCGCGGTTTGAATTTTAAAGATTAAGGACACTTCCAAACAGAGGAGTAGCTACACCCATGTCCTTTGTCCAGTTTCGCGCCAGAGCAGGAGCAGGTGGCTCCTGCAACCGGTTTGAGCTGGACTATGCACAGGGACACCTAATGTGCCCCCAGTGCAGACATCAAAGCACTTTGAGAGTGCACCCACCCAGCCCCAATACACTAAAGCCTGTCTGGGAGGTGGTTACACCTCCCAGTGACAGGAGGTCTATTGTCAAGCCTTCCCCTGCTCGAGCTTGGCTCAGCAGCAGGAGGGTGGACTCATGACTGTGGCTGGCAGCATCCATTTTGTGATGCCCAGGTCAAGAAAGCTGGTACCGGGTGCACCGGTGTGTCGCCTATATCCCTTTAGGAGGGTGTAATCATACCTCCCCCGCCAGTTACTGGTGGGGAGGTATGATTCCAAGGTGTTTGACACCAAACACGACATGTTTCGAAGCAGCCGTTTTAAAGTTAGCATTCACCGCAAGGTTATAATGCACTCAAAAGTATATGGTTGGCTGCATCACAGAACAACCCCGGAGAATAGGTTCTGAAGGCTGCAGAGGGGCTCCGCTCATGCATGGGCACCCTCTCACATAAAACCCAGCACCCTGCCTTCAGGATTGATAAGGCCTGCCATAGGGGTGACTGATAGGTTTATATGTGCAGCGATATAAGGTAGATATAGTGAACCTATATTTAAGTAAGGGGTGCATGCACCACCTTACACAGGCTGCAGTAGCAGACCTATCGTGTCAGTTTGAGTGGTCTCTCAGGGGTGGCACAATACATGCTGTAGCCCCTGGGAGGCCACTGGGGTACCTATGCCCTGGGTACATAGTATACCATATGCTAGGTACCTATAAGGGTACCCCAGATTCCAATCTGGAGTGTACCTAAAGTACATGCAATCAATTTAGGGAGAAATCAGATAAACTGGGGTCCTGATTAGCAGGATCTCATTCAGACTAGTCGAAAACCAGCAAAACACTAGGGGTGGGCGGAATTTGCAGAGTTGCCCTACGCAAAATTCCACAAAACTGCAAGAAATCTCCGCGAGCACGCGGAATTTCGCATGCTCGCAGAGATTTCTTGCTGCGCCCGTTGTAATCTATGCTGAGTCAGATGAGCATCGTGCCAGAATTAATCCTGCCCCGCATATTTATCCAAGAGGATGCCACCATTTTGTGCAATTCCTCTACTCAGCTGGAGTACTTTCTACTGGCTAATCAGTTAGTGACTTTTTTTCGAGCGCAGTCCCCGTGTAGTTCCTGTCACCAGGAGGTTCTTCTTTTTCCTCATCTGCTGCTCTGATCGGTCTCTGACCTTTTAAACAAAAGGCATGTGAACTCGCATAGAAGCTCTGCCCGTTTGGCCCCGTACCCCTGCTCCTTTTTGTGATTGGTGTGGCACATCTCTGCCGGCCGGCGTGGCTTACTGGGCACTGTACACTGTCCTCCTGGGTGGATGGACTGCACTGCAGTCCTCGCGGGCTTCTACACTGCTGTGTGTTCCTCTGCACCCTTGAGCTGCGGTGGTGGGTGTGGGATCCACACCGCAGTACCAGCAATGGAGGGCAGAGAGGGGTTTTTCCACAGCTGGGTGTGTTGGGCTCTCGCCCAAGCGCTGCAGGTGATGCCCGCTGTCTTGGGGCTCTCTTATGCAGGTTGGGGAGGTGGTGCTGCTGGGGGAGGGGGGCTCTCTCTGGGTGATGCGCTCCCCACAGTATTAGTGCTGGAGTGCTCGCTCTTGCCTGGAGGTGCTCTCCTGGGGGCTCGTCTGCATTGCTGCTGCAGGACCCCCGTCTTCCGGTGGTTTTCTCTATTTTTTGGTGTAGGGAGCGGGAGAGTGTGGAGGGGGTTGAGTGAGGAGCGTAGCAGAGATGCTCTTTGAGGATGCACGGATGCTGCTGGGGCACTCCCACCGGCGGGCCTCTCTTTTTACGTTGGTGTGGGGGACGGCAGATGCTCTCTCTCAGCAGTGCCAGTGTTAGGGTGTTCTCATACACAACAGCTGCTGGGGCGCCCCTCCCGGTGGGGTTTTCTTTTTATGGGAGTTTTCGAATGATGAGTGATGCTCTCTCCACAGTACAAGTTTTACGGTGCTCTCCCAAAGGAGGGTCTGCTGGGGTAAGTGCTTCCTGGTGAGGTTTAATTACTTCATGCCCCCGAATTCTGTTCCGCCGCGGATCGCGGAAGTTTAGATATTTCTGCGAGGAACGCGGCTATGCCGAAATTTGGCAAGTTCCGCGAGCAGAATGGAATTTGCCGCCGACCCCTACAAAACACCAGGAAAAAAGTGGGGGTAACCATAGAGTCAGATTCCACCTTTGTACGGTCCCATTTCATCATAGAATGCTCCTTGTCGAGCCGGCCCTCCAATGCTCGACGGGCTCCAAAAACAACCCACTGTTGGCCTATAAACCCCATTCAATTACTGGATGTTCTTGTCTTAACATATTTCACCGTTTTTTCATTGCCCAACACTTATTTGACTCTCTACACCAGGTTCCTGAGTCCTCTACTCAACTGAAATATCTCGCTTGAATGTTCTAATGTTTACCACAACCCACCATGGCAATCTACAAATGACCCTCTTACAAATAGCCCTCTCAGTTGCTTTAGATACAGTTGCTTGCTACTGTCTACCGTTCCCATTCTTGATATCGATTAAAATGTACCCATGGCATTCTCATCTGAATACCATCTCAAGACCATAATCTCGAAACCATGGCATGTGTTTCAACCCTACTGTGTGTCTAGTGACCTTTATAAGAACTACAGCCACTGCCATTAAATAACAATTATTGAACATTTACAAGATCCACCCTCACATCTTCCATATTGCCAAAATACTGTTATCTACGTTAGTCCTCACCTAACTGGATTACTGCACTCATTTTGTCATCGTAATAAGGTAATACATTTTGGTACTAGAACTCATTATAACATTCCAAGTTAACCCATACTTCACACTGACTTCACCAGGCATGATAGCAATCCACCAAATGAAGGAATCTGGATGTATTGCTTATCCTAGTCTTCAAAACTATGAATGGATTATTTCCTTAATACCTAGTCAAAACACTGTTTAGGTACGTACCCCCTCAAATTCTTCCCTATTCAAACCAAAATCTAGCCATATCCAAACCCCCCACATCATTTCAAAGTATGTCACATAACTGGACTGGTCCTTATCTCTAGATCTAGACCTCTGTCCTCAATTACTTGCACTTCATCTGTTCTCTCAATTTTTAAAATGTTTCCTTAAACATACCTTGTCAAACAAGAAGGATCATCTACTAATCTTTCATCACATACTGATTTTTTCAGTTCCCTTCCCCCCAGCAATGCCATATGTAAACGGGAAACATTAATTACAATGCAGGCATTACAACGCAATGCCTTTACAATGCAGTCAATGCAACGAATGTTCCATTACACCGCATGCCATCACAACGCATCTCCCTCACTGACCAGTACCTTCCCTGAGGTAAGCACCCGTCGGTGTTAGAATAGTAATTTTCATTGTAATGGATAATGTGTGTAATAGCTTGCATTGTTTTGGCATGCGTTGTAATAGGGGGGGTGTTGTGAAAACCGAGTTGTAAAGGTATGCGTTGTGATAGCTTACGTTGTAACATCATACATCCTATTTAAACATACATACTTTGAATTTGTATTCATATCTGTAATGTCTCATAGTATATCACTAATCAATCAGCACCAGTAACAACATGCAGTTTATGTTGTCCACCAAACTATTTATTTACCTCATAACAAGTTGCTATGTACAACATTGCTTGTGGGAACGCTCTTGAACCAAAAAATGACCTCATCTTAACTCCACAAAATACTCAATTGAATAGATAGGATAGTATATTTAGACAACAAGCATATAAAGCTGCATATGCTAGCTTCTCATTTTCATTGCTTTGAATTGTCTCACGTTGAATATTAAAAAAATAAAACTACAGCAGAAAAATACATACACTGCATTCACGCTAATGCAAATCATTTCCACATGCCTTGCCAGCATGTAAGCCCCTGTAAGTGGTAACTGCTGCACACACTTCAGTCTACTGTCCTTAGTTCGCCATGTTATCATTAGTTAGAATGACTTTGCACTATCAAGTGCATGTGCTGCCTCAAGGCACCCTTTTCCCTCCTTCCAGCACGAGGTAGCTCCTTCCTGGCATTTTCTCAGAAGTTAGATATGGCTTCTCGTGACCCTGACTGCGCCATGGCTGGCTGAAACATTCCTGCTCCTAACTGCATCCAAGTGTTCCTGTTCTAGCTTTTGCAAGCCGCGTGCCTGACCTGGCCATGCCTCGCTCTGCCTCACGTGCTAGTCACAGATAAAAACGGAGCGGAGGTGTTGTATTTTTTTTTTATCTCGGGAATCTGTCCAAGTGTCGTGTGACTGCAGCCCGCATGTTCTGAAGTACGCCCCATTTACTTTGAAACAGACACGCTGTACTTTGTCGTTGGGTTTTTGCATATACTTGAAGCAACAAAATCCAGTTCTGCTCATGGTACAGTTGTTGATGTTGTGTGTAATTATCGTGTTTCTTCTACTTTAAAAGAATGCATTATAACTTCCTAGAACTAGCCAGCATTGGTTCACAAGGTTTGGATTTACAGTACATTACCTTCATTAGCTCAAACAATTACTGAGAATGTATGCTGTGCTAGCAAGAGTACAGGCTAATTAGAGGAAAGTTCAACTGACATCAGTGAGAAATGCACAGTTAAAACCCATTCGTTCTTAAACCAAATCATTTAAAAATAGATTTAAAAGGTAAAGAAGTTCAAAACTACATTAACAAATTAAAGGTATTAAAGGAGCACGTTAATTTTCCCTGACTTTGTGAAGATTTTTTAAAATTAAAAACCTTCAATCTTTTTTGCACTTCACACAGTTTGAGATTTAAAAAATATGAACAGCTGGCAAGAACTTCAGCTAAACGTTAGTTTGTGGCATAAAAACACTTTAATGGGAGGATTTTCTTGCAAAATGTTTTTGCAAAAAGATTCTTTATTCTTGCAGGAAACTTCCTTCACGAATGAAACCTGAGAAACGTGTGAAACATCCAAGTTGCATAGTAATAAATTACATTTGAGGCTGGGCGCTGAAAAAATTTGTAGGTAGAAGCAAGGCTGGGTGGAAGAGTTTGATGGCATTAGCCACCCTCACCTTGTTGAGATTAGTCATTAAATATAAAAAAAAGACAAACATGCAAACTGTTTCAGTCAAAGAAACTGTAATTTAATAATCACGATACCAAGTTAGATAACAAAGTATAGTTGTATTAATTGATTTTGACTTAAATATTGTCTTGTCAAAGGGGTTTGCTTACTTCTATGGAACAATGAAGTCATAAGATAAACAAATTGGAAGTGTAAGAAATTGGGTTATTCGTAGAGGGGGGTGGATGCCCCACTCAGGAAACAAACATAATTGTTAGTCGGGTGAACCACAAAAGTTACACAATTTACCTGTGCTTAATTCTTTTACAGCTTAATACAAACACTGGCAGGCTGAACTTGGAGGCAATGTGTAACGAATGTATGCAGTACAAAACAGTAGCACAGTAAAAATGCAACTCAAGAAGAATCAGAAAGAGAGTGCGTGGTCTCAGCGCCAATCCAAGATGGCGTGACCATGCGGACCTCCGACAGACCGGGGAGTCTTTTTTTGAAACCGGAGACTGCTCAGCGCTCACTAAGGGACAAAATCACATAGTATCTCTCCCATATGTTGCAGTGAGTCTTTGAAGCTCTCTACAACTCCTACCTCTGCTTTTTAAGGGCCATAATGGCCCCAGGGGATTTCTCCTCAGGTTGAGGATGCACCCGACATTTTGAAAAGGCAAATGCGCTTCTTATTTCTTTCTATCTTTTCAATGCTATTTTTACGTAATTCTCATCTCTAAATGGGTTTTGTGGGGACTTTGGCGTGCCTGTTCTTAAGAAGATTTATTTATTACATTTGGAAAGTCTTTTCTCTTCTCAGTAATCCATCCCTGTGGAACAATGTTCATGACAGATATGTGACTGGCTGTTTTTATATGGATATCTTTCATTGTTTAACACCTTCGCCGCAGGGCTAATTCCCCCGCGGCGCTGGGGGGAGGGAGCCGCGCCAGAGCCACCGTGCTCGTCACGCTGCACGGTGGCGCTGTGCTCATGACGAACTGAGCTCGTCATGACCACACCCATTTGCGTGGAACGCTCAGCACAGCAGGGGAATTATTCCCGCGTGTGAGAGCCACGCGGGTCTTTGCGTGGAACGCTCAGTACAGCAGGGGAATTATTCCCGCGTGTGAGCGCCGCACGGGTAATGACGAGCTCAGCTCATCATGAGCACAACGCAACCGTGCCTCATGACGAGCTGAACTCGTCATGAGCACGGGAGGGGTTAGTGAACCCTCATTGATATTGTTGACAAAAGATGTCGACTCTGCAGTTTTCCGCTGTATCCTGGACATTTCTTTTCTCCTCCTCACTGGGCGACTGGTGTTTCTGTCATCTACCTGCGGTCTGCAGCCTGCACAGTACTTTTTACTGTATATGGGGAGATTACGGAATCTTAAATTGTCAGCTGCCTCCAAACATATTGCGAACTCAGACTCGGATTACACTCGCAATGACATGCAAGAAACATCTCCTCTTAAATCTGACCCTTCACCAGGCGCCATTCCAAAATCGTAACTTTTGAGTAAGATGCCTGTGGGAACATCTAAAAGACCTAAGAAATACCCCCTGTCTCCAGTGCATACCTTGTCAACCTCCATGGACATGATTTTTGAAGAAATTTGTGCTCTAAAATCTTTCATGGAGGAAACTACAAAAACACTGCAACTTCTGAATGGTAAATGGTCCTTTTTCAAAACACGTGTTCTGGTTGTGGAGCAAAAGATGGAATCTACTTGCTCTCGCATTACTTTTTTGGAATCTGAGATATCTATCCTTAAGAAGCACACCGCAGAATAACCACCACATATACGAACTCCCTGAAAACATAAAGGGTTCCAACCCGACAGCTTTCTTTCAGAATTTCCTGCCCAAGCTTCTGGATATGTCTACTACTGCCCCTCTCAATATACAATGGGAACATAGACTTGGTTCAAAGGTCTCTACAAAACCACATGGTGTCATTATGTTCTTTCTTCAATATACCGATTTACTGCAAGTCTAGTCAGCTGTTAAATCTAAGAAACACGTTTTTTGGGAAGGACATGGACTGTTGTTCTCTCAAGATGCTTCTAAAGCCCCTGCTTATCTTCCAAAAATATTCCTGGACCTTCGTCCTCAAATCAGAACTCTAAATGCTAGATATGGTCTAATCCAACTTTGCCTCTTCAAAGTCACCTATTAGAAGAAGACTACCACTTTTGGAGAACCGGTTGCCCTACAGGAATTTCTTCAGCAACATGGAGCGGATGTCATGGACAGTTCCAAGTCTAATCGATTGCCATTTTGTTTTGTTTTATATGGATGTCCCCCTTTCTGTATAATTCTGTGAATGTTGTCTCGATCTTGATTCATCTTTGTGAAGCTTTTCTTTAAATTACTTTCTTCCGTTTCTGTTTTTCTCTTTTCTTTATTAATATAAATCCATACTATTTTTCTTTTTCTTAATACAGGTATATTTGCATCCCCCATCTCCTCATGTAATATCCTTCATTGTTACCCTGATGTCTGAAGGAGTTTGTGTGCTGTCATCGTCGTCTCCTGGGGTCGCCACCCTCATATCGTCTTTGTGTTTGTAGGTATTTTTTTCAGTCATCATTTGTATGACTTGTACTGCCTTTTCGTTTTTAGTTTCTTTTCCCCCTTGTTCATGCTTTTTCAAAAGGTTCTTCTTTAACACCTTCCTCTCTCTATTTTTAACTACACCACTTTTTTCTTTCTTCTTTTTCTTATTAAACAAATGTTGTATACATATCTTTTTTCTTGACTATATTTGATTTATTCTAGTCTTAATAATGCTACTGTAAGCATATTGAATGTTCATGTTCTTATCATTACTTTACCTTCTGGATTACTACTTGGAATGTCAAAAGACTAGGTAACCCTATTAAAAGACAACAGGTGTTTGTACCTAGCCAAGTTGAAGACTGATATTGCACGGCTGCAAGAATCACATCTTTCTGAGTCAGAAGCTTCCAAAATTGAAGTGAAATTGGGTAGGTCATGTGTTCAATTCTCCTGCCTTAGGTAAGAAAAATGAGGTCCTGATCTTTGTCATGAGAAATTTCATGTTTCAGTTTTTCAACAAGAATCTGATATCGAAGATTGATGGGTTGTTGTTAAACTTCTTATTGATAAGATACCCTTAGTCATTTTCAATTGTTATGGCCCTATTTTTGTTGATAAGGTCTTTTGGACAAATTGCTTTTATTTGATGATGACTATACTATATTTGGTCATTTATCAGCCAGGCATACTCGCCGCCGCTACAAGGTAGGCTCATGGGACTAATTTGGCTGAAGTCTACTCTTACTTCATTCGCATTGTGGGATCGTCTACCACTATCTCCATACGCTTGGATCCCATCGTATATCACTCTCTGATTACTTTGGACGGAATCTACTGTTACTGTTTACCATTATTTTCATACGTTTGGATCCCTTTGTGTACCACTTTCTGATTATTCTGGCCGCATTCCACTGTTACTTTATCCTTACTGTGGGACCGTCTACTATGTTTATACAGTTGGATCTTTTCGCATACAATATTTTTCCGTGATGTAATATCTTTAAAAGGAACGAAATACATTGGCTGTTGTCCTGTCATCCGCCATATAAAAGAATACAAGATATTGAAAAGACTGTATTGAACAAAGTATAACCTCATTCTTGGTGCTCCCTCCATTTCTCTATATTCGGTGGTGAATGTAACTAAATTTGTGATCTCATAATGGACAGACACCCCGACTGTTAAGTTTGTTCCCAATAAAATGTATTCACACTTTAGTTCCACTATATGCCGTAAATCGGTAGTTGATATATGTCAACTATGTCACCCATATCTTCGGGAATACCGTTTCTATTCAGCACCACACCAAAGACTATCTCACAATGATTATCTTTTTTTGAGTAAATCTTTAGCTCAACATGCTCTTCAATCTGAGATAGCATCCATTTTAATATTAGATCAAGCATCTGTGCATGAGGACCTAGATTTTATCCCTTTTTCTCCACACTCAGGCAAATGGCGCTTTAATAATTCCTTACTCTTGCATCCTGATTTTAGCCAACAATTCAATTCCTTTATTTCTGATTTTTTTGCTATTAATTCAACCCAAGAGACATCTTTTGTAATGATATGGGATTCTTTTAACCTGATGCGTGCGGGCGGAATTCCGCCCGTACGCTGGGAATCTGTAAAGTGCATGTTACATGACGAGCTGGGCTCGTCATGAGCGTGCGAGGAGGCTACCTCATGACGAGCCCAGCTTGTCATGAGCGTCGAAGGGGTTAAAACAGCTGCCAGGGGTTTCATAATAAACTTCGTCTCACAGAATAAAAAATCCTTAGATGCCGAGTCTACCAAACTACTAGGCAAAATCAAACAACCTGAATATACTTATTATCACTCTAATGATGAAACTCCTTTGAAAACTCTCATTGACGCTAAACTCACTTTCAACGGGATATCTGCGGACAATGCCTCCTCTTACCTATTGAAATGTAGTACTAGGTATTATGGAGACCAGAATAAAATGGGGAAACTAATAGAACTACTCTTTACAGGGTTCTGAGGAGAATCTTCTTTGTAAAGATAAAGATATTTTAAACAAATTTGTCTCTTTCTATAAAACCGTATACTTTTCAGAAACACAACAAGTACAGTCCAACCTCTCTGCATATTTTCAGTCCATTCCCTCTCTATCTTCCCATCACATTGATTTTGATTCATTAGAAACTGATATTTCATTATTGGATATTACCCATGCAGTCTCAGTGTTACATCGAGGGAAGGCCCCCGGGCCTGATGGCTTTACAATTGAATTTTATGATCATTTTGCAAAATCTCTCTTACCCATTCTATTAAATCTATTTAATTCATCCACTCATAATGGTATATCTCAAGGGACTTTTCCAGAAGATATGATTTGCTTAATTCCAAAGGAGAATGAGGATCTCTCTGTAAGAATTATCATCCCATCTCTCCAGTTAATACTGACTGTAAGATCTTTGCCAAGATCCTAGCTTTGCGCATTGACCCTATCTTGCCTGATCTGATAGACCCTGAACAGTCTGGCTTCATTAAAGGGCGACTAGCCACTGAGAATTCTTGAGTCTTCATTAATGTCCTTAGCAAAGCTTCATCTTTGGATCATCCTATAGGTGCCATTGCTTTAGATACGGAAAAAGGTTTTGATAGGATTGGATGGGATTTTATGTTTCAAGCATTAAAATGGGTTGGTTTTCCACCTAAATTGATTTCACTAATTTTTCTGCTGTACTCTGGCCACACAGTTTACATTTTTGTTAATGGTAGGACCTCAGATTATTTCCCTCTACTTAGAGGGGTATGACAAGGGTGCCCATTATTACCTTTATTGTTCGTCATTGCATTAGCACCATTTTTAACTAAATCAGACAAGACACTCGTATTTCAGGTTTCCAATTTGGTTCTCATCAGGTTAAAATGTCTGTTTACGCTGATGACATCCTCTTATACTGTTCTAACCCTGAAACCTCCCTCCCCCCTTTTTTCAGCATGTTAACACATTCTCTTCACTATCAGGTTATTGACTTAATACCGATACATGTGAGGTCCTGCCATTAAATGTTCTATGTCAAAAACATCTTTTTGAGCACTCAAGCTTCTCTTGGCAACCCTCTAAAATAAAATATCTGGGTTTGTGGTTCTCTCCGACTATTCCTGAAACATTAAAATTACGTTTTGATCATATTTCGAAAACACTAAACAATACAATTACAAGCTGGTATTCTCTTTTCCTCTCCTGGTGGGGTCGAATGGACTCCATCAAGATGATGCTCACCCCTCTGATTTTATACATTATTACTATGGTTCCGGTTCGCATTCTTTCATATTATTTTAAGAAAATTAACTCTCTCCTAACAAAATGTCTATGGAAAAATAAACCTCCTTAAAAAAGAAAAATCCAAGAGGGGTCTTAGATTCCCATATTTTAAAACATATCATTCTGCCTTCCCCCTAAAACAGCCTACCCGCTGGTTCTCTTTGGAATTCTCCTCATACTCCCCCTTGTGGCTACAGATAAAGAAATCTTGTATTTCCCCATTCGATTTTCAGGAGATTCTAGCTTTTACTACTAATATTTAAGCCCGGGCGTAGTGGGCGTAGTGGGGCTCCGTGGAGCTACGCGGAATGGGCGAGAAGCTACGCCCACTCCCGCACTCCGCGTAGCCCCACTACGCACCTCCCTCCCGCTCTCCTCTACATACATTATTTAAGCAAAATACCCTTAATAAAGCAATTTTAAAGCATTTACCGTGTCCGGGGCTCGTCCGGGGCTCCCTCTTGGAATCGCGTCGTCATGGATACCAATGCGCATGCGCGGGCGGCCGTGCATGCGCATTTCTCCCGAGAAATGCGCATGCGCGGCCGCCCGCGCATGCGCATTGGTATCTTTGAAGGGACGCTATTCCAAGAGGGAGCCCCGGACGAGCCCCGGACATGGTAGATGCTTTAAAATTGCTTTATTAAGGGTATTTTGCTTAAATAATGTATGTAGGGGAGGGCGGGAGGGAGGCGGGTGGCGGCCGACTCGGCTACGCACACGGAGTGGGCGTAGTGTTGCCGGCTACGCTGTCTACGCAAAATGCGTAGGAGGCAACACTACGCCTACTCCGTGGGCGTAGCCGATTCGGACACCCAGGGTTAATAATATTTCATTATTTTGTTCTCCTATTATTTCTCACTCCCGTAAACCTTTGGCTCCTCTCCAACCATCATCATATCCTTCACTTAATTTCTGTCAACGGCAACCCATTTGGCACAATAAATCATTACGAGTTAGGAATCGCACTATTTATTGGAAATAAATTGTATTCTAGGGGTTTGCGATGGATCTCTTAACTTCTCATAAACTTCAGCCACACCACCGAACTCCCATGGACTGACCATCGATGCATCCTCTTCACCTTCAGAACACCCACCAACCACAGACAGCAGCACCTGCTCCCACGAAGAACCTGGACCAGAATCACTGACGACCAGATAACCTCATCACTCAGCAACTCTACCCATACCTTCGCAGAAAATGATGACCCAAACACCGCAGCCCGAACCCTGCACAGATGGATCTCCAACAGCACCAACACCATAGCCATCAAGAAAAACAACAACACACACGCCAGGAAAACTAGATGGTTTACCACTGAACTTCTAGAGTCCAGACACACTTGCAGCTTCCTCTAAAAGACCTGGAGGAACACCAAATCCAAAGAAGCCCACAACAACTTGAGAGCCGCCACCAATACCCACCACCAACTCATCAGAATAACGAGGAAAAAAAGCAGTTGAAGACAGAATCTCCACTCATGCATACAACAGCAAAGAACTCTTCAACAATATCAAGGAGTTCACCCAACCCACCAGCAAGTCCACCGACATCCCTCCATCACAAGACCTCTGTCACAAACTCAGCACCTTTTTCCCCCACAAAATCAAGAGCATCTATGACAACTTCGACAAAAAAAAAACACACTTAACCCTCTCTAACCACCACCAACACCCTGAAGCCAGCAATCGACAACTGGACAGCCCTCACCACCGAAGACACACTGAAGGCGATTAAGTCAATCCACTTCAGGGCTCCCACGGACCCCTGCCTCCACCACATTTTTTCGACACCATCGCACCCATGCTCTGCCACACCATCAACCGCTACCTGGCAACCGCCTCTTTCCTCGATGATTGGAAACATGCCGAGATCATCCCCCTCCAGAAGAAAGCCTTGGCTGACCCTTCCAACCTCAAGAACTACAGACCCATCTCCCTGCTTCGGTTCCCAGTGAAAAGTCATCAAGAAAGCCATCAACATCCAACTCGCTACATTCATAAAAAAGCACAACATCCTCGACTCCTCCCAATCCGGCTTCAGAAAAAAACACAGTACGGAAACCACCCTCTTCGCCGATACAGACGACATCTGCACCCTACTGGACGAAGGAGAAATAGCTGCCCTCATCCTCCTCGACCTCTCATCTGCGTTCAACACAGTCTCTCACCGCACCCTAATACGCAGGCTCCATGATGCAGGGATCCAAGACAAAGCCCTCGACTGGATCCGCTCCTTCCTCTCTGGCAGAAAACAGCAGGTCCGACTCCCCCTTTCCTCCCGGACCCTACAACAACCAGCTGTGGAGTCCCCCAGGGGTCCTCCCTCAACCCTACGCTCTTTAACGTCTACATGGCTCCGCTCGCCCTCATTGTCAGAACCTACGGACTCAACATTGTGTCATACACAGACAACACCCTACTGGACAAAGGAGAAACAGCAACCCTCATCCTCCTTGACCTCTCAGCGGCGTTCAACACAGTCTCTCACCGCACCCTAATACGCAGACTCCATGACACAGGGATCCAAGACAAAGCCCTTGACTGAATCCACTCCTTCCTCTCCGGAAGAACGCAGTGGGTCAGACTCCCCCTTTCCTCTCAGACCCTACACCAATCACCTGTGGAGTCCCCCAGGGATCCTCCCTCAGCCCTACGCTCTTCAATGTCTACATGGCTCCGCTCGCTCCCATCGTCAGAACCTACGGACTCAACAATGTGTCATACGCAGACAACACCCAACTCATCCTCTCCTTATCCAACAAATCCAACACCGCCAGACACAACTTTCGAGAAGGTATGAAAGCCGTCGCCAAATGGATGAAAAACAGCTGCCTACAAATAAACACCAACAAAAAGGAAGTACTCATCATGGGCCCAAATCCCGACGTCTGGAACAACACCTGGTGGCCCCCACCCTCGGAAGCCTTCCCACTCCCACAGACCATGCACGCAACCTGGGAATCATCCTGGACTCAGAGCTCAAAATGGACTGCCAGATCAACTCCATCTCGTCCTCCTGCTTCCACACCCTCCGCCTCCTAAGTAAGACCTTCAAATGGATCCCACTTGAACACTGAAAGACCGTCACTCACGCCCTGATCACCAGCAGACTCGACTACAGCAACGCACTCTATGTCGGAAAAAAATAAACACCTCACCCGCAAGCTACAGAACATCCAAAATGCCGCCGCAAGACTGGTCCTCAACCTGCCAAGACACTGCCACATCTCCCAGCACCTGTGCACACTCCACTGGCTCCCCATCGAAGCAAGAGTCACCTTTCAAGATGCTCACCCATGCTCACAAGGCCCTCCACGGCACCGGACCAGCATACCTGAACAGCCGACTCAAATTCCACGCACCCCAAAGGACCCTACAATCACCCCAGCTCTCCTACGCCGTGGTCTCCCACACCAGAAAGACCAAATCAGGAGGCCGCTCCTTCTCCTTACTCGCGGCCAAAGCCTGGAATGACCTTCCGCTCCACCTCAGACAGACAACATTTCTCCCTATCTTCGAAAGGAACCTAAAAACCTGGCTCTTTGACAGACCCCTCCTTGATGGACTGGAACCTGAAAACCCCCCTAGCACCTTGAGACCCAAGGGTGAGTAGTCGCGCTTAACAAACACCTGATTGATTGATTGATACTCGACGATCAACCCCTTTCGTTTACTGATCTTCAAAATAAGTTAATTTTAAATAATAATACCATTTTTTATCCCTCTCTCAACCAATACTTGCTTATGCTTCCAAATACCTCCAATCCCCCTGCAAAATCTATTGCGCTTTCTCCACTATTAGATACACCCCCTTCAGCTTCCATTTTTTATAAGATTTTACAATCACCCTCAGACAGACTCAAATCCAAGACTGAATTAGCATGGGAAAAGGATTTCTCACAATGTTGGCCAACTGAAAGTTGGTAAAAGTTATGGTCTAAATTTCCCAAAACGTCTCGAGCTGCTAACACCACAAAAACTCTTTATTTTGTTTACCAAGTGTTATTTTTTCCAATGACTTTAGCATCCTTCTCATCAACCACTTCCTCTACTAGTTGGTCCTGTCCCTGCTCTAATGTTAATTTAAAACACTTTCTATTTGACTGCCCCCCTATTCATCAGCTTTGGCAGGTAGTTTGGACAAAAATTCAGAACATTTTCAAAGTTATTATCCCCTTTTCTCTAAGTAATATATTTTTAGGTATTTTGTCACCCCAATGGCCACAGCCACCATCACATTTTAAGTTGCTAGATCTATTGCTAGCTATTACTTTCCATTTAATCACTTCAAATTGGAAACAAGCTAATAAAGTTACTTTTAGATCGTGGTGGAATGCTGTATGTTTTTATCATAGATTAGATACTAATTATGTCTCTCCTATATCTTTAGCGAATAAACAAGATCTCTTATGGCTTCCAATAAACACATACTTATCTTTACATGCCTCTTCTCCTGTTAAAATTATTACTGTTTCTGATGATGTACGGATAACACCTTAACCTCACCCTTTGTTTTTTTTCTAGATATTTAGTATATATTGTACACATAGCTTTACCAAGTTTATTAGTCTTTCCTGATTGTCATGCTTACAGTATAAATCATTTATCATTTAGGTTCTTAAATTATTAGTGCTTAATTATTCATGGTTTTATATTTACATCATAGAGTAATTATGTATAGTTCTCCCTTTTTTTATATTCCTCACCATTATGCTTTGTTTAGTACATATGTTTTTCTCTTTATACACAGCTTGATAGTTACAACTTTTATATGTTTTTCCCTTATCGTTACTATGTTAAATAAGACCTATTGTATTCATTGTTCGCTGTTCTTTTTCTTGTTGTCCCCAATAAAAAAAAAGAAAAAGAAGACTCAGAAAGAAAAATAGTGTAAATTTAATATATAACATGACACCAGGTTGACAAAAATCCAATCAGTAGAAAAGGAGCAATTCAATGATTAACGTTTTAGTGAAAATAGCACCTAAAAACACAAAGCGTCAGTCATGGTCATCTGGTCAAGCTAGACCAAGGAGAAAGCCGTAAGTTAAGGCCAACTGTGATGGAGCGCAGGCCGGATACATGGACCAGGTTAGTCCATCTGAATAGCTACCTTCTCAAGTCTGGCACAAGGAGTTCTTTTCAAGTGGGAAGAAGCCGCTAGGAGCTCAACTTCAGGATTTTCTCCCTTTTCTTTTTGGAGGAGCTCCACTGATGCCAGCCAAGGGTCCTGGACCTGGGGGGGCACAGGGCTCAGGCATTTCCAGGAAGGTCCAGTTGGAGCTTGTCAGCTGGTCAGTAACGGGGTGGCCTCTGAAAGATTGTTTTGTCTCAGTAGCACACATAGGATGTCAGTCAACTTAATCTTGGAGTCACACCTGTGGTGAGGGCAAGCAGGTCCAGCCTTCTTTGGACAGCAAGGCAGTCCTTCAAACAGCAAGGCAGTCCTTATGGCAGCTTGGTAGTCCTTCTGTATCTTCCATAGGTTTTGGAGTCTACTGAAGAGTGACTCTAGAGGCCCAATGTTTATAACTTGTATCATCCTTTGTGTAGTGGGACTCCCAGTCCTACCCCCACAAGTGGTTCTGGAAAGTACTCCCCTTCCCATGTAAAGACTCCAAACTTACTGGGGTGACAAAATGTAGGCAAGCTTTGTTTCAGATGCCTTGTGTGTGCAAGAGGCAAGGACCTTTGAAGTGTAAGTGGGGCTAGTACAATCCCTCCCCAGTCACAGAGCAAGGATGGCCCACCCTGTCCACACTTAAGCTCCTTTTGTGTTACTGTCTGGAAGCTGTACCCAAACCGCAACAGTAGAGCCAATAACAGTCATGTGACACAGGACACTTGCAGAAGGCAGTAATGGTTGGGACAAGAAAATGCCAACGTTCTAGAAGTGGTATTTTGGGAATTTTGACTTAAAATCTGACTTTACCATTAAAGAGGATTTTAAATTACAATTCGTTTGAGTTTAAACAGCTTATTTCTATCTGCCTTCTTTACAACATCATGGTACAAAAGGGGGTGGTGATGAACGGAGCATGTGAACCAATCAAACACTCACACCCAGTCAACAGATCTGGGTTTAATCCATCACTGTTCTTTAGCCCACTCTGACCCTGTGCCTCATGGGAACTGTCCAACCTGAACTGCCAAGCCATGCCTTCCCTGGACCGGAAACAAGCTACAGAGGACCATTTTCTGGCATTTCAGCCGTCTTCAGCCCGGCTTGCTTGAATCCAGTGGTAAAGTGAGCAAGGGACTCACGTCTGAGCATACCCTGCCAACTTATGGCGAACAAAGTGGTACAAAAGGGGGTGGTGATGAACGGAGCATCTGAACCAATCAAACACTCACACCCAGTCAACAGATCTGGGTTTAATCCATCACCATCCATCACCACCCCCTTTTGTACCACTTCATTCCAACATCAGCACATATTAAATATAATAAGGTAACCCACTATTAGTCAATGTGAGAGATAGGCCTTCCAACTGTGAACAAAAACCTTAGGATTTTTTTACTGCCAGGACATGTAAAATCTAAATACACAGGTCCCATGTTTTAAATACAATTCACCCTTCCCTATGAGCTTTTGTTTTTGGGCCTACCTTAAGGTTGCCTTATAAGTATTAAATAGGAAGGTTTGACCTGGCAAAAGGTTTATTTTGCCAGGCCAAATTGGCAGTTTTAAAATGCAATATCAACTGCAATTGCAGGCCTGAGACATGAGAAGGCTACTTTAGTAGGTTGAATAATGAGTACTGCAGGCACACTAGTGGCATTTCATTTCCATCCCTTGGTAGATGTACTACTATTTTTTGTTGAATTTTTTTGGATCACTGACATAATATCGACTGACAAAATATCGACTACCCAAAATATCAAGGAAAAAATACCTACAGACAAAATATCGAGTTTGTATGTACAAACAGGTAAGTACAAAAATATCGAGTACAAAATATCGTTTACAAAAATATAGTTTTAAAAAATATCGACTTTATTAAAAACAGTGTTAAATTAAATTAAAATGTAAAATGAATTACTAAAATATACTTAAAAATACTTAAATGAAATTATAATAATTAAATATTTATTAAAAGTTATAAAAAAAAAATTAACAATCATATTTGTTAAAACATATATATATATTAACATAATATAATGAAATAATATCCAATATTATTAACGTACTATAGCAAAATGTAAAAAATACTATTCCCACTCCAGTGGGTGCAACAGTGAGAAAAGCGTTGGATAGCGTAGGGGTAAAAAATACTATTCCCACTCCAGTGGGTGCAACAGTAGGGAAAGCGTTGGATAGCGTAGCGGTAAAAATTACTATTCCCACTCCAGTGGGTGCAACAGTAGGGAAAGCGTTGGATATCGTAGGGGTTAAAATTACTATTCCAACTCCAAATAGTGCAACAGTAGGGAAAGCGTTGGATAGCGTAGGGGTTTAAATTACTATTCCCACTCCAAAGAGTGCAACAGTAGGGAAAGCGTTGGATAGCTTAGGGGTTTAAATTACTATTCCCACTCCAAAGAGTGCAACAGTAGAGAAAGCGTTGGATAGCGTAGGGGTTTAAATTACTATTCCCACTCCAGTGGGTGCAACAGTAGGGAAATCGTTGGATAGCGTAGGGATTTAAATTCTATTCCCACTCCAAAGAGTGAAACAGTAGGGAAAGCGTTGGATAGCGTAGGGGTTTAAATTACTATTCCCACTCCAAAGAGTGCAGCAGTAGGGAAAGCATTGGATAGCGTAGAGGTAAAAATTACTATTCCCACTCCAGTGGGTGCAACAATAGGGAAAGCGTTGGATAGCGTAGGGGTAAAAATTACTATTCCCACTCCAGTGGGTGCAACAGTAGGGAAAGCGTTGGATAGCGTAGGGGTAAAAATTACTATTCCCACTCCAGTGGGTGCAACAGTAGGGAAAGCGTTGGATAGCGTAGGGGTTAAAATTACTATTCTCACTCCAGTGAGTGCAACAGTAGGGAAAGTGTTGGATAGCGTAGGGGTAAAGATTACTATTCCCACTCCAGTGGGTGCAACAGTAGGGAAAGCGTTGGATAGCGTAGGGGTTTAAATTACTATTCCCACTCCAAAGAGTGCAACAGTAGGGAAAGCGTTGGATAGCGTAGGGGTTTAAATTACTATTCCCACTCCAGTGGGTGCAACAGTAGGGAAATCGTTGGATAGCGTAGGGGTTTAAATTACTATTCCCACTCCAAAGAGTGCAACAGTAGGGAAAGCGTTGGATAACGTAGGGGTTTACATTACTATTCCCACTCCAAAGAGTGCAGCAGTAGGGAAAGCATTGGATAGCGTAGAGGTAAAAATTACTATTCCCACTCCAGTGGGTGCAACAGTAGGGAAAGCGTTGGATAGCGTAGTGGTAAAAATTACTATTCCCACTCCAGAGGGTGCAACAGTAGGGAAAGCGTTGGATAGCGTAGGGGTAAAAATTACTATTCCCACTCCAGTGGGTGCAACAGTAGGGAAAGCGTTGGATAGCGTAGGGGTTAAAATTACTATTCCCACTCCAGTGAGTGCAACAGTAGGGAAAGTGTTGGATAGCGTAGGGGTAAAGATTACTATTCCCACTCCAGTCGGTGCAACAGTAGGGAAAGCGTTGGATAGCGTAGGGGTTTAAATTACTATTCCCACTCCAAAGAGTGCAACAGTAGGGAAAGCGTTGGATAGCGTAGGGGTTTAAATTACTATTCCCACTCCAGTGGGTGCAACAGTAGGGAAATCGTTGGATAGCGTAGGGGTTTAAATTACTATTCCCACTCCAAAGAGTGCAACAGTAGGGAAAGCGTTGGATAACGTAGGGGTTTAAATTATTATTCCCACTCCAAAGAGTGCAGCAGTAGGGAAAGCATTGGATAGCGTAGAGGTAAAAATTACTATTCCCACTCCAGTGGGTGCAACAGTAGGGAAAGCGTTGGATAGCGTAGGGGTAAAAATTACTATTCCCACTCCAGTGAGTTCAACAGTAGGGAAAGTGTTGGATAGCGTAGGGGTAAAAATGAATATTCCCACTCCAGTGGGTGCAACAGTAGCGAAAGTGTTGGATAGCGTAGGGGTAAAAATTACTATTCCCACTCCAGTGGATGCAACGGTAGGGAAAGCGTTGGATAGCGTAGGGGTAAAAATTACTATTCCCACTCCAAAGAGTGCAACAGTAGGGAAAGCGTTGGATAGCGTAGGGGTAAAAATGACTATTCCCACTCCAGAGAGTGCAACATTAGCGAAATTAAATACTTCATATATTATATCAATAAATATAAATTAATATGTATAAAAAATTAATTAAAAGTAATTACGAATTTAATATAATATAATAATTAATCAATTAAAATTACAAATACAATTTTATTATTACAAATATTTAACTATTAATACAAATTAATTACAAATTAATAATTTAACATTTAAAAATTAATTTACAATAAATTCAAATTAAATTCGATAAATTGAATTTGATTTATTTAATTAATTATCAATACATTACTTCCCATTCTATTCCCCTATAATCCCACAACCCACTACAGAAAATAAATTATTAAATTGACATAACTAGCAATTAATCAATTAAATAAAATTAATGAGCAATTCTAATTTAATTAATTACCCATAAAAAATTAATTAACAATTAATTCTACAACAATAAATATGTTTGCATATTTAATTAATTATAAATTAATTACTTCCCACCCAATTCCCCTATAAACCCACAACATAATTAACAATTAATCAATTAATTTAAATTAATTGCCAATTAAAATTTAATTAATTACCAAATATTAATTAATTAACAAATAATTAATAATTAATAACAACAAATACATTTACATATTTAATTAATTATTATTAAATTACTTTCCACCCTATTCCCCTATAAACCCACAACCTGCTACAGAATTAAATAACGCATACATTGAAGAAAAAAAAATGTCATTAATTATTATTATTTATAACATAAATACACACTTTTCAAACATATAATAACATAAAAAACACTATACGAATTCAATATTATTAAAAATTTGATAATTTTAATAACCTATATTATATACATTGATATTTTAACTGTCTATATTTTTAACAGTCGATATTACTTTACTTACCTTAAAAACGATATTTTTGATGTCTATATTCTGTCCAGTCGATATTTTGTCCAGTCGATATTTAAAACTCGATATTATGTCCAGTCGATATTTTGGAGTCCATATTTTGACTGTTCACCAATTTTTTTATTAAACATTTCAAGTAATCAACAACAATGTTTGCACATCACATTTGTCAAAGTGAGTAGTAAAAAATAAA
Organism: Lissotriton helveticus; assembly: GCF_964261635.1. NCBI lineage: Eukaryota > Metazoa > Chordata > Amphibia > Caudata > Salamandridae > Lissotriton > Lissotriton helveticus. The sequence continues at coordinate 1,193,040,034 of NC_136057.1, read as the reverse complement.
GTTTGACCATCCTACCATCCTATTTAAGGGTGTAATATAACACTTGTCGACTTTTCACATCATTAGCCATACTTCAGCTGGAGGGTACCATATATTCGGGCATTCTAGGCAACAGCTAGTACAAAAATATGTATAATCTGCTGTGTAGACTAAGCTATACCGTATTCCGACTCATCACATTCTACAGATGCCAGATAGGCTCGGAAGGAAGCCCAAAAGTCTTTGGGTCATGAGTTCAGGGGCTGTAACTGTGCATACTCCTCCCCCACTCTCTCACTGTGACACATACTCTTCAGCCACCCAGAGGCTGTAAGGGGACGGGCACCAACCCATTGCAGTGCCCCCTCACTTTTGACCAGCAGCAGTGCCATATATACCAGTCTACAGGCTCCACAGGGCACCTCAACAGTATGGTCCAGTAATGCTATTAAGGGACAAGGTGTGAGGTCTGTGCCTGTCATGTCCGATACTCGCTCAAACACCGTCTCCAGGAAGCATGCACTACAGGGCAGGTCCAGGCAAGGTGTGCAAAGTGAGCTCCCATGCTGTGACATTTAGCACACGCATTAGATCTTGTGCAAGCAAACTTGGCTATATCAGATGGGGATATATAGTATGGTTGTACGGCTTTACAACGCGTGCTTTTACACCGCGTGTTGTTACAATGTGGTTTTTTCAACGCAAGTCGTTACCACGACTTGCGTTGGAGGGGTGCGGACTTAGGAATTTTTTAATTTACTATTCAAGCACCAGCCTACGTACAGTAGGGAAGGTGTTGGATAGTAAATTAAAAAATTCCTTGTCCTGCAGCGCCCTCCAGCGCAAATTGTAGTAACGACTTGCATTGAAAAAAATGCATTGTAATGGCACGTGGTGTAACAGCCGCGTCGTAAAGGCTGTTCCCCATATAGTATCTATGCAAACATTTAAAATGTAGCAACTTGTGGCGATGGCAAATAGAAATCAGCAATTGCCCATATTTTGACATGATTTCCATCCCAAGTTCTGTCACCCAAGCCTCACGGAATCTGATATTAGTGTCGGTTTTATTGCGAAACAGGATCTATACAGAGATCAGACGTCCTCCCTCAGCAGTCAGTGGAGGAAAAGTATCATGAGGGAGGGGATAAGAGGTGAGGAGTGATCATAGTGTGCTGTGTCGTCTTCTGAAAAAAAATTGGTCCATGTATGGGATATCTCTGTCCCCAGGTCCCTCCAGCAAGGTAGTAACTTGCCCATCAGGGAACAAGTCCCCCAGAGTGTGGAGGTTATATTTACGAAGGGTGCGTTGGATTACTTTCTCCCTAATGAGTGGGAGCCAATGGCAGTAAAATAGCAATAGAATAGAGGGGGCCCCTCCCAATGTGCGACGCATACGGCGCCATGCCCAACAGGTAGTGGACACCGTTTGTATGTCCGTATTATCAAGGAGGATTCCCTTCGGTAAGATACAGGGGGTGTAATTCCATCAAGAGTCGCTCTCTCAGAGCACAGATAGGGATTTTGAGAGTCAGGAGTTTGCCAGCAGACCGAGTAATGGCATTGGGCCACCAGATAATATAAGTATAAGTCGGGGACGCCAGGCCTCCACACTCAGGAGGGAGTATAAGTGTTTCTTAGTGGACGCACAGATGGCTCCAGCCCATATTTGTTACAAAAGAGTTCCTCTCAGGGTGTTGAAAAAATGTTGTGACAAGTGAATAGGGATGCTAGCAAAGAGATATAGAAAGCAAGGCAGGACTACCATTTTTAGGATTGCAATTCGCCCAGCTAGTGACAAAGATAATTTTATCTAGCTCTACACCTGTGCACTGAGATCCGACAAAGCGGGCCCGTAGTTTTGTTGCAATACCTGGTCCTAACTACAACGTCTCTCTACAAGCAAGGAATGCTTACAACACAAGTAGAGAGGACAATTCAGGGGTTTGGTCAAAATATTATTTTGAAAATATTGGAGAGCAGACATCTCAACTAAAACATATTCTGATTCAAAAATATAATGGTATAGAAAATTGTTTTAAAAAATATTGTATTTTATTAATATAATCTGTAGAAAATATAATTATAAAAACATGTTTTAATTATTTTCATGTGTTTTAGTTAATATAATGAATTTAGGTTTTAGTATTGCTGGTATAATTGTTATTAATTTTATAAAATATAGTTTGTAATTTTAAGTGATGTAGTTATTTTTTTTAAATGTTATTAGTAATTTAAACTGTCATACTGGGTTTCTGGGTTTAGCGGGAATATTGTGGAGTGGTATTTAAAGCAGATATGTTTTTTATATTATGGTAATTCTTTTTGAGATATGAAATAATATTCATTTCATTATCAATTATGTAATTATGTAATTAAATTTAAAAAGTAAATTTGAATTGTAATTTTATTTTGTGCTAGTTTTATTACCAGTAATAGTAGGTTACATTTTAGTAGCAGGTTATTGAGAATGCTGGGGTGTTGTGAGGGAAGTTAATCAAGTTCTAAATTTTTAATAATTTGTGTTAATTCGTTTTTAGCTGTTTATTCATTATGAAATAGATTTTTTATCATTTAAATAATTCATAGCACTTTATTTAGAATTATTCTTTTGTTGCAGGTTGCAGGGATTATCAGGGCATAGGGTGGGAAGAAAGAAAAGACATGTATTTTAATTCAATGTAGTTTGTTTGTTGTTAATTGAATATTATTTGATTATTAAATGTGTAAAGTAATGAATTTATTAATTATGGAGTAATTGTTGTACTGTTTTATATCTTTTAATATGCCTTGTACCTATAATATGTTTAGTACATATGTATTTTTAATGCTCTTATATTTGTTCAGGTGAGCAGGTTGGGAAAAATAAATATATTATATTTTTTATATTAATTATATGTAATTAATTAATTGATAATTAATTAAGTGTCGTTCTTATTTTTGTAACCATTTATTTAATTGTAAGTGTTTTTGAAATTTTATTTTGAGAATGATATTTCCTATTTAATTTTCTTTTTAACTATGAATTCAAATTAAATAAATAACTAATCATTTCATGATTTTGTTATTTTATTGGTAGCTAAGATAGCACGCCTATTGTTCAAATCAATTCGTTCACCCAGTGTATGCCACTGAATAGAGAGAAGACATGACATTTACAAGTTATGTTTATCATCTGATGTCTTTTTTCACATATCAAAACATCAACAATCAGTTGCGTGCTACAGACAAATAATATATACTTTCTATAAATACTTAATGACGCACAAAAATGAAAAACATATATTCGCATTGTGTAAAGTTTTTGACAAGACATATAGCATTTATCTGTGTTTCCCACACACAATGAAAGGACATGTGTATTTGTGAAGTAACGTGTACTACAGTGTCAACCTGTAGTGGTTAACTATTCTAGATATTTGGGGCCATATTTTAGCCCTCAGTATATACAGTCCAAAAGGCGCTGAAAGGCCTTTTTTGTGGTTGGATATATTTTCACAGGTCATAGAGGTCTTAATACACTTTTTGCCTATTATGACATGTTCTTCTTTGTTTCTGTAGTCTGGAAGACTCCTGGCCACTCAGTTTTGTACGCCAACATGTTTCAACCCTTTTTGTGGGGCCATAGAATTTTTTTCAGAAGGAAGGATATAACTTTGAAGCATTTTTATAGCTCTTTCTTTATCTTAAGTAGAAAATAATGATTTAATCCCACCTAAACCAACGAGGGAAAAACCTAGCCTGGCCTACACAGTAAAATCGATTTTAGGTTTTATTTCACTGGGAGCGCACACTGAACCCATAAAATGTAGTATGCCTTATTTTATACATTAGCACCCTCCCATCAGGGCTTACAAAGTACACCTTAGGGGTGATTCTTGAATATATAAATACAGGCTTTTCCTACATGGCAAAGACATTTCGCCTGCCATATGTCACTGTATTTAAACTACAGACTAGCAAGAGCTCAGTGACGTTCTTAGCAGAAATACATTTGTTTTCACATATGTAGATATATGGCGATTATGTACGTATGCATTGGTAGCCCACATATGATATTAAACTTTCCATGGCACAAGTGTTATAGTTTAGAGACCATTTAAAATGGACTTATAGGGAAGTTAAATGTGTCAACTAAGGAGTTCCAATATACAGGACATATATTAGAGGGGTAGCACAAACAATGTATTTAATACCTTTTAACCTTGGTAACGTGCATAAAGTCTAAAAGACAGCAGAAATGGAGTCCAGACAAATGTGAAAAATGTACACGTTTATTAGGCTGATATTTTGTAAGTCATATTACAACACAATATTTATTTCACACAATATTACTGCATACGAGATTCTGATATTGGCTTTCTGTACATGAGAACATATACATTTAGGAAAGAAGGACAGAACTGGAGAATCTGACACATTTTGCATCTGGGTGATATGTTTTTTATTTTTGTATTGTAGTATATTGGTATTTATAAAGCACTATCCATGCCTGTTAAACCACTTTCCTTTCTGATCTGGTTGCATTATTTTGTAGAACTGCATACCACTAGCAAGGTCAAGTGCTTTCATTTACATCAGGTTCCTGGGTGTCACCCTTCAGACTGCATGGTGGACAGGATATTGTTAATGGTTTGGCCAGTATGCCACATATTGATGAGCTGTGTGAGGTTTATAACATGGTAGGTGCACAATGTGCTTGGTGGTGCTGAACTGAAGCATAGATTTTCCAGAGGGTGTGAGAATAGCTGTGACTGCTTTGTTTGGGGTGGTCAGTATCATTCACAGAAATCATTGTTGAAGTGCATCAATGGCGTTTTCTGTGGTAGATAGAGCTCACCAAGTGACATCAGAAAACCCTAGCCATTGCGCCACTTGCAAAGATGGGCCACTTCTTTACCATCTTCAATTTAGCCTCTCACTTTGCTAAGCACTGGTAATACCCCAGCACAGCATTGCCCATTATAAATACCTTCTCCAATAGTATCCGGCCACGAGTTCCTGCTAGTAGGCGTTTATTTCCATTATTGTCTGCTTTCATCTATTTCACTCGATCCTGTGATCGTGTAGCCGTAGAAAATAGTTCCACGTCCAACAGACCCTACATTCCTTTATCATCTAGTTTTTTACGGACATTCACCTTCACTATTCTTCCCTTTCTTCCCTACGGGTGTGCTATTAGAACGTTATCTATTTCTAAGAAAATGTTGGTCATAATATGACACACGATGCCCTGCAAAACATACAGATGCCTGGGAAACAATATCATTTTAGCCACATTAAAACCATTTTTCTTAGCTACCGGCCACATTGCAAAATCATGAGACAAAATGGCACTGGATCTTCCACAGGTAAGCAATCAAATAAAAAAACTAAATTATTTTTCTCAGCCCTCCATTCCTCTTTAACAATCATTTTTATATTCCAGATTGCCACACCATAGACCCTGTGGAGGTTGTGGGCGTAACTGCAGCTGGTAGAAGTATAATCAAGGGCTGAATGTTAGATACAATGATACTTTTATTTCCAATTTTTGTACATTGTATAGCATTGCTTTTATCTAAAGGACAATAGCTTAAACTGCATTTGGTGTAGTTAATTATTACTGTACTTTTGTTTACTGTAACCCCTTATAGGGCCAAATTTTGCACTCAGTATTGAGTAGCACTCTTTCGGGAATTCTGAGATTGGCTCAGACAATGTGAATGTTTGTAATGCTGACTTTTGCAATGTAAGAAATGGGGCGGGTGATGCAATGGAAACTAGGCACACAGGTGCACTGTGTTGCAATTCGGATGCGCTTGAGTCGAGATGGCGGTAAAACAGGCGCTGCTTTTATTCTTCCAGCCACAGACCAGGGGTGCGTTGATTCCTTTAGGGGCACAGCAGGGCCTGCGTCAGAGTTGAAGCAGGTGTTAAAAAGGTAAGGGCCGAATTCGACCAAGAACCCTTCAGTATTTTCCCGGCGTTAGCCGCCTCTCATACCATTCGAGATTACCAAACAAAGAGGCAGGCGCTGGAGACAGAAGGCAGGAGACAGGAATTTATTCCGACGGAGCAGAACACGTCAAATCAGACAACAGGGTATCTTCTCGAGGTGCTCTAACCGCATCTCTGAGGCCTGGCCTCTTATACACAGGTTGATGGCTTTATTACATACACTGCATCCGTAATGTTTCTTTGAAGGACAGAGAAGACATCCTCGGAATCCCCGGTCCAGGCCCGTTCCCACACATATCTACATTAGAGTTCCCACCCCGATCTCAGCATGTGGTGGTTATCGCGCAGCTGGGCATTCCGCTGGGAACGGGGGTGTGTGTGATCAGTCGGATCTTCGGGGTGCGAAAGCATTGATTAATCCCCGTTCCTTTGATGTGAGGCGAGGTCCTACTGTAGGGGTAATAAACTGCATCTGTTGGGCTAGGTGATGGCCTGGGATTAGGCCGGACAATCAGGCAGGGAGGAAGGGGTTATCAAATGGGCCTGTTCTTTGAATGAGATGAAAGAGTGAGGGGGTTCAGCACAGGATGTGGCTCGGAGACAGGGTTGCGTTAAGAGGTGCGCTTATGGCCCAAGCAGGAAAGACCGGGGGCTGTCGGGGCGCGGGGAAATGCTTGCGAGGCCAGGGAGTGAGGGGGAGAGACGCGCAGGCTATTGGCAATGGGCAGAGAGGCCATGACACTCAAAATGGCTGCCACTTACGTGCATGATGGGGCCTAAAAAGGGACAGCATGGCGTGGCCACTGTTTCACGATTTTCACTTTACTTTCAACAGTGACTGTGGTGAACATGAATGAACGCCGCTTATATATACCTAATTTTGGTCATTTTCCACAGTCCCCAGTTTTTATCATAAGTTAGTTCATTCTTGTTCATGTCATAGGTGAGGATGTACAAGCTGACATTAGTCATACAATTCGCTTTGGTAACCCATATGCATTACAGGTAGATGGAAATAATTCTGCTATCAATGCCGACAGAATCGAACATAGCCATATGTAGTCAATGTGATGGGCGGGGAGACAGTGCATACAAAATTACATTAGCTGAGTCATACGTCAGACCTTGGAGGCGGGGACATTACTTTAGACGATGTAGGAGATTCGTCCGAATACAAACATGATGTCATACAAAAATGTTCTGGCAAGATAAGGGTTATTATCACTTGAGGTCTGGACTCCATGGGGGTCAAAACTAGACAGCATGTTCATGTGCATAACTGGTGTTCTACAATCATCAAGATACAGAGTTAACGCCTTCTTAGTTATTCATGTACAGTTGAAAAGTGACCGGTGTAAGGTTTCGAAAGTTCGATTGGGTGATAATCAATACAAAATGGTTGGGAGAGAAATTCAACTTGATACAAGGGACAGTCAAGGGGTGGCAATGTTCAAAAAAGGGTTCGTCGTTCCAGTGTCTTATTACAGCGAGCCATCACTGGTAGGCCCTTATTGTTTTTCGTCTTTCGTTGGCGCTGTTGAGCACCGGCGATGGAGCTATGCGTCCAGCTCGGATTCAGATTTCGCGTTGCAGGGTGTGGCCACTTTTTGCTCTCGGACCACAGTCCTGTTTGTCCTGTTACCTAACTAATCTACCATAGGTACTTTAGTCGGGGTACCCGTATCCCGTTCTTCTTTCGGGACAAACTCTATTCTATCCTTTGTGCTGTGTTTCTTCTTTAAGTCAGGTTCCAAAAACTCCATATGGAAAAAGGGGTGATGGGGGCGTGCTTTGGGAGGCCGAGGGAAAAGAGGGTGGAGTGGGATCAGATCTGAAACGGACCAAGGAGGGCAGAAATTTCAAGCAAGTGGGCCCATCGATCGGGCACAATGGGCTGGGACTTTCGGCACGAGCTCATCAACCATGCGGGGGCTTCTGGACAGCCCTTCTTTCCTTTACTTTCCACGTTGAGAATGGTGCCTTGTCCCGCAACTCTTTGCTCTGTGGCTCCACCTTGGTCGAGGTCATAGATATTCCCCGATCTGCAGCCAGGCTGTGCGTCACATCCGGCCCCTCTCCTCCGACGACCGCACGTTATCTTTAAATGAGTACAAAAAAAAAGTCTTAAACTGGCAGGGGAAAATGTTTACACACTTTAATTTCTCTCCCAACCCCAAGTAGTCGGGGAAACGTTTATTGGTCACGGTAGGGTGGATGCTTAGTAACCCTTACATCGTTGTATGCTGTTAACTCATGCATCGTGGCTGTGGTGCAGGTCTGCAAGTATCTTTCTATTTTCAAACATCATGTCTGTCTGGTGTCTATTCCTGTCATATTCGCATCGGATTCAAACCGGCTCCTCCAGTAGAGACTTGTGTTTTTCTAAAACAAATCCTGTTGGGCTATACCTTTCTTCGAGGTCTGCTAGTTCATAAAAAGTGTGAAGTGCTTATTATCTTGGGCTTACAGCTACCTTTTCCAGGGAAGGACATACGTTAAGCATTTTTCTTTTCTGACAGCAACGGCTAACTTTTATCAGTTTTTGGACTATTTTTGTTTAAAAACAAGGTCATCAGCTACAGTCTTTAAGATTTTCTGGGACGGCTAGTTACAGAACTGGGACCATTCTGGAAAACAGGGACGTTTCGGACATTCTACTTAAGTGCAACGGGCAGTGGTAACCCAAATGATGAGGGTGGTGTTACTAAAGCACCAAAACAAAAGCCACTGACATATAGTTCCCCTTCTATGGGTCAGATTAGGGGACATTAGTCGTCTTACCTGTCCTTTCTTTCTCAGCCAATTAAGTTCCATAATTTTACAGAAAGGAGAGGTAGTAATATGGCAAAATACGATTGTTTTGTTTCTGTCAATTTGTTCAAACACTGTCGTGTCTAAAGACAATTATACCTGTGCCCGCGAGGCACAGTGTCGTCGTTTATTCAAAAGGGAGCAAGGGAGCCCTCAGAGGGAGAGAGCGTTGTGTGCACCAAATAGGCTATTAGTACACGTACAACATAAAGAGAGAGAGAGAGAGAAACGTGTACAATAATATGTTATTCAGTGCACACACATATAGAACAGTACGGGTCGGTTTCACGTATAAAACACAAGCTGAGAGAAAACATAAATTCATAGTTTAAGTACACACAAATACCAGACAGGGTGCGACAGTACATACATCAAGTATGGAAACCTAAGACAGAACACAGAGCTATTTTGGGCAAAAGGATGTTGTCATGCATGTTGCGTATTCTCAGTATTCTTTTTAATTCATTTTGGGGGTCGAGCTCTTTGTTCTCCTTCCTTCCTAATAGTGGACAATTTTGTTGGTAACCTCGCTTCAAAAATACTTACTCCTTTTTACTTGGTCGGACACTAGTCCAGTCGTGCTTATACTCACGGTGGGGCCTTCCAACATCTAGCAAATGATGATCCAAGCTGAGGTAAAGGAGGGGTATCAGTCGGACGTGCGATGGTACAATTCTGATTTTTCTATGAGGGTGGAAGAAGAAGGGGTAAATCTAAAAAAAATAACAATATCCCTAATATCTGGGCTGAGGGGGATTCTGGATGAACCCCTAACCCGGGGTACTCTTAGCTTTTCTTATTTAGTCCGCACATAAATTGACTCATTGGTGCGCATTGATTTGGGTGTACATTTGGGATATCGGTTGGGGTAGGGTTCGTCGTACTGAAATAAGCCTTCGAGTTTCTGGTGTAGGCCACTCTCCCATTTGCTAGCTCCAGAGAGAGTCGTTCCTAAGTAAGAAAAGTGCTATATTTTTTTTCGTCTTTCACATGCAGGTACCATGTTCGGGCTTAATTTTCTTATCCCATTAACCGTTCGATCAACGCCTCAATCACACACAAAAAGCATTCTTTTATTGACCCAGACGTGCGCCACACATACGCATTCATACCGTACAAATCAGGGCCCATGCGCACATTCATACCATACAATTTTTCATGCTCCCAGAGATAGCTCCTACATATAATGTACCGTCTCACAGAGCTAGCCTATTTTCTTCGCGTGGAACAAGGTGCAGTTTTTTTAGGTCTTCTCCATACTTCAGCTGAAATTTTGATGTAACCTGCAAAAAGAAAAAGAGAGGGGGGGTGCAGCGTTCAGAGCACATCAGCGCGCATAAACACGAAAATGTTTTTACCTACCACGTACTTGACTTATCTCTCTGGGATGCAGTCCCTTATGTCTCGGCATTGAAGCCCAGAGGAACTGGTAGTGCGGCAAAGATAACCAATGGTAGTCTGCTCATTACATAGATCGCCCGAGGGCGGTAGTACAGACCGCGTGTAGGAGAGGGTCAAAGGCCAGGGGTATTTAGTATAAGTTGGGGAGGTGACGGATTCATCTTTTCATTCGAGGAAAAAAAAAAAGTTTACGGTGGTATAGGGTCGTTCCTGTTCGCAGAGCATGGTATTTAAAAAAACAACCCTATCAATCTAAATGACTGTTACGATGCTAGTTCCATATATTTATTTCTCTTGAAAACCTTGATTGAAAAAATGTCAGCATTCAAATACGGGCCTCCAACCATATAGGCCGGCCACGGGGCAGACGGGAAACACATGAGGTAAGGAGAGATTACACTGCAGTATAGGAGTACGTAACGAGCGAGCCATTTAATTGAAAAAACTAAACGTGACAAACGGTTGCAGAATCAGTGAAGGTTGATTTTATGATTGAAAGTAAAACAGGATCAGTTACAATAAAATAGTTCATACGCATACCATGGGCGAGTATCATGAGTAACACTTACTTCGGAGCTTAAATAATACAATAATCAATAGTAAATAAACCCGACATCAATAGGGTTGTCCACATGCTCAGTCAGTACACTTCCCCACCCGCCATGTGCACAAAGACTGCATACATCCCCCATAACATCAAGGCTCAGTAACTAGAATCGTCATAAGGAGTTGCCCATACTGGCGCCATTTTGATCGAGGCCAGGCGTGTCCAGAGTATAGAGCCAAACTGGCAGCAGTGGAGGCTCCGTACGGATGGCTCGTTTTCCGTAGACTTATCAGGGTCGAGTAACTACATATACATGAAGGTTCTAACCTCCACGAAGCAAGAAAGTTGAACTATTGAAGACAACTCTCGCCATTACGGACTACTAAGGTGATTTACACCTGATACACCACATCAAAATTTCATGAAAATAAGCGTGTTGATTTCAACCACGTCTTTTGGGCTTACCTTTTTAGGAGGCAGATATTATCTGTGACCATCTATTTCTCTTATATATGGACTACGAGACAGGATCAGTCTTATTGTGATCCAGTATTAGGACTAGCGTTTGCCTTGAAAAAGTCTTGTAATAAGACGAAACACGTGTCGGCGGTGTATGCTGGAAAACATAATACCTGTTTTTAATTCATGAAATAAATGATTTGGAATACGAACATCAGTTTTTGGATCCATATTTTGAGAATACAATATTTTCTACATTTTTAAAATGAATTATGTACTGATTCATCAATTCAAATTATACACCATGAAAACAGTTTCTTTCAAGTTTATCATGATTTAAAAATGATGATTAATATATGGTGTATTTACAATTAATCTAGAGAGTGCTTGCTTAACCTGCTTCTTTTTTTGGCTCTTGACATTAGCTTGAAATTCTTTTCTCGCTATTTTTGACACCCGTGGTGGTGGGTGTGAATTAGGTAAGCAGTGCACCTTGTTAGCTTTATACTTAGATCATTACATCAGTAACTTTACACGTTGAATTGTTTTCAGTTTGAGTTAAATTTGCTTTATGTGCGGACGATCTCTCCTTGGAGAGACACTACCACCATATTGTGTCCAGAGTATAGTTCAAATGCCTCCAATAACTAGCGGCTAGACCAGAATCCCTTTCGGTAGTTCAAAAAATTCCATAAACGCCAGCAGAAAGGACAGGCGGCATAAACCGCGACTTAAAGGCGAGGAAGGCAAAATCTTCCCTACCGGGTCATGCTGAGGTCCCACCGGAGCTGATCGAGTTGGCAGTCTACAGTGTCTTTTAGTAATTCGGACAAAGGCCGGTGTCAGCATGAGAGCACCACTATCTAGTGACGACGTTGTGGCCACTCCGGGGAGCGGGACAGCAGGCGTATCCCATCACAGATGCGTTGAATCAGTCTTTCCTTCGGCACCTGATGTGGATAAGGCGGCGGTCACCCGGGGCAGCGGCATATCCATGGGGGATAGTCGAGCAACAGTGGCGGTTGTTCCCACCGGAAGCCCGCGGGAGTCGAGGGCCAACGACTCTCGTAGAATCTTTGAAACTGAGAGGACGTCTTCAAGAGTGGGACTCATGCCCGAGCAGGCAAGCATCCGAGTTCCAAGGTAGCCCAGAGCCATCCTAATGGACCAGGCCCAAATCCGGGGTGTTGGCCGCCATCTTGAGAGCCCCCCCCAGCAGCTGCCCTTCACCATGGCCACCGGAGCGGCCCCTCCCGGTCAGCCAGCCGTGGGGGGGTCCGCGGGTGGAACACTAATGGCAGTCTTGGTGCAGGAGAGGAACCTCCACCTGGGGGGGCGGGGGAGAGGGGGCTGTCCGCGCCGCCTCTCCGCGGGCGCCCCACGCCATCTGCGGGTGCCCCACGCCATCTCCTGGCGCAGGTATAAGAAATGGCTGGACCAGGCAACAAAAGGGGGGAGCCATCAGCAAGAAACCCCTCGCACACAACTTGCTGGACATCACCTCTGGATGATCTGGGGACGGGTTTTGGCGCGTTGGGTAGCCTCCGGCCTATTCGCACAACGGGCCGCCACCGACGCTACCTCGCCGGCTGACGGCTTTTGTAGACCTTTTTTATAGCCCAAAGCCTACTAAAAAGTAGCTCGAAGTAGCCCAATCAGGAACAGCGTCAAGCAGACGGCAAATGCATTTGGGTTTGTTGTTGCAGCCGGCTGCCATGTAAATAGTTGTTTAATAAAACGTTTTAAATGGTTGTTTAATAAAAAGTTTTAAATAGTTGTTTAATAAAAAGTTTTAACATGTTACTTTGCTGGAGTGTTGTATATATTTATAATATTTGCATAGGGTTTGTCGTTATTTGGGCGGGGCGGGCGATGGACCTGAGCTGCCTTGCGGCCATCATGGCGTCGAGCTCGGTTCTTCTCACTAGTTTCATATTTCTTATGAGGGGTTGTTCCTAATGTTTCTATTTTAGCAGGGTCAAAAAAGATCCCATCAGTGGCCTACTGATTTTGTTCGATTCCTTTTGTTTCCCTAACGATTTTTATGTTATAGTTTGCTAGCACGATACAACGGCTAATCCGTATTTTTATATATATGTCCTTTTTATTAGGGGTGTCCTCCGGTGGAGCCGGATGATCCACCTCCAATAAGCGGTCCGGGCTGAACCAACTACCAACAAACGGGGCGAAGATAGGCATGACGGGTTACAAAGGGGACAAAGGTCTGCACTACCTATCCTTCACTATCCGCAAAGACTAAACAGAGTATTGCGACCCTGTGCTTATTTGTGAATAGAGAATGACCCAAAGAGAACCAATTCCGAACGATCAATGTTCGGATAAACAATCAATCAAATGAGGGATAAAAATAGGCACGACGGATTACAATGGGGCAAAAGCCTGCGTTACCTACCCTTCCCTATCCGCAAAGACTAAGCAGAGTATTGCGACTCTGTGCTTGTTTGCAAATAGAGAATGATCCAAAGAGAACCAATTCCAAAACAGTAAATGCTTGGATAACAATCAATCAAATGGAGAGGAAAGCAGGCACGACGGATTACAATGGGGGCAAAAGCCTGCGTTACCTACCCTTCACTATCTGCAAAGACTAAACAGAGTATGGCGACTCTGTGCTGGTTTGCAGATAGAGAATCTCTCAGAAACAATCAAATGAGTAATACTAGTATTTTCAAACAATCAAACAATCAATTCGCAATTCGCTGCGATGCACGACCTTACCCGGACCGTATGGACAGTTTCTCGTCTTCCGCTTCCAGCGCCTGATCGTCCTCTATTCTCCGTAATTGCTGTGGCACTCCTGATGGTTCCCAGTCAGGACCGTAGATCACTCGAGAGAGGTCTGCTCAGAACCAGTGAAGTTCGGATGATCGGCTGCCAGACGAGGGTCTATCGGGCAGGTGCACTTCCCGATCGTTGCAGTCGTTCACTCTGTCGTTGGGACCTCTCCCACTGGATCCACGTGTCGCTGATGGGCCCCACGTTTGGGACGCCAATTGTTAAAAAGGTAAGGGCCGAATTCGACCAAGAACCCTTCAGTATTTGCCCGGCGTTAGCCGCCTCTCATACCATTCGAGATTACCAAACAAAGAGGCAGGCGCTGGAGACAGAAGGCAGGAGACAGGAATTTATTCCGACGGAGCAGAACACGTCAAATCAGACAACAGGGTATCTTCTCGAGGTGCTCTAACCGCATCTCTGACGCCTGGCCTCTTATACACAGGTTTATGGCTTTATTACATACACTGCATCCGTAATGTTTCTTTGAAGGACAGAGAAGACATCCTCGGAATCCCCGGTCCAGGCCCGTTCCCACACATATCTACAGTAGAGTTCCCACCCCGATCTCAGCATGTGGTGGTTATCGTGCAGCTGGGCATTCCGCTGGGAACGGGGGTGTGTGTGATCAGTCGGATCTTCGGGGTGCGAAAGCATTGATTAATCCCCGTTCCTTTGATGTGAGGCGAGGTCCTACTGTAGGGGTAATAAACTGCATCTGTTGGGCTAGGTGATGGCCTGGGATCAGGCTGGACAATCAGGCAGGGAGGAAGGGGTTATCAAATGGGCCTGTTCTTTGAATGAGATGAAAGAGTGAGGGGGTTCAGCACAGGATGTGGCTCGGAGACAGGGTTGCGTTAAGAGGTGCGCTTATGGCCCAAGCAGGAGAGACCGGGGGCTGTCGGGGCGCGGGGGAATGCTTGCGAGGCCGGGGAGTGAGGGGGAGAGACGCGCAGGCTATTGGCAATGGGCAAAGAGGCCATGACACACAAAATGGCTGCCACTTACGTGCATGATGGGGCCTAAAAAGGGACAGGATGGCGTGGCCACTGTTTCACAATTTTCACTTTACTTTTAACAGTGACTGTGGTGAACATGAATGAACGCCGCTTATATATACCTAATTTTGGTCATTTTCCACACAGGGTCTTCGACGTTGGTGACTCAGTGCTCTGGACTCGGGCTGCAGCAGTTCTTCTGGCCCCGAACAAGTGCTGCAACTATTTTTCAGCATCACTGCAGCGATCCATTGGTATTCCAACCACATGACAACCTTGCGGTGGGAAAAAAGGGTCTGGAAGAGTGATGCGTGTATTTTGTGTCTTTGAAGCAGTCAGACCACTTCCAAGGGCCCAGAACTGGAATTGGCACCACTTGCAAGTCAGAAATCCCAGCAGAGGAGATCAGGGGGGCTGCAGATGAAGTATTTTATGTCCCTGAGACTTCCAACATGAGGCAAGCACACACAAGTCTTAGAGATCCTTTTGAAAAGCAGGATGCAGGAAAGCAAAGTCCAGTTCTTTCACTGCCACAGACAGAAGCAGCAACTGCAGGCCAACTCAGCAAAGGACCACACAGCAAAGGGGCAGTACTCCTCCTGACAGCTCCTCAGCTCGTCTCCCTGCCAGAGTCCTCAGTCCAGAAGTGTTCTTAAAGCCTGTGGTTATAGGACCAATACTGATACCCGTTTGGCCTTTGAAGTAGGTATACTCTAAAGGATAGTCTTTGTAGTGCACAGATCCTGCCTTACCCTGTTTTGGCCCCAGACACATTACAGGGGGTGGAGACAGCATTACGAGAGGCCAGGTACAGCCCTATTCAGGTGTCAGTGATAACTCTTCTCAGCACTCAAGTTCATTAAGGCCCATCAGCCTGGATGTTGGGAAATAAGGATATGCCGGGCACAAATCAGCTCTCTTTACGTGACTGTCTAGAGTGACTGCACAAACAACCCAGCTGTCAGTCTAAACCAGACATTGTTTCCACAGGCAGGCAGAGGCACAGGATAGTAAAGCAAGAACATGCCCACTTTCTTAAAGTTTAACAAAACAAAGGGGTTAGTCTCATAGAGCCAGTGAAGCTTTGCCTGTAAACAAGTTTAGACAAACCATCTCCATTAATCATGAGAGCAATGTAAGGAATTTCTAGATTGTATTAAAAACATTATTGATAATTAATTTCAAGCTCTTGATTAGATTTGTAAATAATGTGAACTGTTTATTTGTTGTGTCTTGTGAGTCATTATTTGTTTCCTAGTAACATTGGCATTTTATGTTTATGTCTTTTGTACTGTCTAGATTTATGTTGATATACTTTGTATGTGATCTTCTGTATGTGCCAACAAATGTTCGAATTACATATAGCTAAGAATCAAGGAATAAAAGGTGACCGTTTTCATTGATTAAAGCAGGCCGTTATGATGCAAAATTTGCAAAGATTTGTCTGTGTTTCATTTCTTGTTTGTCTACACTTTCTAAAAGGGCCATTTCCAATCGTACAATTTTAAACCTACTTTCACGAAAAGATATATTCTTAAGTCCTGAGTTCAGGGAACACAAACTCCAAATCTTCATCTTTTCCCAATTGAAAGTTACACTTGTAAGACGTTACAAAGCAGCTCCAATGATAACCTCTGGGAGAGATTGCCCTTGCAATAGTGAAAAAATTAAATTGGCAGTACTTCACTATCAGGATATGCAAAACACACCAGCACATGTCCTACACTTTCACATACACTGCACCATGCCCATGGGGCTACCATGTGCCTCACTTAGGGGTGCCTTACATGTAGAACAAGCAAGGGCATAGTCAATAGGTCTCGCCTGTGGGACCTTATAAGTGTTTTGCTAGAGCTATTGGCTTTGCCAATGTGTTTAGGCTATGTGGTAGAGCAGTGCGGTTGCCTTACTGCATATCAAACTAGATCTGGCAATTATTGTTTCTTATTGTGGTCTAGCTGCATGCAGTCCACAAATCAGCAGCCCCCAGTAGCATTCTGTGGAGAAATTCAGGGTGGAGTCTGTTGGCGAGCTTGTGACTATATTTATTGTGTCGTTTGCACTATTGCATAGTCATTCGTAAGTTTTAAAGGAATTTTAGGTATTTGGTTGCCTCCAAACTAAAACTGCATTGTGGTGAATCACTGATGTCATTAATATAGGAGCAATGCGTTCCAGTTAAAAAACAGAATTTCAGAGTTAATGACATGCGGGAGACTGAAACCGAGTCAAAATTACAGTTTCCATTCCGATATTATTACGTATTGTAAATGGTTATATATTAAAATCTACTGTGCAATTTTGCACCAAAGCCCAAGGAGAATAAGAGGAACAGACATGAATCTCACGCACAACTTGGTATAACTATATAGAGAAATTATTGCTCTAACTGGCATTCTGAAATATTTGTATGCACCAGAACATGCCATACACTTCCATTACCCGTCACTCTGCCCTGGCCTGAGCTAGCTGCTCAAACTCAGACAAAAACTTATATAGGCATTTTGGAAAAATTTCCTGTAGACTGGTCAAATGTGGACATATGGTCAATTGACGCTTTGCCTATAATGCCATTTCAGAATCAAGTACATCAGATCAAACCCTCATCTGTGTTACTGCATGCATTCGCGCATAAAATGCAAGCATCAAACACGTTGAATAACGCACCTCTCCTGCACGACGAGCCCTGAACTCAAAAGTATGGATCCCTCAAATTCGGAGGAGAACAGGTTTGCTGCACACATTGCGGCTGCCCGCCTCCGGTAATGAGCACACAGGAACTGTAGACCATAACAACTATTCAGCAGGGGGTAAAAGCCACCACGCCTGAGTGCTGAGCTTTGTCGTCACCTTCTGAACTGTCATAACACAAATAATAAAAGGCTCTCCTAATTCTGAAAGAATAATGGATGTTGCTCCGGCGAGACTCCAAAGCCTGTGTGACGTCATAGTCTGCGCCACCTCCCTGCACGAACATGGTGCCCAGCACTTTATAGAAAGGGGCAAGGCAAAAGTGCCTTCTTCCCCCCTCTCCGCTGCGTAACTTTAAACAGACTGGATTTTGCAAAAAATCAAAACAGTTTTAAAACAACCCCATTAAAGAATGCAGGACACACGGCCGAATATAATTGAAGCTCTCTTAATATGCAGGCACAGAGAAGATCTGCAAGAAGATTGGTGTGTAGATCTTTTATGTGTTATGTTTTAAGGAGCTGGGGTGTTGGTTCCGGAGTGGGCGCTCTTTGTTGATTGCTCGTGGTGTGGGAGGGGTAGCATGTGTTAGAAGAGTTTGCAATGGAAATGTGTGTGGACAGCTGCATATGGCATCTGCAGCTTGCACTGTGTTCCAATGAGACCCTTTTCTTATGTACAACAGCATGTTGTGTACTTAGTAGGGCAAATTAGTGTATTTTGTGTATACCGGGGGCACGTTGCAATGTTTGTGGATTAATGGACGACTGGCTGCAGGTTGTTTATTTACATTGTGTGGAGCACGTTTGCCTGTTTTTATAGCTGTACCTTGCGGTGTGTTGCAGAGCACGCTGCTGTTTTTTCTGCAACGCGCGGGAACCGGTTGAAAAATACCTATGTGCGTTGTGTGGGGTCTTCTGCTTGTTGTTCTGTGCATTTTGGGTAAGGCGCTGCAATGTATTTTGTACCTTGTGATGTGGGCGGTGCAGTGTATTTTGTGCATTGTGAGGCGGGTGGCTGCAGCGTATTTGTGTGCATTGTGTTGTGTGGGGTGCCCTCGTGTCTTTGACGGTGCACACTGGGCTGCCCGGGTCCGTGCTGGGACTCCCACTGGCAGCTGGGCGTATTGCTGGGGACCTAATGTGAGTGTGAACATGCAGCCTGGGCAGTCTGCCTCTCTGCCTGCAGAGCAGCTGGGGTGGGGGCCGAGGAGAGACTCCAATAGCCACGTGAAAGCTCATGGCTGGAAGGAGGGGGTGGTGTGTGTGAGCAGAGGCCTCGCTAGCTCTGCCTCGGCAGCCACTGTCAAAACACGATCCTGCTGCCTTCCTCCTTCTACAAGTCAACAGCAATGGGCCGAGCATGACAGCGAATGAACAAGTTTCTCATTGTAAACAGAGCATTGGCAACACGAATATGCCAGGAAAATGCAGTAATTATTCTCCAAATAGGCATTTCCACCGTGAATATAGCAAAATGACTTAGGCATTACTTTATGTTGGCAAGTTGTTTCCAGCGATGGTTACAAAACATCAAGAGAAAACGTAAAATACGTGTAAGTCTAGATATACACAAAATAAGGTACCCATTGTGCAGGTATCGACATCTGATCTCTGTTTACTCAGCCTTTTACCTGCCGAGGTAGATAACAATTTGAAATGAGCTGGGTTGTGGTGCAGATGAGACAGCACCACAAAGCTGCAAGACTAAGTCAAAGGAGTACTTGGGGTTACAGGCTGTCCTTAACCTGGGCGCTGAGCCTAATTTACGTCGATAAGGAGCTCGCCCATTGTGCCACCACCAAATGTTCTTCCTGAACTCTTTCTGGTGTTGTACCATTTCCCCCCTCAAGACCATTTTGGCACACAATGAACTCAATGGGAAACTAGCGCGGCCAGGCGCCCGCAAGGCCGCAAAAGTGAAAGCGACCATAACATGATCCACAACAGATGGCACCCTGCGCGCTGCTGCTCGCTCCCGCAAGCTGGACGCCGTGGTAGGAAACATTTAATGAAAAAGGTGGGACATGCACCCGCTTTTGGCCAATTGCGTGCTTTCATTTTTGAAAGCCACACGCAAAGCCCAATACAATGTGTGCTTGAGTTTTCAGAAAAGCTGGAGTGATTCCAAGAGGCCCTCTCCTGGGGCAGCGCATGCGCGCAGCGCTAGGCTCAACCTAAACAGGGACTGTTTGAGCCTGGCAAGTGTTTACACTTGCTAGGTCGATGTGGCAGTTTAAAAGTGGCAGATTTGAGACATGTTTATAGGGCTACTCATGTGGGTGGCACAATCAGCACTGCAGGCCAGCTAGTAGAATTTGATTTAGAGGACCTGGGCACCTACAGTGCACTTCACAAGGGACTTACCAGTACATCAAATATGTCAATTAGCACTTTAGCACTGATCAGCAGTGGTAAAGTGCCCAGAGTACACAAACCAGCACAAGACGAACTCCAACATACAGTCAAAAATACAGGAGGTAGATGCTAAAAGAGAGGGGAAAACCACACCAAGGGTGCCAGGTCTAACATACCACTATGTAACTGTATGCAAAATACAGTTAAAGTGTGATACCAGGACATAAAGCTGAAATGGACAGTGGGTGCTTATTGATAGCTGTGTTGAGTGAGATTAAGTGGACAGGTATAGAAAGCTCTGTTGCCTATATGCTTTCAGACATTAATAGGTCTTAATTCCACTTCTCCTTAAGTCCGTGAATTTGTCTCAGGTCAATAACTGCAGGATGAGCAATTATTATTGGGCAAAACACTCAGGAGAAGTGATTAACCACTATTGCTAGCCTGAAAAGAGAACATGACACTAAATTGCATTTTGTGCCAAATTCTGCCAGCAAGTGTCTGTCTTTTAGCAACATCGATTATGACTTCTAAGGAGGGAGTTGGATTGAGACTATTGGACTCTATCCCTGTTTGGGTCCAAAACACAACAGATATCCATCCACCTCTATCTCTGTCTCTCCTTCTTTCTCTCTCTCTTTTTCTCTGTCCGTATACCTTTCGCCTCTTTGATACACACACAATCACACAAATAAAATAAGTGGACCAAGAATTGATCTGATACAGAGATAATAAAGACATCTGCTCAGGGCCAGACTGGCCATTCAGCTACACTGGCATTTTACTGTTTGGCTTGAGGCTTGAGGCTAGAGGTCTGCTTTCACAGCGGGATGGACAACCATAATCCAACCATCACCCCATGGCCCTATTCTGGTCATGGCTTCATGCACTGTGAGAATAGTCATCTATGCTATGTCAACCTTGTCAACACTAACTCAATATACCTATACTGACAGAGTTGATTCTGTTTTAACAATGATGTTCAATGTCTCTATTTCTAAGTTATATTATGCTGTTTTACCCATTTGCATCATACGTTAACATCAGCTATAGTGTTGCTCTCTGAGTTAGCACAGTTTAACTCCTTGAGCGCTTTTGATGTGACCTTTATGCACAACTGTGCTCTATGCACGTGCAAAGGCCCTCCCTTGCATGCGGCCATGGCCCCACATTAAAAGGAGACAGTAAGGGGAGAGGAGTTGTCCTAACGGCTAGGGTGGTCAACCTCAAATCTGGGGAATTGGGTTCAAGTCTCGGCAATAGCGCTGAACATCATGTGATTCTGGGCAAATCACTTAATCTCCCCGTGCCCAACAAAAATTAATGTGTCCTCATGTAATGCAACTGGTGCTATGTAAAGTGCTCTGATACCCGATTCGGGTCAAGTTCGCGCTAAATAAAAGTCTGTAAAATAAAAAAACAAAATTCACAAAAAGGTCTTTCGGCACCATCCCTGTGGGTCAAATTAGGGGTTCTGCTCCCCCAGGAGGCACAAAGTCCAGTAGACACAAGAGAATTAAAAAAACTAAAAAAACATTAAAGGCTGGAAGCAGCTCACCCTGGCATGCACCAACCCAAATGGGGGCAATACAATGTTTTTGACCACCCCCAGGAGGTAGATTCGGCTGTTTGTCCGAAATGTGCCCTTCCATAGGGTAAAAAACCCACTAGACTGCAGGGATTTATTTACCAGACAGGAGCAGATCAAACCAGGTACAATGGAAGTACTTTGCAAGGTCTCCTGTCGTTCATGGTTTGTGTGTTCCTCTTGCCAGCACTAGGCAGAATCAAATAGGTGGGTTAGGGCATTTCTCTGGTGCAAGGGGGACATTTCATAGTAGGAGTTTTGTGGGTTGCTGAAGATTCGTGAAGTTTATGACACAGAAATGCAAGGAAAATGCATGGTTTTAGCCAAAGTTTTAGGCCTGCCAGACATTGTGGGCAAGTAAATGTCATAGGAACCTAGCCAAACACACCACCCTGGACTCCAGGGATGGGAGGGTGGTCTAGCTGTCAAGAATGAATGAGTTTAGTAGGTTTTCATGGGTGGTGGGGATCTCAAACCCAAAATCCATAGTTACCCACATTGCAAAAAAAAGAAAAGGTTGGTTTTGAGTGGAAACATTTGATATGTCTATGTTGCTTTTGGGCATTTTCCTATTGGAGGCGGTAGGCCCACCCTCTCGAGAGTGGTACTGTTTTCATCTGGAGATGTGTGAGAAATCTGGGTTGTAGGAAATGTGTGAATCCCACTGATTCTAAAACATCATCCCATGAAATGTGACAAAAATGGATGGTTTGAGCCAACTTTTGAGGTTTTTTGCATTTCCCTAGGTGGCAGTCTGAGCTAGGACCAAAATTCTGCAGCTACCCACATTTTAAAAAAAGGTGTTGAGTTGGCTGGGTAAAATGTGTGTATACTATAAAGACATACATAATTTTGGGAGATAATCTGTTTTTTTCAGCTATTTCTACCATAAACTACAAGAAGGTTGAACCCACAAAAGTTTGTTTTTTTTAAATTAGAAAAGGTGTTAACACAGAAAAAATATCCTTTCATAACATATCAAGAAGAAACACATATCAAATAGATCAAATGAATAGCCCTCCCCAGAAAGAATCATCCAAATAATCTTCTACTCCACCCCACACTTACACTCCTCAGCACATGATCCACCCACACTGGGGGATATTCTCAAGAACGTGCGATAATCATCGCCAAAATAAGTTAACACAATTTTTCATATCGCCGTCTATCACGGGAAAATAACTCTGTGTTAACGTCGTATTCACAACACAGGGGTAACATGCGATTGTTTCCCGATAAAAATCTAAACCTGAATGTGAAAAAAGTAGTGATAGGCCCAACTGAGATGAAAAATACAGCGATAGGCAGCGCTAGGACTGCAAGTCCCACAAGTCAGGTGGGAAAAATCACTATAAAAGCGGCAACAAAAAACACAAACAACTGCGAAGCACCATGGAGGTAGCCGGAGCAAGTACAGAGGACAACCAGAACCCCACAAGCCCCATTGAGGACCAACCTTAGACCTCGGGGTTAGGGAAGGGCAAGGAGAAGAAGAAGAGGAATCCACGTTTCAGTCCACTGCCTGAGGTAACATGGTTGCATCCACTGTCCACAACACTACAAACACCAGCAGTATATGTCCAAATGTACATGTCTGTGCTCTGCATACTGAAGTCTGTCCATCACATCACCGCCACACTTGGCATTGTTTACATTCTTATTCATGGGTGACTTGCCTCCTTCACACATACTTGGTTCCCACCTCTCCCTACATTCTGCAATTGTGTGGCTGAGGGGCCATGCCATTTTCAGTAGATCAGCTGTCTTGTTCTGCGCAGCCTCTGTGGTAGTCTTGGGCGGTCTGTGTGGGGCATGGGGGTAGTGGCGGTGGGTGTTGTGGCACTCTTGTGTCTTTGAGCTGCATGATCAGTAGATCCATGACATATGTTGGTCTTCAGATGTGGCTCTGGGCTGGGCTCCCTTTCATACTGCAGGTTGTCGTCCTGCTTAACACCAGTAAAAGGCAGGTGTTAAATGCTTGCTGCTAAAGCGCCTTATCGCCTGTTTTGGGATCACATCGCAGATCTGGCTGATCGTTGAAAATATCGCCAAGTGGAGTTTTTGTGTGTTTTTGCACGGGAACGCCTACTCTGTCTATCATTAGCATTATTTGTCGCTCTCATCCGTGGTGATGTTTTTTGTGGCAGCTATCGTGGGAAAACTGTCGATATCGTCAGTTTGCACCAGCTTGAGAATAGGTCGATAACAATTTATTTCCACTTTTGCATCTTTGAGAATATGCCTCACTACTGTGTGTTAACCAAAATATAGAAATAATTTTCATTAATTAAGCCATGCTCCTACATCCTTTGCTACTCTCCCCATGAACTACCCCTAAAGTGGCTGTGCAAACTTATCATATCAGTTTCTAGAGGAGACCCTCAGCCAGGCTGACCCCTCCTGGACAGCTATCAAAAGTGCTTATGCCTACCCATCTTCCCTTCCACACCTATGTTTACTCTCCGTTCTCCTTCACTTTACTAGCCCAGCCTCTCCAATGTCTATGGTCTATAGCATACCTATACATTCACGCATGGAACCAAGCTTCCAATGAATGACTTTCTTTATTTTTACCTCCCATTGCTCAAAGTTGGAGCCTGCAGGAGACTTCCAATGAGAAGTAATTAGTGACCGTGCCATCAACATTGCAATAAAAATAAAATTCCCACTTTTCAAGGTTTGATGAAAGTGCCAATACATCAGGCCTAAAAGAGCTACTATCTGTGAGGGAAAGATAATTTCTTGAATGGCTCAGCGTGGCACATAAAAATACCCCTTCCCAAAATAATATGAAGAAATTATAGGACCAGAACATGTATAACCAATCTCCCTCAGAGAAACATTTTGGACACCTCTCAGAGACTGAAGGAAACATTTTATTCAGAGTCTGTGGTGTTAGGTAGGGCATCCACCGATTAAAGAAGGCCATGCGTTGGAAAGGTGCAGCCCTAACGCAGGTGAAACTCAAGCTGAAATTCCTCTCCCTCCATTGGTCACTAATATCTTCTTTCTGCTTCAATTAACTGCGTAGGTAATGGGCTTAGTGCCTACTGCCAAAATCTAAGGGAGAGATTAACGCCGTCCACCCTAAGTAAATCCTTTATTATGTCAGAAAGGACTCGATGCCTGGCCCATTAACCTCATGGCTGCTGGAGCGATTCCCCTGCAGTGCTGGGCCATAATAAAAACGGGTGTGGTCATGACGAGCCCAGCTCATCATGAGCACCTGAGAGGTATATGCCATGACGAGCTGAGCTTGTCATGAGCACCGAAGGGGTTAATATTGCCTGGTATTGTTCTTATTTGAGCATAAATAAAAAAAGTGCTGTTGGCTGTAAAGCGTTTTACCCAAACACAGCATCTGTGGGGATTTGAACCTAAGGCCCTAAAGAAGGTCCACAATGCTCATTATGCTTAGATCTTCCCATTTACATAAGAGTTCCTTCGATAATCCAGGCAACATAAAGCTGCAAAGGCTTAACAGCATTTGGCATTGATACTAGGCTTACCTTGACTTCAAAAGTATTCCCCTACACAACGCAAACTGGGATAGCATTTTATATATCACTATTTGGGAATTTGAGGGTTTTCACACACAGCATAGGTCATAGATATTCAAGGCTTTCAACATTTAAAAAAGGCATGAGTTGTCAAAGTTAGGAGGCTCCACTGTCAGACGGCCTACCTGTATTGCTAAAAATGCCAAATAATAATGCCGTAGATGTGGGCGTCTCAACTCGACTTTGTTCTTGGGCGGAGGCGTTTTTGGTTCGACACAAATGAGCATAGCATCTGGTGGAATTTGACGGAGGAAGGATTATTTAATTTATATGAAACAGCCAGGAAAACGAGCACAAACAAGAGCAATCTTACCAATTATTGAAAGCACAAAGTTGCCTCCAGATTGTCAGCAGATTGTCGACCCTCATTACGACTGAGTTAGTAATATGATGAAAGAAATCTCCTTGACTTTCTGAAAAGTATACAGCAGCGGCCGTTGCAGGTAAGCGCGGTGGGGTGGAGCTCTGCAGGGGGGGACGTCAACAGATGACGGAATAGGAGTTATTTTTTTAATTTGCCCTATAACGTCATCTGACGACATCCCCCCGCCCCACTGCCTCACCGCACTTACCTACACCGGCCGCTGCTGAAATTATATGCCTAAATATCTCTTAGAGTAATCTACAAGTGATTCTGTCAGGTAGAACAATTACTTTGCACCTATGAAGTATTAATCATACAAGATGAGTCTAATTCATTTCTTCATTGACTCTGTATAGAACACGCATAGATGAAATAGATTGTTGATATAAAACATGTAATGCTGTCAGGTTTGATAATCATCAAATAACATAAGTGATATAAGAATGAAGTGAATAAGGTGCAACAAGGTGACATACATGACTGAGTGAGATTCTACACATGTGGTAAGAGACATACAAATATGTACACAATATACAGTAATACAACTGAGAGGGAGTCTGTCCTTTCCAATTTTAACACATGATCTCAAACGAACCCATGTGAGCTTTCTGATTATTGGGTCCAGAAGACCCAGTGGATATAGACTGAAATGAACGTTGACGTTTCGACCCTGGAGTATAGGGAAATAGGTAAGCGTCACTGTGGGTCATTCTCAGGACAAGCAGACAACAAAAGGAGGACGGCCAATTCCAAATGAAGCTAACAAAAAGTGGGAGTGTTAGAGGAGAGGTTTGAATTCAAGACATGCAACAATTTCCATAAAATCTCCAATTGTGAGATTTGGTTGGAAGAGCAACAGCTTTAGAGCATAGACTTATCACACAAAGTTATAAGAAGAGAGCCCACAGGTACAAGTTATAGAGATTTAGGTCTTCTTAATGAAAATCTGTCAGCAGGAGACACATTCATTGTGAAGTTGGTTTTAAAATGATAGTGTGCATAATCCAGCTGCCTCTCCTGGCTCAGTTCTTCCCTAATATTCTGTTGAGCAGAGGAATTTGTTGGACTCATTAGGTCAACCTACTTGCCCTGGGAACTGGAGGGGATGTGTTGCAGCAGTAGACAAGTTAAAGCAGGCAGACCTGACTGATCTCTTTCCTTGTAGACTCTCTTATAACTTCCACTCTCTCTTTCCAAAGATCCCTTAATTGTGAGCTGTAGTGTTTTGTCTTCCAAAACATATCAGTTCCTAGAGTCTCTGGGGTAACCTCCTCATTGCTGCCTTACCTGTACCAATTGTTTTGCAGGTTTTAGTACTAGTTATTGTTTCAGTAATTTTCTCAATGACTGAGAGAGTCAGACGGTGGAGTCAAACCCCCTTTCCCCCCTTCGACATAGTCCCTATCAAAGTGGAGCCTCGGTCCCTTGGTCTCAAAATCAATGGCTGCATCTGATGATCTCTCCCTCTCTGTTTCCAATTGAGCCTGTGTCTGTTATTGATATGGCTCTTGCAGCCCCCATGTCCCTTAAGTCGTAGACAACCTGCTGGTAATCCAATTAGGCTGGGGTACCAGGCCCCCCTTGTGTCAGGGCCCCCTCACTGAAGCCTGAAAAAGGCAGCTGAGTGTGAAAGAGAACAAAAAAGAAACAAACACACTCACCAAAATTGGGGTTTCTCACACACCTGTAGGTCCCACGGACAAAGTCGCTCACAAATAACACAGAGATGAAAGGTTTCCTCACGGGGGTGAAAAATAGTGGTAGAAAAGAGGGAGGAAGGAGGAGAAGGAACAACTGCTTACACTTTAGTTTCAGAAGAAACTCCTTTGCACCTTGGGGATATTGGGGGAGCATGCACTGGGCCGAGTAATTTGTTTTACAAAAAAGTCTCATGCAGGACTTAAAACAATCTCAGGACTGGCATTGCAACTCCACGTGTCATCTCTCCTTCTCCCTTAGTTATCCTTCATCTTCGCTGTGGAGGAACCTTCCAGGATAGATGGAAACATGACGATGTCAGACTCCTCTTAAGGAAAGCCTCAGTAGACCCCAACAATCTCAAAAATTATCACCCAAACTCCCTGCTCCCCTATCCAGCCGAAGTTCTCAAGAAAGCCATCAACCAGCAGCTCACCAAATTCCTGGAGCAAAGCCAATCAGTATTCCTTGCCAAACGCAGCACTGAGACCGCACTGATTGCCACCACAGCAAACTTCAGAACACCCCTGGACTGTGGAGAAATCATTGTTGTGATCCTCCTCGACCTGCCCACAGCATTTGATACACAGTCTCCCGCAACACCTTCATGAACATATTCTACAACATAGGCGTACTGCATGATGCCCTCAACTGGATCGCTTCCTTCCTTCCTTACAGGATGCACACAGAGTATCCGAGTGCCTCCCTTCACCTCTGCACCCAAAGACATTTGACCAATCACGCATGCAACCTCAGCATCATCTTCAATAGTCAACTGACCATGAAATAGGAAGTTAACACAGTTGCCACCTCCTGCTTCCAAACACTGCATGCTCCGTTGAATCTTCTGATGGATCCCAACTGACACCTGAAAGAGCATCACTCAAGTCCTCGTCACCAGTCACCTCGGCTATAGTAATGCCCTCTACATCAGCATCTCCATCCAGCTCCTCAGAAAACTGGAGACCATGCAGAACGCTGCAGCAGAACTCACTGTGAACCTTGTCAAACAAACCCACATTGCCCCCCACCTGAGAGACCTCCTCTGGCTTCCATCCAGAAAAGATGTCAGTTCAAGATCCTCATGCATGCTTACAAGGCCCTCCACAACCTAGGGTCTGCCTACCTCAACCATCGACTAAACTTCCACCAACCCGCTAGACACCTACGCTTCTCTTCATGCTCCCTTACCCCAGCATCCGCCACAGCAGCAGCCGCTCCTTCTCCCACATCACAACCAAGACCTGGAAAGACCCCCCCCCCTCTAGCTCCTTGCAGCCCTCTCTCTGGCAGACTTCAGAAAGAGACTCAAGAAGACCAGGCTCTTCGACAGAGACACAGGACCCACATACCGCTAGGGGTGACAGAGTTGTGCTTTACATATGCTGACTGATTGATTGATCTGCCAAACTGCAGCGCAGCTCCATGCCAATCGAGCACACATCTCTCTCGCTCCTGGCTCGCCTCCAGTCACAGCGGGAATCTCTCCACTTTCCCCGAGATGTGCTCCACCTCCTCTGCATTCCCCTCCTTGAAACTTTAAAAGGGGAGAGATAAGGGGAAACACCCCCACCCCAACTTGGGCACCCAAATGCTTAGGGAAGGTGCTGAAAGCTCAGGTGAAAGTGAGTTCAAGGGCGGGAGGTAGCGGATGGAGATCCAAGCTAGCTGCCCTGCAATCTAGCTCTTTCCACCATATTGATTCTACCAAAACCACAAAAGTTAGGAAACATGGACTACCTCTTGCAGACATATAAACATGTAGGTAAGACTTTTTTTTGACACAACTCTGCTTGTTCTTGAAGGCTGGGAAGATGGGGATCCAATTCCTAGCACAGTAAACCTTTTGTTGATAGCATTTTTGGAGAAAAAAAAACGTAATATTTTCTACACTGCACTTTTCCCCAATTGTGTCCTAAAAAATCGACATGTTGTTTATATTATAGCTATTTTCTTGGTTCTCTCACTCCAGGGCCATCTCCAAATCATTCTTTCGAATCCCCAGAATGTTGGAAAAAAAGCTATGAAGGTGTAAAGTCACACTACACCAAACATCCCGAAAAAGGCTTAGCAAGGAGCTGGATGTGGGGGAGGGGATGGGATTCGGATATTTACTAAGCAGCCAAGAGCTTAAATAGGCTCGTGATATGTCGTGTATATATGTAAGGAAAGCATAGCATCATGTCTTCGTGCGTTTCCCCTTGATTATTGTGGGTCTGCTGATAACATCGCAAACAGCGCATGAGTCATCTTTCTGAATCACTGTTCAAAGTCATCAAAGCTTTTTGAAGAAGCCGTGATCAAGAACAATGACTGTACAATTCAGTCAGCAGCAGTCAGATGTGGTCACATGAGGTATTATCTGTGGAAAAGCGGCACAGTGATGCTGCCTGCGTCATAGACCATGAGATCTGCTTCTCTGTCGCGCGCAGATGACTACATTTCCAAATACACTCTGTGAGGCTCTCTGTCTACAAAGACGGTCCACTGGTAGAGCACAGTGGATGGGAGAGGCAGCAATCTCCGTCCAACCCATACCTCAAACCACTTCAGCTAACTCCAGTAGCCGCAGACGTGACGGCTGATGTCTGAGAAGACACTGGAGTCCTATTAACAACCCCGATAGACTAATATTTGTATGCTGATTTTAACTTTCTTAAATCCAATTACTTTTTCCCATGTTTTCATTCATTTAAATATTTTTGCAAGCACTGGATAAGATATTTTTCAAGTTGACGAATATTTTTTGTCTGTCAATGTTATGTACGGCACTATAGAGGAACGCACAAGTTAACATTTGACATCCATGTTTCATTTTTGTGAGGCAGATGATAACGTAAATGATGTTCTCGGCAATCGTGATTCTCTCTTTGTATATATCGTTTTGTTGGAATTAGTCTCTATATTTATAGTGATAATTCTATCTTTATACATCTTGTTTTGCTCAGATGAAATAGAATTACAATTGCCGAGCACTCTATTTACGTAGGTATCTGCGTCATAAGAAATGCATTTGTATTTACGTTCATATATTTTGTATGCGTTCCGCCGAGGATGAGCAGGGAGGTTACGTTCAGAAACGTGTAGTGCGCTCGCCACCTCGCGGATAGACAGTTGCCAATTAGACAGTCCGTATAGAACTGGTATTTTTTCAGGACCACCCGCGCTTGTTTTGAATGGAATCCACAAAACCTGGGGCATGAAGCCTGCACAAAAAGTCACGTTGTTCCTGCTTACAAAGACTATTTCTCCCGGGGAGTGGAAAGAAAGCATCATTTATTGCACGGCGCTGTTTCAATGATAGGCGTTCTTTCAGCGCCACCTTCTGGCAATCGTGAAATATGTGATTTACGAAAACTGAGTCAACTCATAATGCAATGCTATATTTGACCTTCTTTAGCACTCGAAAGTTACATTTATGCTCCAGGCTAGGCCAATCTAAATTGCCGACGAAGCAGACAAGTAGAGGCCATCAAAGCAAGGACCACCTGCGATTATAAATGACTTTGATCCAAACCTGACAGTTACATTTAGCCTCTATGGCCCAAGGGCTTGAGCTGCCAACTTTACAACTGGGGAACCAGGTTCCTTGGCTCAAAAACACCTTGTGGTTCTGGGCAAACCACTTAACCTCCCCGTGCCTGAAACATATTAATAAAAATGTGTCTGGTTCTCATGTAAAAAAGGCTGTTTCGTGTATAACGGTTCAATGGCCTAGGGCCAAGCTCACGCTGTACAAAACTGCAAAATTAATTCAAGAAAGCACTGAAGAGGATCTCCTTCAAGAATCTTTTGGAACTCAGCAGAATACCTCTGGGAAACCGCTCCCTTTCTACTTCCACCTCACCTTTCAAAAAGAGACCGAGCCCTTCAACCATACTAAAGCTCTCTCGCTACGGTCCAGATTCTCAAAGGTTTAGCATCCGGTTAGCATATCGACGCTAAACCTTTTTCGGGATTCACAAATTGGTATTTGGCCAATGCTATCACAGTGCTGAAAACAACCAAATTCAACACTTTCGTCTGTGTCAGAAATCTTGTAGGCAGTACCTTTTTGTTCCAGCCGACTGCGGCAATGTGAGCCGGCGGCGGCGGTTGTTGAGGCTGCCGTGAGAAAGGGAGCGTTGCAGCATGCGGTGCCCACAGGTCGCGGTGCAGGCAGTGGCTCGGTGGCGGTCGCCCAGCAGCTTCAGTGAGTACAGGGCTGCGGTGGAAAGAAGGGCGCTGCTCGTCGCAGTGCTGACGGTCATGGTGCAAGCTACGGCGTCTGTCGAAGATTGACAGTTGGTGGGGCTGGTGTTGGTGGGCCGTGTCTGCGGTGTGAGACGGGGCATGTAGCTTAGTTCCCCTAGACCATGGTGCAGACCATGGCGGCAATGTCAGCTGGGAATGGCGGCGTTGGTGAGACTAGGGCAGCAGAGTGAAGAGAGGCGGTGCTGAGTGTGATGCCCACAGGTCTCGGTGCAAGCACTGGCGCGGTGGCGGTTGTCCTCGCCGGTGAGACTAGGGTTGCGGTGCGAAGTGCGGCGGCACCCTCTGAAGTGCCTTCAGGTCACGGAACCACCAACGGTCTTGTTTGCAGCTTCATGTTGCAGCTTCTCTCTCTGGCAACTGAGACATGTGGTCCCAGAGGTGGTACCCAGAGCATGGTGAAGTCTTTGCTGTTCCTGAGGCTTCTTGAGCAGGAGGCAAGCTCTACCTCAAGACCTTGGAGAAACTCAAACAACGAATTTGCAGAAAATTCAGTCCAGTCCATTCTCTGTCGAAGACAGAAGCAGCCACTGCAGGCCAACACAGCAAAGCACACAGCAAAGTGATAGTTCCTCCTCACATCTTCTCCATGTCTTCTTCTTGGCAGGTTTCTGAGTCCAAAAAAGTTCTAAAGATCCAGGGTTTGGGCCCCAATATTAATACCACATTTTCCTGTATTCTCCTGGGGCAGAGAGTCTCTGTTCTTAGTCCAAACCAGTTCTGTCCTTTTTGGTCCAGCTTCCTGGCAGAGGGTGGAGACAGCATTGTGTGTGGCAGACCAGCCCTATTCTGGTACAAGGAAATCTCCTCGCACTACTCTAAATGCAGGCCAGGTCTATACAGCCCAGCCCTGACTCATCCAGGAAAGGCAGGACACACCTCAACGCCTCAGTAGCAGTCTACAATGAATGCACATCCCAGCCCCTGTTACTCCAAAGCCAGACAGTCAATTCACAACCCAGAGAGACACACAGGATGGTTGAGCAAGAACATTCCTTCTTTTTAAAAGTGCATTTTCAACCATACAATATAAAAAGCATCTTTACTAAAAGATGCATTTTTACATTCTGAGTTCAGCATACTAAATTCCATTTCTTCAACTTGTCCCAATTGGGAAGTTGTACTTGTAAGATGTTACAAAGTATCTCCCATTTTATCCTATGGGACAGATAGCCTTTCAATAGTGAAAACAAAATACACTGTATTTCACTCTCAGGACATGTCACACACACCAGTGCATGTCCTACTTTTCACCTACACTGCACCCTGACCAGAAGGGTACCTTGGGCCTACCATAGGGGTGCCTTACATGTAATAAAAGGGAAGGTTAGGGCTTGGCAATTGGGTGCAATTGCAAAGTCGACATGGCAGTAAAAACTGCGCTCAGACACTGCAGTGGTGGGTCTGAGATAACTTTACATGGCTACTTCTGTGGGTGGAATAACCAGTGCTGCAGGCCCACTAGTAGCATTTGATTTACAGGCCCTGGCACTCTCAGTGAACCTTGCTAGAGACTTAGCAGTAAATCACACGTGCTAATCATGGAAACCCAAATCCATAACATAATTTACAGTAGGAGTACTTGCACGTTAACACTGAACAGCAGTGAGAAAGTATGCAGAGGCCCTAATCCAGCAAAAACAGAGTCCAAACCAGGAGGACAGAAAGCAAAAAGACAGGGGAAACATGGCAAAAGATGTCAGGTCTAACAAATAGTTAATCTACACTGCCCCCTAATTTATTGTGTTATTACAATATTTTCATGTCTTGGAGTTAGAATAGTAAACCCGCCATCCCCTGATTATGCTTTTTTTATTTTAATGGTTGAAGGTGACTAAAACAACAACAACGCCAACTCCGCCACCATGATCGACAACCTCACCAACCTCGGCCTCAGACAACTCGTCACTGTGCCCACCCACGCCGCCGGACACACACTGGACCCTATCTTCTCCACGAGCACCCACATCGCCTACCATCACACCACGAGCTCCACTGGACTGACCACCGCTGCATCCACTTCACCTTCAAAATACAGCCGTGCACCACCGCACCCAACTGCTACCCCGCCGCTGCTGGAGCAAAGTCACCGAAGACCAGCTGACCACCACCCTCACCCAGAACCCACCTACCGACCACACAGACCCAGATGCCGCCGCCCACAACCTCAGACCATGGATCAACGACTGCGCCAAAACACCCTCGCACCACTCAAGAAACCCTCCAACAGTCACACCAGCAGGAAAGCCACCTGGTTCACTGGCGAGGTCCAGACCTCCAAACGCGCATGCCGGAGACTTGAGAAGAAATGGCTCCACGAACGACAGCCATGCAGCTCTCAAGGACGCCACCCGCAGACATCACCACCTCATCAGACTAGCCAAGAGATCCTCCTTCACAAACCAACTGGAGAACAACGCACACAATAGCAAAGAGCTCTTCAGCATCGTGAAGGAACTCTCCAACCCCAGCGTCAACACCAATGACAACCCGCCCTCACAATAACTGTGCGACTCGCTGGCCACCTTTTTCCACCGCAAGATCGCTGACATCCACGACAGCTTCAACACCTCAACCACCCCGACTACGCCTGAACCCACCCCCCCTGCTGGCACCACCCACACCTTCCGACTAACCTCCTTGGTCAACGTCAATGACGACGAAACACGCGAGATCATGAACTCCATCCACTCTAGAGCTCCGTCAGACCCATGCCCTCACCACGTATTCAACAAAGCAGACGCAATCTTCGCACCCCAACTACGAAAGGTCATCAACTCCTCCTTCGAAACAGCAAGATTCCCGGAAAGCTGGAAACACGCCGAAATCAGCGCCCTCCTAAAGAAGCCCAAGGCGGACTCCAAGGACCTCAAAAACTTCCGTCCCATCTCCCTAATCCCGTTCCCGGTGAAGGTCATCGAAAAAATTGTCAACATACAACTGGCCTGCCACCTCGAAGACAACAACATCCTAGACCCCTCCCAGTCCGGATTCAGATGAAAACACAGCACCAAGACAGCCCTCATCGCCGCCACAGACGACATCAGGCGCCAACTAGATAATGGCGAAACTTCAGCCCTCATCTTCCTGGACCTGTCAGCCGCCTTCGACACGGTCTGCCACCGCATTCTAATGACACGCCTCCAAGAAGCCGGGATCCAAGAGAAGGCCCTCGACTGGACCATGTCCTTCCTCTCTGGCAGAACCCAGAGCGTCCACCTCCCCCCTTCAGATCTGAAGCCACCAACATCATCTGCGACATCCCCCAAGGCTCATCCCTCTGCCCGACGCTGTTCAACATCTACATGGCCCCCCTCGCACAAGTGGCCCGCCAACACGACCTCAACATAATCTCCTACACTGACGATACCAGCTCATCCTGTCCCTCACCAAAGGGCAGATCTTTCTCGTACCTCACCGCCAAGACCTGGAACACCCTACCCAACCACCTCCGGCAGATACAAGACCTACTCACCTTCAGAAGACTCCTCAAGACCTGTTTCTTCAAGCAGTAGCTGCACCCCCCTCCCCTCAGCGCCTCGGGACCCTCACGGGTATGTAGTGTGCTCTATAAATGCTCTGATTGATTGATTGATTGGAATTAGAATAGTACATCTAGACGGGAAACATCCTTTACCACGCGGATTTTACTCCGCGTGGCCTTTACAACGCGTCCCTTACAACGCAAGTCGTTACCAAGACTTGCGCTGGAGGGCGCTAAAGGATTAAAAATAGTAAATTTACTATCCCAACACCTTCCCTAGTGTCCACGGGGACTGGTGTTAGAATAGTAAATTATACTATTCGAAATCCACGCCCCCAACGCAAGTCGTGGTAACGACTTGCGTTGTAAGGGACGCGGTGTAAAGGGATGCGTTGTGACGGTACGCGTCGTACCGTCATACATCCATCTAGACCCCACAAAAGTATTGTTACACCAAAGCCATTAACAGACGCCTCACCGGCCACCTCGTAAGCACCAGCTCTTCGATATCAAACAATCAGGATTCAAATCCAATCACAGTACAGAGACAGCCCTCATCACTACAATAGACAACATCTGGATGATCCTCCACTGAGAAGAAACCATGGTCCTCATTCTTCTCCATTGCTCAGCTGCCTTCGACATGGTCTCCCACCCCATCCTTGAAAGACAACTACACCAGACTGCAATCCATGGACTCACTTTCAAATAGATCTGGCTTTTCTGAACCAGTAAACTCCAAACAGTCAACATAAAGTCTTACTCTTCGGAAGCCTGGAAACTCATCTGCAGAGTACCTGAAGACTCCTCACTCAGCCTGACTCTCTTCCACAGCAACATGACTGCACTGGCCGATGTTATCCGAGCACATGACATCAACATACTCACCTTCGCCAACAACACACAACTGATACTATCCCTCTCAGACAAATACCAGGCACAAGGAATGACTTCACTCTCTGCAAGTGCCACCTGGATGAAGGTCAACTGCCTCAAGCTGAACTCAAACAAGACTGAAGTGATGTTCTTTGGAAAGGATGTATCACTGTGGGACTCTACCTGGTGGCCTTCAGACCTCTAACTCACTCCCAACCTCAGCCCATATACTGGAAACCTTGGGATCATCATCAACAGCATGATGGACATGTCCGCCCAGGTGAATGCCGCTGCCAGATCCTTCTTCCACACTCTGAGGATGATGAGAAAGGTTTACAAGTAGCTCCTAAAGAACACCAGAAATTCCATCACCTAAAAGGTAAGGGCAATTTTATGGTTTGGGGTATTGGTAAAAGGTAGTAAGGGTAATTTTAGGGTTAAGGGGTGGATAGAGGTAAAAGGAGGTAAGGATACTTTTAGGATTGAGGGTTGGTAGTGGTAAAGGAAGATGAGGGTCATTTTAGTGTTTAGGGTGGATAGTGATAAAAGGAGGTAAAGGTAATGTTATGGTTCAGGGGTGGGTAGTGGCAAAGGGAGGTTAGGGATAAATTAAAAACATAGGGCTTTGGGAGCCCCCCCTAAACAATAAGAAAAATACATTTTAATTAAGTACATAGTAGCTCTCACCATAGGAAATAGTTTTTATTGGGTGATGAAAAATGTTGGCACCGTTTGTAGAACCTTCATGAAACTTTCCCCAAAAAAGGCTTCATCCAGTTCTGCTCCTTCTTGGAAAGTTTTGGGGTGAACTGTCAAGTGGGGACCAAGAACATGGGGGACAGAGGGACAAATGTATTTCCCCATAGAATTTCCTATAGGAACTTAAGACACAGCTGCAGCCAAATTGCCTCACATAATTACACCAAATTTGGCAGAAGGCTAGTGCTTGGTCCAAACAGCATGCTTTTGTGTGTTAATCAGTTCAGTAGTGTTTGATAAATTAAGGTTCCGATTTTATAGATATATAGCAACCCAATACCACAGTGGTACTCCAGGAGGACTCCTGCAGGCCTGCTCATGAAAAATGGGATTTGAGTAGCCGGTCTTGTGGGGGTGCTGTGGGACTGCCTGATATGATAGGCTGGCCGCATTGGAGAAAAATGTTGCAGCCGTCATTACAGGATTTGTGGATTCAGTCTCCAAGTCCAGAAAAATAAAGGGACAATTATATAAGGGGGCAAAGCAGGGACAATCTGACAGTCAAGCCCCTGTGGGGAGTCATGGGCAACAAAACTTAAAAGTGGGACTAATGCAGAACTCAGCATGAGCCCCCCCCCCCCATGTTGTCTCGAGGGAGGAGACCCGTGGAACAAAATAAAGCGGTACAATGCACAGCCTTCTCCCTGTAAGACATTGTTTATAGAGAGGTAAGTGCCTCACCAAACCATACTATACACAGCCTTCACCTTGCTTAAGGATGTGAGTGGTGGGATGTCAACAGACCATATGGCTTGGTGCAGGCCCTGGCCACAGTGTACTGCTTATTACCGTACATATTACATCTCTCATAACATGTTCTATGACATCATTAATAACATAAATAGGACATCTGACATGACATAATTAATGACCACATTGTGCATGGAGGGGCGTAAGTTATAGTAACGGGGGGATTTCAGGGGATTTCTTAAGTTTAAAATGTAGTACTTGTGACATTTTCACCTAACTATAATGCCACTTTAACCTTTGTGTTTTCCAGTGAGTATATATCTTGTAGTGTACCGTTTTGGGAATTACAAACCTCTATAATCCTTGGATCCGACGCTCTAGCCAGAAGCAACCACCATGTCAAGAACAAATCTACATCCTAACTATACACTGTTCATCCAGGAGAAAGCCACTAAGTGTCAATTTACAATAGCATATTTAAAATGTATTAAAAAAATGTAACAGCTATCTCATGGGGTTGGAGATTTAGGGCCTTATTAAGAGTTTGGTGGTCCTACAGAGGATGGTGCAGTGCGCCGCCCACTGTGGGACCGCCAAACCCACCATGTGACCGCCCGTCAGATTAGGAGTTTATTCCTGATCTGTTGAAAGTTGGACTGAGACCGTCAACATTATCGGCGCCCTCTTGCTCTCCTTAACCTTTTTGTGCGCGTAAAACAGCCGCCATTTTGAACACCATGGCTTCCCTGCTCCCGCCGAGAGCCAGCGCGCCTCTCTCCCACTCCTAGCTTCGCCGGCATCCCCCGCATACTGACAACCCCCCTGCCTGCACCTGCCGCGAATCATAAAACCCCTCTTCAGCGCTGCTCTGCCCCAGGCCCTCGTCCTGTTCCCAGCGCGACACCTCCCTTCTTCCCATTTATGATCCCCGGCCCTTTGATGCAAACCCCCTTTTCCCCGTGTGCCCGTTCGTCTTCCTCGTTCCCAGGCCGACACCCAGCTCTGCCGATACTGTTCCTTGCCCCTCCCCGTACAATAGAAAGTTTCCCCCCAGCAAGGGATCCCCGGGTTGATCAAAGCCCCCCGCCCTACGAGATCCGATCAAACCCCACACACTCCGTGAATCGGCGGAATATCCAGCTGCGCGATGATCATCA
Organism: Lissotriton helveticus; assembly: GCF_964261635.1. Taxonomy (NCBI): domain Eukaryota; kingdom Metazoa; phylum Chordata; class Amphibia; order Caudata; family Salamandridae; genus Lissotriton; species Lissotriton helveticus. Next base: position 1,193,001,628 of record NC_136057.1, on the reverse strand, counting down.
CCTGTTGTGAACGGGGCGGGGACTCCCACTGTAACCTTGCGTGGGAACGGGCTGGGAAGGGGGGATTCTGAGGATGTCTTTCCGTACATCAAAGTATCGACGAGAATGTGTTACATGCAATAAAAAGATAAACTTGTGTATAAGAGGCCAGGCCTCAGGGATGCAGTTAGAGCACCTCAGAACGATACCTTCTGTCCGTTTCGTTGTGTTCTCCTCCGGAGAGAATAAAAACCTTGTTTCCTGCCTTCCAGACTCCAGCGCCTGCCTCTTCAATAGTTTAACTTTTTTGTGGGTTCAAGAGGCGACACCGCCGGGCAATACTTAAGGATCTTATATTCTGGTTGGTAGTACCCCCCAATTATTTTCAACAATTGGCGTCCCAAGCGTGGGGCCCATCAGCGACCCATGGATCCAGTGGGAGAGGTCCTGACGACAAAGTGAACGACTGCAACGATCGGGAACGCGTCTGTCCGATAGACCCTCGTCTGACAGCCGATCATCCGAACTTCACTGGTTCCGAACAGACCTCTCTCGAGTGATCTACGGTCCTGACTGGGAACCATCAGGAGTGCCGCGAGGATAACGAAGAAGAGAGGACGATCGGGCGCTGGATTCGGAAGACAGGAAACTGTCCATGCGGTCCGGGTAAGGTCGTGTAACCACGACAAGTCGCGAAATAATTGCTTGATTGCTTGTTTGTTTAAAAATACTAGTATTGCTCTTTTTATTTATTTGGAGATTCACTGTCTGCAAACGGAGAAACAACGGGCTCTCTCTTTGCAAGCAGTGGAGGATAGGTAGGGCAGCAGCCGTGCTTATTTTTTCTCCCCCACTCAATAATCACTTGAAACTGAACTGTTGTTCGCAAAACTATTGTTTCCTGGAGATTCCCTGTCTGCAAACAGGGAAGAGACCACCCTTTTTGCAGATAGTGAAAAGGGTAGGTAACGCAGATCTTTGCGGACCTGCTCATTCTCCCCATTGTTATTTATTGGTCTTTTGTTATTTTGATCCATGAGGTATTCACTGCCTGCAAACAACGTAGAATAGAAATATTCTGTCCAGTCTTTGCACCTAGTGATAAGATAGGCAGTGCTGACTTTTTAGTCCCTCGTTACGAGCCGTCATGTCTGTCTTCTCCCCACTGATTAGTAGCCTGTTTAGCCCGGACCGCCTATTAGAGATGGACCATCCAGCCCCACTGGAAGGCACCCCTAATAAGGACATGTTCATGAAGCATGGATTGACCGCTATAGCCTATAGTAAACTATGGCATAAATATACAAAAAAGGGTCAAGAAAGTCAATGGCCCCTGATAGGATCCTTCGATGATGATAAAATAAAAACGCTAGAAACTGCCCTGGGTAAAAACAAGACAACACCTACTATGCTTGACAGCTTCGGCATGTGGCGAAAAGAAACTGAACAACGTAAAAAGAAAACTGAGAGTAGGTTGGAAAAAGAGCTGCGAAAAGCAGCCCACCTAGCTGCTCAGAAACTAAAAAAAGAGATAAAGGAAAGAGAGAAAGCTAAACAGAAACTAGAAATGGAAACGCCAAGCCAGTGTCCGGTTAGAACCCCCTCCATGCTCTACCCTGATTTACCCTCGAAACGACAAGCCAATGAGGACCTGCTGTTAGGTCCTCCTATCATCTACATGCCCCCTCCATATGCCCCTTCTCAACCCTTGGCGCAGCACGCGCCACCCCCAGGTACAAACGAAGGTACCGCCACAGCGTCGGCCCCAATGGCCTCTGTGCCAGCCGAACCCCTTGTATTAAAACCCGCATCAACAACAACGTTAGACGACCATGAGACTCGAGGGGCTGGCCCTGCAAGAACAAACAGACTAGACAAAGATGAGCGAGCGGGGATCGACAAAATAGCAAGGACACTGGTAGAAAGGAAGGATGATGAAGAGTACATCACAGATATGTTCAGCTCGTATACAGGGAGTCACAGACGACATTTTACCGTACGACTGTGTTATCATGTCTTGAATGCATACGAGGACCGATATCGAGACAAAGGTCCCGAGAGCCTAAGGACTCTGTACCGGAAGGTCGATATCGGGGATGAGGGCGAGTGTGATGTGTCGGACCTCCTTACGCGTACGCTTGAGGTTTTCCGCCACCTCACTGAACAAAAGCCGGGAGCTAAATCCGCAGCCTCCGTAGTGACCGAACCACCAACCGAGCAATCTAACACCATGATGCCGATACGAGAGGCTGCCCCTTACTGGGTTCCTCCTCGGGGTACAGGGACTCACGATGATGCAAACAACCAAGATGCGAAGGGAAGGGTAGTATACAACTGGGTCTACCAGCCATGGGACCGGCAAGAGATACTGACATTCCGGAAATCTCTACCCGACCTACGTAAAAACCCCACTGCCTTCTATACTGAATTGGGTACAGCCCTGGGTTCAACGATCATGACCCTGGCTGACATCGACTTGTTCTTCGGGTTATGTCTACCAGCTGATGTGTGGAAGCAAATCCGGAAAGTCGACCACCTTGAGCTGTTTGGACATACCTGGTCACAACTCGATGACCTGGACAAACAACGGGGACCAGGACAAAAGCCGTTGAAATCCATTCTAGACCTCCCAGATAAAATCGTAGAGAAATTAAAAACCCTAATCCCAGAAAAGAAAGTGGACTGGTCGATAGTAACAGCCTGTCGCCAAAAACCCCAGGAGGATGTATCGGAATACTTCTCCCGGTTTGAAACGGTGTTCTCCGATTACAGCGGCCAGGACATGACCACTGCAACCGGACACCATCTGTTTGTCCAGAATTATGTTAAGGGCCTATCATCGGAAATCTCCCAGAAACTACAGGCCAGCGAGAGTAGTTGGGCAGCCTCCAAACCTACAGCGATTCTCCAAATGGCCCAATATTATGAGCATCAGAAAAATGAAAACGATAGGGCGACAGAGAAAAAGAAGAAGGACTTAAAAGAGAGGGTGATGATTGCCAAACTGCAAGGGGTGACTATAGGACGAGACCAATACCGGGGAAACTACCAGCCCATATTAACCATGGCACACTCCCCTGCCCACATAGGATCAGCCCCCATGATCGAACTTGTCTCCAGGGTTTGGCACAATGACAAGATCCCAGATTCCGCCAAACGCCTGGTCCAACAATGCTTAATATGCCTACAACACAACCCCGGGAAAGGAACTGTAGTACCCCGGGGGGGATTTGGGGTCCCAAACCACCCATTTGAAGTCCTGCAGATGGACTACATCCAGCTAGACAGATGCCAAGGCCTGAAATATGTACTCGTCGTGGTGTGCGCATTTAGCAAGTGGGTGGAAGCATATCCAACCCGTGACAACACCGCTATGGCCACTGCAAAGGTTCTGTTAAAGGAGTTTTTCCCCCGTTATGGCCTCTGTCGTGTTTTATGGAGTGATAATGGCCCCCACTTTGTAGCCAAAGTTATCCAGCTCATCCTAAATGGGCTGGGTATTAAACAGAAATTCCACGCAGTCTTCCACCCTCAATCTGCTGGGCTTGTCGAACGACACAATGCCACACTAAAGCTTAAACTGGCCAAAATAGTGGCTACGACGGGCCTGAAATGGCCAGACGCCCTCCCATTGGCATTACTATCGATGCGCTCTACCCCCACCCGACATCACTTAACCCCTTATGAAGTTGTCTTCGGTCGACCCATGAGCGTCTGGTCTGCCCCGAAACCAACTTCCATTCATGACGTTCCGGATGTCCTAATGTCTGATTATCTGTACAAATTGACTGAAACTTTGTCTGTCCTTCATCAGCAGGTGCAGCAGGCCATCCCCGATGCTTCCAGGGGTCCGGGTCACGCCATCAGACTTCGTGCTGATCCGAAATTTTCAGCGATCAAAGAGTTTGGAACCCCGGTGGACGGGCCCCTGGCAAGTGCTGATCACCACTCGGACCGCACTTCGAGTGGAGGGGAAGAAACACTGGCTGCACGCTCATCACTGCAAAAAGGTCTCTCCAGCCCTGGCCACGACAGACACCGTCAACACCCAAGAAGAGCTCCTGAACCAGGACCGACCATCGTTGAACTGCTACCCTGATACTGAGACACTTGAACTTTCAAAACATCCTGACCCCACTGTGCCATCTCGAGAAGGGTATTTCCTGCGTCGAAAGGAGGGAGCTTCGGCTAAGTAGGCCACGGACTAGGTTAAAGGATCTCAGAACGGTGACCCAAACTACCAAGGGTTACCTGGAGAGAAGCTAAAACTAAGTCTGTGGTCCTGCCCACTACCGAGCACCTTGAAGACGAAGATGATGGAAGCGCCAGATAAGAAGATGATGGAAGCGCCAAATAAGAAGCCGACGGAGACAGCAGGAAATACCCACTACAGAAATCCGAGAATAGACAGACTCCATAGCTCAAAGACAATTGCACTCTTCATCGTAATCCTCCTCTGTTTTCTCCTCATGACTACGCTCTGGATTATGGAAGAACACGCACCTGCTCACGAAACATTCCTAACCACTGCTCAGCCTACCACCATGAAGGAACATCATCTAATTTCGCTCTCTCCTCAACTAAGAGAGAGGCGAAAGGAGTTTTGGAACAACTCTTTCGTGCAGCTACTTCACCAGCACAATCTTGCCACCAACACCACCAACTGCTGGATCTGTGGGTTGCTACCCCATGCCACTGGACATTCAATACCATTCATCCCTTCACCCTTCTCCGTCCACGGCTCCTGCCTTGCCTGGCTGATCCTCCTGCAAGAGAGCTATACGGGCAATGCCACCTCCAGCAGAACTGCAGCACATCCTTCTCATGGGGCCGGGCGAAACAAGACAAAGACACACTTCTGCCCGCTGACCCCCAGCGACTCGATCCAAATGGACATCCCGGCCAAAGAACGAATCGAAATGCAGGTGTTCAACAATCCAACCAGACCCACCTTCTCCTATCTGCGGAAACGAACGGCTGCCACTCTGACTGTGGCCCTGTCGGTCATCAACGTCACAGGCCACATGTGTGTAGAAGGACTTGGGACACAGCTGGTGGGTCGCAGCGCTTGCCGCTTTACCAGCACTCTGGATTCCACGGATCCACCTTCCTTTGTGTCATCCCCAAACATGTATTTCATCTGCGGCACGAAGGCCTACACCTGGCTCCCCAAAGGCTGGGGGGGCACTTGCTACATCTCTTTCGTCCTTCCTCCAACTTATGTGGCCCCCGCGAATCACCACAGGCAAAAACGAGCCAAAGACGTTGAGCAAGCCGACTCAACAGGGGCGCAGTTCCTCGATGCTATGAAAGGACTCGTCCCCCTCTGGGGCCCGATGGCAAACAGCCGTGCCATCCGACATTTGACTCAGGCAGTCGAGACAACCATGAACATCACAGCGGGCATCTTTGCCAACAACACTGCCGAACTCCAAGCGGTCCGTTTGGTGGCTCTTCAGAACCGCCTCGTTCTAGATGTGGTTCTGGCGGACCGTGGAGGAGCATGCCGCATTATTGGGTCCAGCTGTTGTACATACATACCGGACAACTCACCCTCAGTGTACAAAGCCATCGAACATCTTCACAGACTCTCTTCGGAAGTTCACCAAGAGCAAGAAGAATGGTCGCTTGGTGGTTGGTTCTGGGACACCGTCAAAAGCTGGGGCTGGAGACTGCTCACCATTATCATGATTCCCGTAGTTGTAATATGTGGCCTATGCTTAGGAATTCGATGTCTGCCACCTATGTGTTCTCTATGTGCGAGTTGCATTTTTCCCAAAACTGTGGACATTGGAAGCGAACATATGAGAGCATTGTATGATACCGAAGTTAGAAATTTGATGAAAATTGACATTGAGTAAAGCAAGGTGGCTAGATATGTTGAAAAGGGGGGACTGTTGAAAGTTGGACTGAGACCGTCAACATTATCGGCGCCCTCTTGCTCTCCTTAACCTTTTTGTGCGCGTAAAACAGCCGCCATTTTGAACACCATGGCTTCCCTGCTCCCGCCGAGAGCCAGCGCGCCTCTCTCCCACTCCTAGCTTCGCCGGCATCCCCCGCATACTGACAACCCCCCTGCCTGCACCTGCCGCGAATCATAAAACCCCTCTTCAGCGCTGCTCTGCCCCAGGCCCTCGTCCTGTTCCCAGCGCGACACCTCCCTTCTTCCCATTTATGATCCCGGCCCTTTGATGCAAACCCCCTTTTCCCCGTGTGCCCGTTCGTCTTCCTCGTTCCCAGGCCGACACCCAGCTCTGCCGATACTGTTCCTTGCCCCTCCCCGTACAATAGAAAGTTTCCCCCCAGCAAGGGATCCCCGGGTTGATCAAAGCCCCCCGCCCTACGAGATCCGATCAAACCCCACACACTCCGTGAATCGGCGGAATATCCAGCTGCGCGATGATCATCACCTGTTGTGAACGGGGCGGGGACTCCCACTGTAACCTTGCGTGGGAACGGGCTGGGAAGGGGGGATTCTGAGGATGTCTTTCCGTACATCAAAGTATCGACGAGAATGTGTTACATGCAATAAAAAGATAAACTTGTGTATAAGAGGCCAGGCCTCAGGGATGCAGTTAGAGCACCTCAGAACGATACCTTCTGTCCGTTTCGTTGTGTTCTCCTCCGGAGAGAATAAAAACCTTGTTTCCTGCCTTCCAGACTCCAGCGCCTGCCTCTTCAATAGTTTAACTTTTTTGTGGGTTCAAGAGGCGACACCGCCGGGCAATACTTAAGGATCTTATATTCTGGTTGGTAGTACCCCCCAATTATTTTCAACAGATCTGGTGGGTGGTCCTGTGGTGGTCCAACTGCGGCGGTCTGGTCGGTTCATAGAAGAGCCTACCAAGCAGACCACCACTCTCAGAACGCCACCTGCACCTTCCAGCACAATGTGGCAAACATGCCACACTAGGCAGGAACTCGGGGTGCAAATTGAGGCATGCACTACATGTGCAGGTGTCCCTATGAGGGCTCCATTAGTTGCCTCACCACCACCCTTTTCAAGTGGGCTCACCGCCATGAAAAGCGCAATGATGAGGCAACTTGAAATATGGTTGGCAGCGCTGCTGTGGCACCACCAACATATTTCTGCCTCTGACGACTGTGCAAACGCCATGGGATCCTGGATCCCTGGCAGTCACAGCAGTCCTCTGGTGGTCTGACTGTTGCAGTTGTAATACTGCATGCGGTCCTGCAGTGTGTCGGTGGTCAAACTACCACCACAGTCCACAGCTCTTAATCAGACCCTTCATCTAAGCCACCATTTGAACTAACTCTGAATGGTCTGCTTCATGGAATATTTTACTGAATAACTCATCAATGTCCCAACTATCAGCATCTGTTAAAGACATCATTCAAAAAATACAGATGATAAAAATAAAGCTACAAAATGAACTGGAACTTCTATAGAACACAAAAAGAGACTCTGAAGTGGCAAAATACTACGGAGGATTGCAGAAGTGAAACATGATGACATATAGAAATGCTTTTAAAATGATATCTGCAAAACTAAAACAAAACACTTTAAGAATTTGTATACCTCCTCTTCCATCTCATCACTTCATAAATCTCTCTGTTTTTGGAAATTCCATTATCAGTATAAGTCCTGTGAGTAAACAGCATAAAAATCAAAAAGAAGTTTGTAAGGCAAAAAAGACTGCATAGCATCAGCCAACTACAACTCTTCCAGACATCAGACCAGTTTTTGACTTTATTGGAGGACTCCTAACACCAAGAGATTTAAGCCTCTTGAGCAAAGGCCTCTATTTCTGTCATGTATCTAAGGACCATAATACAGCCAACATGATGAGAGACCTAAAAACTAAGCCTGGGTGGAGTTCGAGTAGCAGGGATACCCGGAATTCTCCTAAGCGGCAAAAAAACACAGTCCCACTAAACGGAGTTCCGCAAGCAAGCCGTTGCTTGTCCCGCCTGTTCACGTACCGTTTCTGCTGTACGACAATGTGGATTGCTTGTTTGGTGTAGGGGTGGGCGGAAGTCGTGTAAGGGACTTACGCGGGGAGGCACGGAGATTGAACCAATCTCTGTGCCTCTCCACATATTTCCGTTACGCGACACCCACCCGCCCGCCTCCCGCCCGCAATATTAAACAACATTAAAGCCTAAAATAAGATTTTAAAAACTTACCTTATCACGGGGTCATCTTCCTTATCCATCTAGACTTCTTCTTGGAACTGCACATGCGCGGGAGCCTGCGCAATGCGCATTCCTCACCAGGAATTCGCATGCGCAGGCTCCCGCGCAAGCGCTGTTTCAAGAAGAAGGCTAGATAGACAAGGAAGATGACCCTGCGATAAGGTAAGTGTTATTTAAATCTTATTTTAGGCTTTAATGTTGTTTAATATTTCGGGGACAGCGGCGTGCGGGAGGCGGGCGGGATGCGGGCGCCCAACTTCCGTTCCGCCCGCGAGTGTGCGGAGATTTGCCCCATTTCTCCAGCTTCATTGCGATAGGCGGAAGGAGCAAATCTCCGCACATTCCGTGGGCGGAACGGAGATGTCCGACCAACCCCTAGTTTGGTGGGAAAAATCATGTGAACTGCACCACGCGGTTGCGCATGGGTGCGCCCATCTTGTTTTATTCTCTATTATGGTGCTAGGGCCTACTTTTCAATCTTCCGTAAATCTTTTCAATCTTTCTTTCCCAAAACTTTTTTTCTGATCTTTTTTATTTATGATCTTTCCCTCTGTCTTCTTAAATGTATATTTTGCAGTTTTTCTTCTTTTTGTACAGTTGTTCTCTATTACTTGCTTCCTATTTTTTCACTTCCTACCTTTTTCTCCCTTCATTTTTTAATACTTTCTGCATTGTCTTTTCTGCTCCCCCCAGCTTCATGGCAGAGACCCGTGACATTAAAAAGGTGACAAAGAAGGCGGCGCCCAGAAGGGGTGCAGCCCAGGGCCTTGTTTTCAGAGGTATAGGTGGCAGCACTGTTTTTTTGTGTGCAGAGCTACCTCCCCTTCACCCTGGCAGCAGGCTGCAGGCCTGGGTCCAGGTACGGGCTCCAGAAGCACCAGCAGCAGTGGGCAGGGGTGCGCCGGGCAGTGTATCGCCGCTCTAGGGTCTGGTGTACCCACAATCAGCTGTGCACTGGTGGTCTGACATCCTGGACTGAGAGCAGGATCTGCTGGACCTGCTGGTGGTGAAGGTCGCTGGGCTTGGTGAGTATAGCTAATTATTAATATTATTATCACTTGTGTGTTCTATGATATTGCTAATATTTTTTTCCCAAATACCAAGCATGCTGCTCACATGCAGGTGAGTTACGTTTACAAATCTTATATTATTTGATCAATATTCTTCTAGACAGGTGCTTAGCGTTACCTAATTGTACTTGTTTGCAATTTTGCGCTTGCTTCGGCTGATTATGCAAGAACTTATGTAATGCAGAATAGAGAGGGACTCCTTTCCTTTGTCCTGTCACTAAGATGCTTGTAGTTAGTATTAGTTATTTAGAGACGAGCGTCCTCTCACTTCAGTTCTTAGAACCTTTTTGTAGTTAGTACAGTGACACACAACCAATGAATTTGATGTATGCATTTTTCCATCTATGCACTTAAAAACACAATGCAGATTTAGTGAATTGGCCCTTCAAAAAGTGGGCTGAGAATGACTGTGAATGAGGAACTGAGAAACCAATATCATTTGTTGCAATTTATTCCAAAGCCTTTGGAATAGGCATGATGGATAGGTGTAGGAAATGTGGAATCGTGTTATGATGGTTCCCGATACTAGTCTCCTACTAGTCGATATGATTTAGGAGAGTTCAATGTTATTGCAATTGCTGTTTCCTGTCCAAAAGGTTATAGGGAGAGATTATTCATTTACCACCAATTATTTCTTGTCTCTTTAATTATGTCTTACATCAGGATCCAGGGTCAAGAGGTCATGTGAGGTGTGGGAGGGAGCTGGAGGTGCCTCCCAGATAGAACACTCCTCAGCCGATTGCTCTGCTGGCCCCAGTAAGTCCTCCTGCTGTTAATATATTTCCCTAACTATTACTGCTTCCTAATTTTGGGGTATATTCTCAAGAACGTGTGATAACCATGGCAAAAGTTACTTAACACAACCCTCAACATCGCAGTCTATCACGGGAAACTTACGCCGGGTTAACCAAATATTCACAACATGGCGGTACCATGCGATAGTCACCAGATAACGCGTCAAATGGGTGCGTTAAAATCAACGCCACGCCGCGAAAATGCGAAACGCGTATGCAAAAAAAAGCTGCGATGAGGCTAATCGCGATACTGAAATCAGCGAAAACCAGCTACAGGCCTGCAAATCCCACATGTATGGCGGGAAAATGCACTATAAAAGCAAATAAAAACACTAAAACCCATTCAAACCGCGTAGCACCATGGATTCACCTGAACCGAGTGCAGAGAACAATCCGAACTCCACAAGGCTCACGGAGGACCAGCCAGGAACCCCGTGTCCGGGGAAGGACAAGGAGAAAAGGAAGACGGGGTTCAGTGCACAGGAAGACCAGATCATCGTCACGGAGGTGATAGAACACCTTCAACAACTGTTCGTCACTTCCACTGCGGCACCGCAACCCAAACGGAAATATGGCAGTCCATCATCACCAAAGTCAAGGCAGTCGGAGTGTCGAGTAGGTCAATGTAGGAGGTCAAGAGGCGCTGGCATGAAGTGCACAGCCAAACCAAGGAGAAGTTTGCCACCAACAGGAAGGCAGCAAGGGCGACTTGAGGTGGGCCTCCTGTGCCACAGGAGGAGCTGGAGCAAATGATGGCCACAGTCATCAGTGTGGAGACAGGGCAGGAGTTGGGGCATGGACACAGCTCAAAATGACCTGACCCAACAGCAACAGGGTGAGCAACCACCAGGGACTGGGGGACTGGTAGAGATGGGCACAATGGCACACATGCACAATCATGTATTGCACACTGCACCCCCACAATGAATGTGGAACATTTCCCTGACACCCTTGGCACTCTGCAGCAAACACAGAAACACCAAGTAGGCCCCTGTCGACTATGTGCACATGTGGGCCACCTCCAAATCACCAACGACAGAACCGAGCCATGCACATGTGATGGATACAGAAAAGCAGTGGCTGTGTGAGCCACACTGACTATGCAAGTGACACTGCATGACCGATAGCATGGCACCAGCCAAGATACATGACATGGTGCACAAATCGAATTGGAGGTGGCCCAGTGTAGATCACATCCGTAAAGGAACAGGTCACACTCTGACATAGACACATGCACCCACAACCCATGCCGTCCAATACATGCAGCCGACAAACAATGCACAGGACCACAGAATCTGTCCAAGAGCACATATGACCTAAGTTGCAAACATTTCATCCCCCTAAAAGCACAAAATTCAAAGGCACACTGCCTCAAAGGGAGAAGGGTACACGAAAGCAGAGCTGCAGGGGCAATTTCCCCTCAATGCAGCACACACACATAGCAATCACAGAACATCAGCAATTATGGCAATGTGGTTGAAAGTGCAACACCTACACCATAGGACAGAGGATACAACAGGTTCCACTTGTGCGTAGCAATCGGCCACTCACATCTGGCAGTGACAGACACTGTGTGATGATAATGTACGGGTACTACCACACATCCGTCATGTAGCCGAACATACCACTGTCTACCATCAAATAGCCAGCTCCCCCAAAACAGTCATAATGTGCATTGTCACGCAGTCTGTATGTAAACATCTGCAAAGCATCAACATACAGGGGAAACTCTGTTAATCTGCATCTCCCCTTAACATCGCAGAGGGACAATCAGCACTTACTGCAGAGCCGACCACAAACCCCATCAGTGATGATGAAGTGTACAACCTGCACATATGTCAAGACACCCTCCAATGGATAATGGACAGCCTCCGCACCCCACCCTCATTAGCAGGGCAGGCCAGCTGCCTCAAGGTGACCCCACCACCTGCACAGACCACACAGCATGAAACACACACAACCACGGCTGTCTCCTAGGATCCCCACAAACAATATATGGAATTCCTACGCCGTGTGTTGTGTTGCCAAGTGGAGTTGGCGGATCAGCTGCAGGTGGGTTTTGAGCTTGTTGCAGCCAAACTCTATGCCATACATAGGTGTCTGAATCCCATCAGGGACCACGTACAGTCCCTTACGGACATCCCCTGTCCACACCATGCTCACCGACAATCATTGGCTGACCTCGCAGCAGCCATTTGTCAGATACAGGAGCTGTCCAGTCAGACAGGCACCAGCGATGACAACACAGAGTTGGCACAGATGCAGAGGAAAATGGAGACCATGGAGCAGATGCAGGCTTTAAGTATGGCTACCACGGCTGAACACCAGCGAGATGTAGCTGGGATCTTCCGTGCCCTGCAGTTCATCATCTAGCCATTGCTGCCACTGAGCCAGTCCCAGACAACTGCAGCAGGAACATCGACACACACATTTCCAACCCCTGATGTGTCAGTTGCACCCAGTGATGCAGCCCCATCACCTTCGCACCCTGATGTGTCGGTCGCACCCAGTGATGCAGCCATTACCCCGCCACACACACCGGACACACCGGACACCAAAGAAGTATCAGGGGAGTAAGATGCCTGTTTGAGGAAGGAGGTAGTCGCATCCATCACCCCAGAGGGCCTGTTCCTGCCTGGTTCAGCCCTATGCATCATGCCCTGGGACAACACCTCCCACTGTCCCCCGGAATACTCTGCGAAATCCAAAAGGACCCCGACATGGACTGCCACATATACACTGCTTGACAATTACACAGCAATCATGCTGCCGACTGCACTCTCCCTCTTCCAAATCACTTTTCAATCTCCAAAAGACGCTGGTTGGCCCATCACTGGGCTCCCTTTTTATGTGTGCTTTGATGACCATGTACAGCTCCTGCTCCGTCATTCACCAGATTGTGAATAAAACATTCGAAGTCACACAGATGTGTCATAAATATGTTCACTCATGTATGAAAGTATGGCTGGATGTAGGGACAATGATTGCACAAGAAGGCACCACCTGGTGAATGGCATCAATGTGCATGTTTATCCCTGAGACACATGGCCAATTGGGTGACTGTGAAGATGGGTATTAGCTGTGTCCACATTGCACATCAACAGCTACCCACAACCCTCCAACATAGGCACACGTCCATGTATTGAATAGGGCAGTGTGTAGGAATGACTACATTGGTAGCAGGCTAGAAGTGGTGTCCTAGATCACATGTGACAACAGAAGATCACGTCTCATACCTGCTCACACACATCTGTGTGGACACATTCTTTTGTGTTTAGCGACATTACTCAACATGGTCAGGGGTTGGACACCATACTCACATTGCTGAAGACACGTAAGTGCACTGGTCTTCCAGCAACTATCCCAAAACAATGTCTGGCTCACAGAGGTGGAGCTGTCAAAAGGGACCCACCCCTATTGTACATACGTCAGTCAGAACCTCCCAGTATAGTGACGATGCTCATAGTGGCACACGAGTAGTCCACCTAATCAACACTCATCACAGTTACACACCAGGGAAGTTGCGTGGACTTTATTGGCATGTGCGTGTCAGTAAGGACAAGGCAATGGCCATGGTAGGCAGGGACATGCTTAAGGCACTTACACGCTGCATTGGAACCTTTTGATGTGCAGAAAATGGGGAGGCAGAGCTGAACATCAATCATTATGGATGGCAACGGTCTCAGCCCACCTTGCCTTGCTGGACGAGTCATGTGTTGTTTGACGTCTGCCCATTGCCCCGTGTGAGGGGGCACAACTTACAGGCCATGGGGTCTACATAGTGCCCTGCCACCTGACTGCCCAGACTGTCTTCTCTGCTGACAGTGATCAGGTGAAAGGGTTCAACAAGGTCACATGCAGTGCTAAATTTCCATGTGTGTGTTCTCCCCCAGCAGTGTTTGTAACATTGCCAAATGACGCTGTGCTGCTCCGACCAGTGAACTGCATCACCTTGCACAGGTTAGTATACACACGTGTAGTTCCACGCACATGCATTCAGATTCCAGACGAAGGCAGACATATCCTCTGTTGTGGTGGGATATGCGAGCATTCCCCATGATGCAACAAGGTGTTGGGACCTGTGCTGTGGGTAACAATCCTATGTGGCTTTTGGAACATAGTTACTCGTCCATGAATGCCAGCGCAGCCTCATGTGCAATGTGTCACAATAGCACGTTGTTGTTGGGTTCAAGGAACACCAGGGTGAACCAATCCATTAATTGGTCAGGAAGATGTGCTAAATCCACACTGTTTCCCCAATCCGCAACACAGCCCAATAGGGTAGTGCCTCGATGTGGTCTCTGCACACGAGGAGTTGGGCAATATCCCATGTACAACTGCCAGCACATACGCCAAAGATCAGTGCATCCCATGCATGGGTATCCCGATGACACTCCTGTTCGTGGGCCCACAGGGGGCTTACTGTCAGGTCATAATCCAATTCACCTACTGTTGCGTTGGATAGGCAGACCACCATGGGGCACTCGAATGTGCATGATCGACAGTGGAACCAGGGCTGGACGCAGGTGACGTATGCAAGATGGAAACTCAGACGGAAACTGATTCGCAACACTGCCATTGGCAGAGATTCCAACAGATGCAGCATTTGTGCACGGTACAGGTCGATGTGACGGGGTTGTGCATGTGCCCTGGAATGCCTGCCATTGCGTTTGTTGGGCTTGTGGCACCGGCACTCCTCAGACCGCCAGAGGTTCGGTGGATGATATGCCAGAGCTCTGGGAAATGAGTTGTGTGTGTGTGCGACATTTGGACGTATGGGTATTTTTTAACTTATGTGTCAAGGCCATCCCTTGCAGGTGTCGGTCGTGCAGGGACAAATGTGTGTGGGGTGTGGGCATGTTGGTTTTTCCTTGGTGCAGTTCATGGTGTGGGAGTCGTCGGAGGCTGGTATGGTGTGCCAGCCGCATTCAGGACCAAGGTCGGGGGTTGGATTGGACTTCAGCCTCGTGTGTGGAAAGAAAGGGGCTTTCATTCCTGATATCAGTCTGACTACTGCTTGCGTTTCTTGGATGTGATGTGGACTTTGCACTGACTTTGATGCCAGGCCTGTGATGTGGGGTGCACTGATTTTGAGACACATGCAGCTGTTGGCATGTTGCCAAGGGCCCAATTGGCCTTGCGCTCCTTGTTCAGTCTCTCTCTCTCTCTCTCTCTCTCTCTCTCTCTCTCTCTCTTTGTCTCTCTCCCTGTCCTTTTCTGAGTGCCTGACACACCTTCTTATCTTGAATATTTTCTTGCAGGCTGTGAGTCACAGGTTTTCCAGGGATGCCCCATCATGACTCTTCAAAATGGTTGTTTGTTGGCAAATTAGGGTGTGACATTTTGTTTGGTCTTTCAATGGTGAATGTATGAATCAGGATTTCAGTGTTCACATGTATGTTGATTGTTGCAAATGTGCAACATCAGGGGAGTTCTTTTGTTCATGTTTTTGTGCAGTTGATGTGCAGTGTCTTTGTCTGGTCGTAGGTAGGGGTGCCCGGAATGGGGCCCTGGGGGGAGGTGGGGTCCTGGGTGTGGTAGTGGTGGATATTGTTACCCTCTTGAGGCTCTTGGGGCTCCGGGATGCATGTTCTGTGGCTCCATGGCATCTGTTGTTCTTCAGGTGTGGCTCTGGGCTGGGCTCTCTTTTGTGGTGCAGGTCATAGTCTGACTTTGCACCAGGTCGGAGCAGGTGTTAGTTTCCTGGTGCTAACACGCCTTATTGCATGTTTTGTGATCTTATTGCCAATCTTTCTGGTCGTTGAGAATGTTGTGGTGTGATGTTGTCACAGCTTTTTGCTCAGGAACGCATACTCTGCATCTCATTAGCGATAGTTGCCGTGGTCATCCTTGGCGATGTTTTTTACGGCTACTATCGCCGGAAAACTGGTGATATGGGTAATTTGGACCAACTTGTGAATGGGGTGGTAACTTTATCCCAAATGTGGCTGTGTTAAAGTACCGATAACTAGGTGATAGCTCCTTGAGAATATGGCCCTTTATTTTTTCACAGATCCTCTTCGATCTATCCATTTAAAAAATCTTGTAATCCCTGCATTATCCTATTTACTAAGTTATTTTATATTTCTAGTGTCTGTATTTTACCTCAAACTGTCTAGGTCTGTACTAGTTAATCTGTACTTTCCTTTCTTCTGGGTTTTCGGTCATCTTTCCCTCTCCCCATATATATTTTGTGGACTGCCTAGTGGTGGTACCGTAAGACTCAGTGAACCCATTGGTCCTTACTACTCTACTAGTACTACTAGTCTGCCGTGGTAGAATGGATGCCCAAGTAAGGTATTCTATGCAGGTTTATTGAGATGAGAAGGCTTTCTTTTACTTTCTCGGGCTCAATCATTAAAACGAGAGAGTGACAATGGTCATGTTGGACACCCCAAAGTTGTGTATTCTTATTATATAGGCCTAGTATTATTAGTAGCAGTTGATGATGAACTGATTGCAGTGCACCATGGCTTGAAGGAAGTATAAGTAGAATGCCACCATACATTTGCCACCCAAGAAGACTTTATATCCATTTGTTTGGCCAGTAGGCCACTCTTCTTTCTTTTCAAAAACTCAGATTCACTAGCTTCAGCCACTCAGTCCAGTCCTTAACAAGTTGTCTCTCTTCTTGAGAGGTTTTTAAAAAAAATTCACCAACAAAAAGAAAATGCCTGACCGGATATTTTATAATTTTGATAGGACAAACTGTGACTGATTCAAATTGCTAGTGAGGTATGTGGTGTATGTATTTTCAATTTTGCCACAGAAAAAATAAATAGGGGAAGGCGCATATGGCATCTAAAAATGTTTAATGTTTTTTCTAGCCTTACCGACCACCAGTGGGGATTGTGGCGCCATCCCGGGAGCAGCAGATGCGGCAGCTGCAGGGGGTGAGCCAGCGGCAGTGAAAGGCAGTGGTAAGTCATATTTATATACTCGCTGCAAGGGTGTACATACTGTTGAGAGTGAGACTAAGGGGCTGATTACAATGCAGCTGTAAAAGGCTGCGCCACTTGGTCGGAATCTTTACTGCCACACAGTAATGGGCCGGTCGGATTCCTTTCCGACCCCCTCATTTTGATAGAGGCGGTCGTAAAGGAATCCAACCGGTCATTCTGGCTGTCTTCCAATGGGCTTGAAGAGCCCGTCAGCTAGTCGGAACGTGGCCTGTAACCGTCAAGGGTGTCTCTTTCTGCCCTTGAGATTACAATGTCGGCTTTCGCCAGCTTTTCCATGCCGGCCTTTTCAACACAGATAAGCTATCAGAACTTGACTTTGGGGTCTCCCAACAGGGCCCCCTTGGGTGCACGGCCTCCGGTTGGGGGCTGAGGTGCCTGCCAGGGGGTGCAAGGACGAACTGTACCTACCATTTTACTATGGAAGCATCCATTTACAGCCAGAATGCATACTTCCATAGTAAAATTTCGGAATGTGACTGAACAGGGTTCGGTCGCATCCTAATGGGGCGGTCAGGACCGTCGACTGGGTGTTGTGGGTCCCATGACCAATGCGGTGTTGGGCGGATGTGATTCCACCTGACATCATAATGACCCTCTAAGTTGTGAACATTTGCAGACCCCCCTTTTTACTTTGCATTAGCATACACAACGGGAGTTGAGTAACTAATGGCCTCTTGTTAGATTTAGGGGTCTCTAGTTGGCAGAGGTAGGTACTTTGACCAAATAGTGACCCTTGCATCTAGTCAGGGAAAGGGGGTACCCTCCCTTGGTAGCTTGGCACGACCAGGCAGGCTTATATCAGAGGCAGTGTGTAAAGCATTTGTAAAAACATACAGTAACCCAGTGACCACACCACAGATGGACACCACACAAGTTGTAGTATAAAAATAAGTATTTTTATATAGACTTAACAAAGACCACAAACTAAAAAAATCCACAATACTGTACTTTAAAAATTGTAGAAATAGCTTAGCTCTCTTTAGATGGTAAATGCGACACTTTAAGTTCAATGTACTTTGGGATGCGTAACGCTATACAATGAAAGTGTTGCAGGGAAGGTGATGCGTTGGTTCCTTACACGCAAGAACGGTGATGCGTCGGTTCTCTACTGCTGCATAAGGGACGGTGATGCATCGGTTCTTCTCCGTTCTCGGTTCTTACTGCATTCCGTGTCAATGCCGTGATGCGATGAAGATCGGGTGCAAAGAAACAAAATGGTGTCTTCTTCTTGATGCAACAACGATGCGTGCACACCCGACGGCCATGCGGCGATGCAACGATTCTTCTGAGACGTGACAGGCTCTGCGACACGCATCTCCGGCGATGCGACGGCGTCTGCGGTGACAGCAACACTCTTCTTCGGTAATGCGAGGCGCTTTGGTGATGCGATGCGACAGCGGCAGCGGCAACACCCTTCTTCAGTGATGCGACAACAGCAGCTGCAGCACACGCTTCTCAGGTGATGCAACGGCGTCTGCTGCAACGGCGACACTCTTCTCTGGCAATGCGAAGCGCTTCTGCGATGCAACAGCGGCGACACCCTTCTTCAGTGATGCGAGGACAGCGGCAGTGGCGGCGACACGCTTCTTCTTCATGAGTCGCACTTCCAGCTCCTTGCAACACACAGTCGCTCAGAAGGCCCAGCACAACAGCAGGCACTTCAAAAGAACTCAGGGGAGTTGGTTGGTGAAATTTGTTATCCCTGAGACTTCAGCAGGAGGCAAGCTTAATTTCCAAGAACTTGGAGATCCTTTACATGTTGATGTAAGTAGCACAAAGTTCCTTTCTTCTTTCTTTGACAGTCAAGCAACCACTGCAGGCCAATCCCCCCAACAGCACTCAGCTTAGGGATAGTCTCCTCCTTCAGTTTCTCTCTGGTTCCTCTCCTCAGCAAAGATTCTTCTTGTTTCCAAAAAGTGATCTAAATTTCTGTGGTCTGGGTCACCCCTTTCATACACCTATTCTCTTTATTCTCTGAAGGCAGAGAGTGTCTGTACCTAGTCCAAACCAGTTCTGGTCAGTCCTGGAGCACTTTGTTGACAAGACTCCTTCTTTCCTTTGATAGTGTGGGCCAGGGATATCAGACGCACCACAGGAGGTGGAGCCAGCATTGTGGAAGTTAGGCACAGCCCTATATAGGTCCCAAGTGCTCCCCTCCCCTCATTCTACATGCAGATGGGTCTATTCAGCCCTGCGCTCACTCACCCTGTCTCCTGGAATACCTCAGCCCCTGTCACTCAAACTCCAGACAAGGAATACACAATCTAGCAGAGGCAAGAAAATACATTCTTTCTAAAAGTGGTATTTTCAAACACAGAATGTTAAAACCAACTTCACTAAAAGATGTATTTTATCATTCTGAGTTCAGGCATAATAAACTAGAATTTCTACCTAGTTCCCTGAGTCACTTAGTATTATAAGAGGTTATAATCAAACTGCCCATTCTGGCCTAGGGGGAAAAGGTAGCCTTGCAATAGTGAAAAATGAAAATAGCTGGAATTCACTATTAGGACATGCCACACACACCCGGGCATGTCCTACCTTTTACCTGCAATGCACCCTGCCCTTGGGCCTACCATAGGGGTGACTAATATGCAGAAAAGGGACGGTTTAGGGTTTGGCAAGTGGGTGCACTTGCCCAGTCAACATGGCAGTACTAGACTGCACACAGGCTCTGCAATGGCAGATTCTGAGTCACACTTTACAGGCTGCTTCTGTGGGTAGAGCAACCAGCGATGCAAGCTCACCAGCAGCATTTGATTTACAAGCCCAGGTCATACTCAGTAAACCAAACCAGCCAATCATGGATTCACTAATCCATACATCAATTTACCATAGGGAGCACTTTCACAGTGGCACTGAATAGCAGTGGTATTGTGCCCAAAGGATATATAACCAGCAAAAACACATGAGGCAACAGCAAAAAATTGAAGGGATACCCACGCCAATGGGCCAGATCTAACAATCTTCTATCT
Source organism: Lissotriton helveticus (assembly GCF_964261635.1). NCBI lineage: Eukaryota > Metazoa > Chordata > Amphibia > Caudata > Salamandridae > Lissotriton > Lissotriton helveticus. Next base: position 1,192,981,691 of record NC_136057.1, on the reverse strand, counting down.
TAATCTCAGCAGAGACAGTTTCATGACGAAGAGCCAGACATTGATGGGTTGATGAGAAAGAAGGATGGAATGAGGGAAGGGTGATATGTAATATGACTGGCAGAGAAGGATGCGTTGGTGAAAAGATGCATATAGGTGGCGGTTGGACTTGGCCCTTTTTGCAGGGTCATCCCTAAACTTTTTGCCTTTCTCCAAGTCTTTTTTCTGACATGGTGTTGGTGGTTTTAGGCCTCTGGGTACTTTAGCACTGCTGTCCAGTGTAAAGTGTGTCTGCTCTCTGTGTTAAATATGGTAGGATTGCTCTACACCTGTTTTGGTCTATTTAATTTACCTGTCAGTCCCTTGTAAAGTGGTATCTCATCTACCCAGGGCTGGTAAATTAAATGCTACTGGTGGGCTTGCAGCGATGATTGCGCCACCCACCAAAGTAGCCTTTCAAACCTATCTCAGGCCTCTGCCAGTGCAGGGCCTGTGCGTGCAGTGTTACTGCCGCTGTACCATGGCACCTAAAGTGTGTGCCATGTCCGTGACCCCCCTTTTACTACATGTCAGTCACCCCTAAGGTAGGTCCTAGCTAGCCCTATGGGCAGGGTACATTGTAAGGAAACAATAGGACATGTACCTTAAGTGTGTGACATGCCTGGTAGTGACAAACAGCCTTTTTTGGTTTCTCACTATTGTGGGGCTGCCCTCCCATAGGAATGCATTGGGAATTCAACAATAAGTGTTTCAGTGGGTATCCCTGATATGAGAGGCGCAGCGTGTTCAAGTTTGGTATGTTTGGAATAGTGATAATAAATGCTACGCAAGGGTGTGCGCAGATTTATTATAACTATTTTAGAAATGCCACATTGAGAAGTTTATATAACAAACAAAACGATTGCCAATACTGAGAATAGATTATATACAATTGCTTAAAGTTAATCATATATGAATTAAACATATAGACGCTGTTGGATTTAATCCCTCAATGTTTGTTTTAATTAATTTACAAACTTTTTACAAATTTAGTTGGAACTAAAAACTAACAATTTTTTTGATATGTGTGAACCACAAAAACAGTCAATGTAACAACAAACAAAACCTACTACCCAAGATATATATTACACTCTGACACCCTCATTAAAACTTGCTCACTCACTTATACCAAAAATGTCATTCCATTCCGTAACACAACCATTCCATCATTCACAAACACACAGAAAAACAACCAGTCACTCCTGATCCGGTCAATAAACCACAATCAATCCCTCGTCAAAAGTTCACTAGATCTACTTTAAAACACACTATGGGCCTCATTAGGATGGCGTTTTTTCCGCATCCTCCGGGCCGGCGGAAGTGTCCGCCGGCCTGGAGGATGCGGAAAAACCGCGGCGGAGACTCCAAAGACCCACCGCCAAATTAGGATGGCTGGTGGGTCTGGAATTCCGTCCGCCGCTTTTCCGCCGCGGTCGGCTTCCGACCGCGGCGGAAAAGCTATAACATGGCAGGCGGTGTCTATGAGACACCGTCCGCCATATTATGATGTTTGTGTAAATATGCTTTTCCACGGCGGCTTTTCCGCCATGGAAAAGCATACGGACATTCACTTTGGGGGCCCGTTGCGGGCCCCCTGGGTGAATGGGGGGTGCACATGGGGGGTACCTATGGTACCCCCTGCATTTGCGTACACAAAGCAGCAGGCACCGTGCGGTGCCTGCCGCTTTGTGCATGTAAATGCAACACATGCATTTTTAACATTGCGGCGGGTGCAGCTTGAAGCTGCACCCGCCGCAATGTTAAAAATAGAGGATGTGACCGCCACCCTGGCGGTCACATCCTAATTGCCATGGAGGGACCGCCGCTGCCCATGCGGACGGTCCCTCCTACTCAGGGGTGGCGGACGGACGCAAGTCCGTCCGCCATCCTAATCGGCCCCAAAATGTGCAGGATTAATTCTATTTTTAGTTTTTAACCATACACAGAAAACAGCCAATGTTCTAACTAATACATTAACTACTTTTCACAAAAAACACTTTTTTGACAGGGAAATAAATGTACAAAGGGGTTGACGCGTTTCAAACCAGACCCTTTGTCCGGTTCTCATCAGGACCACAAACAATCTGAAAAAAGGATAAAAGACCATCATAAATATGCAACACTTTAAAGACTCATTAGAAAACAGCAATAACGCCACACCAGGCATATATTGCCTACGTTGATTGAATGAACCGCTTGTAAAGCATGCAGTTCTTTGGGAGCACAACATCTAGAGGGGTACAACATGGAAAACAACACTATGAATCTACCTTGTCAGTCTTAAATGAATATGAGTGTCACTAACTATACCTATACAGTCATTTCTTACCCGTGTTTTAAATCTGTCCGGATGGTGAATTCGTCTTAATCTTGAAAGACGATTTTTATCGCACCTTGGGTGAAAACGAGGAGGTATGGGTGTGTCTCACCACAATCCAAGCATCGGTGGGGCCGCCATAGCCTCAGCCTTCACGGACGACAGGGGCTGATTTAATCACGGACCCACGAACGGAAAATATATGAATCCCTAATGCAGGCACAGGAGCGGAGGATCATATAATAGGATAAACACTTGCCTCAAGGGAAAGGAATTCCTTGCTATGCACGGTGGGGTTCACTGCAATCTGCTTCGGTGACGCGCGCCGGACCCGGAAACAAATCGGGGACAATGCAGGTGCTGGGAAATGTAGTTTTAAAGTGTAGTTTATGCTATGCGCCAATCACGCTTGAGGAACACTCCCCCATGTGTTCGCGTCGGGCAATTTATTGTCCTGAAAGATAATAAAGTAAAAAAAAGAAAAGAAAAAGGGCACTGATAATGCCGTAACTTGTCTTATGGGTTTAAATCTAATCATGCCTGAAAACCGCTAGGGCAAAACGTGTCAAAATTGGACACTTAATACGAATCTATGGATGTGTTAATAGAAGTATAATGACAGATATCTAAACCACTTTGTCATCGAACTCCTATATATGAAGCTCATGTGCAATCTGGTGACCCTGCAGTTTATTGCCATTAACAACCCAAATAGGCGTTCTTCACAGATGCACCAAGCCTATTAAATTGGCTTGGTGCATCTGTGAAGAACGCCTATTTGGGTTGTTAATGGCAATAAACTGCAGGGTCACCAGATTGCACATGTGCTTCATATATAGAAGTTCGATGCCAAAGTTGTTTAGATCGATGTCATTATACTTCTATTAACACATCCATAGATTCGTATTAAGTGTCCAATTTTGACATGTTTTGCCCTAGCGGTTCTCAGGCATGATTAGATTTAAACCCATAAGACAAGTTACGGCATTATCAGTGCCCTTTTTCTTTTCTTTTTTTTAACTTTATTATCTTTCAGGACAATAAATTGCCCGACGCGAACACATGGGGGAGTGTTCCTCAAGCGTGATTGGCGCATAGCAAAAACTACACTTTAAAACTACATTTTCCAGCACCTGCATTATCCCCGATTTGTTTCTGGGTCCGGCGCGCGTCACCGAAGCAGATTGCAGTGAACGCCACTGGGTATAGCAAAGACTTCCTTTCCCTTGAGGCAAGTGTTTATCCTATTATATGATCCTCTGCTCCTGTGCCTGCATTAGGGATTCATATAATTTCCGTTCGTGGGTCAGTGATTAAATCAGCCTCTGTTGTCCCTTGTAGGCTGAGGCTATGGCGGCCCCACCGATGCTTGGATTGTGGTGAGACACACCCATACCTCCTCGTTTTCACCCAAGGTGCGATAAAAATCATCTTTCAAGATTAAGACGAATTCACCATCCGGACAGATTTAAAACACGGGTAAGAAATGACTGTATAGGTATAGTTAGTGACACTCATATTCATTTAAGACTGACAAGGTAGATTCATAGTATTGTTTTCCATGTTGTACCCCTCTAGATGTTGTGCTCCCAAAGAACTACATGCTTTACAAGCGGTTCATTCAATCAGGGTAGGCGATATATGCCTGGTGTGGCGGTATTGCTGTTTTCTAATGAGTCTTTAAAGTGTTGCATATTTACGATGGTATTTTATCCTTTTTTCAGATTGTTTGTGGTCCTGATGAGAACCGGACAAAGGGTCTGGTTTGAAACGCGTCGACCCCTTTGAACATTTATTTCCCTGTCAAAAAAGTGTTTTTTGTGAAAAGTAGTTAATCTATTAGTTAGAACATTGGCTGTTTTCTGTGTGGTTAAAAACTAAAAATAGAATTAATCCTGCACGTTTTGTATGTTTCAAAGTAGATCTAGTGAACTTTTTACGAGGGATTGATTGTGGTTTATTGAGCGGATCAGGAGTGACTGGTTGTTTTTCTGTGTGTTTGTGAATGATGGATTGGTTGTGTTACGGAATGGAATGATATTTTTGGTATGAGTGAGTGAGCAAGTTTAAATGAGGATGTCAGTGTGTAATATATATCTTGGGTAGTAGGTTTTGTTTATTGTTACATTGACTGTTTTTGTGGTTCACACATATCAAAAAAATTGTTGGTTTTTAGTTCCAACTAAATTTGTAAAAAGTTTGTAAATTAATTAAAACAAACATTGATGGATTAAATCCAACAGCGTCTATATGTTTAATTCATATATGATTAGCTTTAAGCAATTGTAGATAATCTATTCTCAGTATTGGCAATTGTTTTGTTTGTTATATTGTATAGACTCCGCCTTACTGAGGTGAGTCAAAGCCCCTTGGTGTTTTGTGAACATTGAGAAGTTGGCATTTCTGTGTGCTATGTGTCTGCCTGCCTGATGTGAATTGCATGTCTGGCTTTTGAGTGACAGGGGCTGGTGAGGTATGTTTGGCTCCAGGAGGGGCCGGGTGAGTCAGCACTAGGCTGAATGGGCCATCTACATTTTGTGTGGTGGGAAGAGAAGTCCCTGGTCCCTAAATAGGATGGTGCCTGCCCTAGTGAATGCTGGCTCCGCCCCCCTGTGGTGTGTCTGATGATGAGCCTCTACCTCACAATAGGGAGGAAGAGCCTAGTAAACAGAGTGCTCCAGAACCAGTTCCCACTGGTTTCCCCAAGTCCCTTGCCAGGGCAGACAAAGGAAAACTAAGTATAAATGTAGGGGTTGTGACTCCATCAGATTGTTCTGTGCTTGTGCTTACTTGGGCTGGGGGGAATCTCTGCCAGGAGGAACCACCGTGGGACCCAGCTGTAACTTCTTGGGGGTCCCTGCATGTTGGCCTACCTGGCTGTGCCCTGCTGGGGTGTCCTCATCCCCAAGGACTTGTTCTTCCTGCCTGCTGGATACCTTCAGGGACCTAACACCTCGTGGAGCACTTCTATTCCTAATTTGCAGCACTGGGCTGCGACGTAGGGATTCCCCCACATTGTGGGCTTAGCGCCTTCTGAGGGCTGTACTTTAATTGCGAGGAGAAGAGTATGCAGGCTCTGCAGCGCTGTGCTGTGAAGATTCTTCCTGGGAGAGTCCCGGCGTGGGGACTCCCCCGTGCTGCTGGGGGACAGGAGCCCACCCTGTGTTATTGCCGCATTTTCTAATCTTTGCTCAAACAGCGGGAGCCTACCCCGCATTGTGGTGTGCTTCGGTGTGTGCCCACCCCGTGTTCATGCCGGTACAGATTGTTAGAGGTCTACTATCTACACCTATTTCGGCTACCACCCATTTGCCCGCACTATCCTCTCGAACCATTTTTCAAACCCTGACCCCTTGCTTTAGCAAAATTCCCACCCCTCTGATCATAGATGTCTGTCTAGAACAAGCGATTAAGTCATATCCGGGTATTTTCAACCACTCCCGCTTTCCCCAGGGTATATGCGTCTCTTGTAAACATAGCACGTCGAGTTGCATAGTATAGACAATTTTAGAGCACAAGGCCCGTTTTTTACCATAATTTAGGCCGCATATGTTCCATGCGCTTAAACGCAATTTACCCTGCACCATTAGAACTTAAAAAAAGATCTGATCTCCACTGGAAACCGTTAAACTTTTTAACCACAAATTGGCTAATATCAATGCCACGACTATAACATAAATCCAAAACCATAATAACCCCCCACCATCCCTCCCACAAAGCCCCTGAATACCCCCCATGAATCCACCCACCCCCAACACCCCCCTTGTGCGGCAACAGGACCGAGGTCCTGTGATGGAATGAGCTGAATTCCCCCGTTCTCCCATAGATTCCTCACCCCATCATTATAAACATCTGAGGGTTAAAGCCAATTGCAATCCAGAAGACAGAAAAGAAAAGAATTAACTAGAAAGGGTGAATACCCCTAACGATTGGCTCAGCCCCACTTTTGAACCTGTAGCCCCTGGGGTGGAAAAGAGGAAAAAAAGAAAAAGAATAAGAGGAAGAAAGGCCCGAGCATTCTTAACTATATGGAGCTCAGAAACTCCTTCGCCTGAATTTCCGAGAGGAAAAATCTGGTCTGACCCTGGTAGATTATTTTCAATTTGGAAGGAAAGAGCAGGAAGGCTTGAGCACCCTTTGCTTGAAACAGAGTTATTAGCTGGCGGAGCTGCCACCTCCGCTCAACTGTTGCTGGACAAAAATCTGGCCTAACAAAGAACTTGCAGTCTTTCCCTGCCCTTTTTCTATCGGGTCTAGCTAAATCATAGACCTTCTCCCTCGCCAAGAAATTCTATAAACAGATCAATATTGCCTGAGGCTTATCCCTGGCTGGTCCAGATTGTTGTCTTTGCTTGAAAGGAACGCGATGCGCATGTTGCACTTCGAGCTGTGAGTCCCACTGCTTTACTTCTGGGAAAGCTTTGGAGAAGAGTTGCAAGACAAACTGCCTGGTGTCTCCCCCTTCACGGCCTTCCGGAATCCCTAAGATCCTGAGATTGTTCCTCCTGGCCCTATTCTCCAGATCGGTCAGCTTCCAGAGCATGTCATCTTTTTGTGCACTAATCAAGTCAGTTAGACCCTTCTGAGTTGCCTGCTCATCCTCTAAATTGGAGATCCTCTCCTCAGCCTCTATGATTCTGGCAGCAATATCGGAACACGTTTTGGCAACTCTTCTCATTTTCACTGCAATTTCGTCTTATTCAGGTTAATTACCCAAAGGGGATAGCAGCAACCTGGGATTTAGGATGTGCTGTGTCTGCGTGTAACACTGAGTTGCACGCTGCTGGCTTCCAAAACAGTGTGGACAGAATGGAACCCCCTTTGCAATACAGTTTGAGATCTTAAAAGGAAATCTCCCTTTCATTCTGTTCATGAGTAAATGTGATATTACATTCATTTGAGTTGGGGAAGGTACAAAATTCCTCCAGTAAGACATCACTAGATGTCCAGATTATCAAAATATTGTCTATGTACCTCCCCTAATATACCACATGTTCCATCAAATGTGGTGGACGCCTGGTTCAAATGTACATCTTTTCTAACCAGCCAATGTAGAGATTTGCTATGGATGGGGAAGATTTTGATCCCATAGCAACATTTTGGTGTTGCTTGTACCATGTGCCGTTGTGTATAAATACATTATTGTTCAAGACTAGGGTGATCATTTCTAATAACATTTCCGCATGTTCCCAAAGAGAAGCATCTCTGCTCGCTAGAAAATGTTTGACTACCTCTATTCCCAAATCTGTGGGTATTGAAGTGTACAGAGAAACGATGTCTAAGGTGACAAAACAACATTCCTCTGTCCAAATAAAATCACTCAACTGTTTTTAAAAAAAATGTATTTATTTTTCATTTAAAAAAGTTTTATATAGCGCTGGCTAGACCCGGAGGTATCAGAGCGCTTTACATGAGCATCAGATCATAGTTACAGGTTACATCATTACAAAGGTTACACAGATCTTAGAGAATGGCAACATAGTTACATGTAAGGTCGAGATAAACAATAAGCACAAATACGTAAGGGGAAAAGCAGGCAAGGTGAGAGATTCCGGGGAGGGGGGGTTGGAGCAAGGGAAGTAGACAGATAATGAGGGTGGGAAAGGGGAGGGGCGGGTGAGAGACACAGCATGGGAAGAGGAGAGGAAGGGTGATGGGGACACAAACCGGTAGACGAGTTAAGGCAACGTCCAAAGTCCAGTAAGGTGTGATCCCAGGGCAGACAAGGGGAGAGATTCAGGGGAGAGAGGATAGGAGCTAGGGAAGAGACAATAAGGAGAGACGAAAAGAAGTCTGCCTAAAGACCGACTGGGTAGGTGACGACCAAGGAGGGAATCCACTGCCCATCTCCTCTATAGCTAAATCAAGTAGCTCCATCGGGCGTCAGACAAAATAGTTCAGTCTCAATACATTGAGAGAGGAGGGAAGGAGAGACATAAATAGAGGGAGGATGCGGTAGGAGACGACAGGAGAGACGAAAGGAAGTGTAACTATGTGGTTCAACAATAAACCAGAAACGATCAACAAGTAAACATTATATCAAACAATCAACAAAACAATTAGGGGAGGAGAGAAAGGAGAGAGAAAGTAGTGGGGAGTAGAGGAGGAGGGAAAGTGATGATAAGGGAAGAGACAACCGTAGAGACGAGAGGAAGTCTGTCTAAAAACCGACTGGGTAGGTGACGACCAAGGAGGGAATCCACGGCCCATCTCCTCTATAGCTAAACCAGGTAGCTCCATCAGGCATCAGACAAAATAGTTCGGTCTCAATACATTGAGAGAGGAGGGAAGGAGAGACAAAAATAGAGGGAGGATGCGGGAGGAGACGACAGGAGAGACGAAAGGAAGTGCAACAATGTGGTTCGACAATATACCAGAAAAAGAACAACAAGTAAACATTAAATAGAACAGTCAGCATTACATTAGGGGAGGAGAGAAAGGAGAGATAAAGTAGTGGGGGTAGGGGAGGAGAGAGAGTGAGGATAAGGGAAGAGACAAAAGGAAGTCTGTCTAAAAACCGACTGAGTAGGTGACGACCAAGGAGGGAATCCACAGCCCATCTCCCCTATAGCTAAAACCAGGTAGCTCCATCGGGCATCATACAAAATAGTTCAGCCTCAGGTGGCGAGGGAAGAGATTCACAGAAAAACAGGGTGGGGACAAAGGATAGGCGCAAGTGAGGGCAGAGGACAGAAGCTGGAAAGAGTAGGAGCGGAGGGGGCGGGGGGTTTGGGGAAGTGGGGGCACATATTGTCAGCAGCCGCAGGTTCATTTCTTTTATATAGCGCTGGCTAGACCCGGAGGTATCAGAGCGCTTTACATGAGAATCAACAATGTAACAGAAAAAGTTCAACAATTACACAAAGCATTCAAAACATAAGCAATACAATTAGGAGAGAAGAGAGAGGAGAGAGAAAAGTAGTGGAGGGGCAGGGGAGGTGAGAAAGGGAGGATAAGGAAAGAGACAATAAGGAGAGACGAAAAGAAGTCTGTCAAAAGACCGACTGGGTAGGTGACGACCAAGGAGGAAATCCACGGCCCATCTCCCCTATAGCTAAACCAAGTAGCTCCATCGGGCATCAGACAAAATAGTTCAGTCTCAAATAAATTGAGAGAGGAGAGAAGGAGAGATATAGATAGAGGGAGGATGCGGGAGGAGCCGACAGGCGAGAAGAAAGGAGGTGCAACAATGTGGTTCAACAATATACCAGAAAAAGATCAACAAGTAAACATAATATCAAACAATCAGCAATACATTAGGAGAAGAGAGAAAGGACAGGTCTTTAGTGTCTAAAACAAATGAAGGTAGGTTTTTGACCAAAGGTTGTAGAAATTGGTCTATGTACTCGGAGATATGCTCCATTGGCGATCCAATACTGGAAATAATTGGTCTTCCGGGAGGGAAGATTCCAGGTTTATTAATCTTGGGAAAGACATATATACATGCAGCCAGTGGATGTTGTACAAAGAGATATTTAAATTCAAGATCACTAATAAGTCCCTGTTCCTTCCATTTCTTTAAATGTATTTCAATATTATTGGTAATATCTTTCATGGGATTGGATGTTAGAAATTACTGTATGAGACGCTTGCGGTTCTAGTCAACGCAGGCAGCGGTATACTCTCTTCCCTAATCGTTGCATTTCATTGCAAGTATACACGAATACGATCTTTATAGATTTAGCTCCCGTTCACCGCTCGTAGTCTTTACGGACACACCCACGGGCTCAAATATGAATGTCTGCCCTCATTTCTTTAATTAGACCACGGGCCCAAATATGAATGTTTGCCTTCCGTTTTTTGATTAAATCTTATGGGTTGACGTGCGGCTGCGAACTGCCAGTGTGATTCTATCAGCAGCAGTCACACAGGTATACCCGCCCCGCTCCTTTTGAGAATTTACTGTTGTAGACGCGCACGACCCTGGCTAACTCAGGCGGCGTCACCTTTTTGAAATATTGCCATAACTTGACAATAGGAACACGACCTTTATAGATTCACCGCCCGTAGTCTGTTGCCTACCATTATCTTTGCGGGCACACCTACGGGTTCTAATATGAATGAGTGTCGGTTTCCAACAATAAATTTAAATAAATCCTATGAGATAGCGGCCCACCGTAGTTGTATGTGGTCATGATAACTACTAGTAGGATTATCCTCGTACTCCAATTGAACTTTGTTTACAATGACAGAGGGGATATGCGTAGGAACACATTCTCTTTGTGCTCTTCCAGACGGTGTAACTCACCTACACATCGAACTCCACTGCCCCTTGGATGTAGGACACTTGCCTCACCCTTGGACAGACCGTACTTTGGCATCCACGACATTTGTAAGAGACTAATTGCTCTTCAACGAACGGGCTAATTAAGTAAGTCCATTTTCTCTCGTTTTATCTAACTTATCACGCCCTGCCTAGATTATCCTTCCTAACCGTAATTCATTTTCCCCAGAGAACTACGCCACAGGCGCGATTCCCAACTCAGAAGGGAACATCACCTGAACGCCTGGGCATGTAGGTACACCTTGCAATTTGCCTCTTTTTTATGAATTTAATTGAATCCGTCTAGTGATACACATTTTTGTCTTCCTAGGTGCTCATTGTCACTGTTTTTAACTGTCCTGAGGAAGACCCCAAACTGAGGACCCACCCGCCCTTAACTTGGGGGTCGAAACGTCGACAACATTTTCAACACATACACGCCCTACCAAACCTGCTAAACTTAGCTCCTGTGTATAGTGTATTTCTTGGGAACAACTGTGATCTGTAATATGACTGGAAATGTTCTGTGAATAGGACAGAATTGTTTATGGACACAATTCCTTTTCTTTGTCCCTTATTCTTTTCCAAACACACCCCACCCTTCTTTATAATCCTTTTCCTATCTGATAATCACCGAGCACTGATTGAATAACTATATAAGACTTACCATGTATTGTATGAATATGAAATATGATATATGTTTAATTGCAGTAAATGACTACGAATAGTTGGATTAAATGCAACCCAAAAGACACATACTTGGTGGTTGTACCTCTTTGTTTAAGTAATGTTGTGTCAGTGAGACCAGGCTTGCAGTGCGAAGTGGGGTGGTGCTCATTGCGGTGCTGGCAGATTGCGGTGCAAGCAGCATTGTCGTCGTTGCTGAAGCACTGCCGTCGGTAGTCCCAAGGCTGCAGTGTGAAGCAGGGCAAGGCAGGATGCGGGGGCCCACAGGTCGCAGTGGAAGCAGCAGCGTCAGTTGATGATCTGGAGTCGATGGCGCTGGCGTAGGTGGACAAAGGCTGCAGTTTGGGATAGGGCAGTGCATCCAGTAACTTATGAGTGGTGCCCAAGGCCATGGTGCATGCAGCAGCATTGATATCAGCGTGGAGCAGTGTCATCTGGGATACCAGGAGAGCGATGTGAAGCAAGACAGTGCAAAGATCGGTGCCCTCAGTTCACGGTGCAAGCAGCAGCTTGGTGCTGTTGTCGAGTGGCATCATCGGTGGGACCAGGGTTGCAGTACAATGCGGTGCAAAGCGTAAAAGTGCTCTCTGCAGTGCCAACAGATCATGGAGCAGGCAGCTTCATCGTTGAAGGCGTCGGGTTGCTTTTTCCTCTGTTGCAGCTGAAATACGCAATTCCAGATGCAGGTACCCAGAGTCTTTGGTGTGCCTGAGACTTCCAACAGGAGGCAAGCTCTACTTTAAGCCCTTGGAGAAACTCTAACATCAGGATTCAAGAAATGCCAGTCCAGTCCTTTCACTGTCCAAGATAGACGCAGCAACTGCAGGCCAACCCAACAAAGCAACAAACAGCAAAGGGGCAGTACTCCTCCTGGCAGCTCTTCCAGCTACTATTATTGGCAGGGTCCTTAGTCCAAAAGTGTTCTAAATGTTTGGGGTCAGGGCCTCAATATTTAAATTACATTTCCCTTTTAAGTTTTAGGCAGCAAGTCCCCTTAACTCAATAGAATCCAGTTCTGTCCTCTATAGACCAGCATCACCACAAGAGGTGGAGACAGCATTATGCAGAGCAGCCACATCCTATTCAGGTTCTAGTGAAAACTCCTCCCACCACTCTAAATGCAGCAAGGTCTATTCAGACTGACTATGAGTCACCCAGTAAAGGCAGGACACACCTCACCCCCTTTGTGACTGTCTAGTATGAATGCACATCCCCAGCCTCAGTCACTCCAAAATCAGATGGGGAATGCACAAACTGGCAGAGGTACAAAGGATGGTTAAACAACGAAATGTCCACTTTCTAAAAGTAAGACACACAACTGATGGACTGAAACCCTGAAACCAGTCCTAGGATCCTTGTTTCCAGTCCAGGGAGGACCTGGCTGGCAGTTTGGGCTGGACTGTTCCCATTGGGCGCAGGGTCAAGACTGATTTGCCTATAGCTGGGTTCAAGCTGGAATGGCATGATGAGCAAAACAGAATGGATTTAGGCCCAGACCTCTATACTGGGGTGAATGTATGACATTGTTCTGCATTCTGTCCATCAATTTTTCTTTTTGTGTTTGTCACCCTGAGTGGGACAGGTATTCCCAAAAGTGGATCCTGTGCTCTCCAGGCCACTGGAGTCAAGTTATCCTGGCTGATGAGGGGTGAAAACCCAAAACCGGGCCCAGGATTATTTTTTCCAGTCCAGGGGGGACCTGGCCTGGCAGTTCGGGGTGGACTGTTTCCTTTGGGCACAGAGTGAAGACTGATTTACATATGGCTGGGTTCAAACTGGAATGACATGGTGAGTAAGAAATTATGGATTTAGGCCCAGATCGCTGTTCCGAGGGGAATGTATGACATTGTTCAGCATTCTGTCCATCAATTGTTCTTTTTAGACTTTCTAAAAGTGGCATTTTCAAACACATTTAACAAGCATTGGTAATACATCGGTTTCTCTTTGTAATGAATAAAGAGTTTTTTCATCAATCACTGTCTGGACTGTTCCCATTGGGCACAGGGTCAAGACTGATTTGCCTATGGCTGGGTTCAAACTGGAATGGCATGGTGAGCAAAAAAAAGATGGATTCACGCCAAGGTATCTGTACTGGGGTGAATGTTTGAGATTGTTCTCCATTCTGTCCATCAATTGTTCTTTTTGCATTTGTCACCCCGAGTGGGACGGGTATTCCCAGAAGTGGGTCTCATGTGCTCCATGCCACTGGAGTCAAGCTATCCTGGCTAATGAGGGGTGAAACCCTGAAACCGGTACTAGGATGCTTGCTTCCAGTCCAAGGAGGATTGGGCCTGACAGTTCAGGCTGGACTATTCCCATTAGGCACAGGGCCAAGACTGATTTGCATATGGCTGGCTTTCAAACTGGAATGACATGGTGAGTAAGAAATTATGGATTTAGGCCCAGATCGCTGTACTGGGGTGAATGTATGACATTGTTCAGCATTCTGTCCATCAATTGTTCTTTTTGGACTTTCTAAAAGTGGCGTTTTCAAACATATTTAACAAGCATTGGTAATGCATCGGTTTCTCTTTGTAATGAATAACGAGTTTTTTCATCAATCACTGTCTGGAAGAAGGAAAGACCTCCTTTGCTGAGAACACAGGAGTGGAGAGGATGTAGGACAGCAGCCAGAGCTGCTGACTTGAGAGCTGGGGATCCCAGTTCGAGTCTCTGCAGTGCCACACAGTGTTCTATGATCCAATGCATAAAATATATATAATATGCAGAAAAAGTAAAAGACAAAACTTAATGAAAATATAGTTCTACCAAAGAGAATGTTAACAGTATTTCGGTGGCGGGAAACTGATAAGAGAAGCAGACAAGGAACAAGCATTGGTGAATGCAGTAAAATAAACTACAGCCAATAGAAATGGGGGAAAGGTAAGTGGCACGCACAGAAACCAATGAGAAGCCAGGAAAGAGAGAAGGCAGGATGCAAGTTCCTTTCAAGTTTATATTAAAAACAATAGATGTATTAAGTACAGCACAAGCACTGTGCAGGCGAAACCTAAAAATCACCTTTACTAAAAGATTTGTTATTAAATTCTGAGCCCAGGGAGTCTAAACTTCATTCCATTATCTTTTTCCCAATTGAAAGTTGCACTTGTAAAATGTTACAAGGCAGCTCCAAAGATCACCTATTAGAAAGACAGCCTTTCAATAGTGAAAAACGAAACTGGCTGTTCTTCACTATCAGGACATGTAAACCAAACAACTACATGCCCTACCTTTCACATACACTGCACCCTGCCCAGGGGAGTACCATGGGCCTAACCTAGGGGTGCTTTACATGTAGTGAGAGGGAAGGTGAGGGCCTGGCAGTGCACTTGGCAGGATGATAGGGTAGTGAAAACTGTACACAGTGGATGGTCTGACACACCTTTGAAAGGCCACTTGTGTGGGTGGCACAACGAGTACTGAAGGCTCACTAATAGCATTTGATTTACAAGCCCTGGGCACACACAGTACACTGTACTAGGAACTTACTAGTAAATCAAATATGTCAATTATGGAAGACCATTCATAACACAATTTCCAAGAAGAACACTTGCACTTTAGCAGAGAATAGCAGTGAAAATGTGCGCAGAGACACTAAACCAGCCAAAACGAAGTCTAGCATACCATCAAAAACAGGAGGCCAGAAAGCAAAAAAGACAGGGGAAAAAACACCAGAAGATGCCAGGTCTAACAAGCCCTGAATGCAAGAGTAAGGGCTTTGAATTGAATTAACTTTTTTACATGCTGCAAATGAAGTTGTTTTAGATCAGGTGATAAGGACTGCGGGTGCGGAACTAATCAGATCAGTCTAACTGCTCCATTTTGGACCATTAAACATCTTAGAATTACAAAGGCAGGTAGGCCCAGATAATTACCATTTGAATAGTCCAAACTGGAGCTTACCAGCTAGTGCACCACTGTCTTACATATATCATTCGGGATCAAATGCAGAAACTTTTATCACAATTCAAGTTTGACAAAGCAGATTGATGAAACGTGTTTAATCTTGGTGGAGAAATAGAGGCTCAAATCAAATACTATTCTCAGGTTTTTTGCTGTCGAAGCAGGGGTTGAGGGTGGTTTCATTTACTCAGGCCATCAAAATATGAGGAGGTGGGTCACATGAACCAAAGGAAAGAAATTTAGGTGTATTATTGAGTAAATTGGCATCCACCCAACCAGCGACTCCTTTAATCATTTCTTGATCTTATTGAAGGCGTAGTCCAAGTGTTGCTGGAAGGACAATAGTAGCTGGGCATCATACGCATAAAACACCACCTGCCCACCCCAGGACTCAAGGAGCTTGGCCAGCGGTGCCAGGTGAAGATTTAACAAAGTAATACTCAGAGCTCAGCCCTGAGGAACACCAAATAAAAGAGACTTAGAGTGGGATTAGAAAAGATGAAGAAAAACCTTCTGGGAATCTATCCTTCAAAACAACTTTAGCCAAGTAAATGCCCTGCCTTGTATGCCAGCTGCACTAAATCTACTCAGAAGGGTGGCATGTGAGACTGTATTGAATGCTGCTGATAGGCCCAACATAACCACTATCGCAGATTAACCACAGTCCAGATTTTCTTTAATATATTCAGCCACTTCCAACAAGACAGTTTCAGTACTCATATCTTGGCGGAAGCCAGACTATGAGATGTCTAGCTGGCTATTAGATTCTAGAAATAAGGAGAGCTGGCCATTAACCCATTTTTTTATATTCTTGGCTGATGCTGCTAGATGGGAGGTGGGCCTATAGTTATTTTAGGTGGCCCCATCTGCTTAGGTTTCTTCAGTAAGGGTTGGAGAAAAGCTTGTTTCCAATCAGAAGGGAATCAGCCAACCTCTAAGGAGGTGTTCAGTCTTTTATTGAATGCTGGGTTCATGGTAGAGGCAATTAATTGTAAGATCTGAGGTGGGAAAGGATCTGCTGAAGATCCTGATTTATATTTCTCAAGCTCTTTCCGTGAAACTTACTCTGGAATTGTAGGAACATTTGAGAGTGGATGACTTTGTTCTACCGGCAAGTCTATCGGCACCGCTGGTGTTTTGCTGGTGGTAAAGGTAGGATACATTTTCTTATTTTTATCTTTAAAAAAAATTATAATAATCCTCAGAGTTCGCGAGAAGGGCAGATTTGAATATTTACCATCTCAGGTGCAAGAAAAGAGTGGATAATTTTTGATACGTCTCATGAGGTATTTGAAACTGTCAAAATTTAAGAGGAAAAATACTCTTGCAGTGCTTTGTGGGAATATTTGCAGACGTTTTTCATGGCTTTCTTGTATTTATCCTTGGCCTTTGGCCAATAGGATTTTCTCCAGTGTCACTCAAGGTTGTTACACCAGCTCTTCTCTTAACACTGGAAAGAATCAATTTGCTGAGGGCTTGGACGTTTTTGTTACCTGTAGTTTTAATGGAGCCACAGAGTCAAGGTTGCTTATAATCCATTTTTATAAATTGGTTAGATCCAATTCAAGGACTCCAGTGAGAGGAGAAGGTGTAGAAGATTGTAGCTTTAGGGAAAGGGATGCCTCCTCAATCTTTTCCCACACTCTAGAAAGAAAAGGGAATTTATCTACTATAACTTGCCCCTCTACTATACACTGTGTTCTCACAAAAATGATACTTCACTGTACAACACTACGCTTTATGAGAGTCTCCTCCACTCTACTGCATGACACTACACTGAACAATACTGAACTAAATAACATTGTAATCCACTGAACTCTACTCTATTCCACTACAGTCTACAACACTGTGCTACACTCTATGTTACTCTACAACACTCTACTCGAGGACACTCCACTCCAGTCCACCCCACTCCATTTCATGACACTACAGTCAATGACACTCCACTGTACAACACTAAGCTCCACTGGTCAACATGCTTCTACACTGTACAACATGCAGCGCAACTCTACAACACTCCACTCCATGATACAAAACACCAAGGGTCTTTCTCGGGACACTTGATAGTAGTTAACTACTGGGGCACTTTCCAGGTTTAAGTCTTATCAGATAATCGCTTGGCTTAGAACCTAGCGGTGGATTGATGCTGAGTTAAACCCTATAGAAAAGGATCTTCAGGTTCCAAAACCAAGAAAGAAAGAGGTATCATGCTGGTATGGACATCTTGTGGTAGCTGCAGAAGAAAGCATGAGACCCCCATCTGGTCAGGGAACAATACATGCCAAGTGCGGAGTTGGAAGAGTTATGGCAAGTATCCATGAGCATGCTTTATTCTGTGATTAAATCTGCTGCAGGAGAAATTATTTCTTCACCTTACACTTAGTCTGTTGGACCCCTTTGAAGCTGGCCAGGATAAGAGGAGATGGGGAATTTAAAGGCAATCGGTGTGGAGCTCGAGAGGCAGACGATGTCCAAATGTTCGCTAGTTGCCCTCTTATGGAAGGTTTCTGAATGGATGCGGGTAAGACAATCTCTGACATCTTGGCGCTGGAAGTGGTTGTAGAACCCACCTTGATTAAGTTTGGTGTGGTACAGCGAGGATCCAGATCTGGAGGCCCTCGGAATTATAATGTCTGCTAATATTTTATCTGGTTCTTCTAGCAAGGAGGGAGCTATGTAAAGTGTGGTGTCAACTCTTGCTCCGAACATGGGGAAAATGGTGGAACTCAGTAAGATATTTCAGGTTATTGGATAATGAAATTAACTGGAGTGAGAGTAAGGCAGAATTTGGAACATTTTGGAATCTATTGGAAATTGATGGAAGACCATGATGTCCGATGATTATACCTTGTGTCACCTTTTTATGCACGGTGCCGGGTGGTGGCTTAGCCCAGCCATTGACTGAAAATTGACCCCGACATAAGCACGAGGGGCAGACGAGGTCAAGATGGTACTTATTCAAGGTGATATGAGAACAATAAAAAAAAGGACAATGCTGTGGATAAGTAGAGTGAACCTCTACCCGGCCACCTTTCTTCAAAAAAGAAGGCTATATCAGTGGAGAATGTCAGCCTCTCCCCTACATTGACCCTCAAGCAACAGAGAGACTCCTGCCAGTTGCTGGGGCAGTTTGCCTCTCTCATCATCTTTTCCTCAGGCCTTACTACAAGGTGTGCCTTTGATATTGATACTGGGACAGTATGCCTGTGAAAAGTAAAATCTGCAGGCTCAGCCAGCATAAAAGAAGAAGTCGCCAGATTGCTGGCGCTAGGGGTCACTGAGCCCTCAAACAATTCTTTGCCCAGTCCAGTGGAGTTGGACCCTAAGGCTGCTCTTCCAGGAATCCCCCCAGAACGTAGGTTCTGCATGGATTACTGGGGGCTCAATACTGTCACTAAGACTGATCCAGACCCCATCACCCATGCTGATGAATCATAGATTTGTTGGGAGCTGCCACATTCCTCAACACATTTGATTCAATGTCTAGATACTGACATTGCCTTGACCGAGAGGGCCAAAGAGAGGTACCCAATCTCTACCCGCGAAGGGCACTTCCAGTTCCAGATCAATTCCTTTTAGGTAGAAGAATGTCACTGCCAACTTCCAAAGGTTGGTCAACCAGGTCCTGGCTGAATTGAAGAACTTCAGTGCTGTCTACCTAGATGAAAGTGCAGTCTTCAGCTCCAGCTGGTAGGGCCATTTGTACCACCTCGAAAAAGTGCTTCAGGCTCTGCAGAGAGTATGCCTGACTATCAAGCCAAGTAAGTGCCACATAGGGCAGGGTTCAGTGGTCAACCTGAGTCACCAGACAAGAGGAGGCAAGGAGCAAGCCGTCCAGGCCAAGAGCAAAATAATTCTGGCTTGGGAACCCCCTAAGATCCGGTCAGAGTTGAGAGCCTTCCTAGGCCTTACTGGATAGTACAGGAGATTTGTCAAGTAGTATAGTACCATTGTTCCTCCCTTGACAGAGCTGACATCTAAGAAGCAGCCCCGACAGGTGATCTGGATGGAGACTTACCAGAACACTTTTGACACCCTGAACAAGACCATGTGCCCAGCACCTGTGCTCAAGGCCCCTGACTTCTCTAGAGCATTCATTATGCAGACAGATGCCTCAGAGCATGGCAAGAAGGCCTGGATCAACCTGTAGCCTTCAGCAGGAGATTACTTCCCATGGAACAGAGGTGGAGTGCAATAGAAAGAGAAGTCTTTACATTGTTGTGGGCACTGAAGAAGTTGAAACCATACCTGTTTGGTGCTAACTTCTGATTTCAGACACACCACAGACCCCTCAGATGGCTAATGCAGTTGTGTGTGAGAATCATAAACTTTCGAGGTGGTACATATCTCTACAGGGAATGGATTTTACAGTTGAACAGTTTTACTTTAACAGATGGTTGACTCTGCTATAGGACTTCTCTAGCACTACAACCTGAAGCATGTCACTACTCTCTTCTGTATAGTATTCACTGTTTATATATACACACACTGGTTTGGGCTTAAATTGGTAGACATACCAGACACTCTGTGCACCATTGATGTTTTTTGGTACTATAGGACTCTGTAGGTTTGTTGACAGTGTATCCTTTTTCCCTCAGTTCTTTCACTATTTTATAGGTGCTTTTATACTATATATAAACTTTGGAATTGTTCATATTTCAGAACCTGTAAGGAAACAGCTCCCGGCATCATCGAACTGCTCAGAGTGGATGGCTTCTGCCCCTGCACATGTATTCTATATAGTTCTCTGATTGAAGGTTGCATAAATCCATCAAAGTGTGTTCTGTTTACTGAACCATATGTCTGCACAATCTTATTCTGTTATTTTCTCTCTTAGTGTGGACACAATGATTTTATATATATGTCTCTTAAACAAAAAATCTGAAATAACTGATTTATATGCATAAACGTGTCCATGGGTGTCAATAAAATATGGGGCAAGTGATACTACATTGGAATGTTTCTGTTCCTATTGTCTGGAATGTATGTTTTTCTCTTAGCATAAGTGGCTATGAGAGTCTTGGATGCTTGTGTTTTTCTTTGGTTCTGAATGTGTAGTGAGCTGACACACTTTTTGTATATCTATCTTTTTGTGAAATTGATTCATGTAAAATTCTAAAATAGTATATATTGTGAAAATAAATTATGAACAGAACTGGTCTGATTTATGGTTCTTAATATCCTAGGAATTTTCAGTCAGTGCTTTGCTTTATTGTAAATGATTTTCCCCTGGGTTGCTTCTCCTCGTTTATATTTCAGGGGCCCTCTTTTGCCCTGACTTCACCCCTAGGCTATGCCATCAACAGCCCAGCAGGCAGGGTTCAGTGTAATTAAAAAGTTGGACATGTACTTTTTAGTTTTATATGTCCTAACAGTGAAAAACTATTAAATCTGCTTTTCATTTCTGCAAGGCCTACCTCGCCCATATCATAACATTGGAGTTAACTTATTACATTTAATAAGCTATAGCTACCAAATGGGAACAGTTAACTTGTTCATGTTTGATGTCTTTGGAATTGTAATGAAAAATCCTCTCTGTGCAAGGGAGGTGTTCCATGGGCATTGCATGGGAATTCCTATATGGTTTTTGACGAATTCCCATATTTACCAAACTTGGTAAACCTGTGAATGTGCCAAATAGATATGCCTCCTTAGGAGAAGCATAACAAATAGAAATATGTTTATTTCTCCTTGTCTTTTCCTCTTTCTATGTGTGCTGCATTTTGCAGCACACATGGAAAGAGGAAAAATCCACTCATGATTCTTTTTTAATCCTGCCTACAACACATGCACCCTTGTACCATGTTACAAGGTTGCCTGTGTTGGTGCTAGGCTGCCAAAACTGTGCCACCATAAGGGAAAAGGAGAGGAGTGCGCTAAATTGGATAAATATTGTGCATTCCTGTCCTTTTCCTGTGGAGAAAGGCAGCTCAACAGGGTGACTAGCTGCTCTGCCCTGTGCAACAATATTCATAACTATGGCCCTGTGTTACTGCAGCTTGTCTCTGGGTCACATGATGGGGTGTTGCTAACAGTTGGGCTTTATGTTTTCCGCAAACCTCCGGCCTGCCTGCTTGTGACGACAACAGGATCTTCATGCTACAGCAATGACTGTCCGTGCCCCAGGCCTGCTCTTTGCACTACATCGATGAGTGTCTGCGATGCTTCCCTTCTCTTCAAACCCTGTTCACTGCAAACCGGAGTCTTTGCGCTGTACTCAGAAGATGATTTTTCAGCATGACTAACTCAGTCCCTGTATCTCACACGCGCTCCATTGTGGTTGGACTGAACTTGTGACTTTATTCCAGTCTAGCAGGAATGGATGGTGCATGGCACTTTGTGTTTTTTTGCACTATTTATCACTAAAATCTTTAAAATTACATATTTCCAGTTGAACTGATTGGATTTTTGTAAGGGTGGGCAGAACTCACGGATATTAAAAACTGTAACAATAAACTTGTTACATAAAAACTGCTCGAAAATTCCGCATAGTTTCACCAAAGGATGGAAAAAATATGCAAGTTGTGATGCAGTTTAGCACCAGTAGCTTGAGCAGGACTGAAAAATCTGAGCAAACTGCATCGTGTGGTGTGCAAGTGCGTGTGACCTTTTGAGTTGATTTAGCTGGAGTTTGAGTATTGAGTAATAAAACGAATTTCGTAGCGCGCACTGCATCGCAAAATGTGATGCAGTGCGCCCTTAGAAATTCGTTTTAATATTTAAATTGTTTACTTACCTGTAATTATCCATATGCCGGTTTTTAGCCCTCTCCACCCTGCCCCTCCCCCTCCCCGCCTCCCTGCCCCACCGTAACTCCCTCCACGGCCCGCGGCTGCCACCTAGTAATATCGGGTTTACCGCACGCATTACTTCATTCACTGGTAATGTACCTAAACATAGTAAACAGACTACCCCCGAAATTATTAACTTTACTGATAGGAGCAATCGGGCTAATGAGGTGACTCAACATCTTCCCCAAGAGTGCTGCCCATATGAGGCAAGTTTAACAAGTGTCCCTCCTGTTCAGTGTAACCATTCAACCAGCTGAAAAATAAAGTTTGCCACTGGACGTGTAAGCTGGTTTGGTCCGCTACGCAAGACCTCAATGGAAGACTGCGTAGTAATTAATTGTAGGACACCCATGCTTGCAGGGCAGTTGCTTAGAAGGAGAATACTTCACCCTACCAGGGGCCGAGACAAGGGATCAACATTGTGCCACTTGGGTATTTCTATAGGCACCTTAAATCCATAGGACCTATCGCCCCACATAATGTGTATAAAGCCGAGAAACCTTAGATAAGACAGGAGCTTTTTCAGTTGGAAACAAGAAACAGATACCAAGCCCTTTCTGATCTGGATTGACTACATCCCAAAACTACCGAAACGTTAATGACCTATGAGGCACTTCCGGCTATCCTGTTTGAAGGTGCTACTAATATTAATAACCCTAGTGAAACTGTTTATTGTGGCCAAGTTACCATGTTATGTCAGCCCACACTCAAATTAGACGCAGAGAGAGAAAATTCTACAACAAGATTTCATTCCCAGGAGTGCATAAAAAATGACCAGGATTTGAAAATCTTATCCTGGAATATTGCGGGAATAAGGCCAAAGCTAAATTACCCAGAATGGTGTAATTTAGTGGATGGATTCTACCTATATTTGTACCAAGAAACTTGGGCGGTTGAGCAGGTACATAGATTGGGGTTTACTTCTTTTAGTTTTGAGGCCATGCATTCTCCAGCTGGTCGCCCAGCTGGTGGAATATTGTTCTGGGTTCAGACTACCCTGGCATGCAAAATAAAGCAACTGGAACTAGGATCGAGGAGATACTTGGCTTAGAGCTAATATCACTGAAAGAAAAAATCCATCTCAGCCTTCTGACATGATAACCTCACTAACTAACTTCCTCGATACATCCAGGAAAAAGCACCATCTCATAGTCGCTGGTGATTTTAATACAACATTTGAGCCAGTTGACTATGTACAGGAGATAGTCCAGGGTGAAGATCAAGCTAGAGGGGTCAACAAGCTTGAGATTCCAGCGATTAAGAATTGCACTAAGGTGGAGCAACAGGTGCTACCTTTTACCCTTGCCTACGGAGTACAAGCTTGTAATGGCAGGACGCGTCGACGCAGAAGCATGCTTTACGTTTAAGAGGGGGAAAGGTAAGAGCAGGATCGATTACATTTTGGTTGAGCCCGACCTATGACCAAATGTTAATGACATGATTGTACTAAATCGGGGGGACAGCGATCATAATGCTTTGGCACTGATGGTATCTGGTCTAGCAATTTTGCATTGCCGATCTCGACAGATGGTGGTCCATGTTGTTACCACTAACAACAACAAAAGAATAAAATGGCCACAGATATTGGCCGATGGGAATCTCCTCCCAAAAATGTATGCTGAGGTAGCAAAGATCCTTCCTGTCATGAGCAATGCAATTCTGATATTAATGATGAGGACATTATGACCACTTTTCAGCAATTAACTTCTACCCTAAGATTCTTTTTTAACAAACAGTGCAATCTTAATCCAATCCACGGAGCACTGCCCCATGGTATAATGAGGCTTGTAGGCAAGCCGAAAACTATTTAATTGTGGTGGTTAAGTAGAAAACATGGATAGATATTACATTCAGAAGGAAATTGTACAAAAAAGCACAAGTTGAGGCAAAAGGGACTGGGAGTCAGAGAACTGGTGTACACTTGTAAAAGGCTCAAGGCTGAAGGACTGGCAATTATTTTGGCACCTGTTGTCGAAAGGAACACCCAAGTAGAAAACTGAAACAGATTTATTTATACAGCCCCATGTGTGGGAGGAGTATTTCACAAATCTCTATACAAACAAAGTGGATGATTTTTGTCTAGCTCCACAGGTCAGCAGCACAGATCTAGAACAGGCTGATGAAATTAGTTTCTCAATAGGGGAAACTGTCAAAGCTATTAGCTCCTTGCAGAATGTGAAAGCGCCAGACAAACAGTCATCCTGCGAGGTGGAGATATTCCTGTGACCTGGAAAAGTGCAGAAATAATCTCGATATTCAAAAAGGGAGACAAGGGGACACCGGTGAATTATAGGCCAATTCGCCTCATAGATGTGTCTCAAAAAGGTTTTAACAAAATAGTTTTCACTCGGATCCAAGATTGGATCGAGGAGAATAATATATTATCCAATCTGCAGGCAGGATTCAGGGCTTCTACGAGCACTCTAGACCAGATATTTAGATTTCTCCTGCTTATATGGAAAGAAGTGACAATTAGGAGGGGTCACTGATCTTAAAATGGCTTTTGACTCCATAGACCGTACCTAACTCTGGACTGCCCTTCGAGACTTAGGACTTCCTATGAATTTACTTAAAATCCTGACTCGTCTGCATCAAGATAAATACGCAAAAGTAAGGTGGAACTTAGATGGAAATGTATCCAATGACATTCTGGTTTTAGGGGAGTAGGACAGGGCTGTGTTCTTGCCCCAAACCTATTTACCTTGTACATAAACGGGCTTATAGGAGAGCTGTTTGATTGTGGAGGCGACCCAATGAAATTTGCCGGTAGTCCTGTGCCCTCCTTGCTATTCGCAGACTACACGCTGCTTATATCAAAGACGTCAATGGGGATCCAGAATGTCCTTAACAAATGTGCAAAAGCATGTAAGGACGGGGCCTAGAAATAAATTGCTCCAAAACAAAATATATGGGGCTAGATGTAGGTAAATCTAAATTACCGATTCATAAATACCGAATTTTACCGATTCGGTATTTATGAATCGGTAACTTAGATGTAGATAAAAAATCGGTAATTTTTACCGAATCGGTATTTGCTATTGAATCCTATGGGCCTTGAAGCCCATAGGATTTAATAGCAAATACCGATTCGGTATTTACCGAATCGGTAAAAATACCGAATTGCAAAGGGGGACAGGGTGTCACTTTGACACCCTGTTGCACCCCTGTAACTGGCTTGTGCGCCATGTGGCACACAGACATGCCCTTAGGGCATGTCTGTGTGCCACATGGCACAGGTGTATATGCACAGATGTGCATGTACACAAGAATTCGTAATTTACCATGCAATTGTATTGCATGGTAAATAACGAATCCTAAAGGCCCTGTTGCAATGTAAAAAGTGCTACCTACATAGGAAAATACAGATTCGGTAATTTTACCGATCGGTAAACTTACCGAATCGGTAAAACTTACCGATTCTGTAATTTTACAGAATCGGTAATTTTAACGAGTTGGTAAAATTACCGATTCTGTAAAATAACCGAATCTGTATGTTTTTCAAAGCCCTACATACCAATGTCCAAATACCGGTCGGAAACGGACAAAAATCGGTATTTTCGGCCGTTTCCGACCGGTATTTGGACACCTGCATATGGCCCATGGTCTTTAACCCCTACAAATCCATCAAGGGTAAACTGAGGTTATGCACCCATGTTGTGGAGCAGATTAAGGTATTTGATTACTTGGGAGTCCGAATCAGTGACAGCCTAGCTTGGACACCCCAAATAGAAAAGAGCATCCTAAACATTCAGCATATCAACTGTGCAATAGCTGGGAGGGTCAGGTGTTCTGCTTTTTGACTCACTTCTCCAATTCCGGAACTACATAGGGCAAAAGGGCTAGGCGGAGCCTTATATGGAGCTGGGCTATCAGGGCTGGAGAGCCTAAAGCACTTAGAACTTACTAACTAATAAATTCTTAAAGGCAATCCTTAATTTACCAGTGAACACCCCCCTTATGCCATTAAGACTTGACCTTGGTCTTAAACCCATTAATTATTTTGCTTTTCTCAAGGCACTCTTGTTTTGGGTAAGACTATGGACCAGTAGTACACAAGTCCCGGTAAAGGAGGCTTTGGTAGAGCTCCTAATATTACAAAAACAATCAGGACACCTTGCTTGATTAAAAAAATGTCAAGGATTGGGTTAAAAAATTGGGGTTGGGATTCATGTGGGAGGACCCAAAGTCCATCATGAAAAAAATGGTTCCCATGCTCCAAAAAAAGTTACTGGGAGTACGTTGATTTACAATGCACTGATGTTAATGCACAAGACACTTTAACCTCCAGTTTTATGAATACTAAGGGCTGGTTTGCTTTTGAAATGTTTATGGATGATATTGAACCCCTGCAGGCATGAGCACTTTATATCCACTTTAGGTATGGATTTTTCCCACTAAATTCTAGGAAATGTACTTGGGCAAATGCCTCTGTAACATCTTCGTGCCCGTCCTGTCACTCCACTCATGAGACTCTAAAACATGTAGTTTTCTTTTGTTCCTCTTATGCTAATCTCAGGAAAACTTGGTTAATTCCTGCCTGGCATCTGCTTTCTTTCTCACGCCCCTCTGATGCATTACGTATTTTCAGGTCCGATACTACACGGTGGCTTGTATGTACAATCTCGAGACACTTGCTTTATGCCTGGTGGACGAGATTAAAAATAATAAAAAATTACTCTGAGATAGACAAATAATGACGTAAGCAACCCGGTCACAGTGCAACCAGTGGATTCCTGGAGCTCAGAAATCTTGAACTCTCATATTTTAGATTTGATGCAAATGTGGAATTCTCCTAATTTAACCCATTGCGTGCTCGTGATGGAACCGTTCCGTCACGAGCATCGGGTGGGCTGTGCTGGTGACGGAACGGTTCCGTCACGGCCCGCTCGCCGCGCCTGCGCCGCGTGAATTCCGCGCCTGCGCTGACGTTCTGATGAGCGGGCGGGGCCGCGACAGAACCGTTCCGTCACAAGCACAGCTCACCCGAGGGCCGTGACGGAGCGGTTCCGTCACGAGTACGGGAGCGCCGCGCGGCCCCGCCTCCCCCTTAGCGCTGCGGCGGAATAGCCGCCGCAGCTAAGGGGTTAATCATATATGAAACTATTCTGTTGGAGGGATGCGAAACCCAATTTTATTTTAAATTTGATTTTGAAGTTGCAATGAATTCGTATTTTGGTTGAGATTTTTGCTGATGTAAACAATCATGTTATTGATCGAATAAACTTGTATATACCAGCAGCACCCTTGGCTGCGCACTATAGAGAACGTAACCATTCTGAGAATTACATTTTCTGGACCGGGCAGGGATAAGTTAGGATCCTAAAGGAAGGTCATTAGACACAAAGCTTACGAGAGAGACAGCACACTAGGCTGATTGCAAAATGTGATAATGTACACAGGGGTCTGAACAACAAGATGAATTGATCTCCCATATGTGACATTGCCATGGAACCATGAAGGCAGTATTCTATCAGACTTATCACTGACAATTAGGGGTGATATACCTGCACATTTATATGATAAAGCTGGAAATATATTTTAATTCCTTTAATGTAATTTGCTCATCTTTTCTACTTGTCTCTATTTGAATTTTATGGCATTTGCTGCCACATGTGAAGGCGTTCAATACTACATACGAATTATGAAGAGAATGTAATTAAATTATAGATATATACACTGCAACGGCACCCCATGGAGCCATATGTAGCCCTTTACGACTCAACATAGGCCTACTTTCCAGATGGCACCCATGGTTTACCCAGGTACGTGGTGTCATTTGCCGGTCCATGGATATCAAGTTAAAAGCTTCTCCCAGCAATTTTGGCATCTCTGGATCACGATGATGGTGTTCGGACGGCACACACAAGCACAAACATACACACACGCTTTAGAGCTTTGTATTTGAGGAGGTAATTTCTAGGAATGACAGACTATCCTTTTCCCTAACTCATTAATAAAAAATGAACAAGGTATAATCATTTGAGCCAGAGACTTCAACACAGACAAACGGGTCCCTCAAAGCACCCACCACCTACAGTGTTATATGCCAGACTGGGATTTACTATGTAACACATCAGCTTTAAACTCACGGTAAAAGCCATCCTTCCTTATATATTTGTCTATATAGATATGCTGAACTTAAATATAACATTTAGCAATGACCCTCATGCTTTCACTGTTTGATTCGGGTTACAAACTCAGGTTTGCACAGCTTGTCGTGGAGTAACCCAGAGTGGGCGAGCAGGATTGGCACTTGCTTCTCTCTACATTTGGTAGAGCGCAATTTTAGTTACGGCCCTTGCATCTGTATGTCAGTTCCACCACACTTTGTGATGGTGGTTTGGGCCCCTCTTACTTGACTGAGCAGGTGCCATTGGGCCCACAAATGGAAAGTGGTTGTTACTCCTTTTAGGCTAGGAGCCTGCATCCTCCGGAACAAGGACATTGGAGCATGTGCTTGGTACCAGGGGCTGCTTACACTAAAATGTATGTAATTTGTAACTTCATGCGTCGATTCTCCCTGCGCTACGGTTGTGATGCGACAAGATGGTGCCTAGATGCATTGCGATGATCAGGTGCGATGCGATAAAATGGCGTCTCTGGTGTGTTGCGACAACGTGGATGCGATGTGTGCATGCCTGACAGCCGTGTGGCGTAATAGGTGGTTTCCTGAGCTGCAACAGGCTCTGTGACACGCTTCTCCGGAGATGCAATGGCTATCAGCGGCAGCGGCGACACGCTTCCTCGGCAATGTGATGGTGGCAGCTGCGGCGGCGTCACACTTCTCCCTCGTTGCATCACGCTTCCTGCTCCCAACAGCAAGGGCCTCACACACAGTTAGAGGCACCTCTGGACAGGTCAGAACTTCCAGAAAGAAGTCAGGGAAGCTGGGGGTGAAGTCCTGGGACTTCAGAAACAGAAGGGCCAGGTCTTCGCAGGCCCTTGGAGACTTTTCCTCAGATAGACACAGCACACAGCAAAGTCTTTCTTCAAGCAGGGGACACAGCACACAGCAAAGTCCCTTGGTCCTCTCCTCAGTAGAAACTGCAAACTGCAGGCAAACCCCAGACACACAGCAAGGGCAGTACTTCTCCTCAGTCTCTTTAGCTGATCTTCTTTGGCAGGGATTGCTCTTGATCACGCAGTAATCTAAAGTTCAGGGGTTTCAGCTCTCATATTTATACCCCAAACGTCTTTGTTCTCTATGTGTGAGGGGTCCTGGACCCAGTCCAAACCAGTTCTGGGCGCACTCCGCCAGTGCACAACTTCTTCCTTTGTGAATGTGGGCCAGGGTCTTCAGACGCACTGCAGGAGGTGGAGCCAGCATTGTGGAAGGCAGGCACAGCCCTATTAAGGCCCAGGTGCTACTCCTCCCACCACTCCAAATGCAGATGGGTCTACTCAGCCTAGTGCTGACTCACCCAGACTCCTGGAGCCACCCCAGCCCCTGTTGCTCTCAAACCAGACAGTCAATCCACAAACAGGCAGAGGCACAAAGAAAGGTTGAACAAGAAAATAACCACTTTCTAAAAGTGCTATTTTCAAACACAGGATTTAAAAACCATCCTTCCTAAAAGATGTGTTATTAAATACCACACTCCAAGTTTCCATCTCGCCCCTATGGGACGATATGCAGGTAAACAGGTTACACAGCAGGCCACATTCTGTCCTATGGGCAAGATAGCCTTTCAATAGTGAAAAATGAAATTGGCAGTAGTTCACTATCAGGACATGTTACAGACACTAGTACATGTCCTACCTTTTACATACACTGTATCCTGCCCAGGGGGAACCATAGGGGTGTTCTAGGTGAAGGAATAGGGAAGGGTAATGCCTGGCAAGTGGGTACACTGGCCAGTTCAGCATGGCAATTAGCAAACTGCATACAGGCACTGCGGTGGCAGGCCTGAGACATCTCTTTGGGGCTACTCGTGTGGGTGGCACAATCAGTGCTGCAGACCCACTAGTAGCATTTGAATTACCAGCCCTGGCACACTCAGTGCTCTTTACTAGGGAACTACTGGTTGAACAAATAAACCAATCATGAATAACCAATCACAATAACAATTTACACAGGGAGCACTTGCACTTTGGCACTGATAAGCAGTGGCAAAGTGCCCAAAGCATATAAACCAGCAAAAACGACATCCAGCACAGTGTCAAAAATACAGGAGGTAGAGGCAAAAATTCAGGGGAAACCACTCCAAGGATGCCAGGTCAAACAGTGCTGCAAGCCATTTGGCTGCACCGCACTGAGTCACTTTCAAAGCACAGGGGTGCAACCATATTTACAATAATATGTTGCATCTCTGTGCTTCCCCCTGCGCTGGTGCACAAACTTCTGCCATGCACAGGCATCCTTGCACCATGGTGCAAGGATGCCTGCGTCGTGGGGAGATTGTTTTCGTTCAGTAAGGGTTCCCTTCCTGCGCAAAACAATCTGAAATGCGGTTTTTCAACTTCAATGTGTGCTGCATTAGCACACATAGAAGTTGAAAAATGTCATTGTTTCAATGATTGTTTATGTGCAGGAAGAGATACCTTCCTGTACATAAACAAGCATTAGAGGCAGGGCTTTAAGTGGGCTGGATCTCACCGGGTCTGAGCACCGGCAGTATTTTTAAGGGGGCCTCGAAACAGGTCTCTATTGGGCTCTGTTTTGTGCCCTGGCAGAGGCGGTCCGTTTTTTTTCCAGACTGTAGTGAAAGTAGGCACATCGATGTGCTCTCGGTGAGCATTGTAGGGGAAGGGAAATCCTTTAAAGAGAGTGATTTTCTCTCTGGATTTCCCTTCTCGTTTTGAATCTCAGGAGCAACAGCATTATTGTGGTGTTGCTAACGCGGGATTACTGGTTACTAATTATCTTGCCAAATCCCTTCTTCCTGTCGACTGAATCGTTGGTACCTGTCTTGAGTAAAAGGTAATCTCACAATAAACAATCAATTTAAGAACTTACACCACTCTAAATGACCACTGACCAAAATTAAGTTTTAAAGATTTAATATAAAGTCAAAGATAACTGAAGATACAAACTTCTCAAGATGAGATTCAAAAGGTATATCGGAATCACTATGAACATGAACTTCTTGAATAGTCTGAGTCTGAAGAACAAAATAATAAGTACAAGTTCGAATACCATCAGGGTTGCTAAAATGGATACAAGTTGCAACCTCAAAGTCATTACAGAAAAGAAAATTAAGGTTAGTCTGTCCCTACACTACACTAAATGACATCCCTACTTAACAAGATCTTTACCCTCTAGGTGTCAGCCGTGGTGACTTCCTAAGAAGATCACGCACTTCTCTTTGTCTCTTCTCTGATGATGGGTCTCTCCTGATCAGCCTATCTGCCTACCCATCCGCTTCCTTAGGCTCCCCAAAATCATCTGCTCTGCCCTCCTCCCGGGTCACTTTCCCTAATACCAAATCACATTTCCAATAGAAACGCCCCTTGGGACGCCCCTCACGTGGTACATCTTTCCGCGGCAAACTCCATGATGGTACTCTTGAAGACCCTCGTTAAAGTTGACCTTGGTTCCCAGGCAGCTTCT
Organism: Lissotriton helveticus; assembly: GCF_964261635.1. Taxonomy (NCBI): domain Eukaryota; kingdom Metazoa; phylum Chordata; class Amphibia; order Caudata; family Salamandridae; genus Lissotriton; species Lissotriton helveticus. The sequence goes on along the minus strand of NC_136057.1, from coordinate 1,192,950,162 downwards.
TCAGTGCGCTGATACCCCCTGAAATTCCTGGAAACTCCTACAGGCCTGCGCAAGGCGCCACTGAACAAAGTCCCTTTCATTCGAGCTGATTAGGACCCTCGCACCTGCATACAGCTCTTCCTGCAGTGGGCCTCAAATTCCAGACTTCACCATATCTTAGGCCATAAAACACTCTCTGAGCTTCATACTGGACACCTCACGACCTCTCCTCTAACGAGCACATGACGATTTAAACTACATGACATTATCGGCTCTGGCCTACTTGATTTACATGCAGCAGGTTCCTGTACTCTTAAAACGTTGACTTGATTTAAACAGCAAACATTCTTAACTAGCATACGTTTCTAAAATAACACATCTATAAAGCATATACTTTTAACCCTAAGTTCAATAGTACATTTTGAAAGAACCATGTCAACCTTGTCTCACATTATTTTAGCAGCACGTTTAGATTTGCTTGTGAATTGCCATGAGGCCTACACAAAATACTGGTTTTAGAGTTACATTCAACTCTTACATTATTCCTTTAACATGAGAACGTGAGGTTTTCATATTCATCCCAAACATTTCTACATTAATCTCACACAGTTATGATTATCGTTACTCTACTTAAACATTCTATGCATTTCACCACTGAATATAAGACACTCTGTGTATTTCACTTCTAAATATAAACACTCTGGTGCAAAGTACATGTTAACTAACTACGTGCTTGTAAATATGGCGTACTTATACATTTTTTCAAACTTGTGCTCTCTCAGTCCCCCCTTTGATGACCTTTAGGGGTCATCATTACCATGACACTAAAAATGTAAAACCTTTAAAGTGAAGACAGGGCAGTACCACTTCTTTTCATACTCTCTAATGCTTTCAGACTCTTATATTGAGTGTCCTGCATCGCTGTCAACTCTTCTTCCTGTTTCTTCATAGCTCTCTGTAACCTATTTGCTCTATACCATTGATACAAACGCACCAATCCCCACAAAGTGATTACACAAATCACTACTATGATGATGGGTTTCAATATGTACCAAACGATACCCTTTCCTAAGTTGGCAAACCAACTTCCAACTTTACCCATTCCATGGCCTACTTTTTCCCACACATTTACCTTTGCCAGGTCCTCAATTTCGTAGTGTATGGCAGTAATGTTTTATATATACTTCTCTAGAGGCTTTGAATTGTCTGGAATGTAAGTACAGCATTCCTGGACCTTCAAGGCCCTACAGACTCCTCCCTCTTTTGCTAACAGAACATCTAAAGCAAGTCGGTTCTGAAGAACCATTGCCCTAATCGATTGCATCTCCCCTTCTATCAGCATCAAGGATCTTGCAGTACTGGCAGATAGTCTATCTACGACTGTAGCTAACCTCCTGATCTTAATGTCATTCATTATCAATCCTAAGAAAGGGAATGCAGCACCTATTACATCTCCGATTACTTCTGCTGCACCCAGCCCTCGCTTCCATCTAGTTGATATTTCTTTCTTAGGCGTGTCTAAATTCTCAACATGATATATTTTAGGGAAGACAACAGCCAGATAGCATGATCCGTACCAATTATCTGGTAACTTCACATAGGCATATCTTCCACATACAAAATATACATTTGGTATTGCTTGCATCCCTTTCATGAAGTTCTTAGAGTAGTACTCCAATTGAAAAGCATGTTCGCAATTGACTTGTCCTACATAAACGTTTTCATAGTAGGAGTAACTCCTGTGAATGCACAGTTTCCCCCGTTTCTCCTTATCCAAAGCAATTGGACCAATACTACCTTTTCGTTGTTGTGCCCTTTCCTCCTTGGTCCAGTCTGTTTCTCCTTGTCCTGATGCCTTCAATGCCTTCTGCTTTCTGTATCTAGTATCTACCTGTGCTATAAACTTTTTCTCAACTTCTGATATTTGACAAGTCAGATTGTTGTTTCGAGCATGTGAAGTATCTAACGTTTTCCATGGAATAAACCATTTGTGTAACCTGTCTTCGCTTTTGTAGTAGTCCCATTTGTTCAAATGCTTGAAATTCGGAACCTCTGGCAATGTCGAGTCGAAATTCGAGAAGTAATACTCAAATCCGTCTCGTCCATAAAACATACTTAACAATAAACTGCACGTTATTCCATATGTCAACGGGAGATGATGGTATTTGATACCCTCCTCCACCGAAATTGGTAACTGCATACATACATAGCAGTCCTTTACCTCCATGGCATCGACATATTCATAAAGCAACTTAGCATAAGCATTTGACTTGTAATTCCCCTGTGACTCATCCATGTGTAACCTTTTTACTTCTGCGTCTAACAACGCTTTGTCTTTCTCATTGATGTTTCCCTTCTCCTTAATAATGGTAGTTCTCGGTGTTGACACTCCCCTATCCTCCTTAACTGTGGTTCCATCCCCTTCGTGTCCCGCTAGGAATGAAACAGTTACCACTAAAATTATAAGAGAAACCACTACTCCTAAAAATGTAACAGCTATACATTTTGCCCTGCGGTTCGGGTTGCCAGACTCCATGTTCTCAAACAGTGTAATTTTCGACTATCTTCCAGCATTCACTTCCTCTTCTTTTCAAACAAAGTCTTTCTCTCCTGCAATGTCTTTCTTGGAACACTTGGAAGCTTAACAATTGGTTTCCGCAAAACAGTTCAAAGTCCAGTAGAAAATAGACAACCCTAGCCCTTCTCCATCCACTAAAATGAAACCCCTATCACTTTTCTTCTTCCACTCGGCGCTAGGTTATCTTGCAACAAGTTTACAATTTCTTTTCAAAAGTCTTATTTTCATCTTAAGTTATGTATGACTCAAGGAGTGACACTACTTCTTCATAAACGTCCATCCGAAGTATCATTCCCTCAGGTTCTGGACAGTTCGTACCACACCATGGAAAGTCAACCTTTTCTAGGATTATTCTCCTTATTTCGCTCAAGACAAGTGGACGGACGAAATTGAGAGTTAGCGTTTTTTCAATTTCCAATCCTGGTACTATCAGTTCTATATCCACAATTACAAAGGGGTCCGTTCTAATCAAGATCACTTTCTTCACTTTTCCAGATCTGCACCCCTTTGAAGACATTCGCAGTATGGTTTTAATCCACAACAATAAGCACTCCTAGCAATTCTACTACTCGTTCAAGCATTTCCAAACGAAGAAGAGTTCCCTCCAATATTGGATATCGTGAACAGCAAACTGGAAACTCAACTGTCTCTAAAAGCAATTTTCTTATTCCACTCAGGAGAGCAGGATGAACGATGTTGAGTGTCAGCAACCTTTCGGTCTCCGCTCCTGGCAGTAGAAACTTTATTTGCACTGTGATGATCGGGTCAGTTCTGATCAGTTCCACTTCCCTGATCCTCCCTGTTCTGTGTCTCCCAGACATCTGCAACAAGGTAGGTCCAGTCGGGAGTAGAGTATCTTCTGCTAGGCACTCGCACCCTACTTGATCTTCTAAGACCCTCCTCGGCTTGATCCTGGATATCTTCTTCTGGATCTGAGTCTTCGGATATAGGAGTAAGCGTTTCTTCTTGGGCCGACCTCAAACTCAGCCTTCTTCTTCTTGTTGGCCAAGTGGCAGCTCCAAGCCTTATTCTCCTATTCCTTGTCCTCCCACTTGGTTCTTGATCGCTCCGATACGGATCTGAGTCTGAGTCGTATTCACTTCTGCTCTCTCCTTCAGTTGCGTCTTCTGTCTCACTGCCGTCCTGCCTTCGCTCTTCTTCTGAATCCGATGCGTTCCCAACTTCTTCCGACACCTCCTCAGCTGCCTCAATCCCTTCTTGCGACTCTTCTTCCACTTCCGGGCTTTCGTCTGGGATGGGAGCTGTTCCTTCTAGAGGTGCTGGAACTCTTCTAGTATGGGATGCATGGATCCAATTTGGCAGCCCCCCGCACTTCACCGCGGTGTTCGTGATCAGGATTACCTGAAAGGGCCCACGCCAGCGAACATCTAGGCAGTTCTTCCGGACGTGTTTTTTAACCAGGACCCAGTCCCCTGGGTTCAGGTCATGACACAGGTTCCTCGCTGTTGGAACTTCAGCCGCATGCACCTGAAGGGACACAGAATGGATGGCGTCAGACAGTCCTTTACAATAATCCAAGATCAGATCATCTGTAATATTCAATAGAGCAGTAGTTGGAACTGTAGGAAGTCTCATGGCCCTCCCCATCAGGATCTCGTGAGGAGAGAGACCTGTCCTCCTATCAGGTGTGCTGCGCATGCTCATGAGCACCAAGGGAAGAGCATCTGGCCAACTCAAAGATGTGGATGCCACTACTTTAGCCAATCTATTCTTCAAAGTGCCATTCACTTGTTCCACAATTCCTGAAGCTTCTGGTCGATAACTACAATGCAGCTTTTGATCGATATTCAGTGTGGAGCACAACATCTTCACTATTTCGCTGTTAAAATGTTTTCCTCTGTCCGATTCCAAAGAGGCAGGCACCCCGAAGCGCGGTATCAACTCCCTGAGCAGCAATTTAGCCACTGTGAGTGTATCGCACCTACGTGTAGGGTACGCCTCAACCCATCTGGAAAATACGCATACAATCACCAACACATACCGAAGGCGATTGACTCTTGGCATTTCGATGAAATCTAGTTGCATTCTATTGAAAGGCCCCCCCGACCTCCCAATGTGACTCAGTGTGACTGGTGTTCGTTTGCCTACGTTCAGTTGTTGGCAGGTAACACATCGCTTACATACTGATTCTGCTGCTATTCTGAATTTCGGGCAATACCAAGTCTGCCTAAAAACTCTCATCATAGCATCCCTTCCTAGATGTACTGGACCATGTATTTCTCTCGCCATGGGATTAGCTAATTCTTCAGGTAACACAGCTCTCCCATCTGCTGAAACCCAAAAATCCATTTCACTTCGCACACAGCCTGCTATTTCCCATGCCTTTTTCTCTTTTTCAGGTGCGTTCTCCTGCATTATTCTTAAATCCTCCCAAGTGTCTACAGTTTCTAACATCATACTTAATTCAGTCTTTTCTTCTGCACCTTCTATTTCCACCTTTGAGAAGGAATAACTTTGTTCCGCACAATAGCGTGCGACTTCATCAGCATATCTATTACCTTGTGACACAAAATCTGTATTCTTAGTATGAGCTACACACTTCACTACTGCAATATCAACAGGACCTTGTAATGCTTCTATCAGCAATCGCACAAATTCTCCATTTCGAATGGGCGAACCAGAGGAGGTCATGTAACCCCTCTGAGACCACAACTGCCCGAAATCATGAACCACACCGAAACCATATTGGCTGTCCGTGTAGATGGTGACTCTCTTTCCATTTCCTGCTATGCAGGCACGAGTTAGGGCAATAATCTCTGCTACCTGTGCGGAATGTACTCCTTCCAGGCAAGCGGCTTCCACAACTCCAGTAATGGTACAAACAGCATAAGCTGCTCTCAACCGACCAGTATCGTCCCTTAAACATGAGCCATCAACAAAGTAAATTTCATCGGGGTCAGACAATGGCTCATCCACAATATCTGGTCTGGGTTTCGTGCATAGTTCAGTCACATCAAGGCAATCGTGGTCTTCACATCCTTCGCCTTCTATTACAGTAGGTAATGGCATCAAAGTAGCAGGATTCAAGACAGAGCATCTCCTGAGAGTCACGTTTTCTGCGGCAAGTATAATTTGCTCATAACGCGTGAGCCTACTATTGGTCAGATGCTGCGTCTTCGTCCTGGTCATTAACAATTCAACTGAATGCGGTACATACACCACTACTGGATGTCCCATCACAATACTCTCGCTCCTTTCAATGCTGACACCCGTTGCAGCAACGGATTTGAGACATCCGGGCAACGCTGCGGCTACTGGATCTAATGTAGCCGAAAAATATGCAACTGGTCTACGGGCATTACCGTGGGTCTGTGCCAAGACTGACAAAGCACATCCCTCTCTCTCACAGCAATAGAGTGAAAACGACTTTTCATAATCTGGCATTCCCAGAGCCGGAGCACGACATAAATCGTCTCTCAGCTGTAAAAACGCCACCAGACATTCTTCATCCCATGGTACCGGATCACTCACCTCCTTGTGCGTCAGTTTCTGTAAGGGCTTTGCTTTCAGTGAAAAGTTAACTATCCACTGTCGGCAGTAACCCACCATTCCTAGGAACATTCTAACCTCTCTCTGAGTTGTAGGCGCATTCATTTTCATTATCGCCTCAATCCTCTCTGGGGACACCTTACGTTTCCCTTTTTCTAACCTGTGCCCTAGATACTGTACTTCTGTCAGACAATACTGTAACTTGCTCGGAGATACCTTATGTCCATTTTCAGCTAAATGATTCAGTAAGGCAATTGAATCTACTTTACAAGCTTCCTCTGTTTCTGACGCAACAAGTAGGTCATCTATGTACTGTACCAGAACCGAGTTCTGTGGCAGTACTAGATTCTCAAGATTCTTCTTCAACAACTGATTAAAGATGGATGGACTGTCTGTGAATCCTTGTGGAATTCGACACCATGTTAAAACGCGATCTTCCATTTTAAACGCAAAAAGGTACCTGCTCTCTTCATCCAATGGGATTGAAAAGAAAGCCTGACAAAGATCTATCACTGTGAACCATTCTGCTTGACATGGTATTTGAAACAATATTACTGATGGATTCGGTACCACGGGACAACATGAAACGACTATGTTGTTAATCTTTCGTAAATCCTGAACTATCCTAAACTTCCCACTAGGTTTCTGCAAACCCATAATCGGGGAGTTACAAGGACTGCCCACAATTTCCTTCAGTATTCCCTGCTGTATCATTGACTCGATCACAGGCTTTATTCCCGCAATCGTTTCCTGGGACAATTTGTATTGAGGCGTTCTTGGAAACTCAACATTTGGTTTTACCAGAATTTTTACCGGTTCTACCCCTTTAATCAATCCTATATCTTCTCCTGTGAAATCCCACACCTCTGACGCCACTGCATCTCTTAAGTCTTGTGGAAGATCTTCTACAGTCAGAGTAGGATATAGTTCTACACAGAATTTTGAATTGGCCACCTTAAAGGTAGCATCATCGTCGGTAGTCTGTACCTCCACTCCTTGTGGGGTGCAGTATATGGTGCAATTCAATTTGCATAACAAATCCCTACCTAACAGACATACCGGACTCGAGTCACAAACCACAAACTGATGTTCGTTCATGTGGTTTCCAATTTTCACAGACACTGGTTCTGTCAAGGGACTAGTCATTCTTTTATTTGCGACTCCTACCACTTGAATTGTTTCCCCTGACATTGGCAAGTCTGGAACTACCGCTGACCTCAGAGTCGAACGAGTAGCCCCAGTGTCCACTAAGAACGTAGTGGGACACCCTGCCACTTCTGCCTCAACAAATGGCCCTCTCTGATCCACTTCTAGAACTGCCCCGAGGGTACAGTCCTCTTCACTGCTCACCCGTTGTCCTGTCAATGGATCAATGTAATAACATTTTTCTTCCTCGATAAACAGAGGCATTTGTTTAAAGACCTTTCCTCCAGCTGCTATCTTCGGTGGCTGTGGGAATTGGGCCCGTGGAGCCGAAGTCCCCCCTTTGGCCACCTTACTGCTTGGGACTGTCACTTTTTGCACTGGGTCCTCTTGGACCTGCTCTTCTACTTCTTGCTCTCCGTTTTCAGGGTTAAAGGGACACTCGCGTCGCCAATGCCCCACCTGATGACACAGATGACACTTTGTCGTTTTCTTTAAAGTGGCAAAGTCTATCCTAGGTCTCTGCCCTTCTTCATTATCTTTGTTCTGACCATTTGGTTTTCGTCCCATCCCCTGCTTCTGCTGGCCACCCTTCCCAGCGGACTGCATTTGCACCACCATCAATTTCTCCTTTAGATTCTTGGCTTTAGAATCTATCTCGTCACTGCAGTACCTCGCATATCGTAAAATCTCATCTAGTGGTTTGTTCTGCCAACAGATTAAATGTTGCTGTATCATCAAACAAATATCAGGTCTCAACCCCAAGACAAACTTTGACACGAACTGCCCTATGTCTTTGGGATCCATTACATCTAATCCACTGTATTGCTTGAATGTTTTCAACAATCTTTCATAAAACTCGTGAACTGTCTCCTTGGGTTCCTGCCTTGTTCGGTCTATTTTTACCCAATCTATATCCTGTGGTGGTACCTTATCTTTCAGCCATGCTATTACCCTTTCATACTTTCGCATGACTATCTCAGCTGGTCCATTAGTTCGAACATCTCTCAATGGTTCAGCATTTGGCCATTCGACACTAGTCTTACAAGGGGTCCACAAATCAGATGGGACCACGATGTCAAACAACGTGTTCAAATCTATCCACAATACTTTCGAAATTTTAACAAACCTCTCTACCTGCTTATACCACTCGACTGGGTTGTCCCGCAGCTTCGGAAATGAGTTGGTAAATGCGGCTAAGTCTCCTCTACTCCAGGGCACATGTACATAATTTCCATTTGATATTTCTCGCAAAGGGAATGCCTCCATCTGCATTACCCTTCCCTCAGGGGTCATCACGTTTGTACTTCGCCTAACTGTACCCTTTTTCGACCACCTTTCTTCCCATTTATCCAGTTCTCTCCACACTCTTATCCCTGTTACCAACTCTCTTATGTGTGTTTTTAATCCAGCAGTTCTCTTCTCATCTAGATCTTGGTCTGCGTACTGTAATCTGTGGTTACTCTGTAATGCCCTTGTCCTAGACAAATCCACGGCATACTTGTCTGCCAAATCAGTCAGTTTTTCATGAACCGCTCTAGCTTTCCTAGTAATATCCTTTGCCATGAACAATAACTCATCCTGTTCATACAATTCTATCCTCTCCAAAGGCAATGTTCCATCTATTATCTCATCTACATCTGATTTTAGACTGGTAACATCAAGCCTTTTTGCCTTTATTTCAGCTTTCAAGACACTCAATTTAGCTCCTCCATCCGCATCTCTCCCATCCCAGCTCCGAGATCTACGTTTAGGTATTGGTGAATTATAGGGAGTCCTCCCCTGTTCCCATCTCTCTAGATCCCATGCCTTTCCGTCTTCTCGGGGTGGGTGGTGAAACACTCCTTCATGCCTCCCAGCCTCTCTCTCTCCATCCTGGCTAGTTTCACGGGATAGAGGGTAAGAGGTTCTATTACTCCCTCTTTCTTCCCTACTTCCCTGTGCTTCCTGAGTATTCGAGGCGTGGCGGGACCTATCGCTGTTCTCCTTTCTCCAATGTTGAACGTCTTCCCCAAGTGTATGATGAAGGCACCTAAACCTGTTCTGAAAATTCCGTACCGCCTCATCTCCTCCGTTCCCCCAGAGACGGGACATTTCCTCACATTCTACAATCCTAGTATTTTGTTCCGGCTGTTCTCTCTGATTTGTAGGACCTGCATCCCCTCTATTCTCTTGGCTTTGGCCTTCCCGGCCCTGACTGCTTTCGCTGGCCCCACAATGAGATACAGTCCCGTTTCCCCTGCTTTCCCACTCTGGTTCCGTTCTTGTCCTGTTACTCGGAGATACTATGGACCCGTCCCATTCCCTCAAATCAGCTCTTAACTCTGAAAAAGATCTTGGCCGCGGTCCCCTTAGATCCATTGGTCCTCTCGGACCTCCCTGTTCTGAATTGGGACCGACAGTTGTGTCTAATGGGGTGTTCCACGTTACCGAACCTGGTAATTGTTTCCATGCATTTGTCACATTATTCCTCCTTTCCATCTCAATCCTTTCCCTATCCAATTGCCTTTGTTGTTCCCCTCTATCTCTCTCAGAATTATAGATCGAAACTATGGGTCCTATGGTAACAGGCACTTGAAGAGCGTCTGGCAATCCCACAGACTCAACCCTTTCTGTGGTTGGCGTTTTCTGCACCACAAACCTTCCCACTACACTCTGTACAGTGTTGTTTAGAGGTGTTTCTCCGCCTTTGCTAGGTGTCCATTCCGATATAGGGAGTGGTGTATATCCCTCTATCTCATTCCCATCTTCCCTTGCGAGCCCTCTATCTTCTATCAAACCCACTCTCGGAGGTGGTCTATCCATTAACAATCTGTTTATCAGATTGTCCTCCGACTCGCTTTCCTCGTCTTCTTCCATGAGGTTTCCTCCTCCTGACACCTCCCTCATCGGATACATTTTCTCCACCTCAATAGTCTGTACCCTCCAACGCTTTTCCTCCTCATCCCATTTGGAATCTCGCACTGCCCTTACCGATCGCGTCAGCCTTTGTTGACGCCTGTTCAAATTTCGGTCGTGTGCAGCCTTAATCCATGCATTAAGAGCCTCAAACTGTGTTGGTCTAGGTGAGGGTTTCAATGAGGACATGGTTGCTTTTAGCCGATGTAACACCTCTAACTTAAACGTCCCGTACTTCGGGAACTGCATTTCCTCATTTCCTTCCGTAAGCTTATTCCAAGCCCCGATCCACAGTATCGTATGCAGCCCAACATTCGTTGCCATATAATGAGCTGGCGTACCCTCTGGGGGAGCCTCTTCCCCGTAATAATGTTCACTTCGTTTACGTTTAAAAATCCCTTTCAAACACTTAAAACACTTCATGGTTTCTCTTTTCTCCGCGTTTGTTTACTTCCTGATGATATTCCACCAATCTCGGCGCCGTTCTCACTAACTGGCCTATCCGTACGCGGCTTTCCTCCGACGTCACTCTAGCCGCCCAACCAGAGCGCGGCTCTAGCTAACGTCACACCAACCGCTCAATCACAGCGCGGCTCTAGCCGACGTCACCCGTCCCCCTTCGCAGCAGTTCCCCTCCTTTCTCAGCTCGTCTCCTCGGTCATGCACGCATCCCATTCATACTCTGAAAAATGATTACTTCCGTCCAAGCGATCACCTTTCTTTGACTGTACGCCCACAGTCTTTCTGTAGTTGTCCCCCTAACTTGGCGAAATGTCTTTCCGTTTACTTCCAGACAATCGCCTTCTCCGATAGGTTACTCACACGCAGTAACTTTCGACCAGCGTCCGTTACTCATACACTCACTCTTACACTCCCCCTATCTTGGATCCACGGCGGTCAATGGTACCTCGTGACCTCCGTACTATGGTCGACAACTACCCTGGATGTTCGATACACCCAAAACCACTTAAGCTCTGGCCTGAACTTAAGATTTCACCAGTTCACCCGTTTACCAGGTTACCAGTTTACCAGGTTGCGCGCGCTCACAACCTTCTCTCTTTCACACTACAGGCATTCAACTCCGCAAGACATTACAATACAAATACAACACAAAACACCGCAATCTGTTCACGCATGACCCTTTTTATACTCACTCTCCGATACTGCTGCTTTTCTCGCACCGTCTGCACCTTTCGGCACACGATTCTTCCGCTGCTCGTCTCTCGACGTCTCGGGCCTTGGGGTAAACTAACCTCTCTAGATTACCTTCCTCAAGAAGATAACCATCCTCACTCTGCTACCAACTGCTAACGCGGGATTACTGGTTACTAATTATCTTGCCAAATCCCTTCTTCCTGTCGACTGAATCGTTGGTACCTGTCTTGAGTAAAAGGTAATCTCACAATAAACAATCAATTTAAGAACTTACACCACTCTAAATGACCACTGACCAAAATTAAGTTTTAAAGATTTAATATAAAGTCAAAGATAACTGAAGATACAAACTTCTCAAGATGAGATTCAAAAGGTATATCGGAATCACTATGAACATGAACTTCTTGAATAGTCTGAGTCTGAAGAACAAAATAATAAGTACAAGTTCGAATACCATCAGGGTTGCTAAAATGGATACAAGTTGCAACCTCAAAGTCATTACAGAAAAGAAAATTAAGGTTAGTCTGTCCCTACACTACACTAAATGACATCCCTACTTAACAAGATCTTTACCCTCTAGGTGTCAGCCGTGGTGACTTCCTAAGAAGATCACGCACTTCTCTTTGTCTCTTCTCTGATGATGGGTCTCTCCTGATCAGCCTATCTGCCTACCCATCCGCTTCCTTAGGCTCCCCAAAATCATCTGCTCTGCCCTCCTCCCGGGTCACTTTCCCTAATACCAAATCACATTTCCAATAGAAACGCCCCTTGGGACGCCCCTCACGTGGTACATCTTTCCGCGGCAAACTCCATGATGGTACTCTTGAAGACCCTCGTTAAAGTTGACCTTGGTTCCCAGGCAGCTTCTTCAGTGCGCTGATACCCCCTGAAATTCCTGGAAACTCCTACAGGCCTGCGCAAGGCGCCACTGAACAAAGTCCCTTTCATTCGAGCTGATTAGGACCCTCGCACCTGCATACAGCTCTTCCTGCAGTGGGCCTCAAATTCCAGACTTCACCATATCTTAGGCCATAAAACACTCTCTGAGCTTCATACTGGACACCTCACGACCTCTCCTCTAACGAGCACATGACGATTTAAACTACATGACATTATCGGCTCTGGCCTACTTGATTTACATGCAGCAGGTTCCTGTACTCTTAAAACGTTGACTTGATTTAAACAGCAAACATTCTTAACTAGCATACGTTTCTAAAATAACACATCTATAAAGCATATACTTTTAACCCTAAGTTCAATAGTACATTTTGAAAGAACCATGTCAACCTTGTCTCACATTATTTTAGCAGCACGTTTAGATTTGCTTGTGAATTGCCATGAGGCCTACACAAAATACTGGTTTTAGAGTTACATTCAACTCTTACATTATTCCTTTAACATGAGAACGTGAGGTTTTCATATTCATCCCAAACATTTCTACATTAATCTCACACAGTTATGATTATCGTTACTCTACTTAAACATTCTATGCATTTCACCACTGAATATAAGACACTCTGTGTATTTCACTTCTAAATATAAACACTCTGGTGCAAAGTACATGTTAACTAACTACGTGCTTGTAAATATGGCGTACTTATACATTTTTTCAAACTTGTGCTCTCTCAGTGTCACCACCAGGGCTTTAAGTGGAAGTGTTTTCAATATTATATACAAGCCATAGTTGCTGCTTATTTATCTTATGCAACTAGCAACCATTGACAAAGCCAATAGTCCTGACTTGTAGGTATGATGTGACTTGTTTTATCATATATCTAATAGGTGTTTTTAAGCCACACCCTTAATTACATTGGCCACGCCCCTTTGAGAGCCCCCCCCCCAGTTTTTTCATCCTACATAAAGCCCTGATTAGAGGTGATTTCCTCTTTCTATGGGTGCTGCAGAATACAGCACACATAGAAAGTGGAAAAAACTAGGAAAAATGAATACATTTCTCCCCGTTCCGCCTCCCTACACATATCCTGGGGAGGCGTAGCATTCACACGCATTTCCAGAGTTATGATTCCTCGTAAATGTGGAAATGTGTCTTGTTCCATGGGTATTGCGTGGGAACATCCACAGCAACACCGATTGAACACCCCTTTAACGCAATGTGCTGCATGCAAAGGGGCATATTTACAAGGACAGGAAAAGTCATGCAGGGGGGCTTTTCCTGTCCTTGTAAATATGGAGCAGTAAACACCGGTGGTTAAAGGGGCTTGTAAATTTGCCCCCAAATCTCTCCGTGCCTAACTAAAACGAATGTGTCCATCTGTAACGAATTTGGTGCTCATGTAAAGCGCTCTGATACCTGATATCCTCGGGTTTAGTTCGAACTATATCAAGCTAAAAAAAAACAAGAATATATTACATTCTGATGTAAAATGTATTTACAGAGAAAATTAATATAAGTGCCATCACTTAACAAATCCCTTGATCTACTATTACAATGGCCATACTTAAGGCAAAACATTCATTGTGTATAAATACATTTGAACAAATAGTGACTTATCCAGCAATGGAGTTAGAAAGAAGTTGTTTTAATTAACCCCTATTGAGAATGCCTTATTAGATGGACATCTCAGTAGATATTTAGTGTGCTGCTCTCTCCCGTTGACACAAGGTAGCAAACAACTTTACTTGCTTGGCTCCGTTGTGTCCTTTCTTTGTAAATGTGTTCCCTCGTCTTTACTGCCTAGGTAACTATCACGGTGGTGGGGCGGGAAGGTGGTGTTGTGTTAAATTAACTTAAAATAATTTTGCTTATCATCTCTGACGTGCAGTGCATTTCCCCTCAAAAATATTGTTCGGATCTAATTGTGTTACTGTCCCTATGTTCGAGGGGTAATCAGGCTTTTTTTTAGAATCTGGTTGCACAGCAAACAGAAAATCCAAAAAGCAAAACAAACCGCTAAGGCCGAACATATGACAGGTAACTGCACCGTACGTCAACGGAACACGTCAGCGGCCTATACAACAACAAACAGAAGAGTAGAGATTTAGAGTGTGTTATATTTTATTGTCAACTAAATACTTTGAAGATAATCTCTGCAAGAGCACAGTGAAGAGTAACAGCTTCGGTCACTCGTGGGTTTCCATGTGACGGAAGTTTCCAATACAGAATGAAAACGGTTTCCCCTGGCAACCAGTTATAAACAGATGTAATGCCGGAGACAATGAACTCGTCTTTCAGTGCAGAACAATAGTGTGGCCATGTAATAGAACTGGAATCTAATTTTAGGTGGAGAGAAACATCAACAAATGCTGAATACTTTGCTTTCCCACATGTCCTTCTACAAAGATTTCATTTACCTTTTTTATTTTATTTACAGGCACGAGGTACAGTGCCTGACAGGAGCTGTTCTAAGAAAAGAAAGATTAGCCGATGGCACAGGCTTTGTGATTGCAAGGGCACACTTCTTTTGCCTGATTGCATCGTGTTATTTGTTGTATTTATCAGAAACCAGAAGAATGTCCAGATTTCTGTGGATTGTTTCTTCTACAAGGCCGGACAGGAAACTAAAATGAGCCTTGGTAAAATGTTTTAACCAGTCTTACACTACAGAAAGTTGCAACTAGTAGTGGGCAATGAGGTCATGTTAGATCGCCGCAGCCCACCCTGATTTTGAACCAGACACTGTTATGTTGTAGGCCCTACGCCCACTCGCTAGATATTGATTGACACAGACACGGGTGTGAATAGTAGACAACTGGCCACGAGCTCGAGCGCTCAGGCTCTTTCATGGACAGGGTCAGTTGACTTCTGGCGCCTGTGTTGGATGGGTGTAAAGCCAGCCCCCTGGGAGTGTCTGGAAGTAGCTATGTGAAAAACACTAGTATCTGCCCAGCAGGATCCTACTTTCCTCCCAAACGTTAATGGAAACAGAAACAAAGTCAAAACTGTGGGAATGAAAACAAATTAGAAACCACTGAGTCTCTCAGTCTTGAGAGGCGGACTGACTCAGTGGTAGGACAGCACTGGACACCTGGACAGGTGCAGCGGGGAGCACCGAGCATCATTACCCACATCCATAGCTTAACCAGATGAGTCTGGGCATGTACACATTGCAGATGGAGTCTGGATACTTTGACAGCATGTTGGTTAGGTTAAAGTCCACCCATGCTATGTTGGTAGGTCTGGCGTGCCCTTGTGGTGATCCGTTTGGTGTCAAAAGTTCAAACCTGCGGTGCATCAGGGGCATCGGTGGAGGTCTGCTCTGCTGCTGAACCTTATCTTAGGGTGTCCTAAGTCCTTGAAGGACAATTTTATTAGGACTGGGACGGCATCAACAATGTTTCGACTTTTTCCTCTGTAGCCTTGGTGTCTTCCATTACCTTGCCGGTGGAGCAGTTTCCAGACCATCTCTTGTGTGGGAATTCCCTTAATGCGCTTTCTGATGGGTCGCCACTGTACCATGTGGACCGTCCTGGGCTGCACCGGGGCTGCTGCCGACTGACCAACAGAGCTACCACCAAGTCGTTCATGCATTCTAAAGGGTAAGGAGCATATGATCAGGTGTGCTCGCCAACAGGATCCAGTTGCGAGTGAGGTTAGCCGATAGCCTCTGGACTGTGCAAGACTGCTTCCTTGCTCTCTTGATGGTTTGCCGGTGTCAGGCTTCATCCTGGTGATCAGATGCTCCTTCTGTGGTGAGGGTGATGCACATGGCATGATGGTGATGATGTCATTAGACAACCTGTATGACAGGTGACTAAGACTTGAAGGCAGTAAAGGTGGCTGGAGGGACCTCGCATCCTTGAAGCTTGGTGTGTTTGCTGGTGCTGTTCTTCTACTTCAGCATGTGTGATCGCTAGCAGGAATGCCATCTTCTTCTAGCTGCTGGTAAAGGTAGCTGGACTGTCGTACGGGGGAAGCGTGGGGTGTGTACGCCATTTGCACATGCAGACGGCTTCTGTCACCTGTGACGCTGCTGCACCTGGGTTGCTTGCTTGTTTTGGTGGGTGCACTCTCTGGTAGTGGCCAATTCATCTGTCTTGTCACCTTTGATCACTTCGACGGCACATCTGTTGTTATCAGGTCAGTGTGACAGGTCTGGTCACACAGTTCTTTCCTTTCTCAGTTCTTGCTTGTGATGTGGCATCCTGACTCGCGACTCACGTGTTCTATACTTTTTCTTGTGCAAGGTTGTGCCAGGCTACATGTCTTTGTTTCTCAACACACGGACCTCTTGCTGCTTCTGTCCTGGTCACAGGACTTTGCATCTTCTTCCATCATGGACCTCTAGTAGGCTCAGTCCTGTCTGTAGGACGCAACTCTTCTCATCAGGTCGGTGTGGCATCTGCCGACACTTCACAAGTCCCGACTTCAGTGATCTTCTTGGTGCTCCACTCTGTGGATGGTGTGTAACCTTCCATCTGCCTCCTCTTCACTCGAGGGTGCAGTGCTTGCTCCTCAAGACTGCACTTTCACCTCACGTGATCCTGCTTAGGGCCATTTGTGCTTGGCAGGCTTGGTCACTCTGTGTGATGTCCTGATTGATTGGCCAATCGTGGCCATTCGGTGCTGCGGCAGCCGGCTGATACACCTCTTTCATGTAGCCATGCATTGTCCATATGCTCCCTGGCGGAACTCTGGCTGCACTGCACTACAGAAGCTTGCCACTAGGGGTTGCACAACTCTCCTCGTGCCTGTAGTGGGTCTATAGGTGACTCAGTATTTAGGCAGTGGTGGGGGGTAATCCCTGAACAGTCTTGGGCCCACTGCAGGGCAGTGCTACTGAGGTTTGGGAGCAAACAACCTACTTTCTGTATTCAGGCCTGTGGGACTTGGCCCTTTTTGGCTAAAGTTCCCTAAACTTTTTTACTTTCCCCCAGACCTTTTTTCTGACATGGTGTTGCCAACTTAGATGCTTTGTGCCCTTTGCCACTGCTGATCAAGTGTCAAAGTACACATGCTCCCCGTATAAAGTATAATGGTGATTGGTTGCCCATGATTGGTATGTTTGCTTACTAGTAAAGTCCCTAGTAAAGTGCAATATGTGTGCCAAGGCTGATAATGCAAATGCTACTAGTGGGCCAGCACCACTACTTGTGCCACCCACACCAGTAGTCTTAAAGAGGGAACTCAGGCCTGCTATTGCAATGCCTGCACGCAGTTTGTTAAACTTCCATGTTGTTCTGACAAGCCCACCCACTTGCAAGACCTTACCCTTTCCTCTCTATGCACATCAATAGTTGTTTCTCACATTGGCAGCCTACCTGCTTGGTAGTATTCTTTAATGCCAACTGTTGACTAACAAGAGAGTGACTGATGATCTGTGGAGGCTCCTGATGGTAGTCCATGAGTTCCACTCTGACACCAGTAATGCCCGGGTGCGGTGTAGCTGCGCACCTCCAGGTGGCGCTGTAGCCTCTGCCCTGCAGCAGCCTTTGGTTCTGCTGATCACTTCGCCGACGCGGACACTGCCGATTAAGATGCAGGGTTTCACTTAATGTTGGTGCAGCCTCCGGCATGGGGGTGCTGTAGCCGTTTGCTGGCAGTTAGTTAACATGGTGACACACTTATTGTCAGACATGTGAACTGTTCTTCCGGGCACCATTGGTGTTCATCAGATAAGTGTACTTCAGGGATCAAATGTGTTTGTCTCTGCTTGGGGTGAGGTTGCAGTGTACTGTGGACTCTTATTATGCTGGGTGGCAGGGTTTCTCATACTTTGTAGATGTGTTGCACAGTTCGGCCGCCTTACCTTATACTAGTCACCTAGTCACCAGGACCAGGTGCATTGCAGCGAGCAGCTGCTAGGTGGTGATGCAGACACTTCAGGCCACATCCTCACGTGAGCGCTGTCAGTGCAGGTGTGGGGAGAACATTTAGAGTCAGTGTGGGAATGCAGGGGTGAGACAGGGAGTGACTGCATGTGGGCTGAGATGCCTGGGTGCCTCCTGCTGTGTGGATGCACCACTCTGAAATTGCTGTGGCTGCTGCAGGAGATCCTCTCTTTTCCTCCGCACTAGGGGCAGGCAGGTGAATGGCAGGGGGCTATGTCGTGCTCCTGCTGCAATTGCTCATGCCAGGTGCGATGTGGCAAAGTGATTGCCATTTGGCGCACCAGTTTCTCTTGCCAGGCCACAGTAGCCTCCCTGTTGCTGGGGGCTACATGACACTGGAGATGCAGGTTCTGGGATCGGTCAGTTGAGTTTAAGACTTTCAGTGGAATCCACTCTCTTTCGGTCTGGCCTCGCTGCCGTCGGGCCAGCCAGGGCAACTCCTCCCTAAACTGCGTGAAGGAGGCACACCCAGTGGGGTGTAGAACATGTGGCACTATCCTCTTTTAGTGGACAGAAAATGCTCCTCACCAAATCTGCATTGGCGATGCTGCTTCTCTCCCCCTTCACCGGGACAAGGGATGGCAGCAGAGACAGCATCTTGGCAACTCACCAGGTTGGGCATTGCATTCCGTGGGCCCAGTCATACCTGGAGGTGTCAAGGCGTGATGTTCATCGGCATTCAGCCAATAGAGCAATTTCCAGTTCTCTGCCCTCACACTGGATGGCAGCTGTTGCAGTGAGGGGTTGGAGGTGAACAGCCTCCATTCTCTCCTTTTCACGGTGAGGAAAGGGTTTATCCTCGTCTTAGGGCAACATGCCCACTTCCTTGGCATGCTACAGCCGCAGTGCTGATCCCGATCTCCTCCTCAAGCACAGAGGTGAGCTAAAGGTTATAGGGTCAGAATCCCACCCTCATCGCCAATCTTATGTTGTGGGACTAAATCCATATGCTAGATAATGAATTACACAGACACATGGTGTGAATGTTAGATAACTGACCATGAGCTCGAGCGCTTGGGCTCTTTGATTGACATGGTCACCTGACCATTAACACCTGCGTTGGATGCCTGTGGCATCAGTATAAAGCCAGTCCTCTGGGAGTGGCTTGAAGTAGCTTTATGACAAACAGTAGTATTGGTCCAGCAGGACAATTCAGCCCCCAGCCTACAGCCCACTGGGGATATGACCCTGTGGCACAATGGCTAGTTTGTCAGTCTTCTTGGGGGACTCAATTGGCCTTTCCTCATTAGGCTTGCAAATTGCCATAAACTATTTGTGTATGATTTTAAAGGAAATAAGATGAGGGGAGTGATCCACTTCTGTGGGTTTTTTCACATACTGCATCATAGCACTGCCTCAAGCCCACCTTGGTTTTCTTGTTCCACTCCAATTGATATTTAACTCTTCCCTGAAAGGGTTCCTCAGTCCAAAAGGTAGCCTGATGCACAGGTTTCCTTTCATAATTTTCTCAGTGCCCGAAAATCACCAAATGTTTCAGAAAATTGTGCCAGCTCTTAGTTGAAACCAATTTTGATTAACTCTTCAACTTCCTCCTCTACCCATTTCTTACATTTTCCTTGGTGGGTCTATACTCTTGAGACATCACCCTTCCTAAAAAGTTAACCAGAAAAATGATAATCCGCTCTGTGGCCCTTATATTGTCCTAAGCCCAAACTCTTATGTAGAAAACACTGCCCATCAATAGTCACATTAGTCCTTCTTTAATAACTATTATGAAGCAAAGGCAAATTTTCATGGAGTCTTCAATAATATACCCCACTTGATGTTACTGTCCTTCCATACTTATCCCATTTCAAAGTTAACTGCCTTGCTATCTCCTGGCGGATCCCTTTTTACTCATATATGACTATAATCATACATGTATCTATTCGGTAGCGGTGCTCCTTCGCACAGTCTGCAGAGTACTTAGGAGTGGCCATTCACTGTAATCTCACCTGATTTTGTCAGTGGCAGTCATATTGTAAGATATGTTTTAGGATCTTCTGGGTTCATATGATAGTACTTGTACTGCCTGGGGCTAGTCGCAGAAAGGTTGAAGATATTGTCCAGTTCCCTGTGATGGGCCCAGTTCTGGGTAAATTGGCTGGATGAAATAGCAAAGGCAATTCCAGATGTCTTGGTTGGTTCAAGACAGGGTAGGTTGTTTGGAAGAGAAGAGCAGCAGCATCATCATATCACAGTGTCTTCCCCGCACCACATGAGTATTGTTGGTATTTAGGGCGGTGCACTCTGGGAGCTGATTTCTAAGAGCGCCTCTGTACTCATGGCAGAGGCCCGCAGTCATGGTTGGGCCCCTTACTCATGGTGGACCTCCGCAGTGAGAAACTGCGATGCGGAGGTTCCACCAAAAGTACTGGCTCCCCACCACAACCGTGGGGCCTCAGCCATGGGTGTAGAGGCCCTTAGTGAATAGGACCCATAAGATTTTAGTTGTCTTTGACATACCTTCTTTTTGACCCATTGTGTCATACAGATTGGATAGTGATGGACCTCAGTTCCCAGCCCTGCTCTATAAGATAGACAGAGACAATACTGAGAGTAATCTGAAATGCAACATATAAACCTATTGTCCTCATTTTGTTAAATAGAGGTGAAGGAGAATAATAGATATTCTTTCCTTAATAACTGTCTTTCTCAACCTACCATGTCTAAAGGACAGCCTAGGACATTATTGAAAACCTGAATTGCTGTGAATGAGAGGTATAAATAGCGTTTGCATTGTCTCAGAAGCAGCAGAGGCAGACATTCCCTTGGATTTGTATCCCTTCTCTTGATGTGCTGACCATCATGAGAATGAATCCCAAAATATTATTCTCTGTGAAAATAATTGATAAAGAGGGTGTTGCTGTAGTTATGAGACACCATCATTTATCTCTGGAAGTGTGTAGAATCTGTGGACCACAGGTTCATTGCCTACATGAAAGAAACTCAAATAAGCCTTTAGCTGACCTACAAATCAAAGGTTCCTGCATTAGAACTGCCAGAGTGGTTTGCCCCACTCGACTAATACTGTCCCTTTCAGAGATATTTTATTGACCATGCACTCTTGGTTAGAAGTCACTACAAGTGCCAAGAATATGGTAGGTGGCCCTCAGGTAAACGAAGACAACACTTGGTGGACTGACATGGTTTCAGAATACTGCCACTTTTATCATCTATAAACAGCATTGGTCTTTGTGTTGCCTTGTGCTGGCTGCACCTGAAGGCCCTATCAAGACTTTAAGATTCCTTCTCTGTTTTTCTGTTTCTGCAGTGCACATTCTCATTGACATGAGACCTTAATCCACACGTATCACCTGCAATACAGGAGGATTTGTAGTGTGGCTGGACAGGTTAACCAGGCTCCAAGGGGAAGTCATTCAAGTTCTGCACTCCACTACTTCTCACAATGGATGTCACCATTGATATTTGGGGAATTAACCATGGGCTCCCCTTGTGCTAGGTGTTTGGTTATAGATGCATGGGACCCACTCTTCCCATTAGAAAAAACATGTAAGTTATGATTATCGCAATCCAGACCTTCCCCTTAGTGATAGAGAACCTGTCTGTAATTATCGGCACAAATCATAGAGCCAGGAAAACCTGCCCAGAAATTCATACCAAATAAAGTACATTTTATGACTTACAGCAACTTCCATTTTGTGTTTATAGAAATCCTTAGAAGATGGGCTGTACAAAATCTTCACGTCTTGCAAAACTATTTTTTCTCTCAACTGTTATTTGGTTCCCCCCCCAGACAGTTTAGGACTCTGGCTGTAGATCTGTAAGGGGCATCTGAGTCCTCCTCTATTCTGTCCTTTAGCCCAAAATGATTTTTTTTATTGCTGTTTTGCTTTATCCTAGGCCATGAATGAATGAATGAGTGCATTTGTAAAGAGCAACGTTCACTCCAAGGAGCATCTTGGCGCTAGCGGAAAGAACTTAGAAATCTTAGGTGGGGAAAAACGTAACTAACGCATGGGGAATAGGGATCAGATGAGAGATAGCACAGTGTGGTCTGGGGCAGCAAAGATTCAGGTTTTGAGGTGTTTTTTAACCTTTTGTTCAGATTGTGCCAGTCTCAACTTGCTGGGCAAGGTATTCCAGGCTTTTGTTACCAGCACAGCTTTTGCCTTACCCCCTCTGAAAGTCAGATGGAAGGTGGGGGATGCTAAAAAGTTTTCCGAGGATGACTGCTAGAGGCGTTGGGTGATATATGGTCTGATTCTGGACCTGAGGTATTGTAATCCTGTTGCCCTAGTGGCCTTGCAGATGATTGTTAAGATTTTGGAAAAAATCCTTTTGTGTATGGGTAGCCAGTGAAGGGTTCTGAGCGCGGCTGCTGAAGAAGAACCCTTAGGCAGTTTAACTACCAGCCTAGCTGTCTCGTTCTGGACTACCTGTAATCTTTTCAGACTGCCTTTTTTGCTCCTCCATACAGGCTGTTGCAGCAAATCCAGACGTGGCAGGATTAATGCTGCTGTGACTGTTTTCCTAGCAGTAACAGGAAGTAGATCCAAGAATTTTCTGAGGGTTTTTATTGTTTGGAAACCCATGCCTGCCACAGCAAGGGCTTGCTTGTGGAAGGATAGTGTGGAATCGAAAAACACACAATCAAACCTGATCCCTAAATTCCTCACAGTGTTTACTGTGTTGGGAGGTGGAGCCGTGTTCGGTGGCCACCACTGTTTGGGCATGAAGAGATTAGATTTTCCAAGCAGCGTGATTTCAGTTTTTTGGCTATTACATTTGAGATGGTTGAGTTTTATCCAGTCCATAACTGCAGATAGACAATAACAACATTTTTCTACAGCTGCTGTGGAATTTATGTCGAGGGTGAGAATTAGCTGTGTGTTGTTCGCATAAGAAATGGATTCGATATCGAATGTGGCAATCAAAGTGAGCAACGGTATCATATAAAGATTAAATAGAGTTGGGCTCAGGGATGAGCCCTAGGGGACCCCTAATTGCAACTGTTCCTTTGTTGATTTGTAACTGCCTAGTGTTACTATTTGACGTCTGTTTTCCAAGAAGGATGTTAGCCAGGCCAGCGCCTTTTTGGTAATGCCAGTATTCACAATCTCCGGAGAGACTGTGTCAAATGTGGCTGATCGGTCCAACAGAATCAGCATCGCATCCTTGCCCTGATCTAGGGCAAACTTTATCGATGTATCCTACTTATCTTTCCTTTGGTTAGAAAGCTGTTGGATTAAATCATGAAAGGAGACATGTAGGTAGAGGATGTGGTCCCTTAGTGATGGAGGATGGCTTGGTTCTCACTCCTTAAGCAACATTGCGTGTCTTCAATATGGTAGTTCTCCATAGTCTTCTGTCCCCTTAATACTCCGGAGTGCTCGATCTTGGATTGGTTACAAGGAGATTGAGAGATTAGTCTTGCAACCACCATTCTGGTCTTGTGGAATAGTTTGTACTGTTCCTGCATTCCAATAGGCCTCGAAATTGAATACCTATGATGACCACTCGGTTTCTTAGGAATCTTGGGGTGGGATGGGCAAAGCCATGTATTCATAGTTAGGACAACCTCTGAGGATGTATTTGTTCTTCCCTCCAGTGGGGGAATCCTCAACTAGCAACCATGTGTTTCACATTTAACTCTCTGCTGGGGATTTGAAAGCCATGTGTTCATGGTAGTCTGGAAAATCACAAGAAGGGTGTTTTGGAATATTTTACATGGATGTTGGTTGTGAGAGGCGATAAGAAGATGAATTATTTGATTAGGCACCTTTTCCAACATTACTTGCATTTTTCTTATTTCAAGCCTTTGGTATACTATGTTTTCAACTCAGGAATAACTTGTGGTTTTCAAATTCTGAGGTTTTTAGTAGTGTGCAATAGAGTGCTTATGGGATACAGGTGGTATTGTGAGTTGTCAACTAAGCGCAAAAACTTCACAATCGATTTAGCACTGCAGTACTTGTCTTAGAAGTCGTATATGCCCCTGATGGGATGCAAGGTTTGGGATGAGAAACAAGAGAAGTAGAGGAATGGAAAATATCTCATTATTGGAATGTTGAGTGATCTCCTGGAGACAATGGAGTAGCTCCGGGCTACTAATGGCTGATAAAAGCCCGGAGCTCCAACATTCCAATCTTTGTATTTCACTGTGTATTTCACTGCAATAGCTGTGAACAAAGGTCTCACAGATCCCAAAGGTATTTCAACCCTCTTGGGTTCTATGAATCCTTTGTTTTACTAATGAGATCATTCTACCCTGATGGGCAGAGTATTCTAATAGCCTTATAGCCCTCCGTAGCTGCGCTACAACAGCCATTAAAGGCCTGCTCCCTTGTAAAACGCTGAAGCGGGCCTTAAACGGCCGGAATAGCTATAAGGCTATAGTAAGAAAGATATTATGGGTCTAGTGACATAGCAAACTACTCCCTCCACCATTGCAGGGATCTTATGGGACTCCATGAACATAGGTTATAATTCTTGCACATCAGCTTAGCCTTTTATCCTTTGGAGCTGACAAAATGAATATCTTTTACATTAGTAAATATAAACTTGAGATGTTTATCAAAGGCACTAAGTAATTCACCAGGGTGCAAGCCTGCTCTGTAAATACAGCCGTTATATAATTCTGATATTTGTAACTAATATTTGCCAAGCATAGTTTAGGATAATTTTCCTACACTACCTTCATACAAATGTCAGTGTAAAAATGTATCCTTTACTTAGGCAATGGAGACTCAACCAGTCAACTAGTGTGGGCAAAAAAAGCAACATTTATGAGAATGTGCCAAAGAGTTAATATGTTTTATGAATACATTTAGAGTATGGTTTCTTTCCCTATGTGCCATTCTCGGATCTAGTAGCTGTTAGTCAAACCTAGCTTTGGGATACATTCCAGAAATAAATGGTCATTCAAATTCTCAGAATAAATATCCAAACCACTCCAGCACTATTAATGAATACAGAAAATGTGTTCAATTTGCAGCACGATTTGAGTTGCCTCCCAAGCTTTCCAGCTGGTAAATCTACAGTGATAAATGGCTTTATTGGCTTCGGAACGATGCCAGCAGATTGCCACATGGCTATCTTACCTGGTTTTATTAACATGGATTACTGAAAGCAATTCGAAGAGTTTACACCAAGGCTTTTGGATTCATTTGTATACTCAGAAGCTCCTCCATAGTTCCCCATCCCATTTACATACACCCCCCCTACATTTCACAAACTAGGGCGCAAATATATGACTGAAGACATCACATCTCCTGGATCATTAAACATTCCATTTCTACACAAATGAAATATCCTTTCATATATAATTTCTACATGCAAAAGCTCTTGATTCGTTGAGTTCATTTTTACTGCAATATTTTGCACTTAAACAATTCATCTTTGTTATGGTATTATGTTTTCTGGATGTCTTCTTTTGCAAACATTATTTCCATCAGAATGACTTCTACAAAATACACTTGGACGCGAAACACGGGAAATTAAGGAATCCTACATTGCATGGGAAAGAAAAGTTAATACATTTGATACACTTTGTGGCTATCCACGTCCTCAAAGCTTTGTGTTGTAATCTTTCTTACTT
Source organism: Lissotriton helveticus (assembly GCF_964261635.1). Classification (NCBI taxonomy): domain Eukaryota; kingdom Metazoa; phylum Chordata; class Amphibia; order Caudata; family Salamandridae; genus Lissotriton; species Lissotriton helveticus. Next base: position 1,192,924,549 of record NC_136057.1, on the reverse strand, counting down.
CCTTCTTCCCTTGGTACAATCCCCCCCCCCTCCCTCCTTCCCAGTTGGAACGTTCCATGAGAGTTCACTTTAGAATGTTGGGGAGCATGTCAGTTATGGAGAGTGGATGACAGAATAAAGACATTTGTACTCACCCTGCCTCAGAGTACCTCTTTTCGACACTTTAGATAACCCTTTGGTTTCAATCAGATTGGCAAAATATGAAAACCACTGGCAAGGTGAATAGGTTCCTTCTTAGAAACCAGTTGGCTTTGCCAAAGTTTTTGCCGATGTTGTGCATCATCGGCAAAAAGCAAAGTGTAAAAAAACAGAAAGGGAAAAAAAGACATGCAGCTGCATCACTTTCTAAATGCACATGAATGTACACGTACTGAATGACGCAATGGGCATTTTATTCATTTGTTCATTTGCCATTCCAAGATAGCGGGTGCCACCTGGCATGATACATAAAAGGATGCATTTTTAGTTGACCTAAGCACATTACTCAAACTGGAGTAGCCTGATAGTTAATAAGAAGCTTGGGTACTCCAAAATCTAATTATTTGAAGGACCACAACAATGTGAGGGGTGGCACAGCAATGATGGAGTTGGGGGGAACAACTGTCAGTGTGTGGAGGAGGTGGTGATAATATCAAATGAGGAAGAGAGCAACAAAGGGCAGGCACAGAAGCACACGAAGAAGAGAGCAATACGAAGCATGGGGTGGGAGAAAAGCACAGGAGTAAGAGAGCAGCACAGAGCATGAGGGTTATATCATTTTGTGCGGTAGAGAGGCACTTGATGAAGGGAACTGGAAAAAACGTGCACTTTTATAGAGTGCCTAATCAACAAAAACAAAAAGCAGTTCCCTGAAAGTGAGCAGTGCGAGGAAACAAGTCAGCAAATCAAAAGTAAGGTAAAGAGGGTATGCTCCATGGGAGGGACAAACCAAACAGAGTAAGGCATGATGTCAGAGCATGTGGAAGCTCTGCATGCTTTGCAAGCCGCAAGCTGCTGAAGCCAATAAGCTTTCAGATGTGTGTGAGTTGGAAGTTTGAATCATGACCGGGTGAGTTTCTACTGTTATTTATGTTAGGTAGAGACAACGCAAATTAGAGTGAGAGCAATTGCTCTTTTGCACTCTCCCTAAGGTTATTTTCAATAAATAATGCATGAGCTACAAACTTAACTTTATCCTGTCGAGGTCTTTTCAAGGCATTTTTGGTGATGATCTGGGGTTATATTACGGAAGGGCTCTGGTGGCGCAACAGGGGTTTGTACCCACTTTGCGTGCCTCTGGGGATCTTTGGTATGACAGGAGGGCCTGCAGACACTTATGCATCCCCTTTCGTAATACCGATCGCACTGGTGTACATAAAGAGCCATCGCTATAAACAGAGGACATTCCTTCATTTGCAATGGGGCGTGGCCCCATGCAAATGATTGAATCCCTTTGCTTCTGCACCCCCGCCGTATTACAGATGCAGTGTTAGAGGTAAACAAGCTGTGAGAAACACACAGACTGCGCACCAACTAAAAGGCAGTTCACTGTCAGTGTGCATCCTGATGGCAGCCCCCTGGAGGGGTGAAAGGAGGTCCCATGGAGCCCCTAGACATCCCCTTGCAGTTGGGTGTGGTCACTCACTGCACCCATGTCCAAGGAGATCTCTAATCCTCCCTAAAATTGCAGGTGGGTGCCGCCTGCACTGTGGAACATGGAGCGGCTTCAAAGCAGTCATTCTGCTTTTCACATGAATGCTCTGTCACCAGGGTAGCATGAGGTTTCAGCTGCCCTAGGGGCAGCATAAGCACACTAATATGCCTCAATTTCTGCTTTGCGATGGGCGCACCTTCTAAAGGGATAATGCACCATCCATATGATACGGCTCCTGGTCAATCTCAAAGTTGGTGCCCGTGCTGCATTAATACTTCCTGAAGCAGTGCCCATCTTTTTTAATTGCTTGAAGAGTCCTTCCTGTTTCTTCCTTCTGGAAAAGTAGCTTGAAGTTCACACAACAAAATTAACAGTTAATAAATGTCACTTATTTGCTGTTTTGAGTTACTGCACCTTTATCACATTTCCTAAGAATTTGAGCACAGTGGTGATGTGCACACCATATAAAACATGTCTATTATTATATATTCTATCTCAAAATTTTGACTTAAAATGAACAATAGTTAACTGCACATCTACATGAGCTGTTTCATAATTTACAAATTAGTTACAGAATCATAGGGTGATATGCACACCGAATTGGATACTTTTCCAAGTGCATGCAATTATTGTGCAACACATTGTTATCAGTCTATCACTCATGTTGCGGTTAGTCATATTTATATCTTTTCACACCATTTGTGCATAATTTTAATATCTGCTCTTTATTCAATATGCAATTAGTGCATCCTCCTCCTCCTTTCTTAGATTTGTCTGGTGAACCAATTATTGAAAGGCAGGATTGGTACATGCCATTAAATGCATATCTTGGCACTATCAATGCACAATACTTTAGGGCAGACTAAAAAAAATCATATTAGAGCACTGTCTAGGAAGAAAAGACCAACATATATTTGAAAACGTTCCTCTATGTACTCTACCTGATGAAGAAGAGGTTGATTAATTTCAAGAAACTGTAAAAAGATTGCAGAAGAGATTTGATACACAAAAAAGTATTGTCGCAGATAGCTCAAGTTCATTTTGAGAGAACAAAAGCAGGAAAATCAGTGGAATATTATGTCATAGCTTTAAGGATTTTAGCAGCAAACTGTGAATTTGAAAACTTTACTTAACAACTTATAACAGATGTCATTACAAGAGTATCCAAGAGAAATTACTTTTCTTTCAAAAGATTGTCTCTTTCTGAAGTGATTGATGCTGCTTCTATGATTAAGTCCACAAAGACAAAAGTGACAATTTTAAGGAAAAATACTGATGAATTGGTTCTGAATATCAGAAGCAAGCTGCAGGATGACAAGTGTTTATCTTTTCAGTTTAAGTGTAAATATGGTAGCACTTCAAAAACACATTTTGTGCATGTTTCTTGGAGGATCTCCTCATCATGTGGCTAATTTCAAGCAGTATCCTGCATTTAAAAAGATTTCTAATCAAAGTGGCGATATCGATAATTTTGCTATAGTGTGCATTAAAAAGAAACTTCAAGTGAATTAAATAGAGACATTTTCAGAATACATTGAATTACAGACTAGTTAAAAAGATGTCATGCTGAATGTAAATTCAAGAGATCTTGAATCTTGTGAGAATCCCACTGCTGATATTTTTGTGGGATAAAAAATGTTCAAATTGCTGATGTATTCTGGAGTAACTTTGACTATCACCACACATGATTCATTTGAGGAATTTTTGAAAGATACACTATATGAAGATCCTGATATGCAGAATGAGTCTTTTCAAGGCATAAACATTTATCTCATTGGCTATTTTGTATCTACAATTAATTGCCAAAACATATGTTTGTTAGCAAAATCTATGTTACATTTAGGGGAAAGAACTCTTGAAGCTGCCTTCATCCAACTATGTTAGACATTGTTCTTTTACCTGGCAAAGGAAAAAGGTTATGTCTTTTTCTGAAATTTCGCATGAAACAGCACAAATAGGTTGTAAGCCGGACTCTTTTGTTTGTGTTCATCTTGTGCATGGTATTCACAACGATAATTATTTTCATTTGCAGATTCAATAATCAATTAAGATGTTCGATGTGTGATTTGAGGATAGTTTAGGATTATGAAACAATTTTGATCTGAACATCAAACTTAAAAATAGGCTACACTAGTTAAGCATACATTGAGAAGGGTCCCTCTAAGCAGTATGAATGATTTATGCAAGGCCTTAAAAGAAGTACAAGTACAGGATGTTATTGAACCTGTTAATAGGTCTACTTGACTTTTGCCTATTGTAATCATTTAAAAGAAAAATAAGGTATTAAACATGTGTATTGACCTATGTTAGTTGAATCCAGGAGTTTCCACTGCGCCGTGTAAGAGCAGAGCAGCAGAGCAGAGGTGAGGCAGCCTCGGAGTGTGGTGGGGCCGTGTAACAGGACCAGCGGCAGATCGCAGCTTACTTGACACACGGGCCTGAGCCCCCCCGTCAGCCCATAGAGGCAGTCTTGGAATAGGCTTCGGAGCAACGGAGTGCGGTGGGGGCCATGAAGTTGGACAGGTGGGTGTTCCTAGTTTACTTGTCCCGTGGTTTGAGCCCACCACCTCACGGAGCGTGGTGGTGCCGCAAAATTGGATCAGAGGCAGCTCCCAGCTTGCAGTGATCTCTGGACCGGTGGTGTGGTATGTGATGGAGGAGGAGCCACGAGTGGTGGCGGTCGGAGCCGGAGCCACACTCGTAGCTGCAAACGGAGCTAATCTGCCAATAACAGCTGATATTGCAGAACAGCTGAAAAGCATCCCGCGCGGAGGCCGCAGAGGCGGAGACTGAGGGACCGCCATTACCATCACTGCCGTTGCTCTGTGGAACTGCAGAGAGAGAGAGCAGTCAAGACACGTCAAAGGTGAACAGAGTGACCTGAAGCAGAGCGGAGTGGAACAGTGCGGTGAGGTGGTATGGTGGAGGGGCTGACGGGCTCATATAATAAAAGATAACGCTAAAGCCAGCTGCCCCCGATCCCCCCACCCTCACTTGTGGCTTCATCCTGGATTGGTTTGTTCTTGGCCTGCATCCTAAGCACTCCAGACATCATATGTATTTTCTTTTTACCTTCTTAAGAAGCCCTTCTTAAGTCCTGCATGGCCATTGAGTCCTCAACACACCCAGGCTAGCCAATTGCCAAGCTGCCAAGTACTCAAGTGATCAAGCAATTAAGCAATTAAGGACCATATGACCTAGAATCCAGTTTAACCCTGTTACAGTTCTGCCACTCTACTGCCACATCCTCGCTAAGTCCCTATACAATTCTTCAAATGTAATTCTGTCCTTGTAATGGAGTTCTACTGGAGGTATGCAGGGGCTAGAGGGTGCCTGCTGTATGCAATTGTAGTTACTCCAAGCATCAAAGATCTTTACAGATAAGTGCGCTGACTGCTGGAGACAAACGTGGCTCCCCTTCCTGTGCCTTCCTGCGTCTTCTTAGCCCCAGAGCCCTGCGCCAGCAGACAGTAATACAATTGCCCGAGCTCGTGAGATTGTGAAATACTGTAGATTGTACGTCAGAGTGTGAAAACTCGGCGCCTAACGCTCGGTGCTCGGTGTAGCATAAGCGGCTCATCAGAGCATCAGCGCATTGGAGCCATTCCTCACTGGCTGTGCTAACTCTTCTGGCTGACCTGGCAAGGGACCCGTAATATAATATCAGAACAAAGATATGACTGCAAAAAAATTATGCTCTGGTAGATTTGTGTACACAAGAGCTTGCACAAAAATAGAGCTAATCCCCTAAGGAACAACTGACTGCAAATACACTTTTTGAAGAGTTTTAATACCATCCCTTCCTTTTTTCCCAAAAAAGAAACAAGTTAAAAATCAGTAGGGATGCCAGACTCTTTCCGAAAAGAATATCAAGAATATCAAGATCATGTAGAGGCTAAAGTAATTCTTGAAAATCAATTACCAGTAGTACCTCCCATACTACCGTACTAAATCAGGGAATCACGGCCTACAGTTCATCAACACTTGGAATCTAGGATGGCTGACTCCTTGCTGGCAAATCTAACCATTCACTCTCTGGTACATGGAGTCTTTGAACCCAAAGGAGAAGGACTTTCTCAACCGGTCCTAAAAGCGGGAGAACACATAATGGAAGACTTTACATTACCTGACATTAATTTAAATCAGTCCCATAAGTTGTCTCACGCTTACAATCTAGAATCGTCCAGGATTCTGCAACTGCAACTGTTCAGTAGTGTACCCATTTGCACAAGCTTATTAGACTCTTGTGGTTCATTAACTCCTGAACCTTCCCCGAACTTTCTTCCTTTAATGAATAACCCAGAGTCAAAAATGCTGATGTAGGAATCGCTACTTTGCTTAGAAAGAGTGCTGGCTTCCATCCTAGCCCTAATGGAGAAATCAGTAAGTAACTCCAAATCTCTATTGAACTCCGTTTTGACCCTGACAAAGTACTTAGCCGCTGAACAAAAACTATTCACAGGAAAAGCTTGCGTTATACCCTTTAGTAAGTCTAATTCAGGAAATGGTTCCCCCACCCTAGTCAAACAGACTCTCTTCCACACGTTAAAGGGCGGGACTTTGGCATTCAGGCTGGTAAGCCTTTCTTTAGCAGAAATAATAAAATCAAAATGAAAGGAAATGAAGATATACTTGATAAGTTACACTCCTCCACTTTACAGCAGCTCTTTGAATCCGAGTCTTTAGCTACAGTGGCTGTTTCTACGTTCCGCCCGCAAACTAAGACGGAAAATACAAACTTAAACACAACTCAATAGGTTTTCCCGATCTTCAAAAAATATAGTTTAAATTCCTCAAAGCAGCCAACGCAGCCAATAGAGAATGGTCTTAAAGTCGGAAGTTCTCCCATTAAGGAAAACGCAATCAAGAACAAAAGTAATAATCCCCATAAGAAAAAGATGAAGGAAAAATGCTAAAGGCTAAGCAAAAAAAGGTCAAAACAGTTACACTTCGGCTTTAACCTCGATCATACTATATCATCAAAGCTGGAGTTAAATATTCTGACGAAAGAAGATGGATAAACCGAGAACAATTTATCGTGTCCTTGTTCCTCCTCTCTGAACTCAAGTGTAACTATTAAATCTTCCAAAGAAGCAGTGACATTAGATGTACGTGCTTCTCCCATTGTGCAGGGAATCCTGAACCCTAATGCCTCCCTATTTGCTTCTTCTCTAGGCAATAATGTAATCTATAGTGTCAATATTAATATTTCTGAGGTACATAGCCTAGGTAATATCTCCCAGCCTGCCCCTTATAGATTGGACTTCTCGTTTATCTTTGACCATGAACTATATATGAATAGGACCTTTTGTTGGACTGCTTTGCTGAATTTTCAGGCCTACAGATGATTGAAAGTAATGATATTCTCTGGTTCAGGTTCAAAAATATAATAATTTTAGGGGTGCAAGAGTAACATTTGCTTCTAAAGCTGTCTCCCACCTGATATTGGCACACAGCGATAAAGTATGTTGTTGTGGCATTGATGTTCTAGTTCCAGAAGTGGAGCTATTATTAAATAAAAGTAGCCCAAAATAACATTGATCTAACATTGATCGAGTATCCCTCGCAGGAGGTATACCTTCTTTGGAGAAAGAGAGTACTTTTCAGGTTTTCCTCAGTAAAGAAGGTAGGGGGGTCTCGCTCCATACAAAGAAAAATACTCAGCACGTGCTTCCCGTAGAGGAGGAAGATAAGAAATGGAGTTGGGTTGAATGCGTTCTTAATTCAAATAGACCCTTAGGCCTGAAAAGTGGCAACTCTTCCTAGCTAGGATATTAATGTGATGTCTTGGAACGCAGCCGGCTTAAGCACTAATAAAAACAAACTTTTATTCCTGAAAGAGCAGAATTCTGATATAATCTGTCTACAAGTGACTTGGATCAGAAAGAACTGAGTTACTGAAGATTATATTGTGCTGAGCCGGTCTGCGCTCCCTGTGAGTAGAGGTCGAGCTAAAGGAGGTATTGCTATTCTGTTAAGCACAAGCCTCAGTTGGTCATATAAAGACATTGTTCATGCCTCTAACCAAATTCAGGCGACTAAGGTAGATCATAAGGATGGCCAGGTTCACTTGGATTCCTTGTTGATCATAAACGCATACTTACTTCCCGATGCATCTTCCTCTTATCTATTAAAAGATCTATTCCTTTTTGTCTCCTCTACCCTGGATATTGAAAAATGCAGGTGCTTATTATTAGTTGGGGATCGGAACTCTAAATTTTCATCTCATAGTATAAGGGTATTTTCTAACACCGAAAAAAATGAAGCCCTAAATATACCCATTGCCCAATTTCCGAATAACAGCAGGACAGACTAAAGGGGAGTTTACTACTTAAGGGACTGAGAAGTTTAGATCTCATAATTGCCAATGGGAGGATAGAAAAATACATTCCAGCAAACTGCACTCATAAGGTTCCAACTGGGAGATCTATTATAGATTATTTAATTGTTTCTGCAGATTCTTTCCGTAAACTTACAAATATGGAAGTCATAGGAAATGCTTTTATTGATCATATGCTGATACGTTTTAAATATGACTTTACTTGTGCTAAGGTAGGCCCATGGAACTTCAAAGGTGACACAGTAGGGTTCATTGTTACAAATGGCAGAATTCACTGGAACACTCTTTGAATTTGAAAATGCTTTATTTGATTTGAAATACTATATAAAACCATAAAAACAGCAAATACCATAAATAATTCATACATACATTTTTTTAAACAAATAAAATACATCAAAGCAGCAGCCCTCCAAGTGCATTAAACATTACAATTATACAGTTATTTTAAAAACATATGTTTCTCCTTTTTTTTAATATACATTTCAGAAAACCAGTCATGATTCCAATAACATACACATTTTCCAATAATTGTAGAAATAAGAAGGTCGGACGACATTGCCTCCATGCTCCTTGCTTTAAAAAAGGGATAATCCATCTAGCACGTTCACTAGTGTAAAATTTACAGAAAAGGATCACGTGCATTGTACTTTGGGTAGGTAGGTTATCGCACAGGCAGGGGCAGAGCTGTCTAGAACAATTATTTGAGTTTGGGAAGGATACTAAACGATGGAAACTGTCAAACCTGAACCTAGTCAAGACGTGACCACCTAGACAGACTGACTACTAGGTACGGTTGTATAGAGCCACAGGTCATGGTCAGTTGATGTCGAAGCACAGTACTTTTATTAATTTCCAACCCAATTCTTAGAGACTCAAAGTGGTTAAACAAAGAACGTTTAGCTCTTTTCTAGTTATTGTGCACATTGTCAGGATCAGTATAAAAATCTGATCTCCCTAGATCATTAGACAGCTTTCTTATGTAGTTTAACCAGGGGATTTTTCCAGACTGTTCTAATCCCAAAGAGTCTGTTAAGATTTGTCTATGTAATGCTAAGTGTGGCGATGTCCAGACTCTATGCCAAAGCATCATGGGCTGTATTTTAATCAAATCAGCAATGTGGGAAATCCCCAGTTCCCTGTGACAATTAAAAACCGAAGTGCTTTGGGGAGCAGCTAATATAAATCTTAAAAAAGCATTTTCTATTACCTGAATAGGGGAAACATCATAAAACCCCCAGATCCCTGCCCCGTACATAGCTATACTTAGGCATTTTGCTTGATAAATTTTTAGCAGGATCCCCGGGGGCCTTCTACCCATTTTATGCGAAAATAGCATCACAGCCACGGTTGATCGTTTGAAGAGAAGGGTCCTATTTTTGATCGCCGATCTCCCCGATCCCATGTCCTCTAGTAAAATACCTAGATAAGAATTTTTTTTGTGGATTACATTTTCCCATTATCTACTACTAGGTTACATTGTTAACTCCTCCTCTTGCCACAGGACATTACAGAAGTCTTCTTCGCATTAAGCATCAGTCCTCTGTAAACCAAGTTGAGTTCTTGACATCAGCACTGCGTTGTCCGCATAGAGGAGAAAGACAATCTGTTTGTTGTTAATTTTTGGAGGGTCTCTCGCACTGGCCACCAATTCCTCCTCCAAAGCGTTGATATATAAAGAGAAGAAGAATGGGGCCAGAACGCAACCTTGTCTAACACCCCTCTCCACGCGGACCGACTTAGTGCATTCACCCTTTAGGCCATGTCTTACCCTAGCTGTGGCCCCCGCATATAATTGCCTCATGAGTAGCACCAGGGAAGGCTCAACGTTAAGGCTCTCCAAGATTTGCCATAACCTATTATGGACAACAGATTCGAAGGCTGCGGTCAAATCAACGAAAAACGTGAATAATTTCTCCTCTCTTGCATGGATATGTTTCCCCTGTATTATAATAAAATTTAAAACTTGTTCAACCGTTCCCCTACCCTCCCTAAAACCGCATTGCTCAGGCTTAGGATATTGTTATTCTCAGCCCACTGTTAGAGTCTATTAAGGATTACCCTTCCTTTCCATCAAAAATCTAGGAGGGATATAGGGCGGTAACAGACGGGGTTATCCCTATCCCCTTTTTTAAGAATAGATATGATGATGGACTCCGACCATGTTTTTATAAAACCTTCAGTACAAGAGGCGTCAAGGACTCGAGTTAGCAGTGGAGCCCAGACTTCCGTTGTGTGTTTGTACAAGTCTACCGGAGTCCTGTTGGGCCCAAAGCCTTTCTGCCTTTGCTCTCATTTATAGCCATCAGGACTTCACTAAGAGTGACGTGAATATCAATTGGGAGGAATTGGGTGACAATATTTGCTGTTATTAGATCTTCAGGAACTACAGTATTTTAATCTTGTATCCCATATACCTGGGAAAAGAAGTCAACCCAGGAATTCTCACTGATAGCAATCTCCATTCTAGCTACCTCTTTACTAGCAAAGAAGGGAGCCTTTACTGCCTGCCAAAAATATGAACAGTCCCTACTAAGCGAAGCTCCGTAGAGATTCTGCCATGCTTGCTCTTTAATTTCCTTCTTTTGTTTACTTCTGGCATTATTATAGACCTTCCTAAGCCCCCTGGTTTCTTCATAATCCCTTTCTGTCTTGTTTAGGGCAGCCTTTAGGGCAGAATAAGCTGTAGTGCAGAATGTGTCGAACCAGCCGTTCTTATTGTTGGATGTCTTCCTGTCAGGACGACTCAAAATTTCTTGGATCACCAATACAATCTGCGAATATGCAATCAAGATGTCCTTGTGTGTGATCTTTTTGCATAGGCACTCTAATATATGATCTTTTGCCTTTGACATAATCTTGAAATTCAGGGCCTCTCGATCTTTTCCACCCCAGCTCAATGAGTATCCATTTTGACGATCCATGACACAATCTTGTGTCCAGGCCAAGCTCTCGACCACCGATATGGTGCTATTATGGGGGAGGATAATATTAATACTCAGCGGGAGATGGTCGCTTAACCCATTGGGATGAATAGTGAAGTCATTAAACCAGGATGCATAACGATTTGGAATTATGAGAAAAACTATAATAGAGCTAAGGCCTCTACCAATAAAGGTTGGACCAAATTCTACTGGGGGGGAACATTGGGGCATATTAGCAACAAAGTGGCGAAGAGAGGTGTTAGCCGCCTTGGCTTAACGCCTCTCTTCGCCACTTCGGAAACACTAGGCTGCACCATATTAAAAAGGATATGGTGCAGCCTAGCATTTCCCCCTGTGATGGTGATAGGTTTTACAACTTAACACCAGGGCAGGCAGGGAAGGTTTGTTTATGTACAGGAAGGAGTTCCTTCCTGCACATAAACAAAGCTTAAATGCCGTTTTGTAACTTACATGCAGCACACATGTAAGTTGCAAATTGGCATTTTTAAAAAGAGGTTTGTTTGTTTATGTACAGGAAGGGACACCTTCCTATACATAAACAAACCTTGGCATTTTGCTTTTTCCATGTGTGCTGCACAAGGCAGCACACATGGAAAAAGCAAAAACGAGGAGAAATGAAGCATTTCTCCTCGTTTCGCCACCTAAAGAACAGGTCGGACCTGTCTTAAATTCGGAGCTGTCACCTATTATCACCAAGCTTGATAGTAGGTGGCAGTGTCGAAAAGAAATGGGTATTACAGTGGAACGCCCACCGCAACACCCACTGCACGCCCCCTTTAACGATGAGTTTATCGTGAAAGTGGCCCTATTACCAAGGCAGCGTTAAGTCAATTAACGTGGCAGTAAGTCAATAATTCCTATTTCAGAAGTGGATGTTGCCCAATACAAAACTTGATAACAGAGGCAGCAAGTAACTTGGAAAATGAACTGCTGGTATTTAAAAGCCCGCTACATAAACACACAACAATACAGCTGCAGGGCATCCGGTGTCAAGTTCAACTTCGGAGCCTGAGGGCAGTGCATTTGGCTCAGAACACTCACCAATTATATCAATTACAGCAAGAACCGGATCATCAGCCTCAGTAAAATCATTAAAGTATTGGTATTTACAGCAAGGACTTGCTAGGTCTAGTGCTGAAGCAATGACAAAAGATGCCAAACAAAGTGTAGCACCCCTGAACATTGAGCGGATGGTCCAGGTCATTCTGGATGACCCAACAGAGGTGTACATTGATCAAAACCCATTGCGGTATTGGTATGGGAAAAGGGACCAATGTCCACTGTTCATCAGACTGGCGATAGACTACCTGGGTTGCCCTGTCACAAGTGTCTCTTCTGAACGTGTTTTCAGTGCTGCTGGTTCCATTGTAACAGTGAAACGGACCAGTCTCTTGCCCACAAACGTGGAGAGGTTAACCATGATCAAAATGAGACAGCACTTTATACCACCAAATTACACAATACATGAATTAATGGAGGAAGATGAGGACAGTGGCTCAGTTGACAGAAGTTCTGTGTTAGATGATGATTACCTACTTCTGGTTGAACCCCCAGAGTTTGAGGAGGAGCTATACTTCCCTGATAATTAGACTTGCACTTCCTACTGTCTTCCTCCCTTATTTACTTTTATTTGTGTCTCTGACTTTCTGGTTCGAGACTTCGAATCACAACAAATCCATCACCACCGTCTTCTAGTCTTTTGATTGCCATATATGAGTTTCATCTGTCTGCATTTCACAGTCCACTCCTCCGAATCCTGCTCCTCCATCCCCCTGAATCTTCCTAACTCCATTGCCCTCAAGCCAGATGATGATTGGATGAAGCATAGTGGAAGAAAAAAGAAAATCTTTCCTTGTTGAGTCCCTCCAAAAGAAGTGGAACATTAAGATGACTACTATAGCTATCCTCCTTTCTGAGCCGAAACTGCCCATTAACTGAAGAGGAAAAGGAACAGGTAATGAATGATGCCATGCATTGTACTCTGTCTGAGTGATTTGTGTTGTTGGTGTTTGTTGTTCATGAAGTCAATTAATTGTGTACTACTATCTAATCTACACACTGAAAGGAACTCGAGGCAATTTTTCCCTTCTTGTATATTTACTAACAAATTTGTACTTTTACTGCAGGCCGATACATTGCATTTTGAATATATAAAGGGGACTCAATCTGTACACTGCACACTGAGTTGGAGAACAACATGATGATGATGACCACAGTGACATAATATCTTTGCAGTCCCTCAGTAGGATCGGAGACGATTGATGGAATAAGTCAGGGCATTTCATGAGTGACATAAAAGGTAACCAAGTAAACAATAACCACAGCAGACTTATATGTCTGTGTAGTGGTGGAGTAGAGTGTAGTGTGGTATGACTGACAGCGGTGCATTGATTTAGTCACTTAGTTTATAAAATGCTATGTTTCTGGATATGTTCTTTTTCAGACACAGTCAAAAAATGTACGCTAAATGGAGGATGTGCAAAGGGTTCTGTCACCGTGGGCCTGCTATGTTCTGTTGTTCTTGTAGGTTAATGCTGGAAATGGACTAGAGTAGACATGATGCATCCATGCCGCCTCTGAAAGTGTTCTTGTTGCACCCCACCGTAAATTATGCATTTATTTTCTACTTGGTTTTTCAATAAACCTTTTGTTTTTCCATCTACAATTACAGACCCTGCGCTACACTTGGAAAAACAACGCACACTTACCTTACCAATTAATTTATATCTGCCAGGAAGGCAGTGGCGTCACCCAAGATTGATGGACGGAGCATTCATGGAACGAAGGACCAAGAGGAATGCCGAGCTGCAACTCCCCATTTTGACCAGGATAACACAGTAACAATATCAACTTTCATCATTTTTTAAATGATTTGATTCATTTTTTGTCTTCAATAATTACTACTGTGTGTTATTAATATTATTATGTTTGCTCTCTGCTTATAATTCATCCCTACAGCTATTTTTTAATTTTATTTGCTATCTTTAAAAGTAAGCCCGGTACAACAGAACACAAACTGTATGTAATCCGGGTCTCCGGGAGGGCAGACAGGCAAGGCAAATTGCATAATATTAATATACTGCTGCCCTGTACTGTCTAATTGTCTAGGAGTAGTTAGCAAGTACTACTTATCATTAACCATTTAGGGGTCGATTCCGATCCGGTAAAAAAACCTCCGTATGAATCGTATCCGGAGCCCTCTCCGTACGACTCGTACGCACGGTGTACGACCCGACGAGTACGAACCGGACCGGGGCATCAGGACGCGATCCGTACGGTCCACGTCAGGTAAGGGCGATTCGTACGGAAAAGCGCACAATCACATACACACCCTACGGTGCATACCCCCCATTATCGCAGGGGTACGTACCGTACACCCAGCGTACATGGGGTACGGTGCATACCCCTGCGAAGATAGGGGGTACGCACCGTACCCCATGTATGCTGGGTAAACGGGGTGTACTTCTGTGATCATGGGGGGTACGCACCGTACCCGGGAGGGGGGGCTTTCCGTACATGTTTCGGCGCAAACTCTGCTTTTATGGCTGTTTTCAGCTCCCGTACAAAAAGGGTCATACGGTGCGTACCCGACACATATCGTACTTGCTGGGTCATATAAGCCAGCCGCGAGCCGTACAGATCTTGCGTACAGCGGGTTCCGATGGCGACTCGTACGGGGATTCGAGTCGTACGGTCTCTGTATGATTCGTACGGAGTCCGGCTCCTGGTACGAATCGTACTTTGACGTACGTACGCGAGACGTTGCAGGGTACGATTCGTACGGGAAAAACTCTCCGAACGGCTATTCGGAGCGGTTTTTCCCGAATCAGAATCGACCCCCAAGTTATCATCATCTTGCATGCATTTCCTTTTTCTCCCTTAACAGATTTATGGATATGGTAGTCTACAAAGATTGTGTTTTGTGGTTTGTCCATGCGTACTGGTGTATTTCTTTGTCAAACCTTTCCCCAAACCCCCCTTCCCAACCATTGATCAAAGCCTAACCCTCTTCCCCCAGGCTTCTGTGACTTTTTGAGGTGTGACTAAATTAAATGTACACCAATAATTTTAACACACTTGCTGGAGTGGATGTGGCAAAAGCAACACTAATTCAATTTCAAGGCAGGGCGAGGATCTTCTTCTGCTTGTCCAGCGATGAGCAGTATATTTGTGAGGTCAATTTTTTACCAAAGGAACCTAATCTATCAGCATTAATTGCTTGCATCGATTGGATTTGTTGTCATCCTCCTACACAGATCTAACAGTTACGCTTGTGTCGAGTGTACTGTACACCTAGTCGAGTGACTGGTGACACAACTTGAGTTTGTTGTAACTCTATGTACTAGGTTATCCCGCCACCATTAAGTTTTATTGTATTTTGGCATATTATTGTTTGGCACGTAAAACAGTATCCCCCCACAATATATTAACAACGTATTGCTATGTTTAAGTAGAAATATAATTTAATACCCTAACAAAAATAAACTATGTGAAAAAAATCCCACAACACCCGACCCACCCATCTCCCTAACCCTAACCAATGTTCAAAATGATAAAGTCCAACCAATGTCCAAAATGTCAATAAACCCCAACACAACACAACTCCCAATTCCAACACACCCAAAAAAAGGATTAAAAAAGGGGCAATGCAAAGGGGTCAAGTTATTGGCCGGCTCTTCGGATTTCCCTCTCCAGGACCTTGAACTTCTTCTTCAGCTCCTCTACCTGCTCGTCTAGGCGTGCATTCCAGAGGAGCATACGGCACGCATATGCACTGCAGTTGCATCCACAGGGGGGACAGCAGTGCTGCATATTGAACTGCAGAGGCGGGCGGCTGCCTGACCACAGCGTTGTACAACTGGAGGGGCCTGGCTGGGACCCGGGGCATTGGTGGAGGCTGCAGCTGCCGCCGCCTCCTCCTCCGCCAGAGCCAGCAGCCGCCGGTATTCTTGGCAGAAGGCCTCAAGCTTCCGGCGCCGGGCCTTGATTGCCAACTCCTTCCTCAATGGTTTTGCTTAGGAAGGAGTAGCTATATCAAGAAAGAAAAAAAACTATTAACCAATACTCTTAGCAAAACAGTAACACAAATTGCACAGTAGCACTAGCAAGCACAGTACATAACATTTGTGGTACGTATCTATCCTCCCACTTCCTCGGCCTCTAACATTTGTGGGAGTTTCTGGCATTATACTAACACTATGTATGAACTCAAGTACACAGTTACACCAGTCTTCTTCTTCTCTCTTGTTTTGACGAAAGTAATGTAACTTTGTTGTAGCCGGCATGCCGAGTCAGCCTGCGTCCAAGACAAACATACTAGAGTCATGACGCAAACTGCAGGTGGGTTAGATCGTATTTTTCGATTACAAGTGGCACTGGCCATACTCTGTTACATCAAGGACAACTGCTTAATTTCACTTTCACCCTGCCCTGACTACTAGAAAAAAGCAGATGATATATGATCCAATGATCATTGCTTATATATGGGACAACATGAGATACTTTGTTTTGATTGATTGTGTAACCAGCCGATAGGCCACCCATGGCAGGCTGTCTGACACAGTTGAAAAAAAATTAACATAGGAAGGGAGTTGTCTTCTGAGCCGGAGGAAGTCACTTGATCACTACTAGATACATACACAATATATATGCTGTGCTTGCAAACTACTGTGGGTCAAGGGAATATTCTGAAAAAATAACTTAGATTCTCCTCGGCTTTGCTACTCTGGCGCGTTTTTTTTCACAGTCTCTTCAAACTAAGACTCTTCAACCAGTGACAGTCTCCGCCTATGTTATCTATGATGATTACATCCAGGCATCCATCCATTCAGAATAAACGTCTATTATTCCTCTTAATCTCTCAACAAACCTTAGTTTGTTTCACCAACAAACATTTTTTTTTAAACCACCACCCATGCGTCCTTTCCTTCCTTGCTTGCCTTGGCTTAGAGTTTGACCCAAAGACCACTGAGGATTCTTGCTCTCCTCCACCTATACAGTTTCACCCACCCAGGCAGGCATCTCTTCTTTCACCTTCCACCCGTCCTTTAACCACCCATGCATCTGATTCCTATCAGCCACCTATGCATGCATCCCACGTATCCTTCTCTGCAAGTCATAAATATTACATTTGATTTGTGGTTTTTGTAAAGCGCGGCACTCATCCCGTGGGATATCACGGCGCTATAAACCAAGGAAGCTGCTGGGGTTGTGTGCTGAGAGATTTACGGATTAGGAAAGAGATGCGTTTTTAGTTTCCTTCGGAACTGGAGATAGTTGGTGGTATGTCTCAGGTCAGAAGGGTCTTGCCCATCCTTCCGCTTTCCACCCTACTTTCCATTTTTGTCCAACACACCCATCAAGGTCATCTGATCTGACTTTTAGTCTTCTCCATAAAACTTTCAAAGCTGAGTTGAAGTCAGATAGAAGAGGCCACTGGTTACTCAACTCCCTCCGCTATTGCTAATGCTAAGTAAAGGGTGTCTTCTTCAACCGTTGTTCACAACAACAAACTGCAGGTGGGTTAGATCGTATTTTTTGATTACAAGTGGCACTGGCCATACTCTGTTACATCAAGGACAACTGCTTAATTTCACTTTCACCCTGCCCTGACTACTAGAAAAAAGCAGATGATATATGATCCAATGATCATTGCTTATATATGGTACAACATGAGATACTTTGTTTTGATTGATTGTGTAACCAGCCGATAGGCCACCCATGGCAGGCTGTCTGACACAGTTGAAAAAAAATTAACATAGGAAGGGAGTTGTCTTCTGAGCCGGAGGAAGTCACTTGATCACTACTAGATACATACACAATATATATGCTGTGATTGCAAACTACTGTGGGTCAAGGGAATATTCTGAAAAAATAACTTAGATTCTCCTCGGCTTTGCTACTCTGGCGCTTTTTTTTTCACAGTCTCTTCAAACTAGAACTCTTCAACCAGTGACAGTCTCCGACTATGTTATCTATGATGATTACATCCAGGCATCCATCCATTCAGAACAACGTCTATTATTCCTCTTAATCTCTCAACAAACCTTAGTTTGTTTCACCAACAAACATTTTTTTTTAAACCACCACCCATGCGTCCTTTCCTTCCTTGCTTGCCTTGGCTTAGAGTTTGACCCAAAGACCACTGAGTATTCTTGCTCTCCTCCACCTATACAGTTTCACCCACCCAGGCAGGCATCTTTTCTTTTACCTTCCACCCGTCCTTTAACCACCAATGCATCTGATTCCTATCAGCCACCTATGCATGCATCCCACGTATCCTTCTCTGCAAGTCATAAATATTACATTTGATTTGTGGTTTTTGTAAAGCGGCACTCATCCCGTGGGATATCACGGCGCTATAAACCAAGGAAGCTGCTGGGGTTGTGTGCTGAGAGATTTACGGATTAGGGAAGAGATGCGTTTTTAGTTTCCTTCGGAACTGGAGATAGTTGGTGGTATGTCTCAGGTCAGAAGGGTCTTGCCCATCCTTCCGCTTTCCACCCTACTTTCCATTTTCGTCCAACACACCCATCAAGGTCATCTGATCTGACTTTTAGTCTTCTCCATAAAACTTTCGAAGCTGAGTTGAAGTCAGATAGAAGAGGCCACTGGTTACTCAACTCCCTCCGCTATTGCTAATGCTAAGTAAAGGGTGTCTTCTTCAACCGTTGTTCACAACAACTTTTTACTTACTAAGTCTCAACAGTACAGTGTACTGTACACCCTTGCAGCGAGGATAACTTACCACCGCCCGCCACTGCTGCTGTCTCACCCCCTGCAGCCCCTGCAGGTGCCACATCACCTGCCCCCTCCGGAATGGCCGTGTCGCCATCGCCTTTGTCCCGGGCACTGGTGGTTGGTAGTACACCTAGAAAAAACATTACACATATTTTAGATGCCATATACACCTCCCCCTATTTATTCTTTTTCAATAGCAAGATTAAAAAAAAGTAAAATGCATACATATACAACAGACATCACTAGTACAAATCTGGTACTACTAGAGTACAGTAGACACTGTAGTGTTAAAGTCTCTAGGGTCATGCTAGTCTCTATGCTAAGTTAGCCTGAGCCGCGCAACCATTTTAGCTTTGTGTCTTTTAATTTTGTGCACGTTACCTCGCAGCTTTTTGTGTAAGAACTAAGAAGCCTTTGAGCCCACATGAGCTCATACTGCTACTGTCTGAGCGCTGCGTACAAGTTCGAAAAACAAGCAACTTTGTTATTGAGTTCTGGTGGTCAGTCCGTATTGCTTAGCCATTACATGCTACACTTTTGGCACGACTGAGAAATGCTTGCAATATACTAATGCGTACCATTTTTCTCATTACAGACAGAAGATTCCCTTCTACGAAACAGAGCTCTGCAGAGCTTATGATGTAACCCGTACTTCTAGGTTCTGCTAAGGTGAGGGGTCCCCCAGAATTCGCTCAGAGATCTTCATTTATAATTTTATGTAAACTATATTCTTGCCAAGGGGAGGGTGAATCTTCAACCACTGTTTAGTTATCATGATTTCCCCTTTTGTCTTCTTTGAACTTGTAGTTGTAACAATTTATTTATTTATGTATTTTGAAGGTTATAGAGCGCAAACAAGATCCTTGCGGATATCGGAGCGCTTTACATTAAGCACGGCTAATTATACAAACAAATAAATGCAGGTAAGTCACGTATACTGAACATCTCGTGCAGAGGAATGCAGTAGGGTATATAACAGGAACATACCCATTGAATCAAGTCAAAGGCAGATAAAGTGACTAGGATGTTTAGTTGGACCCTTATCATAGTAAGAATTACTAGTAAGGTTCCAATTTATCTCAGAATTTCTTTAGTCTATGACCAGGTGACTTTTGCCATGAGAATCGCTTTTACTTCCTTTTTGAAAGATGCGGTAGAAGCATTCAGTCTGGTTTCTGGGAAAGTGTATTCCATATCCTGGGTACCATCCCCGCAAAGGTTTGTTTATACATTTTGTTCTTGTTGAATCTTTGAGGTTTCAGTAGTAGGTTTTTTGCTCTTCTTGAGGATCTTATCCAACCAGAGATCGTCAGTTTCTGTGCGAGGTAGCTGGGTGCATTATGATGTAAGGCCTTATGCGTCAAGCACGCTATTTATACATGAATTCTGGCTTCAAGCGGTAGCCAATTCAAGGTTTTTTAGTCTGGGGAAATGTGGGAACTTCTTTTCAAACCAGTGATGAGTCTTGCCGCAGCATTTATTGAGGCTCTTAGGGGAGCTGTTGTAGCTTTTGGAAGGCCACACAGAGAGACACTTCCGTACTCCACACGAGGGATAACTAGAGCTTGTACTGCCAGCTTGAAGTCATTGACTGACAGGAAGGGTTTCAGCTTCCTCAGTGTGTTTATCTGGGAGTTTGCTCCCTTTGTAGCGTTGCTAATGTGTTTCTGCATAGTGAGGTTGCTGTCAAGAGTTATGCCCAAAGATTTTGCTGAGTCCACAATGGTTGGTTCAACGTTGAGTGCAGTAAGATGTTTGATCCAGTCTTGCAATATGGGGACTTTGACGGGTGGAGCTATAAGGAGAAATTCTGTTTTTACAGCGTTCATTTTGAGATGTTTTTTTGCCAGTCAGGTCTGGGTATTCCTGAGCGTTGTGTTAAGCAATTTAATGTCTTTTAGGGTGTTGATCTTAAGATAAAGTTGTGTATCGTCATCGTACATATGATATTGCACGTTAGACGCATGTAGCATTTTGGGGAGTGGTTCCATGAACAGGTTAAACAATGTTGGAGATAGTGAGGAACCTTGCAGGACTCCCAACGTTACTGGTACGGGTTTGGAAAGAGTGTTGTTGACCTTGAACTTTTGCGTTCGGGTATGGAGAAAAGAGGTAAATCAGTTTAACACTGAACCTGATAGACCCATTCTATGTTTCAGAAGGTCTATCAGATTCTCGTGTTTGACCTTATCAAAAATGAGGATAGGTCTAGTAGGGTGAGCAGGCATGATCCGTTCTGGTCAAGGATTTGTAGCGCATCATCAATAATGTGTGTCATGGCTGATTCAGTGCTGTGACCTGCTCTGAAGCCTGATTGGTGTTTGTTAAGAAGGTCAAAGTGATCAATATGTTTAGTCAGTTGGTGGTGTACACATTTTTCAAGTAATTTGGCCAAGGTAGGAATATTGGAAATAGGACGATAGTTGTTTAGGTCCGTAGGGTCCGCTGTTGGTTACTTTAGGATTGGTGATACCTGTCCGACTTTGAGGGAGCCTGGGATGCAGCCTTGTTGAAGTGAACTGTTAATGATTTTGGTTCAGAGAGGCAGAAGCCATGGGATTAATTCTTTAACAGCGTTTGCAGGGAGAGGATCGGTGAGGTGATTGGCAGGCTTCAGGGCATTAAGAATCTTGCCTAAAGCTACTTCAGTGTAAGTAGCAAAGGATGACCAGTCTGCGTCGTTTTTTAGGTCAAACTTTGAGGGGATTTGGTGTGGCAGGGTTGGGAGTAAAGGGGAGGTTTTCGTATGAGGACTGGTGTGTAATAATAGGTCATTTAGGAGATCCTTTTTGATGCTGTCAGTCTTCTGATTAAAGAAGGCAGAAAATTCTTCACAACTCGGTTGCGGTCGGGTTGTGTCTTGTAGCCGTTGAGGTGCGTCCTTAGATTGAATTTTGATTAACTCGAAAAGTTTTTGGGGACGATTTCTTGCTTGGTCTAGTTGGTGGCTGAAGAAGTCTGCTTTAGTGCGCCTGATCTTTTTGTAATAGGCATTTCTTTTTTTCCTTAGTAACTTGGTGATTAGCAGATGGGGCTGATCTCCAGTTGCGTTCAAAAGTTCTGAGAGACTGTCTATCCTCATTAAGTAGACCGTTGTACCAGGGCTTAGAGTCTTTAGGAGAAACTCTCTTTAGTTGAAGGGGGGGCTACCTCGGTAATTATCGAGGTCATGGAATTGAGGTAGTGGTTGGTGAGATCATGGACATCGGAGGAACCTGCAGGGGGCAGAAGAGGGTTGTAGATAGAGGAAGGTAATATGTTGGGGTTGAGTTTTTTCAAGTATCCTTTCCAAATCTTTGGTTTTGTGGATTGAACCGAGTTGCGTTTCACTGTTTCCTTGATAAAGAAGGTGATAATATGATGGTCCGACCAGTCACAGGGTTGGATTGACTCCAAATGAATGACGTCACTTTTGGAGATTATTAAATTCAGGATTGAGCCTTTTTTATGTATAGGGCTGTTGCAAATTTGGGTGAGGGCTAGCTCATCAATGAAGTACTATTGACCACTTCGTCGTTGTGGTGATTCCAATGGAGATTGAAGTTACCAAGGAATATTTGGGTATTTTGCAGCCCAGTGTTCGTTGAAACCATATCCATGAGGTGTTGGGTGAAGAAGAGGTTGTCCGCCTGTGGATGATAGATGTTGTGTAGCGAGCATACTGGTTTGCCGTTGCTGCTAATGTTGAGGCGTATGTATTCGCAAGAGGGGAATAGAGCCTCTGTTTACAGTGATGTTGCTACGATGTATACAGGCGATACCTCCCCCTATTTAATCAATTCTATCCAATTTAATGATGTCGTAGTTAGGGGGCACTAGAAAGTCGACGAGTGGAGTGGAGGATTCCGTTAACCAGGTTTTGGATAACATTATCAGGTCCAACTCCTGTTAGATGATGAGGTCAGCTATATCTGCTGCATGTCTAGAGGCAGATCTACAGTTTAGAAGTGTGCATTTAAGACGGGGTGTGAAAAGGGATGAAGTGGGATCCTGAATGAGAGGGACTCTTCTTAGGTTGTTATCGATGATTCCTCTATTGTTGTGTGTAGAGGACCAGAATGGGTTGAGGGGGATAGTAGGGATGGTCATCTGAGTGGGAGTTAAGGGGTTCATGAGAGAGGTTTCATGAGAGTGTAGAAGAGAGAGAAGATCGCTCTCCGAAAATAGATTGATGCTCCGCATTGGGCAGGTTAATGTATTATGGGAGGGAACTGTTTTCCATCTGGGTGGGATAAGTTTCGAGATGAATGTAAGGTGGCACGGGCGCTCGCTCGATTTAGATGTTCTTGAGGAAATAGTGCGCCATGGTTGACTCAACATCACCTCCTTAAAAGATTGGAGTTTCTTTCTGATTTGGTGAAGTGCGGTCATAATCTCACCCAGTCTTGGGTCTGGTGCGGTTATGAGTGAGGTTGGTGGCTGTGGTATGCATGTGGATGGCTGCGATGTGGTCAGGTTGGGTGTGTTATCAAGTGCAGGTATGAGTAGTGTTGGAGGCAATGTTGTGCGTGTGGGTGGATGAGTTGTGGATGTAGATGGCTGAGTTGTGGGGGTGGCTGACTGGTGTGTGGGTATGGGAGGGGTAATTGGGAGTGGGGTGTGCTCTGAGGGCAGCGTGTTTTTAGAGAGGTAATGGGGTGTCATATTATGTGCCAGCAACTGACCTGGGGGGTGGCTGTGATGGGGGAATACGTGTAAGGAGAAACATGGGGCAAGTATGAAGTAACGGGAGAGATGGTTATGGGGGGATGATGTTAGGGGGGAGGGGAGCTATAATCTTATGCTGAGGGGGTTCAATATCTACTGGTGGAGCATATGCTGTCTCCGACGTGCTGGGAGGTAGAGTGTGTGGGTTTTGTGAAGTGATGTGGGGTGTGTTGGTGGGAGGGGTAGTCTGAATGGAAGTACTTTATGAATCCGATGTCAGTAGTGGACAGGGTGGACGAGGGGCAAGGCTGTCAGGCGTGCTGGGAGGTAGAGTGTGTGGGTTTGATGAGGTGATGTGAGGTGTGTTGGTGGGAGGGGTAGTCTGGGTGGAGGTATCGGAAGAATCCAATGCCAGTAGTGGATGGGGTGGTAGAGGGGCGAGGTTGTCAGATGGGGTGGGTGATGTTACCCCTTGTGTTGTGAAAATGGGAGTAGTTTGGGTAGCAAATTGGAGTTTAGACACTAGATTTTTAATGATGGGGAAGATGTTGTCCAAGAGATTTAAACTCTGTGGCTTGAATAAGGATAGTTCTGTTATTGTAGATGGTGATAGTTGCTGGCACTTGGAAGAGCTGCGAGGGGGAAATACAAATAACTAGACCATGCACGGTTTTCCTTGTGGAAGAGATTGAGAGTGAAGCTAGGAATGCTTTCCTCCATTGGGCTCTTCGTTTTGTGTGGAAAATGATATCAGTGGTTGTAAGACTGTTGTGTGGTGAGAAATAGAGATCAGCAAAGAGAGTTTCAGGGTGAAGTTTTATAAAATTGTGCTTGAATCGTTTGGCTGATTTTTTTGAGAGGTTGGGGGGATAAATGATGTTGTAGGTGTGTGTGCCTGTGAGCTCCATGATATGACCAGCACAGTAGGTGAAATGATATGAGGCGCGAGGTGGGTATGAGCCTCGTAGGGGTTCGTGGTATGTGGCGAGGAGTGCTTGGGGGTGGGTGGGTAAGGCAAGGTGAAGACAGCAAATGAGGGGGTGGCTAAATAGACATGGGCTGAATGGAAAACGAGGGTGGGATCTCAAGTATCCTGGTGGTTGCACCAGGGGTGGGGGGGTGCAGAGTAGGATGTGGGGGAAAAAAGAGGAAGGAAAAGATACGGGCATAGAAATAGAAAAACATGGAATATATCGAGGGGAGAATGTAAAGAGATTCTGACCTGAGGTGATATGGCGGAGAGGATGGTCTACGCAGAGATTGTGGTTTATACCTCTATGGTAGAGACAGTCTAAGATGGCCCACTCTTTGGGATAGATCTTACTGATCAACTATGTAGTGCATTGTCTGTTTCCATTAAGTGTTGGAGAACCAGTGTAGTCCTGGTTCACTGTCCATTAAGCTATTGGGGATCTATGGGCTATCTAGTGTAGTCCTGTTTCACAGTCTGTAAGACTGTTCTGGCTAAATAGTCCTATTTCAGTTGTGACAAAATTGTATACATAGGAGATGCAGTTAAACATAATTAGAAGTGACCAGTGGATGGGGAGGCCCATTGTCCTTGTAATTTATGACCTTGGCCATTTTAAGAGAGTAGAACACAGAGCCACTGCCATCTTAATAAGTATGTAGATATACATAAGGATACAGATCAAGAAATAAAAATATAGTAAAATGTCACAAAGGCATCATTACCTTAACACGATGTCCACGCTGAGGTTGTTTTTTGGCATAATTAGATTGATCTGCTGGCTTCATCAAGGCCCCCTTTGTTGCATGAGAGCTATGTTTCCAGGGTGTCATGGCCGCAATGTAAATATTCCTTTCTTTTCTTTTCAACTGTGTCTTCCGTCAAACGAGCTACATCGGACGCGCTATCTGCGTTATTGTGTGCTGTTGTGTGCTGCTACAGAGGGGGTGGGCCGTGTAGAGACTGCACTCCGTAGCCTGGAAGTCTTCTTCTTGTAGTCTTGCCGCCTTGCTCTTTGGGTCTCCGGGGGGCCGCTGCCGCTGTTTTAATCTTATGCATGTTGCTGTTGGTGCTGGCCCTTATAGTTAGTATACTGCATTTTAGAGCAATGTACAGAGCTTGTTATTTGAAAATAAACCTTTTGCACTTACAGAAACTCTGTGGTATTAGGTGTGGATTGTGTTCTTAAAGGAGTGAGTGAGTGAAAGGGTGTGCATTGCTTCCACGACTCAGAGAGGTCGGGAGTGTAGTGTTATGTTCCTGGTTGTCTAATCATTGGGTTTCTTCGGGTGGTCGGGGAGCCTCAGCTAATGAGACACTATAGCTAGTCGGTCAGGGTCTGTGGGTGAGGTGTGAAGAAGGTCCAACCTCCTATCAACAACGTCCTGTACATAGTTCTTTATGTGCAGAATCCCTACAACAGTAGTAGTATGTACTAGTATCATATAAAAAATAGTTAAATATCTGGTTGGGCATTTTGTTGGTGGGAATTTTCTAAAAGCCTCAATATTAAGAAGACTAGAAGAGGACAACCCAAAGGACTGGACTCAGTGGCTAGAGCGATTGGTGAATCAGAGTTTTATTTAAAACCTTTAAAATAAAGAGTGGCCACCTGGGCAAGCTTAGCTACAGACAGACTAATAGTAGTAGTAGTAGAGTCATAGGAGAGGCAGTTAGAGGCAGGGATAACAATAATTTAGAAACTGATTCTCTAGATTGAACATTGAAGAAGATTTCATACAAAATAGAATTAGGAGGACTTACTGGGGCGAGCAGCAGAGCCCTCGTTAGACGCGCGTTCCTGGCCCTGGGAGGCATCTTTCCCAGCTCTCGCCGACTCCGACCCCGTCTTCCTGCCCCTGGGTGCTGATCATGAAGGATGTAAGAAAGAAAGAAACAAACATGGATGATTGGTGTGAAACATTTAAAATATTTTTTAAAACGCTAGAAAAAACATTTATGGAAACAACGATTGCAATAAAATTGCAAATCTGGTAGACTAGTAGTATTGCGGGATTCGAGGTCCGTCTTGTTATTATTTAATATATTTATGAACAATATTCCAGTGTTCCATTCTGATTCCAAAATACTAACTAAGCCAAAGTACCGCCTGTCCTAGCCCTCCTATTCCAGAAGGACCAATTGTTCACTAAGTTTGCAAAAATGCAATGGAGGACACATGCATACATTTTTGCATACACCAAATTGTAGAATTGATTGGTTCCTGCTAATGTTCTGCTAGTGATAAATAATAAGCCTATATTACCACTCAATAAACAAACTACAAAAGGTTCTACTAAAGACTGGGGTAAGCAGCACTCAGCAACACGTAACCACTAAAAAACTTACCTCATAATAACAAGTAACTAAACTAAACCTATCAGTCCACCACTATCTCTTCTTAGTGATAGGAGGACAAATGAAGGACTAGAGTCTCTCTAGCATAACCTAAATTAATTTATCTAAAGTAAACTCTTACATAATCATGCCAAGCGAGTACAAACTTGGAAACAAGTAAGATTAGTAGCGCCGAGCACCGGTGTCATAACAATCACAGAAGATTTTTAAACGTAATTTACCTGCAAGGTAAGCAGCAGCATTCTTGCTGTTCGGGGAAAAAATGTATTCGCAATATTTAACACAGAGCAGAAGAACACAAAGTAGTAATATTAACTAGCTACTCACCAAGCCCCGGGATCTCTACTCCTAGCGGGTCCAGCAGGTCCTGCTCCCGGTCCAAGATATCGGACCACCGGTGCGTCAGCTGGTTATTGGTGCGCCGGACACCACAGCAGTGAAACACTGCCTGGCACACCTTTCCCCACTGCTGCCGACGCTCCCAGATTCCGTACACGGACATAGGCCTGCCGCCTGCTGCCAGGGTTAAGGGGAGGTGGCGCTGGACAAAAGAACAAAAGTGCGGCCACCTCCGTCTAACTAAATAAGGCCTGTGCATGCAACCCATGTGGGCGCAACCTTCCACAGGGAAGGCGGTTGCGGCTGTGGCTGCGAGCAGCCCTGCCCTTGCCCTTGGCTTTGCCCTCTCCCTTGGCCATGGATCCCGGACTCTGGGGGGGTGGGCGGAAAAGAAAAGGGCGGGATTGGAAAAGTGGGTAAATGAAAAACCAAGTTATAGCAAAAGAGTAAAAAAGTAGTAGAAGAAGTAACAAAAAGTAGAAAAAACTCAAAATATAGAATCAGGAAAATAGAGAGATAGATAATAAATAAAAAAAGATTTTTAAAAAGTGTACAGAAACAAAGGATTGTAAAGATAGAGGGAGGATAGAAAACCAGGCCCAGAACCATAGAATGGAGTGAAAAACAAGATGGCTGCGCCCGTTGTGAATACGTGGGCAGGTTTGTGTGACATTTACCCCCCGAACACGCAAAACGCATCGCAAGCACATAATACGCGTTCCCAAACAGGAAGAACTCATCGCTGATGGGCGGGAGCATGCAATACGCAACCCGGAACAGGAAATAAGTATCGCAAACGGGCGGGACAAGCGAAAAACAACATTGCCTCACCCATTAGCGACCGCATGGGCAAGTTGGCAACACCTTTCAACGCGCTCACACAAAGAATCATCATGAACAGGCGGGGCAAGCAATTCTGCATCTACTTGGAAGTTCCGTGTGTTTGCAAAAAATGTGGGTGGTTTCGCGGAGATTTGCGCAGCGCGACTACGCAAATTCCATCCACCCCTAGTAGGATACTGGATGTATTTAGCAAATTAACCGACTGCTACTGAATTGCTATTTGCACAGGTTGGATTTGCTTAAGCTATTCTTTTTTATTGTTGCTAATTTCAAATTGAATATTTCAGTTGAACTTGAACTTTGGACTTTGTCTGCTTATAAACTGACTGATACCTACGGCCCTTTGCACATTTTAAGTGATGCTCTGCTATCTCCTTCAACTTGCTGCTAATTCTGAATTGATCCTCCCATTGAAACGGCACTGTGGATTTTATTCGGTATACGATTGTAATGTTGAAAACCTTAAGCATTCTTCGTACTAGGATAATTGACAATATTGACTGCTCTCACTTAAATGAATTCCATCCTTGCTAAAGCAGGTCTTTGATAACTATATGATGATTTGTGGAATGAGCTCTGTTATGTTTTATTATTTGTAATAATATGTAACTTTTTTATGTGGACCTCCCGGTAGTTCCAAATCTTTATTAAATATTGAATTGAATTGTCCTAGGTCACTTAACAAAAATATTAGGAAGCCCGTAATATGCCTAGAATTGAAGATTTGATGGTAAGGCTGAATATATTGTGAAAATATCTCGCAAATTAAATTTAGGATCTGATTAACATCAAATTGCTCTTTCTAATTCATCCAAGTATTTTACAGCTCTAGATACATCGGATGGGGTTTCTAGTTCAGAAGGATGACTTTTGGCAACAGCGAACAGGTAACGTCATTGTCATTGGCAAATTTTGGTAAACAGTCATAATATCGATTCCAAAATATAGAATGGACATAATATCGAAGTAAAAATATAGAATGGACAAAATATCGAATGGACACAATATAGTGGTTAAAAATATCAAATTTAAGGTAAGTAATATCGATTTTCAAAATATAGAAGTCAAAATATCGAAGTATACAATATAGGCATTAAATATATCGATTTTTTAATAATATCAATTTTTCTAAAGTGTTTTGTATGTTAGTATATGTGTGAAAAGTGTATATTAATTTTTGTAATGTATGTTTAATGTATTTTAAGTAATGAATTTTATGTTATTTAATGTTTGCGTAATTTCATTCTGTAGCGGGTTGTGGGTTTATAGGGGAATAGGGTGGGAAGTAATTTAATTATATTAAATTAAATAATAATTTTTAGCAATTATTATTAATTTTTAATTAAATTTTGCTTTCTAGTTCTGTAGCGGGTTGTGGGTTTATAGGGGAATAGGGTGGGAAGTAATTTAATTGTAATTAATTAAATATTTTTATTTATTTATTGGTGTTCATTTTGAATTTATTGTTATTTTTTAAATGGTAATTATTTTTTATTAATTGCCAATTAATTTGTATTAATTGATTAATTGTTAATTATGTTAATTTTCTAAATTTATTTTCTGTAGCGGGTTGTGGGTTTATAGGGGAATAGGGTGGGAAGTAATTTAATTGTAATTAAGTAAATAATTTTTTTCATTTATTGGTATTGATTTTAAATGTATTGTTAATTAATTTTTAATTGGTAATTAATTTCTATTAATTGGCAATTAATTTTTATTAATTGGTAATTATTTTGTATTAATTAAATATTTGATAATTATGATAATTGTATTAATGTATTTTCTGTAGTGGGATGTGGGTTTATAGGGGAATAGGGTGGGAAGTAATGTAATTGTAATTAATTACATATTAAAAATACTTTTAGTGTATTGATAATTAATTTACTGTTAACTTTTTATTGGTATTAATTTTTATTATTAATTAGTTTTTGTTATTGAAAATTAATTAGTTGTTAAATAATTATGAATAGGTTATTAATGTTTAATAACTAATATGTAGTTGTATTTCTAATTAATTATTACATAATATTAAATTGGTTATTAATTTCAATTAATGTTTTATTGGTATTGATATTTAATTTATTTTTAATAATATATTAAATCATTACTTTCCCTAATGTTAAACTCACTGGAGTGGGAATAGTAATTTTCACCCTCCCGCTATCCAACGCTTTCCCTACTGTTGCACTCTCTGGAGTGGGAATAGTATTTTTTACCCCTACGCTATCCAACGCTTTCCCTACTGTTGCACTCTCTGGAGTGGGAATAGTAATTTTTACCCCTACGCTATCCAAAGCTTTTCCTACTGTTGCACTCTCTGGAGTGGGAATAGTAATTTTTACCCCTACGCTATCCAACGCTTTCCCTACTGTTGCACGCTCTGGAGTGGGAATAGTAATTTTCACACTCCCGCTATCCAACGCTTTCCCTACTGTTGCACTCTCTGGAGTGGGAATAGTATTTTTTACCCCTCCGCTATCCAACGCTTTCCCTACTGTTGCACTCTCTGGAGTGGGAATAGTAATTTTTACCCCTACGCTATCCAATGCTTTCCCTACTGTTGTACTCTCTGGAGTGGAAATAGTAATTTTTACCCTTCCAATATCCAACGCTTTCCCTGCTGTTGCACTCTCTGGAGTGGGAATAGTAATTTTTACCCCTACGCTATCCAACGCTTTCCCTACTGTTGCACGCTCTGGAGTTGGAATAGTAATTTTTACCCTCCCGCTATCCAACGCTTTCCCTACTGTTGCACTCTCTGGAGTGGTAATAGTAATTTTTACCCTTATGCTATCCAACGCTTTCCCTACTGTTGCACTCACTGGAGTGGGAAAAGTGATTTTTACCACTACGCTATCCAACACTTTCCCTACTGTTGCACTCTTTGGAGTGGGAATAGTAATTTTTACCCCTACGCTATCCAACGCTTTCCCTACTGTTGCACTCTCTGGAGTGGGAATAGTATTTTTTACCCCTACGCTATCCAACGCTTTCCCTATTGTTGCACTCACTGGAGTGGGAATAGTATTTTTTACCCTCCCGCTATCCAACGCTTTCCCTACTGTTGCACTCTCCGGAGTGGGAATAGTAATTTTTACCCTTACGCTATACAACGCTTTCTCTACTGTTGCACTCACTGGAGTGGGAATAGTATTTTTTACCCCTACGCTATCCAACGCTTTCCCTACTGTTGCACTCTCTGGAGTGGGAATAGTAATTTTTACCCCTACGCTATCCAAAGCTTTCCCTACTGTTGCACTCTCTGAAGTGGGAATGGTATTTTTTACCCCTACGCTATCCAACGCTTTCCCTACTGTTGCACTCACTGGAGTGGGAATAGTATTTTTTACCCCTACGCTATCCAACGCTTTCCCTACTGTTGCACTCACTGGAGTAGTAATATTAAATTTTACCCTCCTGCTATCCTACGGTAAAATATTGTACATTTTTTATTAATGACTTAAATTAATTATATCTTCATTTTAAGGTTATTTGAGTATTTTTAAGTATGTTTTAATTAATTATATTTATTATTTCATTAATTTTAAATTACTTTTAAGACATTTAAAAAAATTCGATATTTTGACTGACTATATTTTTTACAGACTATATTTTGGATTTGATATTTTTGTACTTACCTGTTTGTAGATAGGAATTCGATATTTTGGCATTCTATATTTTGGTGACTATATTTTGGTAAGTCTATATTTTGTCATTCTATATTATGTCAGTGATCCGCAAATTTTACATTACATTTCTTCCAAATTTTGCATCGATAGATGAACCTATTATCAAGCTACTTAAGGAAAGAGTGGATTGTGTCTGGGGTCCTCAAGAAAAGGAGGCTTTTATTCACATCAAATCTGATTTGTTGTTAGCACGTTTATTCCAGCAATACATTTCAGGTTTCAGAGTGTGTGTCACAGTAAATGCTAGTGACAGCTGTAGTTACCCTGAGATTTAAAATGTTTGATTGTATAGTTGCTTTTGCTTCTAGAGTTTTTAAAAATATTCAGAGAAATCCTATTTAGTTATTGAAAAAGTATTGTTAGCCTATACATGTGCTGTATAAAAATGTAGACATATATTATGAGGAATACATTTCCAACTTAAAACAGATCACAAACCTTTGGTTTACATATTGAACAGATCATCTCGTCATTCTGAAAAACTATCTGCAAGACTTACCGCCCATTCCATACAATTGTTAGAATGCAATTTTTCTGTGGTTCATGTACCAGGTTCTACTAATAAAGGGGCTATTTTTTAATCTCAATTTACCATTATAGAGGAAGATACAGAAACAAAAGGTGATTTGAAGAGTGTGTTACTCAACAGTCAGTGTTGTATGTCCAAAAATGAATGGATTGCAGCACTTTTATCTGCTCTTACATTGTGCGAGGTTTCCAAATATATCACTGATGGTTAGCCTAAAGAAAAAAATATTACAGTCGATTTTCAGATTTTATCTAAAATTTCACCTGAGCTCTTTCTAATTGATGGTACTATCTACAGATGGGAAAGATTAGTATCCCCTTGTTCTTTAACAGGTCATTAGATTTAACTCATATTGGGAATTTAGGCATGACATAAGCAATAAAAGGTCATGTGAAACTTACTGATGGCCAAAAATTGATTTTGATGTCGAAAAGAAAGTGAGGTATTGTGAGGCAAGTTGCAAAGCAGACAAGCTTTTGACTGTTAAAAATCCTCCAATGGTAAAGGTAGACTTGCCTAAGAATGCCTGGGAAAAAGTGAAATAGGATTTCCTGGGTCAATTTTCCTGTTGTAATGACAAGTATGCTTTAGCTCTTTTAAAATGTATTGATTACAGAACAACACTGATTATGAGTGTCTGGTATTTGGTATGGAAGTAGGGCACTTATGGAAGACCTCTGGAAAACCCATACACTTTAGAAAAGTGCTTGAACAAACAGAAAAAGCAGTTCCCTGAAAGTAAACAATGTAAGGATACTACAAGCCAGCCAATCAAAAGGATGGTAAAGAAGGGTGCTTTATGGGAAGGATAAAGAAAAAAAGAGAAATTCACACCATTAAATAGGAATCAAGCAAATGAAAGTGAGATTATAGCCAACCAATGGCACTGTAAGATTTTGGGGGCATATTATCAAGAACGGCAATAAAATTATCGCTGCTTTAGCGGCAGAAAATTGCAGCTAAAGTGGCGATAATGGGCTTGATAATATGCCCTGGAAAATTCCAAAAGAAGCCCATGTTCACACCAGAACATGGACTTGTATTGGAATTCTCAAGGGCATATTATCAAGCCCATAGTTTTCTGCCGCTAAAGCGGCGATAATTTTTAACGCCATCCTCGATCATATACCCCTTGGTATTTTCACACATTGTCTTTTGCCTCTAGGCATCTTGCACTCTGTGGTAGGAAAGATCTAAAATCACATAGTTTAGTGTGTCATTTTGGTCCTTAATATCGAGAATTACACTCATATCATAGAATATCAAACAGAACTACTTTGCAAATTTTATGTATTCTGAAATACAAAAATACAGTCAACATTTTGCTTAAATGCATTCCTTTGAAAATAGCTGAAATCCCTCTGCATCAGTTTACAGACATCCAGATATAAAGGGAATATTAGCATAAGGTCTTCATTCTTCTTCACATTTTACAGACTATGGGCCAGATGTAGGTAATTCCTATTTACCGACTCTTAAATACCGAATCATACCGATTCGGTATTTAAGAGTAGGTAAATAGGAAGGAGGCATATGTAGGTAAATCTTATTTTCCAATTACCGATTCGGTAAGATTCGGTATTTACCGATTTTGTAAATACCGAATCATTATTTCACATTGATTCCTATGGGCCTTGAAGCCCATAGGAATCAATGGGAAATACAGATTCGGTATTTACAGAATCGGTAAATACTGAATCCTGCAAGGGTGCAGGGGGTGTCACTTTGACACCCTCTAGCACCCCAAGTACAGGCTTGTGTGACATGTGGCACACATACATGCCCTAAGGGCATGTCTGTGTGTCACATTGCACAGGTGTGCATGCACAGATGTGCATGCACACCTGAATTCGGTATTTTACCACACAATAGGATTGTGTGGTAAAATACCGACTCTTAAGGGCCTGTGACACTCTTAGGAGTGTCAGCTACATATGGATTTTCAGAATCGGTATATTTACCGATTCGGTAAAATACGGAAGTGGTAAATTTTCCCGAATCGGTAAATATACCGATTCTGCAAATAACGACCCACCTACATCTCAAAAGCCAAATACCGGTCGGTAACAGCCGAAATCGGCCGTTACCGACCGGTATTTGGCTACCTATATCTGGCCCCATATCTATACACCTGGCAAGTAATACATGAACA
This sequence comes from Lissotriton helveticus, assembly GCF_964261635.1. Classification (NCBI taxonomy): domain Eukaryota; kingdom Metazoa; phylum Chordata; class Amphibia; order Caudata; family Salamandridae; genus Lissotriton; species Lissotriton helveticus. The sequence continues at coordinate 1,192,890,367 of NC_136057.1, read as the reverse complement.
TAATATAACCCAAATATAACCTAACAAAAATAACTCACCTCTGGAGTTAATAATATAAACATTATGGTCAAAGAAGCAATCCTTTTGTAAACAATATTCAAGCCATGATATTTATGATAGAAAACATTTTTTTATATTTTGATATACTGCCCTGTTTGAAATAGTTTGTTAACAGCACATGAACGTCAGGACTTCAATGAGCTGGCAATACTATTTTAAACTGGAATAAATTTGCTTGTTTACAGACTCTTGGCAAACCCCTTAAATGTAACATTTCATATGAGTTAAAATGGGGCAAAACCTTATGAACCTGGCATCTACCTAAACTTTATATTCTCAAAATATTTTCATACAAGATGTGCACTCAACAAAACATTCTGTAAACACCATGTACACATTTAGGGCCCGATTTACAAAGGTAAAGTGAGACGAAAGTCTAACTGTATGGCTTTCGGTATTCACAAAGGGTGTTTACTTCTTGCAAATGCTATTTGTGAAGATCGAAAGTCATAAAGTTAGACTTTCATCTCACTTTGCCTTTGAGAATTGGGCCCTTAGGTTGAAATGGTTTTCAACATCTTTGTGTACTGATGGAAACACATGGTTTTCCAAAACTTAAGACGTGTTACGATTTCTTATATATGATTTTCATACAACTTTAAAAGCAAAAACAATATCCCGACTCATGCAATTGTCAATTGTGTCAAACTTGTGTGCATTAACTCTTTGGAATCTCATAACAACCACCTCACAAGGACATCAATTATCCCTTGTTTTGCTTGTCTAGATACGTTTTTATAGAAGGAGTTCTACGGGGAGTTGTGAGGCTTGTCCTGAAAAGTGTTAGGTCTTTTCTGTGTGAAACCTGTGAGAACTAGAAAGTGCTTCTCTCAAGGAACCAGGAGTGGTGTTAATCCCCTTTTGATTATGGTGCTCTATGGCTGAGCCTAGTCAACAAATCAATACATTCAATAATATGTGAAGCACATTAGGCTCCAGAAAAAGGTCAGAGAATATTTTAGTATCAAACCATGAAGGATAAACAAAAGTAATTTGTTTACAGAAAGCAAATATCCAAACAGGTAGCCATGCCTGGATGCTGATAAATACATACAATACAAAAGGAAAGCAGATACACATGGAAATACATTATTCAAAATATTTCAAACACAATTTTATCCTGTAGGGGTTTGGGGTCTGCCCATCCTGGACTTCTTGCAGAGGTGACATAAGCAGCCCACAGACTTTAATTGGAGACTTGCAAAACTGGACAAGAAACTCTTATACATATTGTATATATGTATCCAAAGCTCCTAAGAGGTAGGAGGTGGTTATTGGGTGAGTGTTTTTAACAATCTGAAGGAGTGGAAATGAGGGCAGGCAATTATGGGGGCGCTGTACCCGGACAACACAGCTTTGAAAATTAGAGTGGCAACATTCCTGTCTACATTCCAGTAAAAAAAATTCAGAGCCAAAAGGATTAAAACAAACAATATGCACAGCAGAAATACACTGTATGCCCAATGTACAGCTGTACTTTTAATTAAATTGCCGTAGAATGCATTTTATCACAATTTTATACTGACATAACTCCCTCACATTGTTTTTCCCGCAATGTAGCCTGTGATCTTACTGTGCTTTTCTAATGCCATAATGTCCTCGTAACACCTTCTTTTCTTTCTCTTTCTTCAGTCACCTTTTTTTTGCAAACATTTTAATTAATCATAAAATAAAAAAACTCACAAAAATGTACATAATTTACGAGTCTTTGGTGTCAGCATGCACGAAAAAGGAACGCTGTCTTTAGTGCATCTTGCTGTCTGTAGACTTTAAATAAGTCCTCTCAGTGCAGATTTTCTGTGTCCAGATCTGTCATATAAGGCATGGTCAACCAATGCATGTCCATACACATCGGGGCCTCTGTTTTATGTAAACAAACATTTGGGGGTTTGCTTCTGAAAAGAATGCAGATTGGCTTATCATGACATGGTGGTGCGCCCAGAGTTCAATTCTTACAAAGAGATGACAGAAGAATTTTGTCAGGAATGTGTTACCCCATAACAAGTTCGCTCCGAGTACCGCAGACAGTCTGTCGCCGGGGGAGGATCTAGCAGGGGCTGAGCCACTGCTTAGTGACCAAACCCCCATGGGATTTAAGGGAACTTACTAAGTTTATTTCTTTGGTTTGGGGTAAATCCATGTTTTTTTTAATGTTTTTTTAAAAATTGCCTAACTTACAAGTTAGTTCAGTGGACCTTTACTGATGCCAAAATTGGAACCTAATCTCAATACTGATTGGCTGAGATATTTTTCTACACTCGTCAATGTGACGGTTATTGAATTATCCAACCTGGTTCACAAAATACTTTGAGGAAAACATTGCTGATGTAATTCTTTCTCTCACTAATGACAGTAGAATACTTTGCATAAACTTGATTTATTTGGCCTCGGAGTGCAAATAACAGGCATTGTAATGTAAAGGGATAAATCAGCGCGAGGCGTGGTGTTATATTGTGGATAAATATATTTTACTGCTGCCTATCAGAGTTACAGATACGGTATTTCACATCGTGGTTGACTTGGCTATGACTGTTGTTACTTTCACAATCTTTGTCTGAATCTTATAGGACTCCAATAGGCAGAAGACAAATACACAGAGGGGGCTGCAACTCAGTAAGTGTGACCTCCACATGGTCTTTTCTTTGGTGCATGGATGTTATAAGTAAGTTTTGGGATGGTCCCAGTAAAAAAATAAAAATTTAGTTTATTCTGACAGAGGACAAGCCAAGCTCAATTTCCAGAAGGGTGGCAGAAGAGGACCTATTTTCTAGGTCCTTGGTGTGAGTTAAGCTAGAGACGTGGATAGGTGAATTCCAGTTTTTTCGTTTTTTTGACATGCTTGAGGTGGGGGGTAAAGGGACATGATACCAAGATCTGGGTTAAAGAATTTGCCACAAACTGCAATGGATAATCTAATATTATGAAAAGAACCACATAATGTTGTCTGCCCGATGTATAAAACACCGTGTGTGACACAAAGTTTGCATCCATGCAAGGTAAAGTGTGTGTTTTCTCATTTTCACGCGGTTTGCCCGTATGCACATGAGAGCATGTGTATGACTGTGTGCCTGTGCTATGTTACAGATACATGTGTACAGGCAAAACAGCCCTCGAGGGTTGTGCTGTGTGCCATTCAGAAGGCGCACACATTTACAACACATCATTTGGCGCTCCTTGGGAAGGGAGGCCTTGAAGAATTCCATATATATCTTCCCTCCTAAACACACACCATTCTCATCACTGCTAACCTCTAGTCTTCAGAAGAAATTTCTGAATGTAAGATAAAAGTAAAATGTGATTATCTACTTCTCTCTCAATATCTCTTTCTCCTTCTCACTCTCTCCCTCAACATCTCACTGTTCTTTATTGTTTTGGGAGTTAAGTTTCCCAGGGCCCAGTGGCAAATGCTAGGGAGTACCAGTGATATCATTCACAGCAAAAGCATAAACATTTCCGTGCCTTCCAATGCTAACATTTCAAACAGGGCAGGCTGTACTTTAAGCCTGCTTTCATAAGGCATTATAACAAACACACACATGTTCGCATTCACGAAGAAAAACATATTACCCGAAGTATATAGGGGGTTGATGCTAGCTACATAAACAAAGCTAGGGGACTCATTCTGTGGAACTTAAAGAGAACAGTTTTATGTATTTTGTAAGACTGGAGATCCCTGTGTCTTTCTCTAGCACAGCGTGTTGGTAAGCATACTAAATATCTGCGTTATGCCAAGATAAATCTAGCAGTCAATCAGTACATTGTTTTGGGGAGAAGGGGTGTCAGCTTCTAGAAGTGAACAGTGACTGCCAATTCATAGCGGCTAAGAAAAGCTTCTCTCTGTTTGACAAAAAAACCGAGGTGACGCCAATTGCTACAGTAAGGTTCTTGTTGAAAGTCAAGCTCTCCATGTGTGGCATCTGTTTCAACATCTGCTTCTAATTAGCTTTTTTTCTGAGGTGGCGACCGTGTTTCGGTGCTGAATTCATATTTCTTTTTAATAAAACAAACTGTGTTAGAAAAATAACTTTTTTCGGTAAAAAAAAAATAAGGAAAACAAACTGTATTGTTACATTTGTGCATTACAGAATGTGCTGCGCTACCTGAGAAGGATTTTTCTCCCAAAGTTGCGGTCTCTCACTTGCATGTGATAGATACCATAAACCAAACATATACAGCTAGATTCATCAAGCCGAAAATGGCTCGCTAAGGGCCTTTGCGAGTGCAATTTTTGCATTTGGGATTCATCATCCCACATGCAAAAATCGCTAATTGCGAAATTGCATATTTGCGAGGAATTGCATTTAAGGAATCTCTATTTGAGATTCCTTGAATGCAATTCATTAACCATTTTCTATTAGCTAATTCGCTATTCCTGGCCGCTATTTACCACGAAGTCAGACTTCGTGGTAAATAGCGAAAACTCTGAGTGGTATGTTACACACACACACATGTCCTTTGGACATGTGTGTGCGCAACATCTGGCTACATTTGCTTTTCAGGGGTGCTACAGGGTGTCCTTTGGACACCCCTGGCACCCTTGAAATTGCATCCTTATTTGCGATTAGCAAATTGCTAATCGCAAATAAGGAATAACTCCCCATTCACTCCTATGGGGAGTTATTCCTTATTTGAGATTAGCAATTTGCTAATCGCAAATAAGGAAGATGTAGGAATCGCAATACTTTTTGCAATTCCTACATGAATCCCGTTTTGCAAGTCCTTAATAGCGATTCCTTATGAATCGCTATTACAGACTCGCAAAACAGGACTTTGATGAATCTAGCTGATAATCCATAAACAATAGAATTATGATTATGCTGGACAAGGTTTTCTAATGTCTTTACTTTTGTCAAGTGGTGTGCAAAATTGTCTTTATTTGGGAAATTTCAAAAAATTCCATGAACGTTTCAAAAAATTACGTTTTCAAAATTACATATGAACTGCAAGTACCACGTGTGACTTCTTTTAATGCAAGTATGCATCTCTTGTGACATACTAACAGGCTATTGATTCAAGTAGAAAATGTTTCTTGGTGAGACCTTTTCTGTGTTAGCCAATCTCACGTGGACAAAGTTTATAAATATTTAAATAATTTGAATTTTTGTAATTGCTTATAAGTAAAATTCAGACATTTTGTAAATTGTGCTGTTGTGTCTACAATTTTTCCCGGGCCTTCTGTTATCAAAAATGTTATTGTGGGTGCAGGGAACCCATACATTTGAACATCCCAAAATGTTACCCAACATCTAGTCCACATTTTGATGAACAGGAGATGGTGTTAAACCTCAATTTAATGAGGCAATGTGTCCCAGAGATGAAGCACCTCACAGAATATCAAAAACAGGCAAGTAAGAGCCCACTCAATAATTGAGATGTAGTTCAAGAATACAGTTTATAGATTTATTTCAAAAATTCAAAAGAATGGTGCAGAGATAATAAATGCAAAAAGCATGAAGTCAATGCAATAAAGGCTCGCAGGTTAGGGCATTACAGAATAATGTGCAAATCAAAATAATTCTAAGTCACAAGTGAGTTGCAAAATCAATAGCGAAATGTACAGCACCCCTAGTAGCATTGGAAAGTATTCAGGAAAGTTCTGGCTCACCCTCAAAATCAGTAATTTATATATTTTCTCCATATTAACTCATTGAATTTTAAAAATCATCATGACTTGAACAAAGGTGTTACATTCTCAATAAATCAGAGCACGGTTTTCTGAAACATAATTTTTCCTTAGCACCTAAGTATTATCTCGCAGAAAAAAAGAAACAGTGAAATGTTCCTGGAGGGACAAGAAGGCATTTGGGCTTCAATAGAGGCCTAGTTAACTACAGCCAGAAAAACACAGGGGCATATTATCAAGGACGGGCGATACAGGAAACTACAGGAAACTGCCGATAAAGCGGCGATAATGGGCTTGATAATATGCTCTATGAATTCCTATCGAAACCCATGTTAGATGTGAAAACATCTAACATAGATGCTTTGGGTACGTTGCCCCTGCTAATCAGTCTCAAAGTACAAGTGTTCCCTATGTAAAGTGTAATGGTAATTGGTTGGCCATGACTGGTATGTTTGCCTTACTAGTGAAGTGCGCGGAGAAGGGAACTAAGGCCTGCAGCGTAGGGCATGCGCGCAGTTTGCTAAATTAGCATGTTGTCCTGACAAGTGCAACCACTTGTCAGGCCTTACTTTCCCTTTTACGTACACAGTGGGCACCCCTTTGGTAGGTCCCAGGTAACTCCTGGGTAGGGTGCAGTGTAAGTAAAAGGCAGGACATATACTGAGCTGTGTGCTTCCTATATGTTTAGAATGGAGAGGTGAAGTTTAGTATGTATGAACTCACAATGCCATAACACATCTTTTTATGAAAGTGGTATTGTCACTGTGTTCAGAAACCTCTCTTTTGGAAAATGGCTGAGTTTTGTTCTTTAAGCATTTCTGTGCGTCTCTGCTGAATGTCGATTGACTGTCTGGATCTGAGAGGTGAGAGGAGCTGGGGGTGGTCTTGACCCAAGTGAGGGGTTGAGATAGCACCAGGCTAACCTGCATCTGGAGAGTAGGCGGAGGAGAAGCCCGGGAGGTGAAGAGGTCTGCAGAGTGATTACGGATCCAGACCCCCAGTATCAAAGGGAGAAAGGTGACACTGGGAGGGAGACACCCAGAACTGATTTAGGCAGGGGTCAGTGAATCCCTGAACTTCAAAGACATTTAGGGGTATAACTATGAGAGCTGAGACCCTTGAACGTTGGAATGGAATAGAAATGGATTGAGACTGAAAAGGCTTAGACCCATTTCGTGGTCAAGAGGAACTTCTGTCAAGGAAGAAACAACTGAAGAGACTGCTGGAAAGGACTAACCCTTCATGATCTGGGGCTGGTCTGCAGTTTGCTGTTTTAACCAAGCAAGAGGCTGTTGGGGCTGGGTTTCGTGGGCTGGGCTCCCGTTCTTTAAGAAGACTGTGCTTTGTGCTGTGTCTTATTATCCCAAGGGCCCAAGGTGAGCTGGCTCCCTGTTTGCAAACACAGGAACATAAAAGTTTCCGGAGAAGTTTCAAGCAGGGTGCATGTCGTGGTGCACTGCAGGCATTGATGAACAGCGCCTGGTCGGCATGTGCATCGAAGGTGAAGTGAGACTCGGACACGCAGTGTGTGTGTCGTGATTCACCGCAGGCACTGGCGAAGAGCGGCTGGTCGGCGTGTGCATCGGAGGTGAAGGGAGTCTTTTTCACACATGGTGCGTGTCGTGGTGCACAGGAGGCGTTGGTGAGGAGCGCCTGATCAATGTGTGCATCAGAAGTGGAGTGAGTCTTGGACGCTCAGGGTTCATATCGGGGTGCACCGGAGGCGCTGGTGAAGAGTGCCTGGTCATCGAGTGCACCGAAGGAGAAGTGAGGCTCGGGCACAGGGAGCATGTCGGGGTGCAACCGAAGGCATTGGTGAAGAGCGCCTGTAAATCGGGGTACCGGAATTGTAGTAAGTCTCAGTGAAGCAGCATGCGTACTTTGGTGCAACCTGGGACTGTGGACGTGATCGGCTGATCATCATGTGCACCAGAAGAAAGTGAGTCTCTGCAGCGCGGTGTGCGTGTCTTGGTGCCAACTGAGACCGCAGGGAGGAGTACCTGGTGAACATGCTCTCAGAGTCGACGTGAAGTTCTATCAGCGTTGTGTGTGTGGCTTCGTGCCAGAGGAGACCCGGAGGGTGCTGTGGTAAACATGCACCCAGAGTAACGTAATCTCAGAGGCGTGCGGTACATCTGCCCTGCGGCCGCCTGAGACCTTCCTAACAGTTGTGGCCTGGACCGGAAGCCCCAGGAGGAGATGAGCTGCCTGGCCAAACCACTGAGGTCCATTAAGAAAGTTCAAGGAAATATACAACAATCACCCCCTTACACAGTATTCAACATTTATTAATAATAAGTAGTGCCCCACAGAAGAGTAGTTGATTTCTTTTCTTTTATTATCAAATGATAAAATCTTTTTTTATCTCTTTTTATATAGATCAACACATAATTTATCACATACAATCAATTCAACATGTACAATATTCTTTGTAATTCATATCAGACACAAGAGCCACCAACTAATCAGGAGAAAACCATAATTTCGGTACATGTCTGGACAACAAACATCAACAAAGAAAAGAAAAACATATAGTAAAACCTTAACACAATAACAAAAACTCACAATATTACCATTGACTCGAACAAAAGACACCATTACAAATAACGCAACATATTTCAAATATAAAATAAACAATTAACAAAATTGCGCTGACACGCGTTTCGGAAATGCCATGTACCATCCTTCATCAGGGCGCTGATTTCATATGATGCTTTGGAATTCAGAAATACATTCTGTCTAACATTATAATATAATATTATTCAGATACATTCGGGGCTCCATAAGATATATATACCAAACTCTCTGGGAACAAAACGAGGCACAATAAATAATTCTATACATGTTTATACTAATATCTTTTTATCTTAAAAACACACAAAGGAGCAAATTTACTTAAACCTGTGAGTCCAATACAAACCAAATAGGTGCGATATACCTGAGAAATAACCGCTGCCATAAATACATAAAATTTAGAAAAAAAATGACAATATAATACAGAAATCCAATGTGGACAGTACATCCCATGAGAAATATAGATACCCAACAAAACGATATATAGAAAATAGAGAAAAATAAATTCCAAAAAGGATATTCCACATACTTTAAGGCCATAGAGAATCACAGATGCTAATAGGTATTGACTATGCTTCAAAAGTGTACTGAATTTCAAGATAGAATCTGTAAAGACAATCAAGGGTTTAGACTATTGTCATACCCTCCTCTATTGAAATCTCCTTAACAACAAAACAATAGAAAATGGCAAGCCTACTTTATAAGACAAAGCATAGGAGACGTCCTATATTCACTGGTTCCACGCTGAGGTCTTCAGACTAAAAACAAGTTTCAGACTGAAATACAAGAAAGAAGAAAAATCACTCTCTCATGCTCTCGCCTCACTACTCTAAAATAAAGTGGAAAAAATCTATCCCTGTACGTACTTTGAAAGTTCAAGGAAGTATTCAAATACGAATGTCGCCAGGCTGTAGAATTAGGTTATGGTCTGGATCCAGAATAATTGCTAGTTAAGGACCAAATGGATACAGACAAGTAATTAAACCCATCAAATTACCAGTATCTTGCAGTCTAGAAAATACTGCATATACCCTCACTTACAGTTGTCTTAAGAAAAGTCAAATGTAGGGGCGTATCATTCCAGATAGAGAAGTTTACGTCATATGGTCATCTAAGATGTCGCCATTCTCCTCTTCAGTATGATATAAATAGCTGAAAAGTGAAAAGAGAGATCTGTAGACACACACGTCACGAAGCAATTAATTTCAAGAGTACAAAATCACATTCCTACACTTAAACAAAGCTCAGTCTGATATAAATAACTGAAACACTTAATTTTGAGAATAAAAAAATCACATTCCGACTCTTGAACAGGGCTCCATGATTAGAACATTGTCTCGATATTCTTATAACCATGTCAAGATTACAAGGAGACACACGAGGAAAGCATAAAATAAGCACCCAAACCGAGGTCGGAAGAGAATGCCATCGTCTTGTGGCCTGTAAAGATATTAATGCAACAGTACTAATTACGTAAGTATAGAAACGTCCCCTCTTAATTTACGGCACCGCCATCCTGTGATACACCCAGGCCTGAGTAAGAGGAGGACTGGGGCCCCGACTTATATCCCGTGGAACCGTTACTGAAAAAATACAAACCCTTTCACCTGCGGGTAAAAGGTACAGACCAGTAACCCACAATGCGCAACACTGTCGTGTCATATTAGATGTAGACTGCCGTTCAAAACAGATAAGGAACCGCACCGTTTCTCTGCAGCAAAAATGGGAGCCATCTTAAAGTGGCAAAAAATATATAGTATTCGAGTGTATCCAGGGGCTGAAAAAAACGGGCATAAAATGCTGGTGACGATACAGAAAAGGGGGTGGTGATGAACAAAGTGTCTGAATTAAGCAGACCACTCTTACCCAGTCCAAAGATCAGGGCTTGATCCATCACCGTTATTTATCTCACTGCCCCATCCCAGCTCAGAACCTGGCTATATGCAAATTAGTCTGTCCCTGGCCCAGTGCATCATGGGAACAGGGCAGACCAAACTACCAAGCCAATTCATCACCAGAAAGGAGACAAGCTACCGGGGACCGGTTTCTGGCATTTCAGCCTCTTCGGCCCGGCTTGCTTGAATCCTGATGGAGCAGTGAGAAAGGGACTCATGTCTGAGTATACCCTGCCACACCTATAGTGGCCAAAAACGATACAGAAAAGGGGGTGGTGATGAACAGAGTGTCTGAATTAAGCAGACCACTCTTACCCAGTCCAAAGATCAGGGCTTGATCCATCACCGTTATTTATCTCACTGCCCCATCCCAGCTCAGAACCTGGCTATATGCAAATTAGTCTGTCCCTGGCCCAGTGCATCATGGGAACAGGGAAGACCAAACTGCCAAGCCAATTCTTCACCAGAAAGGAGACAAGCTACCGGGGACCGGTTTCTGGCATTTCAGCCTCTTCGGCCCGGCTTGCTTGAATCCTGATGGAGCAGTGAGAAAGGGACTCATATCTGAGTATACCCTGCCACACCTATAGTGGCCAAAAACGATACAGAAAAGGGGGTGGTGATGAACAGAGTGTCTGAATTAAGCAGACCACTCTTACCCAGTCCAAAGATCAGGGCTTGATCCATCACCGTTATTTATCTCACTGCCCCATCCCAGCTCAGAACCTGGCTATATGCAAATTAGTCTGTCCCTGGCCCAGTGCATCATGGGAACAGGGCAGACCAAACTACCAAGCCAATTCTTCACCAGAAAGGAGACAAGCTACCGGGGACCGGTTTCTGGCATTTCAGCCTCTTCGGCCCGGCTTGCTTGAATCCTGATGGAGCAGTGAGAAAGGGACTCATATCTGAGTATACCCTGCCACACCTATAGTGGCCAAAAACGATACAGAAAAGGGGGTGGTGATGAACAGAGTGTCTGAATTAAGCAGACCACTCTTACCCAGTCCAAAGATCAGGGCTTGATCCATCACCGTTATTTATCTCACTGCCCCATCCCAGCTCAGAACCTGGCTATATGCAAATTAGTCTGTCCCTGGCCCAGTGCATCATGGGAACAGGGCAGACCAAACTACCAAGCCAATTCTTCACCAGAAAGGAGACAAGCTACCGGGGACCGGTTTCTGGCATTTCAGCCTCTTCGGCCCGGCTTGCTTGAATCCTGATGGAGCAGTGAGAAAGGGACTCATGTCTGAGTATACCCTGCCACACCTATAGTGGCCAAAAACGATACAGAAAAGGGGGTGGTGATGAACAGAGTGTCTGAATTAAGCAGACCACTCTTACCCAGTCCAAAGATCAGGGCTTGATCCATCACCGTTATTTATCTCACTGCCCCATCCCAGCTCAGAACCTGGCTATATGCAAATTAGTCTGTCCCTGGCCCAGTGCATCATGGGAACAGGGCAGACCAAACTACCAAGCCAATTCTTCACCAGAAAGGAGACAAGCTACCGGAGACCGGTTTCTGGCATTTCAGCCTCTTCGGCCCGGCTTGCTTGAATCCTGATGGAGCAGTGAGAAAGGGACTCATGTCTGAGTATACCCTGCCACACCTATAGTGGCCAAAAACGATACAGAAAAGGGGGTGGTGATGAACAGAGTGTCTGAATTAAGCAGACCACTCTTACCCAGTCCAAAGATCAGGGCTTGATCCATCACCGTTATTTATCTCACTGCCCCATCCCAGCTCAGAACCTGGCTATATGCAAATTAGTCTGTCCCTGGCCCAGTGCATCATGGGAACAGGGCAGACCAAACTACCAAGCCAATTCTTCACCAGAAAGGAGACAAGCTACCGGGGACCGGTTTCTGGCATTTCAGCCTCTTCGGCCCGGCTTGCTTGAATCCTGATGGAGCAGTGAGAAAGGTACTCATGTCTGAGTATACCCTGCCACACCTATAGTGGCCAAAAACGATACAGAAAAGGGGGTGGTGATGAACAGAGTGTCTGAATTAAGCAGACCACTCTTACCCAGTCCAAAGATCAGGGCTTGATCCATCACCGTTATTTATCTCACTGCCCCATCCCAGCTCAGAACCTGGCTATATGCAAATTAGTCTGTCCCTGGCCCAGTGCATCATGGGAACAGGGCAGACCAAACTACCAAGCCAATTCTTCACCAGAAAGGAGACAAGCTACCGGGGACCGGTTTCTGGCATTTCAGCCTCTTCGGCCCGGCTTGCTTGAATCCTGATGGAGCAGTGAGAAAGGGACTCATGTCTGAGTATACCCTGCCACACCTATAGTGGCCAAAAACGATACAGAAAAGGGGGTGGTGATGAACAGAGTGTCTGAATTAAGCAGACCACTCTTACCCAGTCCAAAGATCAGGGCTTGATCCATCACCGTTATTTATCTCACTGCCCCATCCCAGCTCAGAACCTGGCTATATGCAAATTAGTCTGTCCCTGGCCCAGTGCATCATGGGAACAGGGCAGACCAAACTACCAAACCAATTCTTCACCAGAAAGGAGACAAGCTACCGGGGACCGGTTTCTGGCATTTCAGCCTCTTCGGCCCGGCTTGCTTGAATCCTGATGGAGCAGTGAGAAAGGGACTCATGTCTGAGTATACCCTGCCACACCTATAGTGGCCAAAAACGGTGTTGGATCTAGCCCTGATCTCTTGACTGGGTGAGAGTACTCTGCTTAATTCAGAGACTCTGTCCATCACCACCCCTTGTTGTAAATAATTTTGTCCACCCTAAGCGTGGAAGGGTATACTCAGATGTGAGTCCCTTGCTCATTGCACCATCAGGATTCAAGCAAGCCGGGCCGAAGACGCCTGAAATGGCAGAAACCGGTCCCCGGAAGCTTGTTTCCTTCCCAGTGTAAGAATTGGCTTTTGTAGTCTGGTCTGCCCTGTTCCCATGATGCACTGGGCCAGGGACGGACTAATTTGCATACAGCCAGGTTCTGAAACTGGGATGGTGCAATGAGCTAAAAAACGGTGTTGGATCTAGCCCTGATCTCTTGACTGGGTGAGAGTACTCTGCTTAATTCAGAGACTCTGTCCATCACCACCCCTTGTTGTAAATAATTTTGTCCACCCTAAGCGTGGAAGGGTATACTCAGATGTGAGTCCCTTGCTCATTGCACCATCAGGATTCAAGCAAGCCGGGCCGAAGACGCCTGAAATGGCAGAAACCGGTCCCCGGAAGCTTGTTTCCTTCCCAGTGTAAGAATTGGCTTTTGTAGTCTGGTCTGCCCTGTTCCCATGATGCACTGGGCCAGGGACGGACTAATTTGCATACAGCCAGGTTCTGAAACTGGGATGGTGCAATGAGCTAAAAAACGGTGTTGGATCTAGCCCTGATCTCTTGACTGGGTGAGAGTACTCTGCTTAATTCAGAGACTCTGTCCATCACCACCCCTTGTTGTAAATAATTTTGTCCACCCTAAGCGTGGAAGGGTATACTCAGATGTGAGTCCCTTGCTCATTGCACCATCAGGATTCAAGCAAGCCGGGCCGAAGACGCCTGAAATGGCAGAAACCGGTCCCCGGAAGCTTGTTTCCTTCCCAGTGTAAGAATTGGCTTTTGTAGTCTGGTCTGCCCTGTTCCCATGATGCACTGGGCCAGGGACGGACTAATTTGCATACAGCCAGGTTCTGAAACTGGGATGGTGCAATGAGCTAAAAAACGGTGTTGGATCTAGCCCTGATCTCTTGACTGGGTGAGAGTACTCTGCTTAATTCAGAGACTCTGTCCATCACCACCCCTTGTTGTAAATAATTTTGTCCACCCTAAGCGTGGAAGGGTATACTCAGATGTGAGTCCCTTGCTCATTGCACCATCAGGATTCAAGCAAGCCGGGCCGAAGATGCCTGAAATGGCAGAAACCGGTCCCCGGAAGCTTGTTTCCTTCCCAGTGTAAGAATTGGCTTTTGTAGTCTGGTCTGCCCTGTTCCCATGATGCACTGGGCCAGGGACGGACTAATTTGCATACAGCCAGGTTCTGAAACTGGGATGGTGCAATGAGCTAAAAAACGGTGTTGGATCTAGCCCTGATCTCTTGACTGGGTGTGAGTACTCTGCTTAATTCAGAGACTCTGTCCATCACCACCCCTTGTTGTAAATAAAATGCTGGTGAGACACGCATAAATGTAGTCTTTTGAAAAGGTAATGACTCTAACTATTCTCAAGATAGTGAAAACAATCAAATATAAAATAATGAACTCACTCGACTCTCGGCGACAGTAAGGACATTCCAAAGTCCTTCAAGATATAAAATGAGGATTCATATTTGTAGAGTACAATGACCCTAAGAGCTCTGTTTCCTACTTAATCAAATGATTTGCAAATCAGATCACATTCCAAAGATGAAAATACTAAAATTCATATTACAGCATACTCCAAAAAACGTAGATGGAATAAGTAGGTATTTATCCGGTACATCAAGTTTCAAGGGTCAACAAAGAAGCTAAAAGAATTTTATACTAATGATGACTCATGTCTTTGATAGAAAAAAGACATAGAACCTAAAACAGTCAGCCCAGAATAAGCAGCCCTAGTTTAACATCTATAGGTTCTCAGTAAATAGACTATAGTCACCCAGGTAGATAAAAAGAGAGCTCTGGAAAAGATATTACTGGGATCCAAACGGTTCAAGAATAAACATGAGAAATTGCTCCAGAACCTCAAGTAATCGCTTTGCATTTTCCCATGGGAGGAATTTGTTAAGACCAGTTTCAACTGTCTGTAAAGTATACATCCAGAAGACCTCCCTTTTCCATCTCAAAGCATCAGCGTTACCATCTTTTGGGGCATGAATACGTTCCAAAAATGTGGCACATGCAAAATCTGTCCACTATGCATGAAGGGCCCTACCCTGGTGTACCGCAACAAAACCTACACGCTACCATCTTTAACAAACTGCAACACAACAAATGTTATCTATATCATCCTATGTCCGTGTAACACACCATACATTGGCCAGACTACCCAGAAAGTCAAAGTGAGAATCTTGCAACACATGAGCAAAATCAGATGTAAGGTTCAGGGCGCACCACTGGTAGAACACTTCACTAGTCTCAATCACACACCAGAGAGCAAAAGATGGAGAGTTTTGGAAAAGATCAATGCAAATCCATGAGGGGGGTCCATGGCATCTGCCCTTAACCGGAAAGAATGCAAATGGATACATATTCTAAACTCCATGGCCTCTGGATTAAACGACCATGAAGAAATAGCCAAACAAATGGGTCTGCTGTAATGAACCGTGTCCACATGCAATATGTGTTCCCTGATAAGCTACCCCCGTGACTGAGTATACCATACAGCTGTGGATATGACCTTCTTTGCTACACCCCTAACATGCTTGAATATGGTATGCATCGAATTTGTGTTACACAAGACCGTAACCATTTGTGTACGTTCACTGTATATACTTTCAGGCAAGTGCTTTGTCAAACTGTTTTTGCCCCGATGCATGTTTACTTGTCCTCTGCATATGTAATCATTTAGTAATGGTCGCCCAAAACCTGAACAGAATATCGCACTTGATATCTCCTGTACATGTCAGAATCCGATCACCAGTATGCTGAATGTTATATAAGGATGTTATCCAATATGTGTTATACAACATCATAATCATTTGTATATGAATATGCCTTCCATTCATACACGCGATTTGAGAAAACTGTATATTTTCATGCACGTGCTTTGTCATACTGTATCTGCCCCTTTGCGCGGTTATTTGTTCATGCCTCTTGATTTATGAAGAATAACATTGCGTTCTTTCCTTTAACTCTCTGAATATTTAATTATCAACCAGCACACAATAGCATTATCTCACTCGATATCTACCGCAAAAGTTAAAATCAATCAACCAGCATGCTCAGTGTTACAAAAGGATGTTGCTGCACCTCAGACACCATTGCTAACCTGACTTAAGATAGGTCGGGTTCATTCAGCAAATGTTGCTACCTTTAATTGGGTCTTCCTAAACCACTCGCATATCCTACAAGTTTCCAAACTCCCCATTAACTAAACCCCAGCTGCACCACGTCAACCCACGCGCGCTGTGTGGTACATTAACAGACGCCACGCCGTTGCCTAGCAACCGACGCGCCCAGCGTGCACGCGGTCCCGCGGTAGTGCTTTTGCCTAGTCATATACCAGGGAAGTAAGGACTGGTCGGCTGCATTGATTGTTTGGCAGCAGATGGATGAGAAACTTTACCACCGTCCTTGACTGACTTCATTCCAGATTTCGGGTAAGCACGAGGCTCTGGCATCACCACAAGCCTGTTACTTCCCACACTGCTTGTGTCGGGCACCCGGTAACTTAATCACCCGATACCGCCTTAAGACGAGTCACCCGCCATACGGCAACCGAGGTCTAACCCTTCACAACAGGAGCCTTAACGTAATCAGGCTCTTCTTTAATCTTTTAATTAATTCTTCACAAACTGAGTAACATAATCTTCCAACCACCGCCGTATTCCACAGTCAGACGCCCCATTCACCACGGGTGTCACACAGCTTTGGCAAATGGGCAATTAATTCTTCACTAACCGAGTAGGCTCCATCCCGCCCCTGCACAGACACAGCGGATGTTGTAATAGGCAACTAGGGCCATCTCTAGCCCTTCGCACGGCGGACGCCGCTTGACGCCGCAGGTCGCGCTTACTGTGAGACAGGCACACTCCCCCAGCCTGTCACACTTAACGTTACTAAACACACACTAGCGTTCACCAGTGCATGCTAGCACACTCAGTTTATCACATCTAAGTGTGTTTACTTGACAGCTCCACACGCCAAGTACTGACTTACTCAATCCTCCCCCACAGGTACACCAGCCACTGTGCTGCACAGGTTCAGGCAGAGGGTCCCCAGCCTAGAAACCAGAGTGAGTATACATGTTTCCCTCTATTATAGGTGCAACTTCATGTGCCCCTGCAAGCCTCTCTGATACACAGCATTTATTTAATTTAATTGCAGACTGTCAACAAACCCAACTCCCCCTATTCCTGTCTTGAAAAAGACCCGCTGTGCCCACCGATTGGGGCACCATAGGGTCGAAACTTCAACGCTTGTCTTGGGGTCCAGCATGACCAGGATTCCAACAGGAAGAATAAGAATCCTTGGCTATAAATCAGTAGCTGGCCACTGAAACCCTTGTATATATATATGTATATATGAAATTGTTTTCACTGCATATATCTTTCACTTTTTGAGCACTTAACACAATTGTCACTTA
The DNA here is from genome assembly GCF_964261635.1 of Lissotriton helveticus. Classification (NCBI taxonomy): domain Eukaryota; kingdom Metazoa; phylum Chordata; class Amphibia; order Caudata; family Salamandridae; genus Lissotriton; species Lissotriton helveticus. The sequence continues at coordinate 1,192,872,950 of NC_136057.1, read as the reverse complement.
ACTGCACCTTGTCACTTATGCTGACAGTCTACCCATGTACTGTATGACACCATTGAATGATGTAATTCTGATAAAATGACACAGTACAACCAGTCGATCTTATGACTTATTTGCTAAGCATTAATTTCTGATAACATTGTGTATGTGTATATGAGAGCTTTTGTCCTAGATTGATTTTAATAGCAGTGCCAAAAGTAATTTTGTTTTACCCAACAGAACCACTTTTTTGTTTAACCATTAATTACCCAGCTTCTGAGGAACACAGGGTTACCCCTTTTTCTTTAACCTACGTTCCAATATCAACCATTGCAGATCACTGATGGATTGTTGAGTCCCCGATCAATGTCTCACCAAGGGGGCTCCACTACGTTTGTTATTAATGGCGGATTTGTGCTTGCTAAATCTTACCCTAATTTCTCTACTGGTTTCTCCCACATAACCTTTGCCACACGGGCAAAGGATCAGGTAAACTACATTAGTTTTTCTGCAGTTCGTCATTTTCTTAAACAGAAATTTCTTCTTCCCCCATTCTAAATTGACTGTAACTTTGGCAAAGTTGCACGCATGGCACTTACCACATTTGTGCATGCCTAGAACAGGGTGCAATCCAGTGATAGAACGTTGACAAGTTTGTTTCTGTTATCGTACTGTAGATTTAACCAGAGAGTTCCTTAGATTCTTATTCCTCTGAAAAGCGAAAATAGGTTTGGGGAGAGTGTAGATCTGATTTTCTGAATTAAGGAATGCCACAAAGAATTGATCGTCTTATTATTCTCAATCTCCTTAGGTTTACTTTGGGGAAGACAACTGCGATCATAATATTTCGCCCTTTTGTAGGATTCTTAGACAATTCTATGCGGGTATCCTCTGTTAAGCAGTTTGATTTTTAATTGTTTTGCATGAACGTCAAAATTCTTCAGGCAAGTACAATTCCTGCAGAGATGCAGGAATTGACTGAAAGGTATACTGTCTTTTTGACTGTGAGTTTGGTAACTCTGATATTGTAGAAGCGTGTTATGCACAGTGGGTTAGTATAGAGAGAAACCTCAATATGCTGATCCACAGCCTGGATCCAGAAACCTAGTAATTATATCTTATCCTAGCTGAAATTAGGACTACATTTTAAATGAGGGTCGCATAAATTAATCCATAGAATGAATTCAGTTAGTTGTTCTTCAGGCCCGCTCCAAATGAAAATGTCGTCAATAAATCGGTGCCAATGCGAGATATTTTCGAAAAATGGAGCGATCTCGTTAAAAATAAATCTATTTTCAATGGCACCCATATAAATATTGGCTACATTAGGGGCACAGGCAGCACCCATGCTAATACCTAGGGTTTGTTTAAAGATCGATTTATCAAATTCAAAGTAGTTTTCCTGTAACACTACCCCGAGGTACTCTAGAATAAAAAAATTATCAATTTGATTGGTACTGGTTTCAAGGGGACCTTTCACAGTTTCTAGCGCTCTCCTTTGTGGGATATTAGAGTATGGAGCCTCGATGTCCATCAAGACCAATACATCGTTTTTCGGATTAAAATCAATCCCTTCGATTTTACTTATTAAGGGACCGGTGTCCCTCACATGGTTTGGTAAATTGGAAACTAAAGGTGCAAGGAATACATCTACATATTTCGACAATGGTTCAGTGAGTGAACCAAGGGTCGAAACAATAGGTCTAAATGGCGGATTTTCAGTGTTCTTATGCATTTTCAGTAGACCATATAGTACCGGAATTCGAAAAAACAATTTATTAAGATATTCAAATTTCTGATTACAAAAAGAACCTATGTCCAAAGCTCTTCGCGTAATATCAAAAATAGTCTTTTTGATTCTTTGATCAGGGTAATTCAAAACTTTTGAGTAATGTTCAGGAACATTAAGCATACGTTGGATTTCTTCTTTGTATTTTTGTGCTATCCATAATCCCTATGCCCCCTCCCTTATCACCAGGTTTAATCGTCAAATCATTATTGGAAGATAGGGTCTGAAGAACTTTGTATTCCCCATATTTGAGATTAAAAGATGGTTTACGTACAAATCTCATCATATTATGGACATTGTTACTGACAACTCTCTAAAAAATCTCTACTTCTGGGCCTATTTCATCCAGACTGGGGGTAAATATTGGCTTAGGACGAAGTCCAGATCGATTGTCTAGTTCCATGATCGGTCTGTTCTCCCCCCTAAATTTTAAACGAATATTCCGGAAAAAGATTGTAGATCTGGGTTCAATTCAAACCAGTTAAGGCCAGTACTAGGTATGACGGACAATCTGCGGACCAGCAGGTCCTCAGGGGAAGTGTCCAGGGGAAATCCTGGAAAGTTAAAAAAATTGGGATAGGCTCAAGCATACGGGAACCTATTCTCGCCAGTATTAGTTCCACCTTGTCTGCAAAAATTGAGGGAGTTGTCTGTCTGTTGATACCGTCCCCTCTCTAGGGTCTTGAACCTCCCTCTCGTATTCCCTCATTGGTTGCCTACAAAATGGTTGTTTCTCCTTTGGCCATCAAAGGGGGTTCTTCGATTACCATAATTCTCAAAGGAATTATGCCCACCTTCACTATCCAACTCCAAGGTGTCAGAGAAAGTGAGAATTCTGTTACTCGACCAATGTTGATAATCACTCTGATTAGCTGGATCCCTAGTGGAATTGTAATATTGGGCTGCTAATTAAGGATATACTCTTTCCTCTGAAAAATAACTAATGTCTTTACGTAATTTCTTAGTCTTCTTCTTAATAATTGAGAAAGTTCTGCATGGAAGGCCCAGTTCGCTGAAGGAGGAGAGGAGAGTGGGGTTGCTCCCCCAAGGTAATGTGGTTCACTGCCTGGGAGGGGTGCGGACTTTGAGGGATACTCTCCCGGCCTCTCAGTCCTTCTGGGGACATGAGCCTTTGCTTCTGCTCAGATTGGGGCCCGTACTGACCAAATGAGCGGCAGTACTGGGGCCAGAGCATGACGCTGTACTTCATGTCATCGTTGATATGTGTGGGGGCAACTGTTATCGAAGAGGCTGACTGTCGTAATACACATTGCCAATATTGCTGCTAAGGAACTGCCGGACTGTCTAATGATGCCTGACATTATTTCTGCATAACGAAGTACACAATTGTAGCGCTACACATTGCCTTATTTCTCCATTGCAAAGTACACAATTGTAGCGGCCCGCATTGCATTATTTCTTTATTGCAAAGCACATGATTGTAGCGGTGCGCATTGAATTATTTCTTCATTGCAAAGTATGTGATTGTGGTGTGACGCATTGAATTATTCCTTCATTGCGTAGTACATGATTGTAGCAGTACACATTGCATTAGTTCTCCTATTGCAAGGTACCGGGGTGTATCGCTACACATTGTATTATTTCTTCTTTGTCCAGAACAGGATTGTATCGTTACACAGCGCACTATTGTTTGTCCATTGCAACGTGTATGATTCTAGCATTACGACCAGCATTGCATTTTGAAAGCGGTGGTTGGGATTTGAACCTACCAGCCAGCCGGAAAGAAAATTACCCTTTGTTATATGTTGGCTGTTGTATTGTGTGGTCTGATCGTATATCTTTTTACATAAAGTTGATACTTATTTTTATCAAACCTGTATGGAGTCCATTTGTGGTGTCACCAATGGGTTGCTGTGAGTGTGGTTGTTCATACTGTCCACTTGTGCCTTGGAGATAGGCCTGGTTACTCGTGCCAAGCTACTAAGGGGGTGAGCAGAGCTATCTCAAACAGTGTCCTTACTTGGCCTAACATTGAGGGAGGAGCCCCGGGTCTCGCATTTGGTGACAGTGACACAGGGTTGGGACTCCAGCTTCCAACAACTATCCTCTAAAGACTAGACAAATTGATAGCCAAACCGAAACAGACAAGAAAGACAATTTCTCAATCTTCATATTGAGTGCTGAAAAAAATCAAAAACGATTTTACCCCATGGATTATCTCCATCTCTGCAACAATTTAGGAGGGAACAACCTAAAACCTACAACTTCACCTTTTTCGTGCTATGAGCAAATTGACACAATCCCAGTTTGCTGTAACTCACCTTTCCTCTCCTCAACCCACCCAATGCCACTGCTACTCTTAATAACTGATGAAACAGGGGCCAATCTGTAATCAACAGGCAACATGAATAAACTGGATATCTGGAACTGCCTTGGAATGGGTCTGCTTATTCTTCACCATCTGAAGTGAATAAATGTGCATTCAATCTGTGGTACCATTCTTGTTTTTCCTCCAAAATGATTTGATTAAATTGTTTGAATACACAAGAAGATTAAAAAGATTCAAGCAAGATTTCCAAAAAAGCTCAGGCGTTCAAAGTAACTATGATAAAAATCATAGTGCACATATCCATAGAATACTGAAGACATAGTAACAATATACAAACTATGAATGGCAAACCACTAACACAACACTTAAGAAGGATCAAGTTACCAATCTAAAGAACAAAAGCATTACTTTGCGCAGCATATTCAATATATTGCAGAGTGATTTTAAAGGCCTTATTACAGCTTTTTTCTGTTGGGTGAACTCAATTTCTTTTACAATTACAACATTAATTATGCAGAAAGAAATGGAAACACACATATGTGAAGTCAATCAACTTAGATATATTGTAAGCTCCTGGTTCATATATATTTCTTGGATGTACGGCATTACGACGCGTACTTTTACAACGCGTGCCGTTACAACGCGGTTTTTTCAACGCAAGTCGTTACCACAACTTGCGTTGGAGGGGGTGCGGACTTAGGAATTTTTTAATTTACTATTCCAACACCAGCCTACATACAGTAGGGAAGGTGTTGGATAGTAAATCAAAAAATTCCTTGTCCTGCAGCGCCCTCCAGCGCAAGTCGTGGTAACGACTTGCGTTGAAAAGACTGCGTTGTAACGGCACGGCGGTGTAACAGCCGCGTCGCAAAGGCTGTTCACCATATTTCTTCATCAATTACAACATTGAAAGGCTGTCAAAAGCAATGATTACCATTGATAAAAAGACAAGTGACTTTTTGTGAGTAGGTGAACTAAAGGTGACAAGGTGTTATAGGTGAAGATAATGTATACAGTGCTTTACTAAACAGTATATAAAATGTTGTCATCAATACACATCCATTCCTAAACATGTGAATCTCCAATGAGCCTCCTATTAATTTTGTCATTTGGCAAGGAATAAAGAACATAGGATATGGATTGTGTGGTACGTCGACATTTCAACCCAAGATGATGCATGATTGTGAAGTCACAGTGGGTCTTCTTCAGGACATGGAAAGGACAGCCATAGGAATGGTATCAAATACCAAGTATCCTTAGCGGAGTACAAACAAGCCATATCCACCATCCGGTTGGATCCTAGAGGAGAGGAAGAGTAAGAATCACGTTGCTCCAATTGGAAACTGAATCCATAGGCAGACACTCGATGAAGGTGACCCGTAGAGTGAAAGGGAAGCCTTATTACAACTTTGGCAGTCCTCTAGTGGCTTGGCCACCATGCCATCCACTGGAAGTTTAATACAGGTTGGGTGGGTGGTGCTGCAGCAGTCTTGTGGCAGTGGGCTGTTAGGCTAATTGTAGCACCAAACACGCAGCTCAACGCCGTGACAACGCCTGCAGCATGTTCCTGCATGTTGTGCTATGCATGCCACACTATGCAGGAACAGGGGTACGATTCCAGGGGTGCGCAACTTGTGCCACCCTGCATGCACCCCCAGGTACTGGAGCAGCACGGGGGCCCTGTTAGGGGCTCCTTTGTTGCCTCTCTGACACCCATTTTATAGTGCACTCACAGTCATGAAAGGGACAGTGGACAGGAACCTCATAATATGCTCAGTGGTGCTGCAGCAGCACCGGCAGCATAATGCAGCTCCCTGACCATTGCGTAACTGTCGCAGGATCCTGGATCCCCAGCAGACACAGCGGTCCTGTGGAGGTCCAACTGCCCAACTTGTAATACTGCGGGCGGGCCCCAAGTGTGGTAGTGATTAGACCCCCACCTCAAGTATAGCTGTCCTATGGACCGCTGTACTCGTAATAAGTCCCTAAGTGAATAACAGTGCAGTTCCAGGAAAGTATTCCAAATATTAGAAAACAGTTTTTTCATATCCACTAAATGGTGGAAGGTCCCTTCTAATATAGGTGCTATTACAGATGGGACTCAGGCTCTGCTGACAGAAACCCAGCTGCACCCTCACCTCGAGATGAAGTGTGGGAAATTGAAGGTGGGCAGGAAATGGGGTGGGTTGAGTGTTAGGGTGTGTGTGGACGGAGCAGAGAGAAGGAACAGCAGGGCAGTGCAATGCTGGGGAGTAAGGTGGCGTATGGGACACTAGGCCATGACTCTCCCACAGCCCTCATCCATGGTTTCATTAGGAGTGGATTAAGATTTAGGATCTCCAAGCCCATTTAAAACCCATGCACCCAAGTGGCACTGTAAGTATTTTTTAACCTTGTTTGGCTTGTACAAGACACCAGGCTATCACCACTGCTAGCTTCAGGAAACACAGTACTCAACAGCTGTGACAAAGAACATATTTTGTGCAAATTAAACATCCATAACTGGTATTGTCCCAGTGGTAAACACTGTATTGACAAAAGTCGTCATGCCCTATGAGATATCAGAGAGTTCTTTTTAGGTTCTGGATTTCATAAAAGTCATCAGACAGAGTGGTTCCAGATTCATAACAATACACAGAGTTCTGAATTTGTTATTAGTCTTGGCTTTTACACCAGTCTCCAATCAGGGCCCTCAAAAGGATCAGCCAACCTCAGGCAAAGGGAGATATAGTGGTTTCATCTGATGTGCATTGCTTTTAACCTAATGGCTTTGAAGGTGTTCCTGGGTAAAGAACCATCCTAACATCCAAATTACCTACCCTAATGGCTTTGAAGGTGGTCCTGTGAAAACAACCATCCTAACATCCAAATTACTTTGAAATCAATTCTATTCGATTCTGGACTTTTACATTCCTCTCAGCATTTCTCTTTATTATGCTGCTCTACTGGCTGATTCATCTGCAAATGGCTTCCCCAACAATTCACGCACTCACTTGCTCAATCACTTACAAATTCTTTGACCCTACTGGATTACTTGTTGAGATCATTTGGTAAATGGTTTGCAGCTCAAAAAAGCAAACTGTGAATCTAGAAGTTAGAAAGAAAAGCATGCTTCTCTTGCAATTTGCTGCCATTCTCCATGATATTTAGAACGGCAGTCTATTTCTAAATAAACAATCTCCATGCAGAGCTGTCACCTAGGGCATAAGCGTATATGGTAGGCTACTCCACTATACAGAGATACTTAGGCAAGTGAGTCCACTTTAGCAAGTTTTAGGGGACTATGTAGATGACCAGATGTCAAAAGAACAGCACTAGGGCCAATGTATTTCCACATGGCCACTCTGACACTGCACCTGTAATTCTCTGAGGATTCATTGACGAACAGAATGGAACATTTCATACAGTCAACACACTAAAGGTGATAAGAAAAACACTTGCAATAAGTCCAAAAACTGGCAATTTCTCAAAGTAGCATTTCAGCCCACCTTTTTCTTGTCCGCCATGCTACCTCAGACTAGACTTAGAATTATGAAAGTCAGTCTTGGCTCAACTTCAGTTGGAACATTTCAGCCCAATCTTCCAAGTCAGGTCCTCTATGAATCAGAACACAAGCCAGTCAGTTCAAACTTTATTTCGGAAGTGTTGCCATAAAAGCACAAAACAAGCAACCTGTTAGAACCGGGGTCTCTAGTTGGCAGGGGTATGCACCCTAGTCCAAGTAGGGACCACCGCTTCTGTCCTGGTAGCTTGGCGCAGAGCAGCAAAGGCGTAACTTCAGAGGCAATGTGTAAAGTATTTGTGCAACACACAACGGCGATGACACAGTAAAAACACTCATAAAAGGAACACCACACCAGTTTTGTATAAGAATAAGAATTTCTTTATCTAAAAATTATGCGAGAACCAAAAGCAGGTAAATCCAGCTCCAGGCAAGATCAATAATAAAAAGGATTCCAGTTTCCAAGCAAGATCAATAATCAATAAGAATGAATCCAGTTCCCAGGCCTGATCAAATCACCAAAAGCTCATGTGTGCCAAGGGCTCCTGCTGGTAATGTCTTTCTCACAGTGTCCTTGGATGGCAAAAGTTCACTTGAGGTAGGTTCTTATGGTCAAAATTCTCTGTGGGAAGGTTCTTAGGCCAAAGTTCCCTTGTAGCGTAATAAGTGTGCCTCTCATAGAAATGATGCTCCCAGCGTAGGAAGTGCGGCTGCCCAGGCGCTGCTGGTAATGCTAAAAAATGCCCCAGTGTCAATTACCAAGTAATTATGCCCCCGTAGGCCGGTCAGGGAAGGACGGTTCCCAGCCAAGCACAAAGCCCACACTCCAGGTACCCGGCCAACCCGCACCCCGCCCTCTCGCAGCAGCCTGGTTGCACTGAGGCGTTACCTGGGGTGGTGGTTGCGTGCACGGGTGCGAGGCTCCTCTCCCCCTGGGGCCTCGGGCTCAGCAGGCGCTGCACGGGTGGGGGTCTCGGCCACACAGCACTCCTTTAGCACAGCACTTAACAGTGCCTCCAAGTACGGGGCAACGACGGAGCCTCCTGTCACACAGCGCTTTGCTTCTCAGCGCTAAACAGCGTGCTCCGGTCCCAGTGGCGGTGACCTCAGGGCCAGTTTCAGTCAGCTTGCGCCAGAAGCAGAGGCAATCACAGAGCCCTCGGGAGGATCACGGGGCAAGCAGTGCTGAGGGCAGGCACAGCGTTGCAGGGCAAATCTTGAGAGTGTTGTTGCTGTTCCAAAGGGCAGTCTTTAAAACGCTGTGGTCCAAGGACAGGTAGTTTCCTTTAGCTTAAAAAGGGTGCAGTCCCAAAAAGGCAATCTTTAAAAGGTTGAAGATTCTTTAAAATGTGGTTCAAAGAAAAGTAGTTCCTTTGGGATGTTGTGGAGACACTCTGGTGGTGATGTTGCAGTCTCCCATGCAGGGCAGGATCAGCAGACAGTAGGGCAGCTCAGCAGGTTGTGGGGCAGCAGTTCCTTGGAGCAGTCAGCCTCCTTCCCAGTGGCAATCCTCTTGCGCAGCAGTCCTCACTCCAGCAGGGATTCTTCCAGGTCCAGCAGTGTAACAAGAATGTGAGGCCAGGACCCTCCCTTATATATCTTTTTAGTCTAAGGGCTAGAAAGTGGTGGAAGTCTCTGGAAGGGTCTGGGGGCAGGGGCTTCTGGAAGAGTCCAGGGAGTTCTGGTATGTTCCCTGCCTTCCCTGACCTAGCTGTCACAGTGACGAGAGACAGGCCGTTAAGGCTACAGCGGGCAGCCCATCACAGCTCATCCCAGGGAAGAAGGTGTGAATCACCACTCCCAACTCCCAACCCAGGTAGGCTATCAGTATGCAGAGGGTAGGGGGGAGTCTGCTGCCTAATCTAAGTGTAGGCAGGAAAAGGTCCCCTTTATTAAAGTGGGATCCCTAGCGTAGTAATGCCCAAACCCTATATATCATTGGAAAGGGTTCCCCGCCCGAGTCCAACAAGACCAAACATGATAGACTTATTAGGTCCCTGTCAGAAGTTAGTCCATAAGGGGAGGTTCCCAATGTTAGCCTATGGAGGATTAAACCTTACTGCGGTAGCAGTGGCTTGTGGCAGATATGCCAGCCTCACAAAGTCTTAGGGGAGAGCACCTGCACCTCAGCACTGTTTAGCAGTGGTGAGGCGCCCAGAGTCCTAAGTCCAACAAAACATAGGTTAAAAATGGGAGGCAAAAAGGGCAAAAATGTAGGGGAGACTACCCTAAGGCTGACAGGTCTAACACGTGTCCCCCCCCCCAGCTGAAAGTGGGGAGAACTACCCAACCTCTAGGGAGTTCTCATCACTAAGGCGGAAAAATCTAGAGAGACCGTCAGCATTGGCGTGGTCTACTCCGGGTCTGTGTTCCACCCTGAAGTCCATCCTCTGTAGAGAAATGGACCACCTCAACAATTTGGTATTCTCGCCCCTCATTTGCATGAGCCACCTGAGGGGCCGGTGGTCAGTCTGAATCAGGAAGTGGGAGCCAAACAAGTATGGCCTCAGCTTCTTCACAGCCCAGACCACCGCAAAGGCTTTTCTCTCTATCGCACCCCACCGCTGTTCTCGGGGGAGCAGCCTCCTGGAGATGAAGGATACTGGTTGGTCCCTTCCCTCCTCATTGAGTTGCGAAAGTACCGCCCCTATGCCATGCTCTGACGTGTCCGCTTGGACAATGAACTCTTTGGAGAAGTCAGGGGCCCTGAGCACAGGAGCTGTGCACATGGCCTGCTTTAGAGAGTCAAAGGCTTTTTGGCAAGCCTCTGTCCAAATGACTTTTCTAGGGTACTTCTTAGAGGTTAGCTCAGTCAAGGGGGCCACAATGGTTCCATAACCCTTGACAAATCTGCGGTAGTAACCTGTGAGGCCCAGGAATGCCCTGACCTCAGTCTGTGTTTTGGGAGGCTCCCAGGCCAGGATGGTTTCTATCTTGGCCTGTAGGGGCTGCACCTTGCCCCCGCCTACCAAGTGTCCTAGGTAGACTACCGACCCCTGCCCTATCTGGCATTTGCTAGCTTTGATGGTCAGGCCTGCCTGCTGCAGAGCCTGAAGCACTTCCTGGAGGTGACCCAAATGGTCCTCCCAGCTGCTACTGAAGACAGCTATGTCGTCCAGGTAGGCAGCAGAGAAGGCCTCTAAACCGGAGAGGACCCGGTTCACCAGCCGCTGAAGGTGGCAGGAGCATTTTTCAGTCCAAAGGGATCACTCTGAACTGGTAGTGGCCCTCTGGGGTGGAAAAGGCGGACCTCTCTTTAGCTCCGTCTGTTAGGGCGATCTGCCAGTACCCTGACGTGAGGTCAAAGGTACTCAGGTATCGGGCAGCCCCCAGCCTGTCAATGAGCTCATCCGCCCTCGGGATAGGATCAGCATCAGTCTTAGTCACAGAGTTCAGTCCCCTGTAATCCACACAGAATCTAAGTTCTGGTGTGGTGCCCGGTGGGGCAGCTTTTGGTACCAGAACCACCGGACTGGACCAAGGGCTGTTGGAGGGCTCTATCACCCCCAACTCCAGCATCATAGTGACTTCACTCTGGATGCTGGCCTTCACCTTATCTGACAGTCTGTAAGATATGGACTTGACAGGGGGGCTGTCTCCTGTGTCCACATCATGGGTGCACAGGTGGGTAATCCCAGGGATAAGGGAGAACACTGAGGCGAACTGACCCAGGACCTGGCGACAGCCCCTCTGTTGCTCATGAGTCAAGGATGGTGAGAGGACCACTCCCTCCACCGATCCATCCTTCTCTTTGGAAGCAAAGAGGTCCGGGAGAGGTTTACTTTCCTCTTCCTCGGCCCCATCAGTCACCATCAGTAAGGTGAGCTCAGAACTCTCATGGTGGGGTTTGAGGCGGTTGGCGTGTAGCACCCTGTGGGGCTGCCTGGGGGTCTTAAGGTCCACTAGGTAAGTGGCCTTACCCTTATTTTCCAATATCTCATAAGGGCCAGGCCAGCGATCCTGGAGGGCTCTAAGCTCCCCAGGCTCCATGACCCACACCTTCTGTCCAGGTTCTAGCTCCACAGGGTGAGAGTTCTGGTCATACCATTCCTTCATTACCGCCTGGCTGGCCTCTAAGTTGTCAGAAGCTTGTTTCCACAACTTAGCCATTTGGCTACGGAAGGCCAGCATGTAGCTCTCTACATCTTGGGGAAGCCTCCTTGGAGTCTTCTCCCACCCATACTTCACTAAATTGAGAGGTCCCCTAACAGGGTGACCGTACAAGAGCTCGAAGAGGCTGAAACCCACCCCCTTCTGCGGTACCTCCCTGTAGGAAAACAGCAAACAGGGCAAGAGGATGTCCCACTTTTTCATCAGGCCCTCAGGCAGACTCCTGATCATGCCCTTTAGGGTCTTGTTAAATCTCACCACGAGACCATTGGTCTGTGGGTGGTAAGGGGTGGAGAACTTATAAGTAACCCCACACTCCTTCCACATGGCTTGCATGTAGGCAGATATAAAATTTGTACCCCTGTCGGATACCACCTCTTTGGGGAAACCCACTCTGGTAAAAATCCGCATCAGGGCCCGTGCCACTGCAGGTGCAGTGATGGTTCTCAGTGGAATAGCCTCTGGGTACCGGGTGGCGTGGTCCACCAGAACCAGGATAAACCTGTGACCAGAAGAAGTCGGCGGATCCATAGGCCCAACAATGTCGATGCCCACCCTCTCAAAGGGGGTGCTAACGACAGGTAGTGGTTCCAGGGGAGCCTTCAGCTTAGCCCCTGTTTTCCCACTAGCTTGGCAGGTCAGACAGGTCCTGCAGAATGTATCTGAGGAGCTCCTCATCTGCGGCCAATAAAAATGTGGGACAAGCCTAGCAAAGGTCTTGTCTTGGCCCAAGTGTCCTGCCAATTGGATCTCATGAGCCAATTCCAAAAGAAAGGCCCTGTAGCACTGGGGGACCACTAAGGCCCTTGATGACCCATGCACAGGAGCCTTGGGCTCACTGTAAAGGAGCCCATCCTCCCAGTAAATATGATACTTCGCGGAGGCATTGCCTGCTGCTTGGGCTGCGGCCTGTCGCCTCATGCCCTCAAGGGTAGGACACTCCTTCTGTGCCCAGCAAAACTCCTCCCTGGTGGGCCCTCCTTCCACCTGCCACCCCGCAGGGGTAGGTAGGTCCCCCAAGGGAGCAACGTCTCCCTCCGTGGACTCCGGCGCAGCCTCCTCAGGTGCCCCATCCATCTCACGGGGTGACTGCCCCGGGGCGGGATTCCCACGCCCTCGGGCTCCTCCCTTCTTAGCAGCTGGCTGGGCCATTCTTACAGGCTCCAGCCCTGGTTGACTCCCATTCCGGGCAGCCATGGACCGTGTGGTAGCACAAATCCACTCCGGCAACCCCAGCATCTCCACATGTGCTTTGAGCTCTACCTCCTTCCAGGCAGTATGCTCTAGGTCATTCCCTAACAGACAGTCCACTGGCATGGCAGGGCTCACAGCAACTCTTAAAAGGCCTGAAACCCCTCCCCACTCAAATGGAACCTGTGCTATGGGATAGTGACCCCCCCTGTTGTCAGCCGTCACAACTGGATGGACTGCATCGGGAATTATTTGCTCTGGGGACACCAGCTGACTCCTTACCATAGTCATGCTGGCACCTGTGTCCCTCAGGGCCTCCACCCCGACCATTGAGGGTGACCCACTGCCTATACATGGTAGTATTTGAGGGCACATGGACCTTAGGAACCATCTCACTGTCTCCCAGAGACACTAGGACAAGCCCTGCCCCCTCACTCCCATCATCTAGGGACAGCTCCTCCCCAAGCGCTACACTAGCCACCCCGGGGTTTTTACCTCCAGTGGGCTGTGGTGCTCTCTTGCGACACTTGGGATCCCCCTTGTAGTGTTCAAGTTCACCACACTCGTAGCACCGGACAATTCTGGGCTGCTGACCTTTGTCAGGATAAGTGGGCTTCTGGTGGCCAGATTGGGGCTGGGACCCAGACCCTTTGCCTTGTGAATTATTTTGGGGGCCTTTGGAGAAATCTTTCTTTTTATCTCCCCCCTCTTTCCTCTGGTGGGAACCCTGACCACCCCTTTGGGAGTCCCCCCAGAACCCTTGTTGGACACCCTGGTACTGACCCAGGTGTCTGCCTCCTCCGCAAGCTTCCTAGGATTGGTCAACTTGCGGTCAACCAGGTGTTGGCGCAGCTCTGGAAAACATTTCTCTAGAAGGTGCTCTCTTAAAAACAAGTTATACAACCCTTCATAGTCATGCACATTGCTGCCCCGCACCCAGCCCTCTAAAGCTTTACTAGCGTAGTCCAGGAAGTCTACCCAGTTCTGTGTGGGAAGTTTGTGGCTATTCCTAAACCTCTGCCTATACCTCTTAGGGGTAAGACCGAACCTCTTAAGCAATGCGGCTTTCATGACAGAATAGTTAGTCTGGTCTTCCTTCTCTAGGTAAAGGAGGGTGTCCCTAAGATCTGGAGGTAGGTACTTATACAAACCACCCCCCCAATAACTCTCTGGGACCCCATGGGCTCTTAAAGACACCTCATAGGCGGCTAACCACTTATCAATATTATCCCCCACCTTAAAACTGGCCATCACATCTTTAGGCATAAAGACACTGGACTCACGTGAAGCGTCCATAGGTACGCTGCCACCATTCTTGTTGCTGTTGGCCCCTACTTCTAGGGCCCAGATTTCCAGTTCCTTCAGGCTGAGCTCATGGGCAAGTTCTTTTTCCCGCATAGCCAGTCGCTTGTTCTCGCGATCCTGCTCCATGGCCCACCTTTCTCTTTCCCCCTCTTTCTCCAGCTTGGCAAGCTCCAACCTGAGCTGTCTCTCCTCCCTCCTGTCCTCCAGGTCCTCTACGGACAGGCTCTTCACTGACACACTACTGCCTGCCCTGGAAGGTACCCTTGTACCTGGTAACAAATTACCATTTCCCGCCAAGTGCAGTAGGTCAAGGTTTCCTGTGGCGTCGTGCTCTGGTCCTTGCCCGTCCCCATCTCCTTCTGGGTGGGCTGTTACCCATGCTCTCAAGGCTTTCTGAAGCTCTGCCTTCTTGGCGCTTCGCTTGAAGGGCACCCCTTTCTCCTCGCAGAATTCCTTGAGTTGTGCCACTGTGTAAACTTCCAGATTGGCCAGCTCGAATTCCATCTTGCTAGGTAGGGCCTCAGACGTTTGTAGAGAAAACCAAATGGGACTTAGGCAAAAGGACTTTTAAAAAGAGCAGCCCGTCAGGGAGTATTACATTTTTTTTTTTTAAATGCCAATTGGAGAGGGTAGACAAAAATTCCGTAGAGTCAGGTGTAGGGTTGCGGTGTACACTGCGTCGCTGCGTGGTGTTACACAAGCACAAGTCCTATCCCACCGCTCGATCACCAATGTTAGAACCGGGGTCTCTAGTTGGCAGGGGTATGCACCCTAGTCCAAGTAGGGACCACCGCTTCCGTCCTGGTAGCTTGGCGCAGAGCAGCAAAGGCGTAACTTCAGAGGCAATGTGTAAAGTATTTGTGCAACACACAACAGCGATGACATAGTAAAAACACTCACAAAAGGAACACCACACCAGTTTTGTATAAGAATAAGAATTTCTTTATCTAAAAATTATGCGAGAACCAAAAGCAGGTAAATCCAGCTCCAGGCAAGATCAATATAAAAAGGATTCCAGTTTCCAAGCAAGATCAATAATCAATAAGAATGAATCCAGTTCCCAGGCCTGATCAAATCACCAAAAGCTCATGTGTGCCAAGGGCTCCTGCTGGTAATGTCTTTCTCACAGTGTCCTTGGATGGTAAAAGTTCACTTGAGGTAGGTTCTTATGGTCAAAATTCTCTGTGGGAAGGTTCTTAGGCCAAAGTTCCCTTGTAGCGTAATAAGTGTGCCTCTCATAGAAATGATGCTCCCAGCGTAGGAAGTGCGGCTGCCCAGGAGCTGCTGGTAATGCTAAAAAATGTCCCAGTGTCAATTATCAAGTAATTATGCCCCCGTAGGCCGGTCAGTGAAGGACGGTTCCCAGCCAAGCACAAAGCCCACACTCCAGGTACCCAGCCAACCCGCACCCCGCCCCCTCGCAGCAGCCTGGTTGCACTGAGGCATTACCTGGGGTGGTGGTTGCGTGCACGGGTGCGAGGCTCCTCTCCCCCTGGGGCCTCGGGCTCAGCAGGCACTGCACGGGTGGGGGTCACGGCCACACAGCACTCCTTTAGCACAGCGCTTAATAGTGCCTCCAAGTACGGGGCAACAACGGAGCCTCCTGTCACATAGCGCTTCGTTTCTCAGCGCTACACAGCGTGCTCCGGTCCCAGTGGCGGTGACCTCAGGGCCAGTTTCAGTCAGCTTGCGCCAGAAGCAGAGGCAATCACAGAGCCCTCGGGAGGATCACGGGGCAAACAGTGCTGAGGGCAGGCACAGCGTTGCAGGGCAAATCTTGAGAGTGTTGTTGATGTTCCAAAGGGCAGTCTTTAAAACGCTGTGGTCCAAGGACAGGTAGTTTCCTTTAGCTTAAAAAGGGTGCAGTCCCAAAAAGGCAATCTTTAAAAGGTTGAAGATTCTTTAAAATGTGGTTCAAAGAAAAGTAGTTCCTTTTGGATGTTGTGGAGACAATCTGGTGGTGATGTTGCAGTCTCCCAAGCAGGGCAGGATCAGCAGACAGTAGGGCAGCTCAGCAGGTTGTGGGGCAGCAGTTCCTTGGAGCAGTCAGCCTCCTTCCCAGTGGCAATCCTCTTGCGCAGCAGTCCTCACTCCAGCAGGGATTCTTCCAGGTCCAGCAGTGTAACAAGAATGTGAGGCCAGGACACTCCCTTATATATCTTTTTAGTCTAAGGGCTTGAAAGTGGTGGAAGTCTCTGGAAGGGTCTGGGGGCAGGGGCTTCTGGAAGAGTCCAGGGAGTTCTGGTATGTTCCCTGCCTTCCCTGACCTAGCTGTCACAGTGACGAGAGACAGGCGTTAAGGCTACAGTGGGCAGCCCATCACAGCTCATCCCAGGGAAGAAGGTGTGAATCACCACTCCCACCTCCCAACCCAGGCAGGCTATCAGTATGCAGAGGGGAGGGGGGAGTCTGCAGCCTAATCTAAGTGTAGGCAGGAAAAGGTCCCCTTTATAAAAGTGGGATCCCTAGCGTAGTAATGCCCAAACCCTATATATCATTGGAAAGGGTTCCCCGCCCCGAGTCCAACAAGACCAAACATGATAGACTTATTAGGTCCCTGTCAGAAGTTAGTCCATAAGGGGAGGTTCCCAATGTTAGCCTATGGAGGATTAAACCTTACTGCGGTAGCAGTGGCTTGTGGCAGATATGCCAGCCTCACAAAGTTTTAGGGGAGAGCACCTGCACCTCAGCACTGTTTAGCAGTGGTGAGGCGCCCAGAGTCCTAAGTCCAACAAAACATAGGATAAAAATGGGAGGCAAAAAGGGCAAAAATGTAGGGGAGACCACCCTAAGGCTGACAGGTCTAACACGACCCAAGATGGGTTTTGCCCTGATTGAGGTTTTTCAGTCATGTGCAGCCTGGTCCCATTCACACAGTAAGGATGGGACAATTGACTCTGCATGCCCATGGTTGCTTAGTGCATTTCGTAAAACACAAAAAAGGTGATGGGAGGGATGTGTACAATAGGTCTAATCACTGGTAATAGCTCGGGGTAGCAACCCATCATTCTTTTGTCCACCATACCACCTCACATTAGACCCAGACATTTGCGGTCCTGGTCCTGCTCCAATAGGAACAGCCAAGCCCGAATAGTCAAGTCAAGTCCTCTCTGCATCGGAATACAAGCAACGAAAGAGTGGTTTTACCCTGATTTGAGCTTTTCAGTTGGATGCAACTTGGTCCCAGAATGCACAGGAGCCACATCTCACCATACCCTTGGCCACTTGTATTGCGTAACATGCACAGAAAGTGAAGTGAGTAATTAAGACTCACCTTTGCTAATTTCTTGAGGTACATTCTGATCCATTGTTCTTTTCCCCACTACGTCACCTCTGATGTGCTCAGCGATATGCAAATCAATCTTGGTTCTGCCCCTACAGGAGACACCCAGCCCAAAATACCAAGCCAGGTCCTCACTGAACTGGAACACAAGCAACCTAAGACTGGTTTCAATCTGATTAGGGCTTACTAGCGGGGTGCAGCTCGGATCCAAGTACATGGTGAGCACAGGACAAGCATCCGAACATAACCGTGGCCACTTAGGGTGTTACAATATGCACACAAAAAGTGATGGGAGGAATGCTTCCAATAACTATAGAGTGCTACATAAAAAATAAAAATAAAACATACAAAAACATTGTCATATGCGTACTTTCTAGATATGGCCATTGGAGTAGATACTAACAAAAATTACGGGGAGCTAGATTGACAGAGAAGCTCATCCACCTACCGATAAGTAGCCAAAATATAGGGAGTCACTCAGTTTACTGCAAAATGACCCTCCAAAAGGTGAAAAACAAACACTGGCCTTATATAACCCTCACCCACCAGGATTGTCTGTGGCATTCTTCAGCACATAAGCACAGACACGTTGGGAGGAAGGGGCAGATGCAATCAGGTTAACAAAAAGGAACACACCTTGACAAAAGTGTGAATACAGGAGTTCCTGAGCCTTTTCTCCATGGGGCCAGGATGACCCGATGGTGGGGCACCTAGGGCCCTAGTACATTAAAGGTCAACAAATGCCAACCCAACTTAGATTAGTGGCTCTACAAATGGTAAAAATAAATCAAGAAGAAACATCAGAGGGTGTGTGTGGCGATGGGGTACTAATTCCCTTTATCGTCATTTTGGTTTTTAATACCAAAGGATACCTCCTGTGAATATAAAGGTCAGCTTGGGACATCATATTGGTTTTTAATATTTATATTTCACAGGTCCGCTCTTAGGTAGAAGTGCCTCCCTGACCTCAAGTGTAGGCTCGCACTCCATCAAACAGATTTTTGGAGAGTGTGGGAAGTCCTATTATGAAGCATGACTCCTGGTGATTTGTGAGGACATCCTGTCACATTTTTGTGTATGTCCATAAGTACGTTGTTATAAGGTGGAGTGTTGGCGGATATATAAAGAGAAAATATGAATCTTGGATGGCTTTTTGTGTTAAAAAATACTGTGACTGGAGGCCAGCTCACCTTTGAAGCCCCATAGCCTCTAGTTTTCGACTTTGGATGGCATACAGGGTTTGTGCATTTGGCTGTTGCCAGTGCTGGCAAGGATGCACCACAGTGGCCATGTTTGGGAGGAAAATAAATTTTGGCTCAACCTGAGGCAAGCTCTAAAGAAGGAATTCTTTCTTCAAATGATTAATACTAGAAAAAATAATAGGCTTTAGCTCTCACTCGAAATAACGTGCAAACAAATGAGACGGACATTTGTGAAACTAAAGGCAAAAGTGAAAAAGGTTGAAAATGAAGAGGAGGTCTGCAGTAATGCATGTACATTAGAATGTTCTACAAGAATCCCGTCAATTGGGTTTTATGCTTTTCGTTAGTTGCTTGTACCTTTTTTTTAAATGGAACTTTTAACTCGATTTGTTGTGGACTCCGGTGCGTGTTGTGGGTGCTCCATTAAACGGATTTACTTCTTTCATTATTTACTACTACAAGGTCGGATAATCCCAGTAAATTGAAACCTAAAAGCATGTACAATTGAAAATAACATAATGAGTAGCATTTAGTAGAATGTTAGCATTCTGACTTTTAACTTTGGAATGTCTGATTTTATATTTTTTCTCAAAACATATTTGCCTTGCCTTGACCCACGCCTCGTGTGGTGTGGCGACTTGAATGCCTTCAAAAGGTGTTTATGTCTGCTCGTTAACCACTCAGGTCAAGTTTATGTCTCCCCGAAGGAAAAACGTGTTTAAATTATGCTGTTAGTGGCCTAACACCATGAACACGCACTTCATCTTTCGAACTTGCTGTTGAAAAAGTTTGGACTAATTGCTGTTTTGCTAAACAAGTCGCTTTGCAGTGTCCTTGATGACCTTGTCTAACTTCTGTGTACCTGATGTGTCAATAACAGGGTACATTTGACAGTATAAATAATGTTCCTGCCTTTTCATTTT
The DNA here is from genome assembly GCF_964261635.1 of Lissotriton helveticus. Taxonomy (NCBI): domain Eukaryota; kingdom Metazoa; phylum Chordata; class Amphibia; order Caudata; family Salamandridae; genus Lissotriton; species Lissotriton helveticus. The sequence goes on along the minus strand of NC_136057.1, from coordinate 1,192,853,379 downwards.
GCAGTACATCAACATTTGTATTTATACCTCTCTTTGTGTGTTTGTCTGCTCATGAATATTCAGTTTGCTCATTTAAAAATTGAATACATCAATTGCCTATTCAAGACTATTCAAATAATTAATTGAAAGGAAATGAATGTCCTGTTTTTTTCCAATAGATTGGAGCATATTTTATATTAATTTAATAAAGTCTTGTTTAGTTGAATAAAGGGGAAGCCTGCACAAACCAGAAGCTTAGTGGCAGGTCTAAGAGTAAATGACAAACAGAGAAGACTCGTGCATGTTTGATGTTGTTAGTTTTACATTAACTGAGGAGCCCTAATCATGCGGTAACTGCCAATAAAAATATAGATTTCATCTGTCTTGTACCATTTATTTTAGTTTTCTGGCTTGTAAAATTCGGAAATGTTTAAGATTCATAAAATTCAATACAATGATACTTTCACAAGAACAAAGAATGGGAGTATGTGGCAGCTTCTCTGAAACCTATTCCGTGGCTCCAGCGGTGGCAAAGAATTGACTAGGAGGTGCTATGCATCATCCACAAAGCCTTCTGGGGGATAGGCCACAAGGAAGCCCAGAGGATATCACCCATCTAGGAGGCCTATTAGGATGGCGGACGGACCTGAGTCCGTCCGCCATCCCCGAGGTGGAGGGACCGTCCGCAGAGGCAGCGGCGGTCCCTCCATTGCAATTAGGATGTGACCGCCACCCTGGCGGTCACATCCCGTATCTTTAACCTTGCGGCAGGTTAAAAATGCATGATTTGCATTTACATGCACAACGCGGCAGGCACCGCGCGGTGCCTGCCGCTTTGTGCATGTAAATGCAGGGGGGTACCATAGGTACCCCCCATGTGCACCCCCACGCCCCCTTCACCCTGGGGGCCCGCAAGGGGCCCCCAGAAGCAAAGTTCCACATGCTTTTCCACGGCAGAAAAGCCGCCGCGGAAAAGCATGTTTCACCACACATCCTAATTTGGCTGACGGTGTCTTGCAGACACCGCCACCAAATAGCGCTCATCATCCCGCGGATCAGTGGCGGACGGACCTGCCGTCCGCCGCTGTTCCCAACGCCATCCCACCGCTATCCTAATCTGGCGGTTGGTGTTTTCTGTCACCGGAGCGGTGAATCCGCATCCTTCGGGCCGGCGGTGGCTTCCCCTGGCCCGGAAGATGCGGATTCACCGCCATCATAATCGACCCCTATGTTCGGTCTATGACTCTAAGATTATAGATCTTAGAGGTGCATAGTGTGGAATAGCCTTAATGTGTTGACATATTGTAAGTAGGAAGAAACATGGTGGAAAGACACTGAAAACCTGCAGAATATAGCTGTGGAACAAATTAGAACATACAATCTAAGTTCAACTCAAGCATCTCTGAGTCCATGAAAAAACAAAAACCATGCCACGGTTTTGGAAAAGAAGTTACACCAAACATTAGCTAGGTTACTGAATCGCACAATTAGGTTTGCTGCATCAGAAATGCATTTTTTGCGATCGCAAATGGGCTGATTCTGCGAATCGGTCCGTTTGCGAGGAGCAAAATGCATGATGCATCTGGCCCATAGACCCCAGAACATAGTTTACATTGAAATGTGACAGGCAAAGACACCCATAAAGCAGTCACTTAAGCAACACACAAGATTATAAACCGAAGGAAAATAAAAAAGACAAACAAACTTCCCTAATCAAGCACAGCTAAACCCCTTGCTCAAACCGATAATCTCACCAATATGACTCAGTGACTTTCTAAAGGGACTCCTTTTGCCCTAGTGGGACAGTCTTGTACGGGCCCCTCCCCTGCTTTCCCACAGGTGTTTTCCCTTGCCCCACTATACATCTCTCTGAACAGTCCTGTTGGGGGTCCCACAATAGCCTTGGCCTGACCTCCATGTATGGGTCTATTACCAGGAGGGTTAGTAAGGGCTTGTGTCATGGCTACCAATGAGATCAAGTCATCTGCCAGTTTCTGACCTCATCACACTTTTCCCATATGGATATCTTCTGCTCCCACCCATTCAATTAGATCCTGTTGCCTTTTTGCTGTAAGGGGAGTTCAGGCTCAACCATCTATGGCAATTTGCCCCTTAGTCAGTCTCATACTGAGCAACACAAATTTCCTGCTCGTCTTCTTTTTTTGTAGCTAACAGAACTATGACCCATTGCTTAATCTCAAGGAGAATTGCCCCACCCATGGCCTGATTAAGATGTTCCAACACCTCTTCTCAGAATCGCACAATAAGGGAGCCACCCCACACCACATGGAAAAAATCTGCAAGTACAGCCCTACAACGCACGCAGCTCAGGTCTCTGGTCAGGTCCATATCATGTAGGTGCTTGAGGGATAGATATGTAATGTGGACAATATTGAATTGTATGAGCTTAAAATTATGTGTTAAATTTCACCTCTTTCACTGCCCCGTGTATTCTGGCCCACTCCTTGTCTGTAATGGGGTCATCGCTAAACTGCTGCCAACCTCCTCTACTTTCAGGGCGGACCCTGGTGTGTTCACCTGCAGTGCCCAATAAATGTGTGTAATGAGCCCAATAAATGTGTGTAATGAACTCCCCCCTCACCACCAAGGATTGCAAATTGACAGATGTTTGCATGGGTTCCAGGGCTTCCGAGAATGTGGACCAGATTTTCCTAGCTATGGCAGCAATTTTGGTGAGCTGAAAAAACTGTGCAGGGCCCAGGCCTAATGTCCTGAAGGAATCTTGCATCGTTATAAATCGATACGATATAATACAATAAACTTTTTTCGCCCGCTAGAGCCATAAGAGTACACATAAAACCAATTATAATGCCAATGTTATAAAACATACAGTTTAAAAAATATATTAGGATGTGGGATAGGAACCTTCCATTTGAAGTAGTATTTAAAAAGATCATAATGATAGGACTATTAAAAACCAAGCTAAAACTTCTGAGTACCAGCTAAAATGAAGTGGAATGTCTACCTCATTATGAAGAAGATACAATCTTTCTACGTAATATCCCCTTAGCCCCAAGTAACTTAGAAACTGGGATAGCAAAAGATAAGCTGGTATTCGACCTCAAGATGCGGAGAGCATCAAGATGACTGTGCTGCCCTAATTGCCGACAAACAGGGGTTATCCAGTGTCTATAAGGTCTTAAATAGTTGGGGCAAAGAAAAAGGACATGGGATACATTTTCAATTATAGTAGAGCAGTGGGATCAGGAGTTTAAAGCCCCTGCAGTCCAGCACTTTGTAAAAGCCCTCAGCCTAAACTGAAAATACAGCTTTCTGTCACTTGGGACAGTCACTTGATCCCAAAATGCCTCATATGCCTCATATCCTGTCTGGTCCTTAACATCCAGGAACTCTCTTTATGTTCTAGGAAGATCTATTCTGCATTGGGCTTTGGCCTCTATTGTAGTCCAATGAAGCTTTTTGAGAGCCAAGTTTGATGGAAACGTAGTAGTGTCTGGATTCTCCCAAAGCCCAGGAGCCCCAATATCATGCAATAGCTCCTTGATATGCAAAAGCCAAGGAATTTTAACAGAATAGGTGGCGGAGATCAATCTATCAATTAATCAGGGTATTTATAAAGCGTGCTACTCACCCGTGAGGGTGTCAAGGCGCTGGGGGAGGCAGCTCCGGATCAATCAAAGAGCCAGTTCTTGAGGTTCTTCCTGAAGGTGTGGAGGGCGGTGGAGCGTCTGATGTTCACAGAGAGTCATTCCAGGCTTTGGCTGCGACGTAGGATAAGGCTCTTTCTCCTGCTCTGGCTCTGCAGATGCGTGGGGTCTCTGCAAGTGCGAGGTCTGCGGAGCGAAGGTTCCTCTTGGGTGCGTGGAAGTAGACTCTCTCATTGAGCTATTTGGGTCCGATGTTATGGAGAGATTTGTAGGCGTGGGTGAGCAGTTTGAAGGTAACTTTCTTCTCTATTGGGAGCCAGTGGAGGTTGCGTAGGTGTTGGGTCATGTGTTCGTGCCGTGGGGTTCCGAGGACAAGTCTGGCTGCGTCGTTCTGGATGGTCTGTAGCCTGTGCAGGAGAGTTCTGTTGATTTTCCGCATAGAGGGTGTTGCCGTAGTCTAATCTGCTGGTTATGAGTGAGTGGGTGACTGTTTTTCTGCCCTTCTGGGGGTATCCATTTGAAGGTCTTGCAGAGGATCCGAAGGTACTTGAAGCTGGTGGAGGTGATGGAGTTAATCTGGCGGGTCATGGTGAGGGAGGAGTCGAGGATGATGCCGAGGTTCTGTGCATGGTCTGTTGGGGTGGATGGACTCCCGTGGGCAGAGGACCACCAGGTCATGTCCCAGGCAGAGGTGGAGGATCCAAGGATGAGGACCTCGGTCTTCTCCGTGTTGAGCTTCAGGTAGCAGCTTTTCATCCTGGTGGCTACGTCTCTCATTCCTTCCTGGAAGCAGAGTCTGGTGTTTTCGGGGTTCTTTGTGAGGGAGAGGATGAGCTGGGTATTGTCGGCGTAAGATACTATGCTGAGCCCGGGTTGTCTGACGATGGCGGCTAGGGAGGCTATGTAGATGTTAAAAAGCATGGGGCTGAGCGATGACCCGTGGGGAACTCTGGAGTTGATCTATGTGGGTTCAGAGAGGAAGGGAAGGAGTCTGACCCTCTGGGTTCTGCCAGAGAAAAATTAACGGATCCAAGAGAGAGTGGTTCCTCGTATTTCTGCTTCGTGGAGTCTGGCTGCGAGAGTGCGATGTGAGATGGTGTCGAAGGCTATGGAGAGGTCTAGCAGAAATGAGGGCTGCGGTGTGCCCCTGGTTGATTATCATGCGTATGTCGTCGGTGGCGGCGAGGAGGGCCGTTTCCGTGCTATGGGTGCTGTGGAATACGGACTGGGAGGTGTCTAGGATGGAGTTGTCCTTGATGAGGCAGTCAGCTGGGTGTTTACGAGTCTCTCATGGCTTTGACAGTAAAGGGGAGGTGAGAGATGTGCTGGTAGTTTTTCAGGTCTGTCGGGTCGGCCGTGGGCTTCTTGAGGAGAGGTTTGACCTCCGCCCGCTTCCAGTCGTCAGGGAAGATGCCGGATTCGAAAGAGGCGTAAATGGTGCTCCCTAGTTCTGGTGCGATGGCGGCGGCGGCCCTGTGGTAGATGTGCAATGGGCAGGGGTCCATGGGGGCTCCTGAATGGGTGTTCTTCATGGTCATGGTGGTGAGTTCGACGTTGGCAGCATTCCAGGTGGTGATGATTGGCTCCTTGTCGGTGGAGGTGGGGCGTGGGGTGAGTCCGGCGTCTCTTCGCTAAAGTTGTCATAGAGGGCCTTGATTTTCAGATGGAAGAAGGAGCTGAGTTCCTGAGATGGTGTGATGTCCATGGCTTTGCTGGGGTGTGGTGAATTCCTGTATGACATTGAAGAGTTCTTTGACATTGGTTACGTTGGTGTGGAGATTCCATTTTGTACGGCCGAGGTATAATGTGCAAGTTCTGGCGTGGACTAGAGTCATCTCCAGTATAACAAGGGGCAAAGTCTAGCTTTGTCATGTATGCTTCGGACAATCAAATCCGAAAAAAGTAGTACCGGAGGAGTACTGGCGGGGACAGATGCTAGTTTGTGATAACATTTATTTTAAGTACTTGTTAGTGCATCTATATTTGCATGTCACCATAGCTCAGCCCCATAAAGGACAGATCCCAAGACCGTTGACTCATTTTACTGGAGAGCAAGCCTCATGGGCTTTGTAAAAGGGGCATTGTACTCTATGAACTGCCCCAATAATTGTTGGAGTTTTAAAACAGATTTTGTCATGTTGGGCTTCCAAGGCATACTATTACTAAAGATGATACCCAAGTAAAAAAATAGAAAGAAATTAATTTAAAGAACAACAACACTTGAAATGCATCTTTAATCTACATATGCTATTGTCCCTATGTATATATATATATATACCGTCCATGTACTTATGCATCTATATGTTTATTACTTTTCTTCTAATTCAGCATATCCAATTTACTAACCAATTTCTCACCCTATACCCCTCTCAATCTATCCTCCACCTCAACTCTCTGACTCATTCTAATACTCTTTCCAATGCACTACCCTATTTTGCACCCTATACCTCTATCAATATATCCTCTACCTCCACTCACTTGTTTATCCCAAACGCCATAACACTGCTATGATCCCCAAAATTACCCTATATAGACTCTTCCCTACCCTACCCCTACTTGCATCATCTCATACCTATTTTCTAGTCACATCTCCCAAACAAGCCTTTCCAAACCCTTCCCTCTGACTCTTCACCCTCCACCTCACTTTTACTCATTCCAAGTCTCCTCCTACGGCTATGAGCCCCAAAAACATGAATACATTTCTAAATCCCTCCCTCTTTCATCCCTCCACTGTCCTTTTCAATTCAATTACAGGCTAACATGTCCACCACTCAAATTACTTTCATATTTCACCATACTAATTCACCCCATATCCATTATGGGTTCCGGAGTAGCGTGCCACTCGTCAAAAAACCGATTCAACACCTCATCAGGGGTAGCAAAGGCAATATAAATGCAAACCTTTTCCCCTCTATTCCTCCACTATCCTTCCCTATCCAAATAACGGACTAACATATCCACCACACAAATTCTTTCATAATTTTACCATGCTAATTCACCACTAATCTTCAGAAGTAGCGTGCTACTTCCTGAAAAAGCACTTCAACACCTCCTGCACCCTCCTCTCAACACCAGCTTCATCGCATCCCACTCAACCACTTTGTGCAGGGTGCTCTCACAATTGTGGGCAAAGTAATCAGTCAGGGCCTCTGCAATTTCCCCCATAAAGATAGGGCGTCAAAAGAGCCTACACTCTCAGCTTCAGAGGAGCACCCGGAACAAGGATCTAGCCAAGGACTTAGTAATCAGTAGGGGCGAGTAATCTGAAGAAAAAAGTTCCACAGCGGATCTTGTAGACAGCACCTCTATTTTCCGATGTCCCTCTAATATCCAATCTGGTGTTGTGCTGATAACCTCCAGGACCTGCTGTGGTTTTGGTCCTACTGGAAATCCAGACAAAAACTTACGAAACAGAACAGAGGCAGCACCAAGGATAAAGTAGCCAGGACCATGTAGTATCAATAAATAAATTCTTTTATTTTCTCATTTATCGGACAGCCAACGCGTTTCGCTCCCCAACAGTGGGAGCTTCGTCAGGGCTGAAAACAACACAGAAATACACCAATATTAATAACACATACCAACATGACATTTACAATAAACAAACACGATTCTTTTTTAAAAAATACATTGCAGTTGTGCTTTGAACGAGACGAGATGGCCAAACTAAAAAGCAGGTCACAATAATAATCCTATGTATATTGCTTGGAAAACATCTTGCATTTAGGTCCAAATATCTAAACACAAGAGTCATACAACTTGATGGTCTATATAGGACATTGGTAACCAGAGCCAGAAAAGTTATGAAAAAAAGAATTACCCCAAGTAACGCAGATAAAAGTAGCCATTGAATGAAACCCGAGTAAGAAGTAAGAAGAAAGGAAGAAAGCAGGAGAAGGTAAAACAAAAAGTAAAAAATAAAAAATAAAAATAGCCATTGAGTGAGACCCAAGTGAGGACAGGGCAAGAGTTGACAATATACACAAGACGTTCTCACCAAGTGTGTTGGTCAGAACTGGAAGCGACGAGAAATAACGTCAATGGAGTCGTCCGATCCAAACAGTACAGAAGCTGAAAATAGTACAGAGGATTAATTGATATATGAAAAGTGATCCAGAAGTCAAGCCATAACAGATTTTGAAAGGCTTCAGAACTCCTTACCCTATGACAAACTTTCGATAGCCGGATAATATTTTAGCCACGTCAAGGGTATATATTTAAAAGACACAATTCGTCCAAGAAGTTCCACTGAATCAAAAGAAGATAAAGAGGATTTCAATCAATGCACGTCAAGGATATAATATTAAAAAAGTTGATTGCTGGTAAGTCATATTATATATTAGCCATGTCAAGGCTAAATACTTAAAAGGCACAATTCGTCCAAGCAGTTCCCCTAAACCAAAAGAAGATGAAGTGGATTTCAATCAATATACGTCAAATTTTAATGTTAAAAAGCTGGTTGCTGTTGAGCCATTCTGTACAAGGTAGTCACAAGGACAATCTTATCTATAAGGACTTAACACGCGGCGATCGGCATTCCTACTCGAATCAATATTATAAAGTTACTCACACAATTAGTGTAAACTTTCTGGTATCCAAAGACAAGTGAACGCGCAGACCATAATAAGCTGCTACCAAAGTTGCTGTAATAAAAAATAAAAAGAAAGGGGAGTACTGTATATACATACATTGTAAATCACGACCCCACACAATAATATCATTTATCCAAAACAATAAATCACATAAAGGCGTATCGACTGAAACCTAACGGTCCTGCTGAAAAATAAAACGCTCACCATCACAGCGTGTACAGACCCCAAGTGTTTCGTGACATTTTTAAAACTACCCAGGGGCTAAGGAAAGGGGAGTACTATCTCTGCATCCATTGTAAATCACAACCCCACACAATCATGCATATGCAGACCCCAAGAGTTTCACGACGTTTCCCAACATACCCAAGGGCTGAGGGATACCTGCACGTTTTTACCCCGACACCCAAAGAGAAAGTAAAAGCGGGTGCAGAGTTGCGCAACGTTTACCCACATACCCAGGGGCTAGGGGATACCGGAACATATTTACCCCGACACCCAAGGAGAAAAGGCGCGTGCATGGAAAACACACTGCAAGTTAGTAAAGCGCCGCTGTCACGGAGCTTCCTTTTCAAACAATACAAGAGGCAGTAACATTCAGAGCCCACCCCCCTTAGAACCAAGTGATTCGAAACGGTAACTCTGCAACTTAACCAAGGTATGGCGCAAACTCACCTGAAGAGCCCCTTATCAGAGCAGTGTCCCCATGACGGATTCTATCGGCAGTGGCCCGCCCGGTCCGGTGCGCTTTTAAACGCCCCGCGTATCAGTCACATGGTGTACAATAACATACACCTGTGTTTGCGCAATTAACACGAGAGTCTCGTCGCTTCAACTGGGGACGCGAAAATCAAGAAAGGACTATACAGAGTCACAATAGGACGGCCATGATGGACCGACCTCGGAATACCAACAGCCTTTAATGAAAGCACTGGGAGTTCTCGTGACTGCAACCAGGGACGCGGAAATAGAGAAGGGACTACACAGAGTCCCAATCGAGCGGCCATATTGAACTGACCTCAGGATACAAACAGTCTTTGCCAAAGGCACTGGAAATTCACCAGAAACGCGATTGGCCATAGGCACTAACTAGTCAATTGTATATATAGAAAAATACATCTATATGTGTATTCCAATTAAGGATTCCTGAAATTCAAAAAAACAAAAAACGCCGCGCTCTACCATAGGAAATACAGAGCCAAAAACCTGGATAGAGATTCACATCCACATATATATTCTAATGACGGATGTCCCTCCAGAGCCTTTGGGAAGTAAAGAAAACGGATGAAAGGAGATTGAGACAAAAGATAACAGATACATGGACAAATCAAAAACAAGTCCCTATTCAAAACATAAAACATCCCACCTAACTGTGAATCAAATGGGAGACAAAACCCAATGGCATTCAGTATACCAAATGGGAGCAACACGATTCACATCGTGTAAATACCATCTCTATATGCACATACAAAAATACAAACAACAACACAGCAACATAAAAAAAGGGGGTCAAAGTCACATTTAGCAAATGACATGAATTAAAATTAATGTTAATCATACTATGATATCATCATTTCTTCTCTGCCTAAGCCAAGCTACACAATAGGAGGCAATCATATCCTTTATACCCCAACCATGGTGATGCAAAAATCAAACATCAGAGTGGGCACCAGGTACAGGGATTAGTCACTCAGGACAAAATGAGTCACAAAATGTGAAGACACATTCAGGGAGAATGTAAATGTGACCAGACAGCGATTCTTAAAGCGAGGATACGACCAACAAACTGTGGACAGAGCTGTATGTAGAATTGAGACGGTTGATAGGGAATCCACCCTGTGCAACAAGAATGAAAAGGCTAGAATGGACAAGGAAACAAGCAGAGTCAGATTTATCACTCAATATACATCACACAGCGACAAGATCTTTAACATATTCAGGAGAAATTGGCATCTATTGACAGGAATAGAGGGCCTAAAAACGCATGTAGGTGATAAACCTTCCATTACTTATAGGAGAGGCATTTCCCTACGTAGAGAACTATGTCCAAGTTATGTGACTACTCCCCCTAACAACAAAAATTGGCTAGCTCCAAAGCCCCCAGGCTTCTTTGTATGTGGAACCTGTAATGTTTGTGAAATGGGTAAAAATAAGACCACCACCTTCTCATACAATAATGATCGTCAATTCAGGATTACCCATTTTTGTAATTGTAACACCACTCACACCATTTATGTCCTAGGATGTCCCTGCGGTCGTATATATGTAGGCAGCAGTATACGGCCACTCAAACTGAGAATCCAAGAACATCGCAGGGCGATTATAAATAGGGACAGTAGGCATCCGATAATGGAGCATTACAATTTGGAACATGCCAATGATAATACATTCTGGTTCCACGCAATTCAGCACATTCCGCCTAATAAAAGAGGTGGGAATAGGGAGCTTACGCTAAGGAGAGAGGAAGCCAAGTGGATATGTCGCCTTAGAGCGATCAACCAGGGGCATAACTCGGACAATGAGATGCATCACTTTTTATAATGTAATATTGAGCCACCTCTGCAGTGTCAATTCTTTGGCTCATTTTGTCCTGAGTGACTAATCCCTGTACCTGGTGCCCACTCTGATGTTTGATTTTTGCATCACCATGGTTGGGGTATAAAGGATATGATTGCCTCCTATTGTGTAGCTTGGCTTAGGCAGAGAAGAAATGATGATATCATAGTATGATTAACATTAATTTTAATTCATGTCATTTGCTAAATGTGACTTTGACCCCCTTTTTTTATGTTGCTGTGTTGTTGTTTGTATTTTTGTATGTGCATATAGAGATGGTATTTACACGATGTGAATCGTGTTGCTCCCATTTGGTATACTGAATGCCATTGGGTTTTGTCTCCCATTTGATTCACAGTTAGGTGGGATGTTTTATGTTTTGAATAGGGACTTGTTTTTGATTTGTCCATGTATCTGTTATCTTTTGTCTCAATCTCCTTTCATCCGTTTTCTTTACTTCCCAAAGGCTCTGGAGGGACATCCGTCATTAGAATATATATGTGGATGTGAATCTCTATCCAGGTTTTTGGCTCTGTATTTCCTATGGTAGAGCGCGGCGTTTTTTGTTTTTTTGAATTTCAGGAATCCTTAATTGGAATACACATATAGATGTATTTTTCTATATATACAATTGACTAGTTAGTGCCTATGGCCAATCGCGTTTCTGGTGAATTTCCAGTGCCTTTGGCAAAGACTGTTTGTATCCTGAGGTCAGTTCAATATGGCCGCTCGATTGGGACTCTGTGTAGTCCCTTCTCTATTTCCGCGTCCCTGGTTGCAGTCACGAGAACTCCCAGTGCTTTCATTAAAGGCTGTTGGTATTCCGAGGTCGGTCCATCATGGCCGTCCTATTGTGACTCTGTATAGTCCTTTCTTGATTTTCGCGTCCCCAGTTGAAGCGACGAGACTCTCGTGTTAATTGCGCAAACACAGGTGTATGTTATTGTACACCATGTGACTGATACGCGGGGCGTTTAAAAGCGCACCGGACCGGGCGGGCCACTGCCGATAGAATCCGTCATGGGGACACTGCTCTGATAAGGGGCTCTTCAGGTGAGTTTGCGCCATACCTTGGTTAAGTTGCAGAGTTACCGTTTCGAATCACTTGGTTCTAAGGGGGGTGGGCTCTGAATGTTACTGCCTCTTGTATTGTTTGAAAAGGAAGCTCCGTGACAGCGGCGCTTTACTAACTTGCAGTGTGTTTTCCATGCACGCGCCTTTTCTCCTTGGGTGTCGGGGTAAATATGTTCCGGTATCCCCTAGCCCCTGGGTATGTGGGTAAACGTTGCGCAACTCTGCACCCGCTTTTACTTTCTCTTTGGGTGTCGGGGTAAAAACGTGCAGGTATCCCTCAGCCCTTGGGTATGTTGGGAAACGTCGTGAAACTCTTGGGGTCTGCATATGCATGATTGTGTGGGGTTGTGATTTACAATGGATGCAGAGATAGTACTCCCCTTTCCTTAGCCCCTGGGTAGTTTTAAAAATGTCACGAAACACTTGGGGTCTGTACACGCTGTGATGGTGAGCGTTTTATTTTTCAGCAGGACCGTTAGGTTTCAGTCGATACGCCTTTATGTGATTTATTGTTTTGGATAAATGATATTATTGTGTGGGGTCGTGATTTACAATGTATGTATATACAGTACTCCCCTTTCTTTTTATTTTTTATTACAGCAACTTTGGTAGCAGCTTATTATGGTCTGCGCGTTCACTTGTCTTTGGATACCAGAAAGTTTACACTAATTGTGTGAGTAACTTTATAATATTGATTCGAGTAGGAATGCCGATCGCCGCGTGTTAAGTCCTTATAGATAAGATTGTCCTTGTGACTACCTTGTACAGAATGGCTCAACAGCAACCAGCTTTTTAACATTAAAATTTGACGTATATTGATTGAAATCCACTTCATCTTCTTTTGGTTTAGGGGAACTGCTTGGACGAATTGTGCCTTTTAAGTATTTAGCCTTGACATGGCTAATATATAATATGACTTACCAGCAATCAACTTTTTTAATATTATATCCTTGACGTGCATTGATTGAAATCCTCTTTATCTTCTTTTGATTCAGTGGAACTTCTTGGACGAATTGTGTCTTTTAAATATATACCCTTGACGTGGCTAAAATATTATCCGGCTATCGAAAGTTTGTCATAGGGTAAGGAGTTCTGAAGCCTTTCAAAATCTGTTATGGCTTGACTTCTGGATCACTTTTCATATATCAATTAATCCTCTGTACTATTTTCAGCTTCTGTACTGTTTGGATCGGACGACTCCATTGACGTTATTTCTCGTCGCTTCCAGTTCTGACCAACACACTTGGTGAGAACGTCTTGTGTATATTGTCAACTCTTGCCCTGTCCTCACTTGGGTCTCACTCAATGGCTATTTTTATTTTTTATTTTTTACTTTTTGTTTTACCTTCTCCTGCTTTCTTCCTTTCTTCTTACTTCTTACTCGGGTTTCATTCAATGGCTACTTTTATCTGCGTTACTTGGGGTAATTCTTTTTTTCATAACTTTTCTGGCTCTGGTTACCAATGTCCTATATAGACCATCAAGTTGTATGACTCTTGTGTTTAGATATTTGGACCTAAATGCAAGATGTTTTCCAAGCAATATACATAGGATTATTATTGTGACCTGCTTTTTAGTTTGGCCATCTCGTCTCGTTCAAAGCACAACTGCAATGTATTTTTTAAAAAAGAATCGTGTTTGTTTATTGTAAATGTCATGTTGGTATGTGTTATTAATATTGGTGTATTTCTGTGTTGTTTTCAGCCCTGACGAAGCTCCCACTGTTGGGGAGCGAAACGCGTTGGCTGTCCGATAAATGAGAAAATAAAAGAATTTATTTATTGATACTACATGGTCCTGGCTACTTTATCCTTGGTGCTGCCTCTGTTCTGTTTCGGGGCGAGTAATCTGACAGGGACCAAGCAGTACGTCAAATCAGTCACTCTCTGCACTATGTCCGCCTGTACCAAGAAGTAATACAATCTACTATGCGTGTCGGCAGCTAGCGTATAACTGGAATACGTGCGTGCCCATTGCTGTTGAGACAACCATATAGCTATCAGCATCATACCTGTCAGAATTCGCTTGACCACATCTGTCATATTTGGCTTTGTGCACTGTTGTGGGGAAGACTTGTCTAGTGATGCATCAAGCACACAATTGAGGTCACCAGCTAGTACAAACTCAGTTGTCATGTAACCCTGTGATGCTGTCACCACCTTCCTGAATTAGGAAGTACTATCACATTGGGAGCATGAATGTTAATGAGGCAGATCTCATGGGCAAATAGGGTTCCATGCAGTAAAACATACCTCACTGTTGGGTCCACACGCATGTGCATCTTCTGAAATGGGACACTGTGGGCTATCCATACAAGGGCCTTGTGCAAATCCAGAGTAGGAATTGGTGTACATAGTAGTCACAGACCAAGGAACCTTGTCCCACCTGAGGTCTCAAGACCACTGTGGCTTTTCAACAAGTCACAAGAGAACAGGTCCCATGCCTCCACCGCTGTGGAGAAAAAGAAACATTACATAGTCATATTATACCCATGTCACCTAGGTTCTGAGGAATAACAACTGCCACCTTAGAGGGTTAGGTCACTCCTGGCTCACAGGCTTTGGTACGGTAATGTATTAGGTCCTCATTTGTCCTTACAGGTCCACATCGGTCAACCTCCCAGGCACCAGGCCCACCAGCTCAGTGTGTTCTGTGTCCAAAGTTCGGGCTATTCATACCTAGTTGCCCTACATTCGTCTCCTATGTCAGCAGCAACAGAATAACATAACAATCATTGAATAAGCACATAGAATAAAACAGGTCCTTGTGGCTGGGTCTGGTTTATCTAATCAGCATCTGTGCTATCACTCACAGTCTCTGGTACTAGATGGATTTGTGTAAGCAAGTCTTGATCTGAGTGCCCCAATTTGGTGGACCTCAAAGTTCTATCCGGGAATACAAGAATCTGGTTTTCTCCATCATTCTCCAGTCTCGGCCTCTCCATCGTCGATAACCTCCTATTTCTGTTAGCGTGACATACAGATCAGTTTCAGGTCCCCTTCTGTGCAGGTGATCACCTGAAGTACAGCGTAGCCCTTAATCCAGCCAGCTCATGGACTCCTGTGGGGTTTTATAAAAGTGGGCCTAGCCATCACACATTTTAATATTATGTTCCCTTAGCCTCTTATTCACAGGCAGGAAATTCTCATGGATATTTTGCACCTTAGCAGCGTAGTCCACATATACGAATATGTGCCTGTCCTCATATTTAGGGGGGCTGTGTGTCTGCACATGTTTCAGTATGACATCACGGTCACAGTAGTTAAAAAGGCAAGCTATTATCGTTCTAGGTGTTACCCCAGGCTGCAGGACTGCCACCAGCACCTTGTGTGTAATTTCCTTTCTGAAAAACTTTGAGAGTCGCTCGGGTTTGAGTGTGTTCACAATCTAGTCCTCCAGAAATAGTTCCACTGAGGGGCCCTCTGCATGCTATAGGAAACCCACTAGGCGTATATTGTTCACCAGGATCGCCCCTCAGAATCCTCTAGGTGCCCCTCTATATATATAGCACTGCACTTGAGGCCAGACACTGTGGCTGTCAGTGCCTTGTCCTCTTGTTTGAGCACATCCACCTTATCATCCACTGCTATCGTGCGATCTGCAACCTAGGTCCATGGGTAGATGAGTTATATCAATGCCCATCAAGTCCATCTTGACCTCTAGTGCAACCGGGTACCCCTGGATGTCCGCCAGTAGCACCTCTGCAGTTTTGGCTGGGTCCTGGACTTCATGGTAATACTCCTGCATATGTCACGGCACCATTGCATCAGGTTTAGTGACTAGATACTGGTCAATTTTGTTAGTTTGCGCCTCCCTCATCCCCTTCTCCTTGGCCATTATCTCAGCATGGTGGCCACCTGCAATTTCAACCACTCAGGAGGTCCTTCAGAGCACCATCTACTCTCCTGTTAGCCTGAGGCCCCCACCATCTGGGGCCCCCGCAACTCAGGTTGTCTCTGCCATCACCGAAACCTTGCAGCCATGTGCAGCAGCACCAGAATCCTGTTATTGTCTGTTCTTCATCCACTGGGACTGCCACCTCCATCCGGCCACCAGAGCAAGTAGCTCACAGGATGGACAGCAGGGCGCCAGCTACCTCCGCCCTCCCTGCACTATCCGACCGGCATACTCTGGTCCTCTGCTCTCAGTGCATCTGGCCCACTACCAGCACACAGGAATGCACTCTGCCTCACCTCTGCCGCTTTTCTTCAGCCTCTGCTGCAGTGACACCCGTTGTGCAGTCTGGCCTGTCTGCTGTCTGCGTCCCTCCTGCCCTCTGGGGTAGGCTCCACCAGGGTCTAGTCTTTGGCTCCTGCCACTCTGCATCATTTGCTGGGCCCCCAGTGGGTGTGTGGGCATGCCATTGTCATTGAGATCCTTCCAGTAACATATTGCCAGATGGGGGAATTTACATGTCCCTCCCCGCAAAGGTCAGACATCCAGGGCAGCATTGCACCAGTGTGGCCTCCCACCACTCCCCAGTAGACGCAAGATTACCAGGGGCCTGGGCTGCCATTCTCGGTCACTAGCTGCCTCTCATCAGCTTCCCTCTATTCGGCCCAGATGCCAACCTCACCTCCGTGGGTCCCAGCAACCCCTGTCAATCTCCCGTCCCCGCCATCTCCTCCAGGCACTCCGAACTGGTGAGGGGCTTTCCGCCTACATGCAGGCCATCATTTTGCAGCAGGGCCCAGCATGCCCACCTGGGGCTGTATTACAGATGACTGCGCCAGCGCTAATTGTCACTGTGCTCCAGAGTATGCGCCCAATGACATTACAGAGGGTCGGTCTGTAATGTGCTGTGATGTTGGCGCAGACTTTGAACTCTGTGTTTATGTGCGTTTGCGTCTGTGTGCATGATGTTTTAGCGCACAGATGCAAACGCACATAAACACTAACATACCAGGGCCGGACTGGGAACAAAAAGCGTCCCTGACAAAGTGCCACCAAATGCGATGCAGTGTGTGCAACTAAATTCTTTTTATTTATTTTTATGTTTACTTACCTTTTAAAGTCCATAATCCATACAGTAGTACCCCCCACCCTGCCCCTCCCTCTCCCCACGTCACCGTCCGGCCGGAACTCCCACTACCGGCCGCGACTGGCCATTTCCAACTTGCAGTGTATCTAGTGGTTGAGAAACATACAATTTTGTTAATCAAAGGCTCTGAGATAGCAAAAAAGGCTTAGTACATCAGGCCCAAAGCTCCTAAACAGCTGCTAAATTAAGACAATACAAACAATCGGTATTGAACTGGCTTAGTTGGTCATTTTTGGGCAGTTTTACTATAGTGCAGACCAAGCTCATAATGGTGGCACAGCACTGAACAGGAGAATCTAGTAATCGCCTAGTATCCAAAGTCTGGATACTTTATTCCAACACCCACCCAACATACACATTTTATTGGCTCATACACAGCAGAAGATGCATAATATTAGCCTCCTAGCCTTTAATAAAATCATGATTTTCTTCCCATTAAAACTGTGGAAAATCTGCATTTTACATCACACACAAAATAACTGATTTTTGAAACCATGTGTAACACATATATTGCTTATAAATCATTTAAGAGAGTTTGTAGATTTTATCAGAAGATCGCTTATTAATTTGTTCATAAAAAAGTTAATAAAACAACCTGATTTTGCACTAGTTTTGCTATTTATGCATTGTTAATTGGAAATGACATATAACTTGCCTAAGCAACAGGCTACTATTTCACATCCCAAAAAACTGAAGAAATGTATACTTGTTTAAATAGTGGAAGCACTCGAAATAGAGTGAAATTAGCCAACTGTATCCTTTGCTCGGTTTGCATCATTCTATGTCACTCAAGGGGAGTTCATTTTAAAGACTGTAGCTAGAACTAAATATTAATGTGATACAAGGTGAGTGCGAATAGCTTTGTCAAGATGTATAGTATTTCGAAGAACATATTAGCTACTCAGTCTTGGCAGATTGCAACATTTGGAAAACCAAACAAGCCGTCTCAAACCGTGCTAAATGTCACAAGATAGAAAGCGAGCCAGGCCGGGGATTCCTGTTCTATCCCACTGAGAAGGCATATTGAGAAGGAATTATAGAGTTTCCCGGCAAGGCAATAGCAGCCTGCCGGCCAAGTCGTTTTCTGGCTTGAAGAGCGGAAATTCTCCACATGGCGTTATGAAGCCGGCCAGAGTCTGCTGGCGTCGCTGCACTAAAGCACCCCGTGACGGCCACAGGTTGACAGCCTGCAGACAGATGCCACGGCCTGCTTGGAAATTGTGATAGGAAAAGTAATTTCGCAGACATTCTGCAACAGTGTAAAGTCTGGCTAAGTGGCGTTACAAAGACGGCAAACAAGTGTGTGTGCTAATGCGATACACGTCACATTACATGCGTGGAAAATATAATAATTGGATTTCTTTATGCCTGTGGAGAAATTGTGATAGCGTAGACCATGGAGGATGAATCACCAAAATACCAGGGAGAGCAGAAGTGGTCCACCCTTTGACCTCTGATGACATCACAGTGCTGACTCATTGTCCTTCCCTTAGCCGTGCAACAGCCTTCGATTTGCTTGGGAGGGCACAGTGTTGCTATTATGGGACACACAGGGCTCTTAGAACCCTCTTACCCGACCAATCATATTGCCGAAGCTGCTGAATATTGGGTATAGGGTGGGATATCAGTACCGGATTTCAGACTGTAGTACTTGGTAGCACAGGCACAATTTGTTTGATTATAGTTTGATGCACAGAGCACTGTAACCACCAGATGATAACAGCCCAACTAGTAAAGATTGACAGTTCGAAAATAGCTTTCTAGGCAAAAAACGATTAGATCAAGCGTGATAGCATATACTATGAAAATGGCTAGCTGGCAAGAACTAGTGAAAGCGTCTCGACTGTCAGTCACTCCTACTACCATTGGTGGGTAACTTTGTCTTATCCTTCAAATTGGAAGGGGGTAAACACATGTTCGAAGCACCAAAAATAGAAACATTTGGGAACCTGCTCCCATACAGGGAATTTAAAACATTGCATAAATATAAGAACCGTGTGTGTGTGTGTGTGTGTGTGTGTGCGTACGTGCGTGCGTGCGTGTGTGTGTGTGTGTGTGTGTGTGACAGGAATAGCCCCCTTCCCATAGTTCTATAGTACAAATTACAGTACACATTAACAACGAACGACCTTGACAACGTTCCCTAAGCTCCGGTACTTACAAAATTGATAATTGGCAGAGACGGCAAAAAATTGACCTCGTTCCAATGCAGTGTAATTATCAGAGTAAGGAAGAGTGACAAGCCCGAGCTAAAGCACAATAGGAAATAGATCTACACTCAGACATACCCGAGGAGTGCTGGAAATACTCCCCTCCACAGACCAGAGAGAGCTCCATAAAAAGAAAACCTAAGCTAACTCCTGTAAGCTGATTCACTCCAAGTAAGTTTTTGCACCATTATACCACGCACCATCCCAGATTATTTAATGTGATCAGGACTAAGGGATTCAAAGTCATCAATGCAAAAAAAAGACTCAGGTTTTGAACTCTTAGGGGCATATTTACAAGGATTGTCGCAATGCTGTTTTACCACTGCAGCACAAAAAATCCTAACGCCATGTTAGCGCCGTATTTACAAATGGCGAAATGTGGCATTAGGAACAGCTAGCGGCTGGAAAAAATGACGCCAACGCTAACATAAAGTCATAAGAAAAATACATATTAGCGTGAAAAAAGTAACAGCCGGCCAATTAGCAGCATGAAAAATTTCGCTAGTCAGCCGAATGTCACATTTCAGCGTCTACCTGGAAAAACAACGTACAAATACACCGCTGAGGAAAAAAAAAATAGAGGAACCTGAATGCAGAAGGGAGCGGCCAGGACCAAGCTCCGGACAGGACACCTACCCCACCAAAAGCCAGATGACCAGCCAGTGTCCAAGGGGAAGAGGAAAAGGAAATGCACATTCAGTCAGAAAGAGAATGAAATCCTGATTGTGGAGGTAACGGAGCATTAACATCAGCTCTTCGTCAGCTCCAAGGTGTCATTGGTGACCAAAAACGTCATATAGCAGTCCATAGTGAAAAAAGGTGAACTCCATTGCTGAAGTCAAGAAAACAGTGACAGACTGCAAGAAGCACTGTCATGATGCCAAGAGCAAAACTACGTAGACAGGTAGCATTGCATTGCAGACCAGATGTGGGAGTCCATTGCCCCATGAGGTGCTTGATCCCTTTGGTTAGGCTATTGTCTGACAAGCTTTGATTGTGTAAGACATATGCGTACCATCCCTTAATTTTTACTTGATATGTTGTAATACATGACAATTTCCATTAGCTGTTGGAGTATCTTCCTTCTGCCACACAGCATTTCTAAATTGTTCATTGCATTTACCTTTTTCTATGTGTCTAGCATGGAAATATAAGTGGATTTATGTGTAAATGTGACTTTTTTACCTACACATGGTAGTACACAGAGCCCACTGTGGGGGCAGTATACAGCAGTTAGTAGACTTTTTGTGATGTTAACCAGGACAGTTCAACCTGTGTACTACGTACACTACTATACATTTGATCAACGGTAAAGTCTAGGCCATAGCTTACTCTTTAATCTTTATCTTTTCATTGTGTTTTTGCGCTGCCAAAAGCAGTGCAGCTTTTCCCAATAACAATTGATCCAGCGCGGACCCAATAATTTGGACAGGGACAAACATTCAATTACTTCACTTACTTTGACCCATACATATACACCCAAAATCCCTGTTGCGCTGGTGTCAAGTTGCAAATTCTGTACCAATTCATACTCATCTGTTCGATATTTAGACAGTTCACAATTTCACAATAAACCTTTTAGTTCAATTTTCCATCTTCTTGGTCGTTGGACCAATTAATTGAAAAATTGAAGGCAACAGTTATTCAAATCATAGACAAACTAAAATGACCACAGTCTCTTTGTTTGCAAATTGTTAAATTTTATCCAAATCAAATGCATTAATCTAAAAAATATCTCTTGAGAGAAAATACACTCTAAAAACATTTAGCAAATAATCAATCTCAAGAAACATATGTTGCATGCAGGGTATAGATGAAGAGACAAAAGTAGAAGAAGAAAACTTGAGTTATCAAAGATACCAACCCAAAGAATATGAAAGAGGGAAACCACCACCTGGCCTAGGTGGCGGCAGGGGCCCCCCAGATAGAGAGTCAGGGATCAAAGACTCTAAGATCAGGTCAAGGATAGGACTGGAACAGCTAGGCCTCTCTGCAACCCGATAATCAGCAGCGCACCCTCTCTCTCTCCATGCCTAAAGCAGCAGCCACAGCTGCCACCCTCACAACAAGACCCCATCCCTAAATCACCTGTTCTTTATATCCTTACGATACATGTCCATCCCACTAAAGTTGCTAAAGTCACCTATTCTAGCAACGGGATTGGTTAAAAACGAGGGGCGGAAGGTCACCCTACCATTAGATCACACTTTTTGACTATCCCATTGTATGATTTCCATTCCCACATATTCAGTATACATTCCTGTTCTCTCCTCAGGTTAATGTAACAAAATTAAGGAAAAATGTTCATACAATTAACATCTTGTGACTTTTTCACACAAAGACACTGTATTCGGCTGCACGTCAAGCGTCATGTCCTTCACCGTGCTATGCTCTTTCAGCTTGTTCAGCATTCCAGCCACACAGTCACATAGTTTGTGTGCGCTGCAAGTTTCACTCATTACAGTTCAGCTAACTTAACACAAAATGGAGACTTGTCCATTTACTAAAAGATCAGAAAGCAGACATTTATTAATAATGTGATAATGACATTTTCACTGTTAACCACTCACCTTATTTCTATTTCTAATCCATGTTAAGAGTTAACCTAGCATAGCATAAGCAGAAAAGTGGCATTAATTATTATAACAAAGAAACACATGTCATGCTTTTACTAAACATACATATGCAATTTGCTATGCAAAACATTCATAACACGTTCTAAACACAATATTATTACATTTTCGGCTATTTACGTTTTGTTAGGGTTAATTTCAGGCACATTGCAAAGTAAATCTCCCACGTGTGATGTGTGATGTCATGTTAATATTCTTACTACTTAAAATTAGTGCATATTACAGGGGTACCTAATCCAAGCCGGTTTCTTTTTGCGAAACCCTGCTCCATCACACTCACAATATGTCCCTAGTGAAATGTAGTTGTTTGTGGTCATAGGGAGTAGAGTTTGTGCATTAGGGGGCACCGCAAGATTGAGATTATCTTAAAAAAAGGTTAGCTGCCCAAAACACACCCACCCCCCTAGAAACACCTGGCTCCAAAGCCCAGCAAACCTTGGCCAACTAAACCACCCTCTATCTCATGAAGAGCATCCCCTCTGGAGCACCCTCTGATCCCTATCCTCACCACATCTTCAACAGAGCCAGGACCTGCATCACACACAATCTCTGCTGCACCATGAACTTCTCCATCGAGTCGCCCACCATCCCAGAAGACTGAGAGCATGCAGAGATCACCCCACGCTTAATAAGCCCTCTGCCAACACAACTGTCCGCAAGAACCACTTATCCATCTCCCTGCTCCCCTTCCCAGCCACAATCAGCGAGAAAGCCATCAACGCCCAACTCTCTGAGGTTATCAAGGCAAACCACATTGTGGACCTGTCCAAAATGAATTTTAGAAGAAACCACAGCACTAAGACCACTCTCCTCACCGCTACAGATGACATCCACACCCTCCTTGACTGAGGCAAAAATGCTGCCTTCATCCTCCTGGACCTCTCAGCCGGCTTTAACACCGTCTCCCAACACACTTTCTATGCAAGACTCCACGGCACCAGCATCTGTAACAAAGACATAGAATGGACCAGCCCCTTCCTCACCAGCCAAACAGAGAGAGTCAGGCTTCCATCTTTAAATTTAGAACCCACAAAGATCAGCTGCAAAGTGCCTCAGAGATCCTCCCAGTGCCACACCCTCTTTAACATGTACATGGCCCGCTTCCAGCCATTGTCAGAAGCCAGTAACCCAATGTTTTTCTCCTTTCACAAATGACACACAGCAGATTATTTCCCTCACCAATGAACATAGAGCCACCAAGAGCAATTTCCACAATGGAATGGAGGCAGTCACCTCTTGGATGAAGGACAGCTCCTTCAAGCTTAACTCAGACAAGATCATAGTCCTTATCATGGGCTCCACCCACTCCTCCTGGGACAACTCCTGGTGGCCTGCAGCGCTCGTAAATCCTCGGTCCCGGACCATGCACTAAACCTTGCATCATCCTGGACTCCTCGCTCTCAATGAACCACCACATCAATGATGTATCATCCTCCTGCACCACACACTCTGCCTACTTCACAATATCTTCCTGTGTATCCTGACCCGGTCCTGGAAAACTTTCTCTCACACGCTCGTCAGCAGCAGACTCAGGTACAGCAATAAACTCTATGCCAGAACCACCCAGAAACTTCAAAAGTAACTGCAGACCATCCAAAAAACCTCCACCAGACTCATTCGGCAAATCCCTCACCACAGCCACACCACCGCCCACCTAAGAGACCTTCATTGGCTATCTATCAACAAAGGGATCACCTTAAAGCTCCTCACACACGCCTACTAAGCCCACCACAATTCCAGACCTGCTTTGCTCAACCACCGCCTCTCATCAAACACTCCCACCAGACATTTCTGCACCACCCACCTGACCCTGGTGACAATTCCACATATTCACAAGAATACAGCTGGAGGAAGAGCCTTCTCCTACCTCACTGCAAGGACCTGGAAGTCCCCACATCTGCACATTAGGCAATCACCATCGCTACTAAAATTCAGGAAGGACTTCAAGACCTGACTCTTCCACTGAACCGCAGATTCACCCCCCTCAGCGCCTTGAGAGCCTCACAGGTGAGTAGTCGCAATATACAAGAGTACTGATTTATTGGTTGATTGGTTTATTGTGGCCCACACTGGTTTAATTAGTGTAAACATCTGCAACTTGTAAAATCTATGTTGTACTTTTGCAATTTTATATGTGAAACTATTTATGGGGGCACAGCTACAATATATGCAGAGTAGAATTCAGCACAAGACCTATTTGACATTGTTTTCCTACAAGACTGAGTCCCTTACGGTCTGTTGTGTGTGTGAGATGTCCTTACCAACAAGCAGGCCGTTCCCATAGGTACCATTCTCGAAAAGATGATTGATGACAGATTTGCCTGAATGGTTTAGGAGTTATACGCACTGTCAGGGTACTTTGCTAGTCCATTATTGAATAGGTGCAGTTGGTCCACAATTGCCTGCATGTTTATTGAATAGGAGTGCTTCCTGTTGCAGGGTATGTGTGATGTTTCTACCGGTAGCACAAGTTCCACATGTGTGCAGTCCACACCTCCCAACACATGGAGGAACTTAGCTATGGCATAGAAGCCTTGCTTGTTGTCCTGTTGTTACTGCACAGTGTGGGGGAAGTAGGGGTACTGTGGGGTGAGGCTAATAATGGCATCCAGGTCAATGAGGAGGCACCTGAAAAGGATGCCTGGGTTTCTCCTGCCACTCTGGCAGTGGTGGTTTGAAAAGTTCCTGACGCCAGCATGTCCTGGACAGCAAGTAGCTTGGCCTGTTATGGGATGTTGATGCAGCGCTGGAATGTGGGCTGCAGGCTTGGCGCAATCTGGTTCAGAATGCGGACCATGGACCCCGTCTTAAGCCTGTCTTGGGCAATGACCTCCTCTTGCCTTTGGTCAATGAGGGTAATCCTCTGACGGTATATCTGATCTCTTCTCCGGCATTGCCTCTGTGGTGGTGCTGGTAGTGGTAGTGGTATCCTTGGTGCTCCCAGCTGCAGAAGCAGGAGTCCATGGTGTAATTGTGCTCTCCAAGTTGTTTTGGGTCTGATAAATATTTATGCAAGTGTGTTGGCATCCTTTTTAAGACCAGATAATTCCTAGTGGTACATAATTGCCGCTAAAGCGACTCAGGGCCAGATGTATGTAGCTAGAATTTTGCGATTTCATAATTGTGAATGACATTTAGAAAATCGCAAAATGAAATGTATGAGGGTATATATTACACCTTTTAGGATTCCAAGGGGGTTGCAAATGACCTACCTCATGAACATTAATGAGGTAGGTCGCAATTTGCAACTCCCTAGGAATTGAAAAAATCACTGGGATGGTGGCCTACTGAGATCAGCAGACCACCATGTCCTTGAATGCTTTTCAATAAGGCAATCTTTTTTTCTGTAAAGCAGCCTGTTTTCCTTAAAGGAAAACCCAATGCTTTACAAAACAAAAAATGAAAAGTTTGCCCATATATTTTAAGAGCAGGCAGTGGTCCGTAGGACCACAGCCTGCTTTTAAAAATGGTTTTACAAAAATTCACAAAGGGGAAGGGGTCCCTTGGGGACCCCTTTCCATTTTTGATTTGGTTACCACCTACTTGAAGTAGGTGGTGAAATGCAAATGTTTCGCGTCTAGAATTGCGGTCACAAAACATTCATACATACAGATGCGATTCAGTATTAGGAAGGGACGCCCTACACACACCCCTTCCTAATTCCGAATTGCAAACCAATTTTGCGATTCGGTAACAGGTTACGGAATAGCAGAATTTGGTTTGCTGCATTGGAAAAGCAATTTTTGTGTTCACAAATGGGTAGATTCTTGGAATGTGCCTGTTGGCGAATGCAAAAATCCTTGATACATTTGCCCCTTAGCGGCAGTTTTTGATCTATAGAGGCGTAGCTGAAATTCTTGTACATATGGCGGAGTGGGTTTAGCAGGTGTTTTACTGTGGGAATGCCTACCTTGCATACATTTTTGGTAGGCATGCTAGCCGAATTGGCATTGTTGAAAAAAGGTGCAAACTGTGGAAAATGTCTCTAAAGGGGTTTTGTGACACTTTGTAAATAAGGTCTTAAAAAAAATAAGCCACTGCATCATCAAAAAAATGACGCTTCGGTGGCGTTAAGTCTTTGTAACTATGCCCCCTAGTATGTAAATACGCTGGGGTTTGAGACATTTGGACAACTGTAATATGCACCCTTTCAAATATTGTGTTGGAGAAGGCTGATGAATACACCAATGTCACTGTTAGGATGTGTGGCCCAAATGCCATCGGCCAAGAGGAAATTCATTTCCATAACATTGCTACTTGCCAAGCGAGATATGATAATGTTACAGAATCTAGAAGACACTTACACAGACAAACAATATTCCGCAGCCGAAAATGAGAGATATATGGGGTCCCATTAGGGTGAATACATCAAGACCAGCAAGATTAGATGGAAAACAGAACATGACACATCACTCACTGTAGTATGTATAATGTTGTGTTGCACATGGTTTGGTGTGCCACAGAGGCAAAGGCTAGAAAAGGTATTTTTTAGTTGCATAGTTGTTCTATAGAAAGGAACATGTGGAATGACTATCTGAATAGCAAACAGCCTTTACAACGCAGTTATTACCAGTACCATGCAATACTTTTACCATGCATCGGTTATCATGCATTGCCTTTACAACGCAATTCCTTTACCACACATGTCCCAAGCATTTACCTTTACCATGCATGCCTTTTCAATGCAATGTAAGTGTATTTAAGGTATGTGTGTATGTATGTATGTGTCTATATATGTGTGTACATAATTATATATATGTAGGCTGTCCGTTTTTAAGTTTAAACCTATTATAACTGATAAAATCCCATCAAAAGGGAAATAGCCCTCACCGGTGTAAACATATAAACACTGAAAAAACACCTGCACAACCACAAACTTAATGCCATTCAAAGAAAGAAAAATAAGAGTGAAAGTCATTTTTATTGTTTCCTGAAGAAGCCAATATCATGTAACTATGTTATACAAGGTAGCAGCAAGAAAGACTGGGCTAATATTATTCTGCTTGTGTTTTGTTGTTTAGGGATGTCACTAAAATATTGTTTCTTCTTCCTTTAGCGTTTTCTAGTTCTGTGGTCTTTGGTCTAAAGATGCAGGGTTAAGGTCTTGTTTAATTATTTAAAAAACTGTAGGGATTCAGGAGATATCAAAATCTTATTCGATTTTTTGACTATGAATGATTATATCATTGATTGGTAAAGTGGCTGGTTTCATAAGAATTTTTCCCAATGTGTACCATCATATTTACCACAGAGAATTGGTTAAAACGCTTAATACATCAGCCCACTTTTCTAGTGAGTCAGTATTGATAGTCAGAATTGCCAAACACCCCAGGATTTCAGTGCAAGGTGTAGTGACAGGCATATGTGAAACGAGTGCTGCCAATAATCATCAGGGATAGTGGTAAAAAGATGACACCAGACTTTTGTTAAACATGGAAAGCAGTGTCACATGAAATGCTGCTGCAAAAAGTTCTTACCAAGTTCATCAAAGATTGGATTGATATTGTTTATATCTGGAGTGTTTCAGATGTGTATGTGAAAAGAAGAGGTGTGGCGCCGTGGCAAGGGCGACTGACTCTGGAATCTGGGGATCACGGTTCGATCCCTGCCACTGGCGGCAGATTAGCTCAGCACCATGTGACTCTGGACAATAGCTTGCTTAATCTTCCTGACGGCCCCCAGCATCTAAAGACCCTTATGGGTGATTGTGCGCTTTACAAAT
Source organism: Lissotriton helveticus (assembly GCF_964261635.1). Taxonomy (NCBI): domain Eukaryota; kingdom Metazoa; phylum Chordata; class Amphibia; order Caudata; family Salamandridae; genus Lissotriton; species Lissotriton helveticus. The sequence continues at coordinate 1,192,825,946 of NC_136057.1, read as the reverse complement.
GTGGATTATTATGTGATGACCTGTCAAAATCAATACCTGAGCTGAAGTGCTTACCTGTAAGAGATCATTGCCACTTGCTAGACGGTGGTGAAAGCAATCTTCTGAGTTAATGAAGAATGCTATTGACTTTTTAGTCCATTCTGGTGCACTGTTTTGTTATCCACGGGAACTAAAATGCAAATATGTCTCATGCTGTGCTTTGTGTGGCATCATAAAAACAGCCATCCCACCTATGTCACTTAGCTGGTGGTTCTCAGGCCTAGAGGCTGTGAATGCTATATTATCAATGTGGCAACAATTTACAAAATGTTTACAAAAGGCAAGAAATATGAGGATCTTTGGTTGCATATTGATAGTGATGTAAAAAAGTACACTTCACTGCATTTGTAGATTTTTACAGGAAAACATGACTACTGTGGTGGACATAATAAAAAAACTAGAGTCTCAAAACAACCTTGTCTACCAAGTGTTCAGCATAAGTGGTGTACATGTGAAACATCTCCTTGAGAATAGACAGGGCAACACTTTTAATGACTTTGGCACTGCAGCATGTTCCAAAGAAATGTTGAGGAGCAATTCTGGAACTTTTTTTTTCCAATGCATGAGAAATAGCTTGCAATGATGCATAAACATGCCCCTTCACCTACCATGACATTTGAAGTCAATTAAGCCTCACCGTGGTACTCTGCACAAGTTATATATCCCTTCCGTAAAGGGGAATTTTCTCTGGAGTTTTAAAAGTGCTGCTTCATTTTTGACTACTTCTATAACTCTGAGGGCATATGCGCCCAGTTCAACACGAATGTTGCAGAACCTATCCCAGAGAATCACAACCTTCAGGTGCATCAGTATTGGCATGGAAAGCTATGTCAATGGGCAGAGAACTCTGGGTACTGGCTGTGTTGGCATTGCCTGTCTCAAGTGCCTATATTGAGAGGGCCTTTTCACAGATAAAAGTTTACATGGGAAGGAAATATCGAGTGCACAAGACCAAAGACTCACTGAAGAAGTATTGTATGGTGTTCTACAATAAGTATGATTTGTAAAAATGTATTTGGATCTCATATAAACTGCACGTACACTGTCTATATACCATGCACTATCAGTGCAGAAAGCAAGCAGTAATAAAAGCAAAACATTCTATAAACACCGGAAAAACACAGTTTCTATTGTTTTTAATGGTGCGAAACTGTGTAACCACTGATAACCACTGTTTTTTTGCTATTGAAATCCCTTAAAAACACTGACAAAACCCCACCAGAAGTTACCAAAAATAGAAACTGAAAACAGGAAAGGCTATATATATGTTTTGTACATTAGGGTTTATGAGTGGCTAAGGTTATAGGGTGGTAAAGGGTGTAAAAGGTTTAGGGCTGGGTAGTAGTATAGGGAGGTATCCCCATAATGCCCTTTATAGGTTTAGGACAGGGTACTAAGTCCCAAAGTCCTATTATAGCTGCCAGCAAAAAATTTCTGATTTGCTGGAAGCAAATCAGAGTGCTCGCTCCCTGATTTTTGCTTATCATAATGTAGCCCAAAGGGTTAATGTGCTAGCTGCAAAGCGTGTGTACGCCCAGAAACCATATGTATGTATATATATATATATATATACAGAAACCATATGTATGTATATATATATATATATATATATATATATATATATACATATATATATATATATATATATATATATATATTCACTGAAAAAAACATAGGTTTCACACCAGTTATAGTTAGCTGGAAATTTTACTCGCATAAAACCAATGAAATTCCCACGTTATAGTTAGTTGGACTCACTATAACTTGCGTGTGCAATGCACTGCTGATGACGTCACATATTACATCACTCATGATGGTCAGTGACATCACTCATGACATCACTGATGACACCATCCAGTGAATGTGTGTCTTTCTGAAAAATAAATATTAGTGAGTAATGTTTAAATATTTAAATATATGTATTAATGTTTCCCTTTGTGTATAAGTGGCTGCATGGGTTGGTGAGTAGCTACATGTGTAGGTATATGGGTTATTAGATGTTTTTCTTAGTATCAGTATGAGTGTCTGTATGGTTTGGTGGGGGTGTTACTTAGCACATAGATGCATGAATGACTGACTCTGTTTGTATGTGTTTTGAATACAGCATATGTGCAGGACTGTATGGGTGGATGAGTGTGTATATGTGTATGTTAGTCAGTGAATGACTGTCTCACTAGTGTCTTTATCAGTAACTACATATGTTTTAATCTAGTATATGTGAATATTGATGTATATAAGTGAGTATATGTGAGAATAAGGGATTGTAAGAGTTCCTGTTTAAATAAGTATGTGTTTCTATAGGTGATTGTTTAAGAGAGTAAGTATGTGTAAGGTTCCTTAGAAGTAAGGTGGTAGTGTGTGTATATCTGTATATGCAAATAAATGGATGTTCAATAGTTTTTTTGCATGTGTGAGTATGTGTGAGAGTATCTTTTGGATGACTGTCGGTGTGTAACAGGATGTATAGGTGTATCACTACATATGATGAGTGAGTATATGTATGAGTGACTACATAGAACTGTTGGCGAATGAGTGGATGTGTATATAGATGGTGGAATTACTGAATTGGTTGTTGTAACTGGTATGGGTATCTCCATTTTTTTTAAAAGTTTAGTTTCTATTTTTGAATATGTGTTTCAAGGGTTACATTACAGTGAAAGGAGGTCTGTCACTCTGTCACAAGTATGGTGTCATCAGTGATGTCATGAGTGATGTTACTGACCATGTCATGAGTGATGTAATATGTGACGTCATCAGCAGTGCATTGCACACGCAAGTTATAGTGAGTCCAACTAACTATAACGTGGGAATTTCATTGGTTTTATGCGAGTAAAATTTCCAGCTAACTATAACTGGTGTGAAACCTATGTTTTTTTCAGTGAATTTAATAGGTTTTTTAAATACTAATTCCTAACTATAACTGGTGTGAAACCTATGTTTTTTTCAGTGAATTTCATAGGTTTTTAATAGCAAATCTCTATAGGTAAAAAAAGTAAAACATTTTATAACGAATTTTATATTGTATATTTATGTAATTGTTTTTTATTTTTTTTTGCTTGGGGCGCTCCCGGGGCGCGTACCGGGGAGCGCCCCGGTCAGCGCAATGTTGCGGCGCGCCCCAGGGCGCGTACCGGGGAGCGTCCCGTTAGCGCTATTTTCGCAAACGAATACAACATCATGACGTTTGGCGTAGACGCGTGATGCGTCATATGACGCACAACGTAAGCGCACCCGGAAGCATGCGAGCGCATACGATCGTGCAACGTCTTGACGCGCTTACACTACGCGCCCGTGGGCGCGCCCCGGAGCGCGACTACGGGCGCACCCCGGGGCACGTAGCGTAAGCGCGTCGGGTCATGTGACCTGAAAATAACACTTTCTATTGGTGCAGAACAGTTTTGGTTTCCAAATGAGCCCGGGTCATATGACCTGAAAATAACACTTCTGATTGGTTCAGGACACTTTGTTTTTTGCAAATGATGAAAGACCCCACCTTCTTTCCTTATTCTGACTTTGTCCTTTGACTGAGGAAGACCTGTTTCAGCAATAGAGAGAGAACTATTTTGTACTTTCAAATGGCTACTGTAGCTGCAACAGCTGGAGCATCTGCACCACCACCACCACCACCACCACCACCAAGAGGACCACCACAACAGTACATTGGTGGTCAAGAAGAGGAGGAGGAGGAAGAGGAAGAGGAGGAGGGGAGAACATGGCTGCCTGAACAAAATACCCCATACAAGCCCAAGTCACACATTGTATGGGAGTTTTTTTCAATCCCAGAGGGCAAGAAAAAAGTGAATGCGGCCAAGGTAACTTGCCTAATCTGTGGCGAACAACTCTCAAGGGGCAACCCAAACAAAAAATATTCCTTTGGTAATAATACCATGATTCGACATATGATCCGGAAGCATCCTAACAACTATTCTCGTGCAGAGCTCAGGGAACTGGCCAGTAACCTCCCCCAGTCTTCAAGGACCACCTCCAAAAGAACACAACCCACTCCATCGGGACTAGAAACAACGGAGATGATGCCTTGTATACAACCACGATTTGCAAATTTTAGAATCACATGTATTGCATGTGGCAAGCTCATCGCCTATGGTGAAAAGTGCATGAAGCTCGTCGTCCTTGCTGGTGACAATCACAAATACCACAAAGAACAGTAATTTTTTCCGTTTTTTGTTTTTTGCTCCTGTTGAGCCATTTACAATTCCCTGTTTTTTGTTTCTCCCCATAAAAAATACAAAAAAAATATAAAACTGTTTTGAAAAGCCAAAAAAAGTACAAAATGTTCAAAAAAACATTAAAAAAAATATAAAACAACAAAAAGAAGAAACAAAAACATTTCTTTTTAGAACTACCTTTCATTCATAAAAAGAAACCTATATTTTTAATGAATCTCTGTCAATTTTTTTTTCTTAGGGTACGCGTACCGGGGCGCGTCCCCCAAAAAATAGAAAAAAAAAATTTAATGAAGGAGTTAGCATGAGGGAAGAACACAAAGAGAGTAATGTTAAGAGAAAGAGAGCTACAGGATGAACACAGAGGGATTGTTTATTACATAGTAAAAAACAGAGAAGGTGTAATAGGGTGAAAGTGAGAAAAGTAAAATGACTAAAGGAGCCAAAGAAGGGAAGAGAGAGGAAGAAGACTAAAGTAGAGATAGTGGGAGAATGTGAGTGGGTGTTGAAAGAAAAAGAAAGGACAGTAAAAAATTGTGAATGAAGGGTAGTGGCGTAACCGGGATAAATGAAGAACGGAGAGTGAGGGTAAGAAAAGACAAGTTAGTGTAAGTAAAGAGGGGTGAAAGAGGGTGAAAAATTGAATTAGGATAAGACATGGGGAGTGACAAAGAGAAAGGACAAAGAGAGTAAAGAAAACAGTACCTGAATGGGTTTGAGTGAAACAGCAAAGAAAGATAAGTAATGTAGTGTGTGTGACTTATAGGGAGTCAGTGGGTGTAGGTCGGGGTGTGGGTGTGTAAGGTGTGTCTGTGGGTGTGGCTGTGTGGGGTGTTTTGGTGTGGGTGGAGGTGAGGGTGTGTGAAGTATGTGTGAGGAGTGTATGGGTGTGGGGTGTATATGTGTGCGATTTATGTGTGTGTATGGAATGTGTGTGTGTATGTGAAGAGTGTGTGGGGGGGATTTTTTGTGTGTATGAGGTGTGTGTGTGGTGTGTGTGTGGGGTGTATGTTAGAGGTGTGTGTATGTATTGAGAGGGGGATGAGGTGTGTGTGTAGGAGTAAGGTAAATAATTAAGAAAAACAGAATGAGTGAAGAAGCAAAGGAAGGGAACAGAGGGTAAGTGAAGTAAAGAATAGGGTTTGAAAGAAGTTGAATATGAGAGGGGAAATAGGGAAATTGGAGTAAACATGGAGAATAAGAATAAGTGAGGGAAGCAGAATAAAGACACAGGAGTGAGGTTGGTTGAGAAAATATTAGTGAGCTTAAAGCAAAGGGTAATTACAAAATACATTTTTATAGCCATACTTACCATATAATAAATGTAACTTTAATTAATTTTTTTTACTACACTTTGTATCTGTGAAAGAGAGAAGAAAAAATAAGTCATAATTAGTAAAATGTGTATTTTAAATTAAAATATACAAATGAAGAGGTTAAAAATCATAACAGTGTATTTAGAAATAAAGTAAGAGTGAAGGACACAGAAAGGGAAATAAAGTAAGGTAGAAGGATAAAAAGAGAAAAAAAGAAATAGAATGAGAGCAAATTACTAAGAGTAAGGCATATAGATTCACTGACACAGAGGAAGAGAAGAACAGAGAAATGAACTGAATGTAAGAAAGATACTAAAACAATGTGAGTTAGCAAAACTAAGTCAGGAAACAGTAGTACGTAAAAAGATAATAACAGAGACGGAAAAGAGTCTAATTAAGGATGCATTTAGAAGATTGAGAAATAGAAGATAACTCAGAGTAAGTGAAGAACAGTCAAGTGAAGGGATGAAGGGAGAGAGGATAATATACAACGATTGAGGGAAATAAAGTCAGGAAGTTAGTAGACAGACACACTAAGAGAAAAACTGAGTGAGGTGGAGTACAATGAGTGACAAAAGGAAATGAGTAAGGAGCAAAACAAGGAAAGAGAGGAGAAGACGACTAAAAGAGCGGTACTGAGAGAAAATAATTTGGTGATGAAAGTAAAGAGAAGGACATTGAAAGAAAGGAAATGAGGGATAGTAATGGAACCAGAGTAAAAGAAATGGGAAGAAGAACGATGAGAGAGGAGCAGTGAAGTTGTTGTAAAAGAAATGATAGAAGGTAGATAAACACAAGTGAACATAACACAAGGAGAGTGAGGCACTGAGGACATAGAGGTAGTGAACGGAAAATAGAGAAAAAAGCTCAAAAGAAAGGAGCAAACAAAGATAAGCGAGGGAGAGTGGGTAAGTTATAGTGATAGAGTGCAACAATACTGCTCAGTGAGTAAAGAGGAATTAGTAAAAGAGCAAAGGAGGAAAAGACGGAAAAGGGAAGTAAAGCAGAGAGACTGAAAGCTGAAAAGTGGTGCAAGGGAGAGAGGGGATGCAGACAGTTGAAATGAGAATGAGGGGTTGTGAAAGAAGTGCAGTAAACGAATGGGTGTGAAACAGAGTAAGAGAAAGGCAGTGTGAGTGAGTAAAGAGAGCTGAAAGAGAGAGGAAAAAGGAAAATGAGTGTCAGAGAATGGGAATACAATTTAATTTACACAATCCAAATTATAGTATAACTTGTAAAACATGTTACATAGTTTATTTTTGCTGTTCTCAGAATATATTGAATTTCACTTAAAACAGTGAGTTCAAATTACTCATCATATGACAGCGGGAAAAAAAAACACAATCTAAAAGATTGTGTTTTTAAAAAAAACTTAGATACTGACAAATGACAAATGTACACTAATCTTTGATTGACTTACTTTTCCTTGAGGCCAAATAGTATATCATGGAGGTCCTTTTCTCGTTGCAAAGTACTCTGCTGTTCACTAAAAAATCCATTTCATCGACTTTCATCGACTTTCTAGAAGAAAAGCTCCAAGAACATCTGAAATATTTTCATTATTTTCATAAACTCCTTTTTTTCAGTCATGACTCTTTATTCATTCCTGTACCTTTCCTTTTGGCCAAATAGTGTCAGATGTATGAGTATATTTTCAAATTAACTCTAAGAAACTCTGAAATTACCTTTTTTCCGACATTCTGAAAGAAAGGCTCATACAACATTTTCACAATATTTAAGTATTTGTAAAACCATCTCTGACTCACTCATGTTCATCATTTTGTATAATACTAATATCACATACTATGAGATCCACTTACAGTACCTATATGACAAGTCAATTTTTTATATTACCTGGATCACTTTTACTCAGAATATATTTTTAAACAGCAAAATAACCTTTATTAACTGCTCCCGTCTTCAAAGGCCAATTACCTTTACTTAAATTTTGGTTGTAAAAACACTAGGTATGAATTTTTTAAGCCAAAAGGCAAACGTTGTTTGAAAGTCAAATGAATGTCGTTACAGTTGGTCCAACCTTTACAACTTTTTAAATAGCATGTGTAATGCCCTGATGTTGTAGAAGGACCGTCATGAAAAATAATAGCTACAGTTGCAAAGGTTCTTCCTGATATTGATAACTGAGAACCAACGACATTTTTAATAGAAGTTGTCAATTTAGTTCCATCAGGTCTACATCGTTGGAACATTAAAATGACATACTGACCATAATTTTGTAGAAATAATGTGGACAGCATAGTAGACTTACATTGGGTACACACCATATTGTGATCCGCTGCTTTAACTAGATTATTAAAAGGCACTGATTTGCAGTCTGGTAAAGTCAAATATATAAATCTTTCAGTGTCTATTCTAGTAGTACTTGATAAAGTACAGTTGTCGCAGTCATGCTGCCATTGATAAGAAAGGCTAAAAAGATTTTTTATATCTACACCTTCATCTTCCAATACATCAAACATATACATTAAAAATTCCTGACAATCCTGCTGAATATTCTGTGAAAATTGATTTTGACCAGAACATATGTCTAGAAGATTTCGAATTTCTGAAACACTTTCTATTTTTGCTCTATCACTGCTACATTTCTCAAACACGGAATTCAACAAACAACAGAATCTTTGATCCCGATTTTCAACAATCTGTTCTTGTATATTTTGAAGAAAAAAAACAACATTAACCACTACATTAGCATAGCAGTTGACACCAGAACTGTTTTCAAACTGAAATCCAACAACATCTTCAACAGAATCCTTTTTCTTTCTCCTTACAATTACAGTTTCATCTACTTTTTGTCTTTTTGCTACTACCTCACTGCAATTATTCTCATTTCTTCTTTTTCGGCCTACCACACGTTTTTCAAACAGAGGATATTGAGGCAAATGTGGAGCATACTCTCTTCTTAACCTATTGTATTCTTTAACACAATGTAGATCTGCACAAATCTTTGTTTCATCACACTCAATCAAGTACAATCCTGATAAAGTTCTGACTCGTGATAATGCCACATATGCCATACCCTCCTTAAACTTCCAATGTTCACCAAAGCGCTATCTACACTTAAACCTTGAGATTTATGAATTGTCACCGCATATGCCAAACAAACAGGAAACTGTTTTCGGCGAACATATAAGTCTTTCACAAGCAAAAATCAGGCTGAACAACGACAAATTTGTTCTATTTCCTCAATGCCATCAAATTTAATTTTTTAAATTTCAATTCCATCTCTATTTTTGTAATTCACAAAACCAACAACATGACCCATTGCTCCATTTACCAGACCTCTTTCAACATTTAAATTCCTTCTCAAAATGATACGACAATTTAAACACACATTCAGAGTCTTTTCAAAACCAGCAGTTTTAGATATAGTCTTCTCTAATGAATCCAATTTTGATTTCAAATTTTCAGACAAAATAATTGTTGCTCCCATATGTTCAATTTTATCTAAAGCTTCCAGTTTCACTATCTCTTCATTTTCTAACTTTAACATTTTGTTGTTGAACATGGAACATTCTTTCAGAGTTGGCATCAAACATATGCCAGATTTCTTCTCATTAATTTTCTTAAAAATATACTCTGGAAGAATGTTTTCATTTGGGTACAAATTTGAAATTAATCGTCCATGTAAAGCTTCTTTCCCTTGCTGACTTACTTTTCCGATTCTTAAATCTTGTAGAATATTTTTATAATCTTCATCCTTTGCCTGCCGCATATTTTGAAGCAGTTCTGCATATTTGAAGTTTAACCATATATTAACGTTTTCAATGCTTCCTAGGCACTTCCTGGTATCTTCATGCGTGAGCATTTTGAACCCAGGTTGTCCTTTCACTGGAGTCAACTGCAGTAGATCTCCAAAAACAATAATATGTTTTCCTCCAAATAAGACATCATAGTCTGTTCTAAGAATTTCTTGCATTCTCAAATGCACAAAAGCAAGCATTATATTTGACACCATGCTTACTTCATCAATGATAAGAAGTTTCATTTTCTTCAGGACTCTCGAAACTTCGGAACACGCATTTCCAGATAGCTTGTGATATTGCAATTTGTTATCATGCTCCACTGGCCGCATCAGTAAACGATGTAAAGTAATCCCTTTAATGTTATGTGCTGCCAGCCCAGTTGGAGCAGTTACAACACAAGATAGCGGTGATTCAGTCCTTTTCTGCAGATAAGTTGCAATTGCTTTAATCAGAAAACGTTTTCCAGTTCCCGCTTCTCCACTTACGTACAGTTGGACTGGTTTAAATGATGTACATGAGCACTCTTTTTTCTCATGAGTGAATCCATGTTCAATCTGATCTGTGACTTCGTCATATATCTGTTTCTGCTCAAGGTTTAGTTGTTTCACTAAATCTTTTAAGTTAACTACATCATCTTGAGCTTGTTCCATAGCTCTTTCCACCTCATCCATGGCAGTGGCAGCTTCATTTTGAATAATTGGTCCTCCAAGTGGATCCTGACTCAATGAAGCAGAACTCTGACTGTCTTGAGAACTGTCTCTAGCAATCTCTGCAGCAATTGTGGCTTCTTGCTCTATTTCTTCGTTCAACATTTGCAGATAATTTGGAAAAACAGGACATTCTATGGTATCCTTGGTTGCATTAAAAGAATCTTCGTTACAGAGAAAATCTCCAAGTAGTTCCTCTTCTGTACGCCATGGCTTAAAGAGTTGCAAAAGAGCTAAATAGTAAAATTCCCTTTTGTCTGGATTTTCACAACTCAATTTTCGATGATTAATCAAATGGCCTTTTTTCTGTTTCACTAGACATCCTTCACATCCAATGACAGCATATATTCCATTATTGATATCTTCTCTGATGTTCCTCTTATAAATATAGCTTTGAAGAACTTCATAGAGACAAGCGTTCTCAAGGTGAGGACTTCTATTTGGATAGTATGTATCCAACATGTTTGTCTTCAAAATATCTGTACTTTCTGGTTCTTTCTCCGCCAAATACTCTATCTCTTGTACAGATTTCAAAACTCGATTTCGTGTTGCAGCAAGACCTAGACTCATCTAAATGATGGTTCTAGATTTGGCATAGAGACTTGCTGATGACAATCGATCAGAACATTCATATGCTCCAATTTCTTGATGCGACAACATCTTCAGACTGTAACTGTATAATTTCTTGCTTAGACTCTTTTCATGTGAAATGTCCTCCCACATTTCCTTCAGTTCTGTTTTTTCTTTTTTTGTGATGTAAGACGTCACATATCGAGCCACAGCAATAGAGTTGTCAGCAACGAATTGAATATCCATGTTAGCATTCCACATGGACAAAATCACTGGGTTGTAGTCGTTGATGTACTTGGACTCTTCGTTTCTTTTTAAATTGTATGTATTTTTTGGTGACTTTCTCGTCACAGTATGTCGCAGAGAAGACATCAAATTATTTACTCTTCCTTTAGAAATCACTGGTCGTGGAAAGCTGAAACGACATTTTGTGTAGAACTTGTCCTTGTTTCTGAATTTTCGACGACAGTACTTTCCACAACGATGGGATTGAAAGCGTAAAACTTGTTGCCTTAAACTGTTTTCTTCGGTAGTTTTCGGAACAGCACATGTTGAATACTCTTCAATGAAGCTCATCACTGTCTCATCCGAATCTGTTCCAAATTTGGGTGCATCTTTAATCCACAACAACATATGTATATGAGGAGCACCTCTCGCTTGATACTCCTTTCTCCAAAAGAAATCCAAAACCTCTCCAAGGGGAGGATTTTTTTGGGTGGTAATAAAAGACATCATAGCTTCAAATCTATGATTGAAATATCTGCATACATTCACTGGATCCAAAGAACACAGTTCTCCAGGTGTTTTGAATTCTATATTTTGTATATTTGCATTTGCCTCGCGTAGAAATTCAAGTAAGTCGTCCCATGCATACTCGGCACAGCTAAGAGTGAGGAACCATGTAGGAGTTCCTAAGTTTCTTAGCATACATTTCAATTCCCCATGACGACGGTACCAATACTCGTTTGTACCACACTGACATGCCATGAGATTGATTAAATGAGATTCCAAAATATTATCTTGCAGATTCGCTTTCTCCATAAAGTCCCTCGCCGAAACATTTTGCAGATGTGCTCCACTTTTCAGTATATGGTTTACTGCATAAGAAAGCCCAGACAAGTCACTTTCATACAGTAAATGAAACAAATAGGGAATGCATTGACGAAACCTTGGATCTTCAGCATATAATCTTACAGTTTGATATTCAGATGCAGGAATTTGAAGTGGTCGATCGTCATATCGTCCACCTCGACCTGTTGGAAATAGCTGTGGAAAACAACGAGCTTCCAAACTTTCTTCCCATACACTAATGGGACTTCCTTTTGCTGCTTTCATTTGAAACAATTCAATTGCATTCCCCATTATTTCTTTGGAATGCAAAGGATGAACAGTATAATGTTCATATATTTCTTCACTTCTAGAGACATCAACTTTTTCAATTTGGCCGCCTGAACAATCACTGTCTTCATCTGCAGCTGTTTCCTCTGCTGCAACACATACATCTTTGTAATACTCATTCTTTTTTACTAAATACAACGTTGTCTTTTTGACTTTCCTAACATCCACTAAATCTTGCCAGATTTTCTTACTCTTTGTCGGAACCCCATTAACTAGAATAACTAAAGGTTCCTCTTCTACTTTTTCTATACCAATTGTATCAATATTTTTTTTTAAATCTAGAGGCAAATAAACAACTCTTCCCTTTAATCCTCTCTGCAAATCTGTAGGAGGCAATTTCCCTATCTTAGGCTCCATGCGAACAATTGCCTGAAAAGGATGGACACATTGAATCAAAATAGACTCATATGTATTTAAATCCATCAATTCACGGGGAATGTCTACCAACTCCAGATTATTATGAACAGCTCTGGCAGGCATTCTGTTTTGATTTAATTTATCATAACAATATTTACAAATACGCTGATCACAACTCAAATCAAAACAATTCTCCACCCACAAATAAGTTGCAAAATCCTTCCACTCATAATTATTCATCTTTTCACTTTTTACATATAAATCAACTAATCTAGTTTGATGTTTATAATGACTTCGTCGACAACACACACAAGTAAAATTCGGCCTTTCACTTGATTTCACCTTAAACCTGGTAATTTCCTGCTCAAACTTTTCTGTACTTGAAATCTGTACATTCTCTTCCACATTACCTTGAATTGCTGTGTCAATTTCTACACTGTCCTCTTTTTCACCAAAATAACAAATCTCAATTTCTTCACAAATCTTCTTCACATCTAATTCAGTTCCATGCAAAAGAGCACTGTTTAATTGTTTAAGCTTAAGTGCTGGACTTTTTGCATAATACAACATTCTCACTAATTTCCTCATTTTGGTATGATGCACTGCTAACATCCTAAAATGATGAAAAACACTCTGACAGACTTTTCTAGAAAGACAAGCCAGTGAATGCCCTTGCAAACCTGTGTTTTCTCTCACTCTGCAAGGATCTAAGTCTTGCAACAACTTCACTTTCTGCTTTAGACTTTTCTTACTATATGTACGTAAGAAATTACAAAACAAATCAATTGATTCCTGTCGCACACTACAAATACGACTACACTTCCAAGTGTACACTGGACCCTTAGTACGTCTCCCTAAAACTTCATCAGTTAACACCTCTTCTGGTTCTCTAGGCACAAGTTTCTCTTTTTCAATCGGAAAACCGTCTTTCACTTCATACGCTCGACCACTGGTGTCAACTGCATGCACTAAATCATTCTCCTGGAAGTAACTCTCCTCATTAAAAAATGGCTCACAACTTGAACTGTGCATCCATTCTCCTGAAAAAACGTTACCAAAATTTGTCCGATTAATTACTCTTTTCCATCTACTGTTTGATTTGAAAACATCAATTGTCTTGTTAAGTGTCCTAATTCTATTGATTATTAAAATAAATAATTTTTTCTTAACTTCAAAAGCCTGATCAACAATCTTCTCTACACTTTTCTTTTTCTTATAAAAAGCAGCTCTCTGTTTACCTTTCCTAATGTTTTTTAACAAATTTAAAACCACCCTATTGCGAAACATTCGTTTACAAATGTCTCTAAACTGATTCTGCCTTCTATTCCTATACATATTATTCTCTCCGGCTCCAGTTGTAGGATTCTTTGAGGTTCTCTCCTTCCTTTTCAAATTTACTCTCTCATTCTCTTTTTCTACATGCTGTCCAACATTTTTACATGATCTACATATGTTCCGTAAGAAAGACTTAGTGGTCTTACCAGGAGCTTTGTTCCTGTTTTTTGAAGTATTTGTTGTTGAAGAGTGCTGTAATTCCGTTGCTGTTTTTGTTTGGAACCGTATTTCATTCTTCACTCTTCTTTGACTTGAGGGCATCTTTCCTTACTCTTGAAATCTTGATTGCAATCTGTGTTAAAAAAAAATAGCACATTATAGACCACTATTATCAAACAACAAAGCAATGACAAAAAGCAAACGGTCTATTCAGGGTTACAGATCAAGTGAGGATTCTCCAAGGGTGCAGAAGAGGTGAGACCTGTATTTAAGAGTGTAGTGGAAGAGAGGTATGTCCACAGGTACAAAGAAAGTGAGACCTGTGTCTAAGAGTGCAGTAGGAGATAAGCTTCATGAAGTCTAGTCCACTGCACTCTTACACACAGGCTTCACCACCTATGTTCTCCAGGAAAGGCCTCTCTCCCACTACAGTCTTGAACTCAGGCCTCACCTCGTCTGTCCCTCTGGACATGCCTCACCTCATCTACACAATCTACTTCCTAATCTGAGGTAACACAGGTGACATGATTGTGAAAAGGTCAAAAAAATTTATGTAATCATGCACACACTATTGATTCTTTCTCAAAAATGTAAAAGACATTATTTTGCCCCAAAAATGTTTCAGTAGTGCAATGAAAAGCTTATACATATGACCTTTTCTCTTTTTTTCAAATGTTATTCTAAAAAAAGATTATGAGGCCTAAGCAGGAGTGCAGATGTGATGAAACCTGTCCAGGGGAGCACAAAAGGTGAGGCTTGTGTCCAAGAGTGCAGTGGACAGGACTAAACTGGAGTAGTGTGCAAAAAAAAGATGAGCCTCATTTATAAAGCCCTGCGGCAGTTTTGCGCTACTGATGCGTCACTTTTTGTAATACATCGGCGGCATAAAACATGTGCCTTGTTGCGCCATATTTAAAAAGTGACGCATGTAGGTAGATGCGTTAATTTTTTAAACCTCTGCGCCACATTATACCTCTTTCAGGTGTAATGTACACAGAAGGGTCATTTCTCCGCAAAAAGCCTCGTAATAGTGACACAGTGAAATGTATGAGATTTCACTGCATCACTTTTAGGACACTTTTACGTCAAAATCTTGCGCCTGCCTTACAGCAGATATAAGACTGAGGCAAACGCTTTCACATGCAGCTTTCCCCATGTGAAAGGATGCATTGCTGGAGTACAAGCATTCCATTTCAGTACTGAAAACTAACTATTTTACAAAATACATTTCCTCTCTCTTGCAAACAATCCTACCAAGCATTACCAAAAAAATAACACAAACCAACAGCAAAGAAGCTCAGTGTGCTTCCTAATCTGAGGTAACACAGGTGACATGGTTGTGAAAAGTTCAAATTTTTTAATGTAATCATGCACACACTATTTATTCTTTCTAAAAAATGTAGAATTCATTGATTTGTCCCAAAATCGATTTTTCAATAACATTTTAGAAACACAGTGCAGGTCCTACTATTTATTCTTTCTCAAAAATGTAAAACTCATTAATTTGCACCAAAAATATTTTAGTAGTGTAATGAAAAGCTTATACATATGACCTTTTCTCTGTTTTTCAAATGTTATTCTAAAAAAAGATTATAAGGCCTAAGCAGGAGTGCTCATGTGATGAAGCCTGTCCAGGGGAGCACAAAACGTGAGGCTTGTGTCCAAGAGTGCAGTGGACAGGACTAAACTGGAGTAGTGTGCAAAAAAAAGATGAGCCTCATTTATAAAGCCCTGCATCAGTTTTGCGCTACTGATGTGTCACTTTTTGTGACGCATTGGCGCATAAAACATGTGCCTTGTTGTGCCATATTTAAAAAGTGACGCATGTAGGTAGATGCGTCATTTTTGAAACCTCTGCGCCACATTATACCTCTGTCAGGTGTAATGTACACAGAGGGGTCATTTCTCCGCAAAAAGCCTCGTAATAGTGACACAGTGAAATCTATGAGATTTCACTGCGTCACTTTTAGGACACTGTTACATCAAAATCTTGCACCTGCCTCACAGCAGGCATAAGACTGAGGCAAACAAATTCACATGGGGCTTTCCCCATGTGAAAGGATTCTGACACCTAAGCAGGAGTGCAGATGAGATGAAGCCTGTCCAGGGGAGCACAAAAGGTGAGGCTTGTGTCCAAGAGTGCAGTGGACAGGACTAAACTGGAGTAGTGTGCAAAAAAAAGATGAGCCTCATTTCTAAAGCCCTGCGTCAGTTTTGCGCTACTGATGCGTCAGTTTTTGTGACGCATTGGCGCATAAAACATGTGCCTTGTTGCGCCATATATAAAAAGTGACGCATGTAGGTAGATGCGTCATTTTTTAAACCTCTGCGCCACATTATACCTCTGTCAGGTGTAATATACACAGAGGGGTCATTTCTCCGCAAAAAGCCTCGTAATACTGATGCAGTGAAATCTATGAGATTTCACTGCATCACTTTTAGGACACTGTTACGTCAAAATCTTGCACCTGCCTCACAGCAGGCATAAGACTGAGGCAAAGGATTCTGACACATAAGTAGGAGTGCAGATGAGATGAAGCCTGTCCAGGGGAGCACAAAAGGTGAGGCTTGTGTCCAAGAGTGCAGTGGACAAGACTAAACTGGAGTAGTGTGCAAAAAAAGATGAACCTCATTTATGAGGCCCTGCATCAGTTTTGCACTGCTGATGCGTCACTTTTTGTGACGTATCGGCGGCATAAAACATGTGCCATTCATTTTCACTACTCAAACCCATTGATTTGCACTAAAATCGTTTTTTATTTAATATTTTATGAACAGAGGACAGATCCTATTTATAAGCATTCATTTTCACTACTAAAACCCATTGTCTTGCACTAAAATCGTTTTTCAATTAACATTTTAGAAACACTGCACAGATCCTATATACAAGCATTCATTTTCACTACTCAAACCCATTGATTTGCACTAAAATCGTTTTTCAATTACCATTTTAGGAACAGAACACAGGTCCTATGTACAAGCATTCATTTTCACTACTGAAAGCCGTTAATTGGCCCTAAAATCGTTTTTTATTTAATATTTTATGAACAGATGACAGATCCTATTTATAAGCATTCATTTCCATTACTAAAACCCATTGTTTTGCACTAAAATCGTTTTTAAATTAACATTTTAGAAACACTGCACAGATCCTATATACACATTCATTTTCACTACTCAAACCCATTGATTTGCACTAAAATCTTTTTTCAATTACCATTTTAGGAACACAACACAGGTCCTATGTACAAGCATTCATTTTCACTACTGAAACCCATTCATTTACCCTAAAATTGATTTTAAAAATAACATTTTAGATACAGAGTGCAAGTCCTATGTACAACCATTCAACTTCACTACTGAAACATCACTATTTCACAAAATACAAATCCTCTATTTTCCAAATATAGAAACCATGCATTTTCAAAAAGCATCACACAAACCAACAGCAAAGAAAATCAATGTGCTTCTTAATCTGAACTCTCTATCTAAATGAATCATAACTCACCTTAAGAAATGCTTTGGGAGATTCAGAACAGTGTCAGATACACACACCAATATTTCTTTAGCAGAGCAAAAGGTATGTTCTCCAGGCACTGCAACCATTAATGTCACCGAAAACCTCTAATTGTACACACATGTTCCTCATGGTAACCAATCAAAACTCTTCCCTCTCTATTTTCAAATAAACACCCTTCCCCCCCTCAGCCCTTTCTACCTGTTACCATAGCAACTCCCTCCTCACTGAGCTCCCAGGGTTAAAAGTTTATTCTACAATGTTGCAAATCAAATGAGCAAGGATGTTTGACCTCTCAATACACCAGCTTATCCACTGCAATCTTTCTTTAAATGACTTTTTTAACCATTCAAATTACTTCTTACACACAACAGAACCATGCACCCTAACTTTCAGTTTTCCACTATCTGAATCCACCAATCATTGCTTGTGATTCAAGAGCACTGAAACTCCACAGTTTTTCTTTTGCAAACTCCTACTGTTCCAACTGCCATTTCATTCCTACACTTCATCTGACTGCACCAGAACCTCCTCTCACCATGTACTCTGTCTGGATTATTGGACATAGCTACATTCACTGGGCTCAAAGGTATGCAGCTACCAGAAATTTTCACAACCTTGATTTACCAAATGTGAACATAAAATGGATTGGCCAAAGAGGATTGAGATGTCATCAATTGATACCATTGGTGAAAACCTTTTACCATCTGCCGCACCCTGACCTCATAATTTTGCACTGTGGTGGAAATGACCTAGGCACTTTGACTGGGGTAGGTCTGGAGATGGTTTTAAAGGACACCTTTGGGCAATTGATGACACTTTTTCCACAAACTGCCATGGTATATTTCAATATATGCCAAAGACAGAAATGGAACTGGTCCAACCAATTTTGTCCACAATTTGAGAAAGCACGGAAACATGTGAATAAATCTGTTTCTGCTTACATGAGAGACTATGGAATGGGTTCAATATACAACAACAACTTGTGTTACAACATGCAAGATATCTACAGAGGAGATGGTGTGCACTTTTCACATGAGGGGAATAGAATATTCCTCCTGAATTTAAGACTGTGCATTGGTACCTACTTGTAGGTACCTAAATCAGCCACAGAACCCAAAAGCCCTTTTCAGGGCTACCCTATCTCTGATCACTCCAAAAGATTATCTTTTTCTAACTTTTTTCACTATTTTTCACCAAAGTACGCTCCCCGGTACGCTCTCTGGTGCGCGTACCGGGCGCTCCCCCCGCGAAAAATATATATATATTTTTTTTTTTCCGCCTATATGGGCCTCCTAAGTCCCCCTCAGAAAACCTAGAGGGTCAGGGAGTGCCTACGATGCCCCCTTATACCCATTCCCAACGTTGTTTGTCCTCCATTTTCTGTCTCAAATCTACCGAAACACAAAATGGAGGACTCCCGTTGCGCTGCCGGTACGCGTACCGGGGCGCGCACCGGTGAGCGCTCCCAACATTTTTTAAAAGTTAATTTACATAAAAACCTCTGTAGAGAAGTTCACCAAATATAGAATAGGCAATACTACATACCAGTCCCTACCATTTTCCCAAATTTGGTGCAATTCCATTGAGCCATTTGGCCTGTAGCCCTGTCTAAATATCCTGAGGTAAATTACATGACAAAAACACATCTGAAGTGTTAGAATTTACAACCAATTAAAATGTTACTTTCATTTTCCACTATTATTTCCTGACATTTGATTGGTTATGTACATGAATATATATAAAGAAAGAGAGGGAAACACAGCCATTTTGACTACTACTTCCTGAAGTACATTTCAAAAGGATTCTCACTGAGAACTTAAACTTCTTTTTCAAAGGTAAGATGTTATTTTGAAAACTGAAGTATGTTGTGCACTTTAAGTTAATTTGGAAAACATTTTCTGATAGTTATATACTATCCCACAGTAATAGTTATACATTGAGATAGGCTTTTCTGTTATAGATATGGATGGAGTTAGGCTTGTCTTGTATAATTATCAATTTACTTAGTCTTTATGATATACACTTTTTTATATTTCTACTTCCAGCCTGATACCATACACTGCCCAAAGATAACTTCACTGTTAAAAAATCAAAACTACCTGTCT
Organism: Lissotriton helveticus; assembly: GCF_964261635.1. NCBI lineage: Eukaryota > Metazoa > Chordata > Amphibia > Caudata > Salamandridae > Lissotriton > Lissotriton helveticus. Next base: position 1,192,806,492 of record NC_136057.1, on the reverse strand, counting down.
GAACTTAAACCCAACAGTGCCCTATCTCTACTGATATATTTATTTTGTATGCAATTTACAGCAACATAATGGAAGGAGATCAAAATAAATGTAATATTTCATTCGAACTTGATCTTCAGGACAACCCAGAGGAAGAGAATAACGATTCAGATTTTTTGGATCAGTCTCTTGATGAAGAGTTTCTGAAATATGTGGAAGAAATGGAATCATGTAATCCAAATGAGGACATTCCCGACGACATAATGTTGGAAGTCTTATTAAATTTTGAAAAATCAGAGCAATAAATTTATATTTAATAATTAAAAATTGTTCCAGACATTATTCTTTTTTATATGTAATCAATGAAATAGTACCAAAATGAATATAATATAATGTGAGACTTATAGTATACTGTGCAATTTTTTTTTGTGTTACATAGTAATTTTGTTCATAGTTACTTCCTTTCTCCCACTTTATTATCTCCAATGTGTATTTGACATCTCTTTTTCATCTCCTGCCTCCATGTTGTTACTGCTTTCCTGACAGACTATAGTATAGATTCCATATACCACAATAACTTCTGTAACAACATGCAAATTATCTACAGATGAGACAGTCTACATTGAATTTAAGACTCTGCATTGGTACCTACATGCTGGTACGTAAATCACCCACACAAGACAACAACTCTATTCAGAGCTACCCTACCTCTAAGCACTTTAAATTATTATTTTAGTGTTTCACTGAGTTTTCCCCATGTGTGGGGGGGAAGGTGTGTGTGGGGGATGTGTGGGGTGTGTCTGTGAGGTGTGTGTGTGTGTGTGTGTCTGGGGGGGATGAGGTGCATAGGTGTGTGTAGGTGTGTGGGGTATGTGGGTGTTGGTGGGGATGTTGGTGTGTAAGGTGTGTTTGTGGATGTGGGTGTGTGGGGTGTTTGGGTGTAGGTGGGGGTGTGGGTGTGTGTGGGGTGTGTGCGTGTGGGTGTGTGTGGGACGTACTTGTAGGTACCTAAAACAGCCACAGAACCCAGAAGCTCTTTTCAGAGCTACCCTACCTGTAATCACTCAAAATGATTATTTTACACTATAATTTTCACTATTTTCCACCAAAGTACGCTCCCCGGTACGCTCCCCGGTGCGCGTACCGGGCACTCCCCCCGCGAAAATTGAAAAAAGTACTTTTTTTTTCACCCGCGGGACCCTTTTATGGCCCCCACATCAAACCTATGGGGTCAGGGGGGGTCTACCCAGCCCCCTTATGGTCATTTCCCCCTTTGTTTTTGCCACCTCTTGTGTCCCGATCCTACCGAGACACAAGATGACGGCCACTGCGGACTGTTTCGAATGTTTACAGACACCCGAGAGCCAATCAGCTTTCCGTGCGCAAGTCGCGTTGCGCGCCCGGAGCGCTCCCCGGTGCGGGTACCGGGGCGCGGCTATAGATATATAATTTTTTTAAAACCTAAATTACTCAAAATCCACTGGAGCACATATCTTGAGACATAGCAAAGGCACATCGGGCTACCAGTTCCTACAATTTTGCCAAGTTTGGTGGGAATCTATTCAGCCGTTCGAGCTGAAAGTGAGTTTGACCGCCCTCTGAAAATTAACATGGGGAAAACACGTTTTGGGACCCCCCTTTTATCTCGGCCCCCGCTTGACAAATGCCCCCCAAACTTTCAGGGAAGGAGCAGAGCGCCGCGAGGCAAAGTTGAGGAAAATTTCAGGCAGATTCCTCCACCGGCGCCAACGTTATTCCCAATAGAATGTTACGATTTCCCTATGGAAATCAATCCTAACTATAACCACCTACTGGCGACCGCCAGTAGGTTATATATATATATATATATATATATATATATATATATATATATATATGCTTGCTCCCAACGATACACCAGCCTGCTGCACTCACGAGCGGGTGCTCCTTTAGGTGGGGGTGTGCCCATCCAATATATTGTCGCTACAAAATCCAACACGCAGTCCTGCGAAATTAGAAGCAGCACTCACAGGGGGGTACAAAGCCAAAACTTCTTTATTTGGCAACCAGCACACACAAGACGCGTTTCGGCGATGAGCCTTCGTCAATTGCAACTTGGAACGCGCCGCCATTGCTTTTAAAACAGATACAATGTAATCGTCATAATGATGGCATGAACAACAACAAAGGACTACTCGTGTGCTACAATGAGCACCATCTTAGGAGTACTTTTTACAGTGAAAAACGACAAAGATATATATCACTCGCTTTTCCTGTTGTTATGGATATGAGAGCGTCAAATACATATTTGGCAATCTACAAACCATTTACTCTAGCCCTGAATGGGCATAAATTTTAACCACATATAATTTTGCCCTCAGATGGGCTTACGTTGTGCCACCAATTTTTGCTGACATGATTACATACACACACACTAGTTAAAAAGGCAGTTTATGAAACACACAATGCTCTGATGAAAAATAGAAAAGATTTTTAAAGTGAAAAGAAAAGAAAAGAAGAAACAAAGAGAAAAAGAAAGAACACATCAGAAGCACAAGACCAATTCATTTGTTATTTCAAGATTCAGTGATTTACGATATTTACACAGTATTAGTAACCTAAATGGACTGCTAAATCCTCATGTGTATTAAGTCCATAAGGGCTCTTACTCTGTAGGTCTATAATATATCGTGACTCGAGCCGCCGTAATTTTTGTAAGCGGTCACCCCCCCGGGGTAAGGGTGGGACACTATCTAGACAAAAATAGGCCAACAGATCCCTGTTGCGACTATGCATTTTGTCAAAGTGTCGTGCCACAGGATATGACTCATCTAAATTGCTGATGGCACGCATGTGCTCCAATATACGTAATTTTACGGGATTGATGGTACTCCCGACGTATCTTAGACCACATGGGCACATCAAACAATAAATGGCATACGGTGTTGTGCATGTCAGAAACTTTTTTATATTTTTTGGGGTTTTTAAACCTGGGATTTCATAGCTGAGGGTCCTTTTGCTAATTTTGCAGGCCTTACAACGGCCACATGGAAAGAAACCATTGAGAGGTATTTTATTGGATACATTAGGTTTAACCGTAAGATGACTATGCACTAAATCATCTTTCAACGCTCTTGCTTTACGGTAAGTTATCAGCGGATTGCTCGGTAAATCGTCCCTGATGACATTGTCCGTTAGTAAAATGTTCCAATTCTTTTTCAGAATTTTACGAACCTGTTCTGAATTTTGTGAATAGGTCGTAATTAGTCTGAAAGTGTTAGAGTTTTGTTTTTTGTTCTCTTTAGGTTTCAATAGGTCTAATCTAGATCTTTTCTTGACTTTGTTAAGAGCTTGTCTAAGCACGCCCTCATTGTATCCCCTCACCTTAAATCTGTTTATGCATTGTTTGGCTGCCTTTTCAAACTCTGCTTCGGTGGAACAGTTTCTTTTGAGTCTTAAAAGTTCCCCGTAGGGAATACTTTTAATGAGTTTTTTGGGATGATGGCTTGTTGCGTGTAATGTACAGTTCCCTGCTGTGGCTTTCCGATACAGCTTCGTATGTAAGGTATCCCCTTCCACAAAAATGGTCAGGTCTAGGAAGTTAACCTCTGAGTCACTTATTTCACCACTGAATTTCAAATGTACATTATTCTCGTTCAAGACACCCACATAGGTTTTAGCCTCCTCTATTGTCCCATCAAATATAATCAACAGATCGTCGATGTAACGATTCCATGATTTTATTTTCCCATTCCATGTGTTGTTATTGTCGTTCCAGGCTATTTGTTCCTCCCACCAGCCAACGCTTAAATTAGCGTAGCTGGGGGAGGAGCAAGAACCCATGGCTACACCTGACTGTTGTTTATACAGTTGTCCCTTAAAGACAAAGATATTGTTGTGTAAACCAAAGGTTATAAATTCCATGAGCATTTTATTATGCTCATAGTATTCCACACCCTTTGTTTGTAAGAAACTATGTATGGCCCGTAGCCCATCTGTGTGTGCAATACTTGTGTATAAGCTGGTGATGTCCATCACCAGCATACAGTAACCTGGTTTCCATGTGAACTCACCTAGTATATTCAAAAGATGTGTGGTATCTTTTAAATACGACTTCAAAGTAATAACAAAAGGAAACAAAAATGAGTCCACATACATAGATAAATGTTCTGTTAACCCCCCTAGAGAAGATACAATCGGTCGTCCAGGAGGGTTTATACTGTCCTTGTGTATCTTGGGAAGATGGTAAAAGGTTGGAGTAATGGGGTTCATACAACGAAGAAACAGAAATTCGTCACTGTTTAGCATGTCTTTATTATACCATATGGTGATCATTTCATGGTATTCTCTTATGCTATTTTGATATTCCAAGTTCGTAATTTTGATATAGCATGAGGTATCGTTTAGTTGTCTGGAAGCTTCCTTTTCATATTGTAAGACTGTCATGAGTACGATATTACCTCCTTTGTCAGATGGTTTGCATATTAGGGAAGACTCATCACATAACTCTCTGAAAGCCATTTGTTGTTTTTTGTCAAAATTCTTTTTCACATCCTTTTGATACTGTACATCATGTCTTAATTTTTTCAGATCTTTGATCACCGTTTCTGAAAATATATCTATGGCATCCGTTGTTGTTGGAGGCATAAAGACCGATGCTGGTTTAAAAGAAGAAATCCCTCCTTTTAGTTGGACATCCATTGCTGAAACCATTTGTGTATTTGAGATATTTCTACTTTCCTCTCCCAAACTTTCTGCTCGCAGTTCTTCCATGGTGATGATCCCACTTAGATCTTTGCACAGAAGGCCTTCTGTGCATTTTCCTGGAGCTTTCTTTGTATTGGGTTTTGTTGATGTAGGTTTCAATTTGTAAAATTTATGTAGCTTTAACTTTCTCACGAATTTGAAAAGATCAATGCGTGTTTGCGCAAATTCAAAATTTCTCTGCGGACAAAAGGAAAGACCTAGTTTGAGTATGTTTTCTTCCTCCAAAGTTAATACCTTTGTTGTCAGGTTAATGATGGATAGATCTTCTATTTTTTCTAATTCCTTTTGTTGAAGGTCTTTTTGCTCCTGGTCACCGGGGGTGATCTTGCTGTTTTTTTGACTCCAGCCCCCCCTCCGCGTTTTCCTCGTGGAGCTCTTTGTTCTGGGGGTTTTCCCCTGCCACCTTCCTGCTGTTTCCTCATGACTTGAAATTCCGTGTAAAAATGGGAGCTTGTGGAGGCTCCCATTCCTTCCTCTACGGAATCCTCATCAGGTGTCACTTCGGATTCAGAGGTTTCTTGTACTGTAGGCGGCGGTCCCGCTTGTTTTTTCTGAATTTCTTTTCTGGGATTATCATATTTTTTTGAGAATGTTAAAACTCTGCCCAGCCTGTAATCTTTTTCATCGCGATCGAATTTCTCTTCTTTTCGTTGTTTGATTTTTTGTTCATATGCTTTTAATCGTTTCTTCATTTGGTCTCGCTTTTCTTTAATGCCCTCCTGATCTCTTTCCTTTTCCAATTCCTCCTCCAAATCCTTAATTGAAGCCAGTGCCTTATCGCGGTCACTCCATGCAAAACGTACTAGTATTACTAGCATTCCCTGGCATGAGTCCGCTATATGTTCTGCCCAGGCATCTAACAACAAAGGATCCGGATTTTCATACGCAGGTATGGTGTATATTCTTAATCCTCTGGGCACACGTTTTACCTCCATATAATTTTGCAGGGAGGTGGCCTCCCACCACTTACGAATTTCTCTTTCGTATAGGCTTTCCAAGGAGGTTAGCTTCGCATTCAACGTGGAGGGAATAGCACTATGACCTGCTTGATCAGAGCTTTCACTGTGTTGCTTCTTTTTAAACATGCCTAATGCGGCTTCTTTACGTTCACTTTTGCAAAACATAGTTCAAAAATTATAGGATGCTGCAGCCGCAGCTCCTTCGAGATGTAAGTGCCTGACCCCTTCGCTCTATTTGTTATGAAACGTGATAATTCTCTGAGCCCAGATACGGGGAAATAGAATGGAAGTCTATTGCCGCTTACCGGTTTTCCACTCGTCGGCTGTCTTTGTTCACAGATGTTTCTCCGACGTGAAGGCAGAAAATGCAGCGGTCCCGGCAATATTTGTTCCTTGTCTTCCCCAAGCTTTAAATCACGTTTTCTCACACATGGTGCAGCTGGAAAATTAATGCTTGCTCCCAACGATACACCAGCCTGCTGCACTCACGAGCGGGTGCTCCTTTAGGTGGGGGTGTGCCCATCCAATATATTGTCGCTACAAAATCCAACACGCAGTCCTGCGAAATTAGAAGCAGCACTCACAGGGGGGTACAAAGCCAAAACTTCTTTATTTGGCAACCAGCACACACAAGACGCGTTTCGGCGATGAGCCTTCGTCAATTGCAACTTGGAACGCGCCGCCATTGCTTTTAAAACAGATACAATGTAATCGTCATAATGATGGCATGAACAACAACAAAGGACTACTCGTGTGCTACAATGAGCACCATCTTAGGAGTACTTTTTACAGTGAAAAACGACAAAGATATATATCACTCGCTTTTCCTGTTGTTATGGATATGAGAGCGTCAAATACATATTTGGCAATCTACAAACCATTTACTCTAGCCCTGAATGGGCATAAATTTTAACCACATATATATATATATATATGGCGAATCTTGTCACACCAAACAGCGAAGTTCGAATAACTGCAACAAAGAGCCGACCCAAGAAGTGCTAGTGAACAGTGTTTAATTCGTAGAAGCCAGCGCTGCCGCCATGACGCGTTTCGCCTCCAAGGAGGCTTGATCACATGACAGATTGCAAGCAAAGAGCCAGACTATTTAAAGTGACAGTGCGTTACATGGTGTCATAGAAACGAAGAAAATACTTCATATCGTAAATCTCTGCAAATAATACAACGGAACAGCGGATAAGAGCCCAAGTGGGCTACCATTGATTCAAGATTATGCAATATACATATTTACAACGAATAATACTAAAAATTTAATAAATACAAGATAGAAACATGTAAGATTAGCAAAACTTGATCAATACACAACAGTACCATATGTATATACATGATAAATAAATTCATCTATGTTTGATCTGAAGTGTTAAAATCCAAGTATTCCGATATATATAGAAAAATATAGTATTTACAAATAATGTAAATAATGGATATCCGTTAGCAGCACAAATAATGACACAATAGCAATAAGCATTTTGAGCTGAGCCCAAGTGGGCAAGTCACGATAATAGTCATAGACATGAAAGTGCATAGTGTAAAGTGCAAATTAAGTAAAGTGCAAAATATTGATCATTAAAGATTCCGAAGTTAAAACCAAAGTCAATTACATATTACGGTAAAAAGAGAAAAAAGTTTTCATCATATTTACAACAGGAAACATTTTTGCAGGAGACAGTTCAATGAGTGTTAAAATATCCGGACAGGCAAATATAGGCATAAAAATAGAATCTAGAGGCAAGTATAGAGATCTTCCCTGTCGTTGAGGCCATTTGGATTTTTGGTGTTTAATTCCAAAATATATCGAGTCTCCAGGAGACGGAGCTTGGCCTCACGGTCACCTCCTCTCCTTGACGCCTCAACACAATCAATTAAAAAAAATACAAGTGAATCAGGGACCCCTAGATGTTTTTCCTGAAAATGCCTGGCAACCGGATAGTTCTGATCATGTCCAGAAATTGCTCGTATGTGTTGGAGTATTCGCTTGTGGGCGGGCAGCTTGGTGCTGCCCACGTATTGTAGCCCACAAGGACACTCCAACACATAAACGACATATTCCGTTTTACATGTGAGCCACTTAGAAATGGCGGTAGGATGCTCAAAAAAAGGACTTTTAAAATGTGTCCTGTTGCTGCCAAAACGACAGGCCTTGCATTGGGGGCATGTCTTAAATCCCTTCTTCAGTGCTGACCAGGTGGTAGAAATCTTGGGTTCTAAGGTGTTACTGACCAGAGCTTTTGACATAGATGGGGATCTTCTAAAAGTCAGAGTTGGCTTAGTATCCATCATGTGACCGATCACAGGGTCACTTAGAACCAAATTCCAATTTTTATAGATGATTTTACGAAGAGCCCCATGTTGTCGATTAAATGTTAAAATAGCTCTGGAGGGACAAATTCGAGCATCCTTGTTCACATCGTTATTCAGTTGGACATTTTTCATTCTAGGTATTAGTGCCTCCTGCCTACTCATGGAATTAGAACGTGAGATAGCCTTGGTCAAGACATCAGTGGAGTAGCCTCTAGCCAGGAAGCGCAATCTGCATGCCTCCTGCGCAGCCGCGCATTCGGCATCTGTACTGCAGATTCTCCTTATTCGGAGCATTTCCCCGAAGGGAATACTCCGAATTAAGTGTGCCGGATGTTGGCTGTTAGAGTGCAAGATAGTATTTCCTGCACTCGGCTTCCTGTACAGTTTGGTATTGAGACTAGTTCCTTTCACCGTAACCTCAACATCCAAGAAACAGACGGACTCAGTGCTAAAGTTCGCCGTAAAATTAAGATTAATGGTGTTTAAATTAATCAAATCAACAAACTTTCTGGCCTCACCCTCACTACCCCTCCAAATCAGAAAAACATCATCAATGTAACGCAAATACAAAACAATATTGCAGGAAAAGAAATCATAGTGCTTTCCGACTAGGACCTGTTCCTCCCATAGCCCAACGTGTAAACACGCGTAGCTAGGTGAGAAACAGGCCCCCATCGCCACACCCCTGACCTGATGGTAGATTGCGCCATTGAAAATGAAGAAGTTCTGTTCCAGGCACATTTTGGTCATATCAACCAGCATTTTGTTGTGTGCCGTGGGGAGAGGTAAGTCCTTATTCAAATAGTGATCCAGGGCCCTGAGTCCGTCTTCATGTCTGATTGAGGTATAGAGGGATGAAACATCCAAAGTCATGAGTACCATGTTGTCCTCCCAGATGAAGTTTTCAATTTTAGCAAGGAAATCAAAAGAATCCTTAACATAGGAAGGAAGATTTTTAACATGTCTTTGCAAAAAAAAGTCAATGTACTTAGACACATGTTCAAGAGAACTATCTATGGCCGAGATAATTGGACGGCCTGGTGGTACATGAGTGTCCTTATGAATCTTTGGGAGTAAATACCAGGATGGAATGACAGGATAATCCTTCTTAAGGTATTTGAATTCCTCATGTGTGAGTAACCCCGCACTTCTCCACACTTGTAATCTTTGATGTTGAGTAATCCACGCATTCTTGACAATCTGTAAGTTGCTTTTCCGATAACAGGAAATATCATTTAGTTGTAGGTCCGCCTGTTGCAAATACATGTCCCTGGGCCACAAAACCACATTACCGCCTTTGTCGGCCTGTTTGACAATGACATTGTTGTTCTTTTGAAGTTTCACAATTAGTTGTTTGTAGCATTGGTTTTGTTTGGAAATGTGAAACTTTTTCTTATTCGTGGCGGTATAGAGCTGTTTAATGTCGCGGACCACACTTTCCTGAAATGTATCAAGATTGTCATGAACCATAATTGGTAAAAAGGTGGATTTCGGCTTGAAGGGGGTGACTCGCTGTTCAAGTGGTTCCAGAGGAACATCCCTCAGATTACTCAAAGACGACTGATTTTGTAAATCCCAGATTATGTCAAAGTTTGCTTGGCTTTGGCTGCTGGAAAATGTGGGACTAGATGGAATTGCAGGTTCAGTAGTCTTTTTTGGATGTAATGCAAAGAATTTCTTCAATTTTAATTTTCTTGTGAACCTGTAAATATCCATGTGGGTGTCAGCATAGTTCATATTGCAAGGAGGGCAATAAGAAAGTCCCAAATTAAGAACCGCAGTCTCGGCCAAAGTGAGTTTGACATTCGAGAGGTTGACTACTGATTTTGTTTCTGCTTCCGCGTCTTCCGTTTGTTGCGGTTCCAGCGTCCCGTTTTGCCCTGATCGCTGTCGTTTGAACTTCCGGGCACGGCATTTCCGGCGGAAAACATCCATCTCGCCTCCCTTGCCTGCTCACCTTGTGATTTTCATCTCGACAGTCTCTGCAGTCTCTGTATTTGATCCTTAAGATGGCTAGGCAGGCCGGGCTCACTGAATAACTTACTCCACAAAAAAGTGGCTTAGGAGCCTCTGGAGATGGCCGCGATTCACGGGAGCTCCGTAGGGACGTGAGAGTTCGAGCAGCTCTCAGGACTTAATTTGCACTTTCGTACCCGGTTTGTGCTATTTCCCGGCGTCGGAAAGAATGCTGCCTGCCTTGCTGCCACGACAGTTGCATCCTGTAAGGCTTTCCCCTTCTTTTTGATGTTTCTTGTCTCCGCTTTCCACAGAAACGTCACGGCCGCCATTTTGTTTTTTTGGCGCGTCCGCGTTTTCGCGCCTACACAAGTTACCAGATGCATTTTCCTCACAAAACCTTGCCAAACCTTCTAATTTTCGGTCATTTTACTGTTTTTTTCCTCTTTTTGCCCTGCGATTGATATTTTTATTTGTTGACATACATGGGTGTCTTTTGAGGAGCTATTGCAGAATTCTTGTTTATTTACGCCAGCTGGTTTTCTACGGTGTACAAGCCTATATTGTGTAGGAAGTGGTTTCCTCCTCATTTCTAATATGGCTAAAGCACGTAAAAACCGCAATGGGTCTTTACAACCAAATGGAGCAGGTTTGGAGGACTTTAATCCATTTTTCATCCTGTATCTATCCTACCAGATGGAAAAAAAACAGTGATTAAGCCTCTACTCAGGAAAACTACTTTGGACCCTTCCAAAGTAACCAGTTATAGACCTATAGCATGTATCCCCTATCCATCCAAGATTATTGAGAAAATTATGAACACTCAACTATCTGAATATATAGATTCTAATAACTGTTTAGACACCTCTCAATTTGGCTTTAGGAAGGGACACGGGATGGAGACAGCACTAATAAAATCCTCAGACCAGATACGAATGATCCTTGACAAAGGAGGCGCCGTGGTGCTCATATTACTCGACCTGTCTGCGGCTTTCGACACGGTCGATCATTCCATTCTGATCGACCATGTCGGAAAAGCTGGAATATCATCTGATGCTCTCTCACTCCTGGCTTCCTTCCTGACAGACCAAGAGCAATCAGTCTCCATGGGCACATTCTCTTCTGACTCCTTTACTTTACCTTGTGGAGTCCCCCAGGGATCCTCGCTAAGCCCAACACTTTTTAACATTTATGTGACGGACTTGGCGAGGATCATCAAAGCTCATCGTCTAGCAGTTACATCGTACCCAGACGATACACAGCTTGTCCTGGCTATTAACAACAATGGAATGGAGGTTGCTAATAACTTCCAAAAGGGAATGATTGCCATATGTAATTGGATGAATTCAAACTGTCTGAAACTGAACTCGGATAAAACCGAGGTGATGGTGTTTGGGAAACTCACCCCTGCATGGTCTTCTATATGGTGGCCGCAAGATCTTGGCCCCCTGCCTAGTCCTGTTACCAAGGTTAGAAATCTTGGTGTTATCTTTGATAACAAACTCTCATTCATTCAACAATCCAATTCTATAGTTTCTGCCTCTTTCTTTATACTTAAAATGATTTAAAAAATCCAGCCCTATCTACCTTTAAACACCATAAATACCTTGATCTCTACCTTACTGATGTCCCGAGTCGACTACTGCAATGCACTTATGCTTAATGCCCAAGAACAAGTAGTCAACAAACTTCCGCTGGTCCAAAACGCGGCCGCACGACTCGTCACAGGTACACCAAAATTCAAGCCCATCTCCAATATCATCCGTAAGCTTCATTGGTTGCCAATTACACAACGTATCAAATTCAAAGCCCTCTGCATTCCCTTCAAGAGCATTCATGAAAAAGCACCTGCTTTCTTAAAGATGCCCTCCATTTCTATCGACCATCACGCAATCTTAGATCTGCTGATGCAAACCTTTTGAAAGTAATTAAAACTAAAAAAGCAACTTGGGGAGATGGATCTTTTGCAGTAGCTGCTGCTAAATTATGGAACACCATGCCAGGACATCTAAAAAATGCTTCAACATTATTATCATTCAGGAAGCAGTTGAAGACGTGGCTGTTTAATTATTAAATCCCTTATTCCCGGTCCCAACCTTTCATTTTCTCTGTCAAAGCACCAAGACACCCTTAGGTAAACGTGCGCTCAACAAATTGCATAAATAAATAAATAAATAAATAAATAAATAAATAAATGTCTTGCAAGACTCTAAAGAGGATTCCCTCACGGACTCTATTATCTCTAAGGGGTCTGCTACTTCGGCGTCACGCTTGAATGCTAAGCAAAGCCCTAAAGCGCCCCTTAATGTGCCAACTTCATCCTCTATACAAGGCAAACGAGTCAAGGTAAACCCTCCTTCCCAACCTCCTGCTTCATCCTCCTTGAATTCCTCAGACCTCATCCTTGAAGAACTGCGTGCCCTTAAACCTCACATGGAGGAAACTAATCTTCGTCTGCTTAATCTGGAATCCAACTGGTCCATCACTGAACAGAAGGTTGGAGTGTTGGAGAATCGTGTTGCTCTTATCCAAGGTCTGGCGGATCAGATTCCACCCATGTCTAAAGAGATTCAACATCTTAAACAGCAGGTTGAACAGTTAGAAAACCGTAATAGGCGCAACAATCTGCGCATTTATGGCCTAGTTGAAGGTTTGGAAGGTCCATCTCCGATTTCCTTTTTTCAAACTTTTTTGCCAACGCTTCTTGGTCTTCTTGACTCGCCAGTTTTGAATATTCAGCAAGCACATCGTCTTGGTTCAAGTCCATGTTCTTCAGCGTCCTCTCCTAAGCCTAGGGGAGTTATTCTGTACTTTCTTGAATATACTGATCTACTTCGTGTGCTGCAGGCTGCTAAACAACGGGGGAAGATTATTTGGAATGGCTCTACACTATTTTTTGCCCAGGACTATGCTAAAGCCACTGCGGAAAGACGTAAGAAATTCCTGGATATGAGGCCGGCGTTACGCAGCTTGAATGCGAGATATGGTTTATTCCACCCCTGCCTCTTTAAAGTGACTTATAACAATACAACCACCTCATATGATGACCCTGTTCTTCTTCAACGATTTCTGAACAGCTGCAGAGTGGATTCAATGGACATTCCTCAACCATGAAGACGGAATCCTTCGTACAATGATTTTTTGTCCTTTCTCCCTCTCTTCTGTCTCTCGTAGCGTCTTTCTTTATTACTGATTTTTATCTTTTATTTTTGTTGTTGCTTGTTCTTTGATGTAATTCCTCACCTATCCAGAGGTTATGGCTTTGCTTGTGTTCTGTTGTATGCTTGTTGCAAATTTTCCCCTGTTATTCAAGTTATTCAAGTTATTTAAGTTTTTTCTCCCCTTTTTCTCTCCCCTTCTAGGTGGTTTCGTGTATGGTCCCAAATTGTTTTTTATTCTCTTCAGTGCGTCCTGGAGTTGTTTCCCGCTCTTTTCGTCTCGTCATGGAGTTTATCCCGTCCTTCGTTTCATCTCCCTTATGTGGCTTCACCATCCCTGTTCTTTCTATTTTCATGTGGTATGTTTTTCATATATTGTATTTCTCCAATTTTTGTTCTGTACTTTTCCCTTTCTTTTGCTTTCTTCTTTCTCTATCTTTCTTCCTTTCCCTTTATCTTCTTCAATCTTTTTCTTTTTCTTATATTTCAGTCATCTATTTCTTTATGCTACATTTTTTCCTTTATTTTCTTCCCCATTTCCGGTCTATACTTCTTTTTCTTCTGTTAATATTGCTACCTTGTGGTTTAGTTGTATATTTTGCTGGTTACTCATGTTATTGTTGCTAAGTATCGTGTATTCGATATTTTTGATACATTTAAATGCCAATTAATGTAATTTCGTGGAATGTCAAAGGTTTGGGGTCCCCAATTAAGAGACGTGTTCTATCACATTTAGCACATTTGAACGCAGATATAGTTTTATTACAAGAAATTCATGATAAAGATGTTGAAATAGCTAAGTTACGTCGTAATTGGGTGGGCCATGTTTATGCCTCTCCGGGTTCGGGGAAGCGTAATGGGGTTGCAATTTTATGTCATAAACGTTTAAACATTGAACTTCTTTCCCAAGATAACGACACGGAGGGTAGGTGGGTGGTCATTTCGTTATTGGTTAATAAAATCCCCCTAACTCTTTTCAACTTATATGCCCCTACTGCTCCTGATAAACTGTTTTGGCCTTCCATCCTTCAATCCTCTATGAAATATACAGATGATTACTTTATACTTGGGGGTGATTGTAATAAGATTATAGATCTTTTTCTAGATAGGAAATCCAAATCTCGTTTTTCTCCTTCTCAGGTTCATACTCAATTTACATCCACTATTTCACAGAGGTCTCTTGTTGATTCCTGGAGGCTATCCAACCCAACCTTACAAGAATATACATATTTTTCACCCGTCCACTCCTCTCAATCACAAATTAATTATCTCTTTATTTCCAAGGCTCTCACACAACATATCACTCACTTTGACATTGGGTCTATACTAATTTCCGACCATGCCCCTGTTTCATTAGGTCTTGATTTACTCCCTCCTGTTAAAGGAACACGAAGATGGGGATTTAATAATGCCCTTCTTTTGGACACATCTTTTACTTCTGCTTTCCTTGATTTTGCTCCACACTTTTTTGCAGAAAATGAAACACCACAATCTTCCCCTCAATTAATTTGGGACACTTTAAAAGCTGCTTCTAGGGACTTTATTATTTCTTATGTTGCCAAGAAACGTCGCCTTGCATGTCAATCTCTATCTTCTTTAACTTCTCAGATTAAACAATTGGAGCTTTCTTATAACTCAACCAAATCTCAGTCGGTCCTTACCCAACTCATTAAAGCTAAACTTTCTTTTAATAAACTAACTAACAATTCGGCCAATTTGTTTTTACTCAAGTCTAGCCCAAAATTTTACTCTACACAAAACAAAGCTCGGAATATTCTTGCCAATTATCTTAAAGTCAAGAAAGAACGAACAAAAATTGACTCGATTGTTTCCTCTTCTAATTCTATACTTCATAAAGATGAAGATATTTTAAATGAATTCACTGCTTTTTATCAAAATCTTTATACTCCTGAGTCTCCTCCCGCGCCCTCCGATATTGATCAATACCTATCCTCTATTCCTCGTCCGCACACGGCTGATGTGTATTTTTCTTCTTTAGATAAAGACATTCTTCCCAAAGACATTTTAGATGCCATTCATGTGCTTAAAAAAGGTAAAGCGCCTGGTCCAGATGGATTTTCTATAGAATTCTATTCTCATTTTTCTTCTTTTCTTGTTCCCAAACTTCACCAATTATTTTGCTTTTTTATATCATCTCAGAAATCCGAAGGTACTTTCCAGGAAGCTCTTATTTGTCTCCTTCCTAAGGACAACAAAGATCACACCCTATGCAAAAATTATAGACCTATTTCATTAATTAATGTGGATTACAAAATTTTTGCTAAGATTTTAGCTCTTCGTTTGGATAAAATTCTCCCACACCTGATAGGTAGAGAACAATGTGGTTTCATCAAGGGACGTCTTCTTTCGGATAATACCCGCCTTTTCTTTAACGTTCTCAGTAAAGCTCCCTCCTTCAATCAATCCTTAGCTGCAATTGCGTTGGATGCAGAGAAAGCTTTCGATAGAGTTAACTGGTCTTTCATGCTTTCTACTCTCTCTTGGTTTGGTTTTGGTTCTAAATTCATATCTTATATCTCTTTATTATATTCCTTTCGTAGGTCTTTTATTTTTGCTAATGGTCTTGTATCTTCTTCTTTTCCTCTTTTTCGTGGTGTTCGTCAAGGATGTCCTCTATCTCCTTTACTTTTTATCCTCGCTTTAGAACCGTTTTTGTCAAAAGTTAGATTAAACAAAGATATCATTGGTTTTCCATATGGAGATAAGCAGCTAAAACTCTCTGCTTATGCGGACGATATTCTTTTGTTTATTTCTCACCCTCAAACGTCCATTCCGACTTTTCTGTCTGAAGTCTCTTCATATGCAACAGTCTCCGGTTACAAACTTAATGTTGATAAGTGTGAAATTCTCCCTCTTAATAAATATTGTTTTCATGCTGATTTTTTAATTTCATCTTTTCATTGGAGTCCTACTAAAATCAAATATCTGGGTCTTGAGTTTACTTCTTCTATTAAAGATACATGCTTTGAATATTAAGAACCTAATCGGTACTATAACAGACTCTACAACTAGATGGCACCCCCTATTTTTATTCTGGTGGGCAAGACTGGACTCCATTAAAATGATGTTGGTTCCGATAATTTTATTTTTTCTTTCTAATCTCCCTGTTAATCTTCCTAAATCCTGTTTTAAAAACATTTATTCTGTTCTTTCAAAATTTCTATGGCAAAACAAAAAAGCTAGAATGTCTTTTGCCAAACTTAAACGCCCTAAGTTTTTAGGTGGAGTTAATTTTCCGGATTTCGTGTCCTATCATTCTTCATTCTTCCTTTCCCATTCAGCTTCCTTTTTATTGGATGCGGAGTCAGATATCTCTTCACTTCCAATATGGGTTGCAATTGAATCCTCCTTCTTTCATCCTTTTACTTTCAAAGAATTTATTTCTCTCTCTCGCGTTCCTTCTAAAATGTCTCTTCCTGTTCTTACAACTGCTAGAAAACTCTTTCTGCCTCTTTTCCTTAATGGTCTTGACGATCGAGCTCAATTTATGCAATCTCCCATATGGTACAATCCTTTTGTTAAAGTTAAAAATAGAACATTTTTCTGGAAGGAGTGGCAGTCTCTTAGTCTTATTTGGGTTTATCAATTCTTTCAAGATGGCACTTGCCTTCCTTTCTTGTCTCTCCAGTCTTGTTTTTCTCTTCGTCAATCCTTTCTTAGTAAATATAATCTTTTGCGCGTAGCTCTCCAAACATCATATGGTTCCTTTCTTTCTCCTTCTTCTCTCCCTGTTGCCTCTTCTCTTACTCTTCCTTTTCTTTTATCTTCGCCTTCGGCTTCACAAGTTTATAAAAAATTACATGTTTTTCCTCTAGTTAGAGATAAGTCCAAGATAGAACAAAATTGGGAATCTGACTTAGAAGACACTTTCTCTAGTTTGTTATGGCATGACATATGGAATAAAATAAGAAGTTCTTCTAGAGCAGCTAATACCACTCAGACTTTATTTTTTGTTTATAATAGACTTTTGATCACTCCTACCAGACTACACACTATTGATTCTTCTATCCCCTCCACATGTTGGTCCTGCTCCAATACACACGCAGATCTCAAACATATGCTTTTCACTTGTCCCCTAATTCATTTATTTTGGTCTAAAGTATGGCAACAAATTAACTCCATTTTCTCTACACAATTTCCTTTTTCAATCACTCATATTTTCCTAGGTAGCTTATCTGATCTATGGTCCTCTATGACCTTTAATATTTCTATTATTGACTTGCTTCTGGCGGTGGCTTTTCAGCAGATCACTAAATCTTGGAAAGATACCTCATGCGTCTCTTTTCAAGCTTGGTGTTACGGTGTCTGCTGCATTCACAGATTGGATAGAGCACATGTATCCCCTCTTTCTCTTGCTATTAAGCGTGACTTCTTATGGTTACCAATTACCAATGTTCATGATGTATCTGCTCAATCTCGTCCATTACATACCCCTACCACTGAAGAAATCCCCAAACCTCCATGATATTGATATTGTTTTTATAGAATTATATATGTGTACTACATAATTGTTTTTTCACTGTTTATATTATGATACTTTTTAATTAGCAACTTTACCGTTTTATATATTATTAGGATTTTTACATAATGAACTGTTTGTATTTTCCCACCCTACCTCATTTCTTTCTTTTTCTCTTTCTTTCTCTCTTTCCTTTCTCTTCCCCCCATTAATACTGTAATGTATCATTTCCTATTCTGATTGCTATTTGCTTTATATTATGATTATATTGTATGTTTTTCGATTGCAATCTTTTCTTGAAATAAACACCTTTTTAAACTTAAAAAAAGGGTTAATTCCACTCCTGTTGGTCATACCTGGCTACCAGGAACCTTTTCTTCGGGGATCCTGGCCTCTTATGGGTGCTTTTGTTTCAGAGCTAGATTTCCATTGCTCCCTGCACCAGACCTGTCCTCAACCTCAATCCTGGGGCATTCTCCTGCCTGAGGGGGGCATCTTCCACGGTCCCTCCACTGCTAGTCAGCAAAATTCCCTCACTACCACACTCGCCGTGTGCCAAGGACTCCTGGCTCCTTGAAGGACACCTCTATGTCAACAGCAAGTGGTCAGAAGTCCCATAGAAACCATCCAGGGTCCCCTGAAGGTTAGTTTCCCAACAGTTCCTCAGAAGGAGTAAAAGGGCCAGCTTCACTGGTTCTGGAATGACCCATACTACTTCTGGGGTCGCTAGAGTCAGAGTCCCAAAGGTCATCCTTACAAATCATCAGGTGACTTCTCCTTCCAGATGTACATATTTCACCGGTATTGCTCTCAGATCCAGTGTACTCTCATCAGACTTTCCCTTGTGCAGGGTTTTTAAGTTGAGGTGACAAGTTCTAGAAGCCAGGGACTACTGGAAAATCTGAGGGCAGCACATCATCACTCCACCCTGTCCTAACCCTTGTGCACAAAATGTGGGAATAATCCAATATGGTGACTTCAAGTTGTCTGTGGAAACAGCTTCCCTAAGAACTTCAGCTCTGCCTCTAGCTGAGAAGCTGCCTGATCTCTTCCTACCAAAACGTCAATGGGGAGCCCCTCCTGAGTGGCTGCAGAGGTCTGGCCTTCCTCCTGTGTTTCTTTGTTCCAGCCCATGTGCAGTGTGGCAAGCTAATTAACAGATGTAGATTTCCTCCCCACTGTTTCCTTTCCCAGTAACTCGGTCAAGCAATGTTGATGGCTCTATTGGGCATGATAGACGTACATCCTCCTGCTGGGGAGCAGAGTAATTTCATTGGTCCAATAGGGGAGGCAAAGGCCTGGAATCTCTTCATGAGCTGAGCTAGGGAAATTTGACATCTCTTAAAGTGCCATAAGAAGTGTATGTAAAATGTTTGGGACTGTAAATCTACAGTATAGTGACATTGATACCCTGCTGGACCCATTTGCCTTAAATAGCTCGAAAATATAGTGTGGATGTTGCTTATAATTTCTAACACATTGTAAGCACCACAGACCTTGAGCAAACACCACAGACCTACAGTGTGTTTGAATCTGTCTAACAGTTTTTTCTGGTCCTACTGGAGAAGGCCCATGTTGATCACACATGTGTCGGTTGTGGCCTCCAGAGTCTCTCATGTGGACTCTACAGACTACAGAATTGTGTCTGGTTTGTCTCCAGTCACTGTTTGTAGTTGCCCTTCTAATGTTTCACTTGCAGCTTCTTCAGTAACCATACTTATGTTCAATGTTGGGGAGGGCTGCCCCATGGTAGCAGGTGTGTCTTTTTGCAATCTACTGTGGGTCATGTCTTTAGAGATGTGCTGTGGCTCCTTGTCGAGGCCCTCTCCTGCTACCATGAGATTCGTTTGCCACTCTACTGAAGTGAGTATCAGCATCTGAGCTGCTAAGCAACTCCAAAGCCTCCCTCGAGTGTCCTGTTAAACATTGGGAAATCTCTTGCATGCAGTTATAGTGCCCGTGCGACTCTGCCTTCAACTCCTTGATACCCTGTATAATGGTTTATATATAGTGGCATATTTTTTAGGTTTGGGGCACACTCTGTGTCTTCCCACTTCACTCCACCCCCCACCTCACAAGTATGATCAGCTGTCTCCCTTCCTCCCTACCTTCAGTCTCTGCCAGTGTCTTATATTAATTTATTTCATCTGTTTTTTAGGTTTCGCCTGCATGCGCTTGCACTGTGAAAACAAATGTATTTAATATAAATCCTAAAAGGGACTTAGATCCCATCCTTGCTGTTAATTGGTTAGTGTGCTTGCCACTTACTTTTCCTTCATTTCTAATGGTTGTAGCATGCCATTTCCTATTGTTCTTTACGTGTTATTTTCAATATCCCTGGGCCCAAGTACTCCTTTTCATCTTCATCAAACTTCTTTCTGAGCAAGCGTGTCAGCACCCCTGCTTGTTTCCTCCTCTCCGACCTTTTCCCCAGGCACAGCAGCTTGACCTCCCATGCCACTCCTCCCACAGATTCTTATTGTCTCTGCACAGGTACTGTTATTTGTGTAGTGCAATTCCAATTGGAGTGCTTCACACAAGCACCACAGGCAAACAGAAACATGTTTGAGCACTGAAATGTTACCCAGAACAGCTTGCTGGCTTTGACAATAACAAGGTAAAGCACATTCTTTCTATATTCCTGCTCACAATGTTTTATAGTCAACAGAATTCCTGTGCTCTACCCCTGCACCTCCCTCCCTTGCTTCCTTCATTTAATCTGTCATCCGTCACAGCTCTCATGAGGTAACAGATGTGCAATGCCTCCCGTGGCCCTCCTTCACCTAGGAAGCACTTTACAAGCAGGGCCGGCTTAACTGCTGGTGGCGCCCATGCAACAATCACTTTTGGCACCCCTACACCCCCTGACCGCCTCCTTGGATTCTCTCACTACCCCCGGGCAACAGTGCACCTCATATGTCCAATCATGAGATGTTGCTAAACACAGCGTCCTCCCTGAAGTCAGTGCCCCCCTCCACAAGTGAATGCCCAGTGCGGCCGCACTGGTCGCACTGCCCTAAAGCCAGCCATGTTTACAAGGCCCCCTGGTATCTGGAACTGAAACCTGCCTCTCTGCTAATAATAAGTCACAGTAATTATCCGCCATCACCCTCCGAGATCATAGGTGCTAAAGAAATTTAGATGGGTGCCAAGCACAACTCTTAACTGACAGTGCCTTGAGCCTGTCCATTACTGTTGTATCTCCAGCTGTATCGAAGGCCTCACTTGAAGAAACGTGAAGCAGAGTGAAATGTTGGATAAAACTACCCCATTCTTTTTATTAACTCATTGCTTTAGCTCTTAATCTTTGTGTGCCCAACTCGTGGAATCAAGTATTCAATAGTTTGTGTCACATTTAACCAGTTTGCTAGTTTGTGATTCTTTATTTTGTGAGTGGACCAACGTAAAACGCCCTGCTTGAAAATATGCTTGTGATGGTTTCAGGCAATTTTTATTTCTTTGAAACTGTCATCAAGCAACTAATGGGCAGTGAAGGCACTATAC
This sequence comes from Lissotriton helveticus, assembly GCF_964261635.1. Lineage (NCBI taxonomy): Eukaryota > Metazoa > Chordata > Amphibia > Caudata > Salamandridae > Lissotriton > Lissotriton helveticus. Next base: position 1,192,785,388 of record NC_136057.1, on the reverse strand, counting down.
CGATATTGCAAATAAGAAATCAGTAGAGGGCAGCGATTGCACAAATAACAGCACAATTTACACTTTCAAAATACCAAATATGATACCACCAAGAGCGCACCCCAACCTGAGGGTGGGACCTTCTGGCCACCCAATGTTCTGTCGCAGGCAGTCGGGTGATGATTGTGCTAGGTGGCTCACTACTGGCGTTTGTTGTGTACATAACGCTGGGATTAGCCTGAACAGCTCTGACTGCACGTAAATTACAAATCAGCGTGCTTCTATGAAAGACTGGAGGGGCTGAGATGGTGTTAGTAGCATGTCAAGACGATATTACTGTGAAGGTGAGTCAGGCTGAATAACATGCAAAGGACTCTGACCCAGCCCTTCAGGCCATTCACGGGGACTGGCCTGTCACCAAGGCCCTCTTTACCCCTGGCATTTCCTGTTAATTAAATCAGCAAGGAAAGAGATTTGGTCTAGTTGTGGACTCAGAAGACCAGGGGCCATATTATCAAGGAAGCTGCGGTAGTTTATCGCCGCTTTACCGGCAGGAAACTGCCGATAAAGCGGCGATAATGGGCTTGATAATATGGGATTCGAATTTCTATCGAATATCTATTCGAATTTCAATCGAAGCCCAGGTTAGATGTTCACACATCTAACCTGGGCTTCGATTGAAATTCGAATCGCATATTATCAAGCCCATTATCGCCGCTTTATCGGCAGATTTCTAATCCACTCGATCATATTGTGTGATCCTGGGCGAAGCATTTTTTTCTCCAAGATCTTTCCTTTATTTATTGAATGTTATTTGTAAAGTGCCTTTTCATTCGCTTCAGGGCACCAGGTTGCAACCAGACATGTACATTAGATTAGTGTTTGAGCTAATAGGGTTACTTAAGGATTTACAGCCTGATTCATCATTCTCCCGTTTTGCGAGCCCCTAATAGCGATTCATAAGGAATCGCTATTAAGGACTTGCAAAACGGGATTCATGTAGGAATTGCTAAATAAATAGCGATTCCTACACATTCCTTATTTGCGAGTAGCAAATTGCTAATCGCAAATAAGGAATAACTCCCCATTCATTCCTATGGGCCAAAAGGCCCATAGGAATGAATGGGGAGTATTCCTTATTTGCGATTAGCAATTAGCTATTCGCAAATAAGATAGCGATTTAAAGGGTGCCAGGGGTGTCCAAAGGACACCCTGTTGCACCCCTTAAATGCAAATTGAAACAGGTGTTGCGCACACACATGTCCAAAGGACATGTGTGTGTGCAACATGCAACTTAGGAAAATGCTTTTAAAAGCATTTTTCTAACTTTTCGCTATTTACCACGAGGTTTGACCTCGCGGTAAATAGCGGGCCGAAATTGCGAATTCACAATTTTTAAATGGATGATGAATTGCATTTAAGGAATCTCAAATAGAGATTCCTTAAATGTAATTCCTCGCTAAATAGCGAAATCGCTATTACCGATTTTTGCATTTGGGATGATGAATCCCAAATGTAAAAATAGCGCTCGCAAAGGGCCAGACTCTCAGAATCTGGCCCTTTGCGAGCCGATTTCGGCTTGATGAATCAGGCTGATAGCGCCTTGCTGAGAAGTAATGAATTTCTTTAGAGAGTGCTAAATCCAAAGGTGAACCCTCCACCTTATAAAACTTTGGTGTATTAGTAAAATATATCTCTTTTATGTCACAGATGGAAGTGCTTAGAAAAACGACCCCTGGTTATTAAGCGCTGTATGCATAACATAACATTTGAATAGGGAAGTTTTGCCTAGTTGAGTGAAACCGAGACACATGCTTGTAAACGGAGCTGACTACCGACGGTGCAGGTCAGGTGTGGCAGAAAGATTCCAAAGGTGGCAGCAGAATTCTCCACAGGATGATGAAGATGGAGGGGTGCCGCGTCATGTGTCGGTTGATTTACTAATCATTGCTGCAACCTGTTTAGGTGAGTTTAATTCAATCAAAAGAAAACTAAGATAACACATTTCTAAAAGTTTGCTGTGCTGTAAATTAACCACCACCCCCCCCCCCCCGGAAAACGGGAAAAAGAATAAAGTATTAAAAAAAAAACGATTAATCAAAAAGGCAATCACTAATTGAAAATAAAAATGAATGTGTGGCATAAAATAATTTATTCTTAAAAAAAAGGATTCTTGGAAAACAATTCTAATTAATTCTAAATCCAACAGGTACACTTTTTTCAATTAGCATTTTAGCTAATTCATATGTTCATAGCTTTAGCTTCATTAGGAATTAACTGGCAATAAATTAAACATACACTCTTCTTCACTGAATGGGAAGTTTACCATCTACTTATAAAAGTAGAAGCCTGCCTTGTGTTGTAATGCATAAATTATGCAGTGCCTCTTGACAATTACATCTCATTTCATTTGATATATGGCATCTGTGGCAAGTGGTGTTAATATGTTGTCTTGCACCATGCACCTTCCAGATGCATCAATGCACTTTAGGGTGCTCTATGCCAGTCAGCCAGTGGTACCCTAATCTTTATTTGGGTACCACAGTACCCATAAAAGCACAATATAAGAATACATTACATACATGTTAAAATTTTAACCAGTCAAATAGTCTAAATACATTCATTATACAGATCATAAGTGACTCAGTGCAAAATGTAGGATCATCACAGTACAAAAGTATTTACATCACTCTCAGTCTTCAACCATGGATCTGCGTGCCCTTACTGCCGTTTTTAGAAAAGTGCAAGTGCGAACAATAAGGTCCTCATCATCTAAAGTTAACATGGAATCAAATGCTGCCTCTAAGCTAATTGGTCTTCTCTTATTACAATACTAGCATAAAAACTTTTTAAAATATTTGATATAAAATTTGCAGGAGAATATAAAATGCTTTACAGATTGCTCGCTCCTCCCATCGCACGGGCACGGGATTGAGTTTAAATTAGAACTATAACCAAGTGGGAAGGAGAGTGCAAAACAAATTGTGCCAGCCCTTAAACAGAGCAATAAACTTGTCTCCCAGAGGGTTATCGGTAGTAACAAATAGCTGTGGAGTGGGTACCTATAATGTTAAATGGCCATTTAGTTACGCACAGTAGTTTTGCTCACCTCTACTGCCTCACGCTCGGTCTTATATAAGGATAACAGAGCATTCGGCATATCCTTTTTTGCGACTAAAGCAGCAAGTGAAGGGTCCCAAAAAATGCTTTCCATATTTATACTGGGCAGACTGCTCAACACTCCACCCAACCACGGGAAATCTAGGCCCCTAGCACAACCTAAGCAATCCTTAATGATTGACTGGGTCAGGGTGGCTGCTTCGTTCTTCCATAAAGCAATCCACATGAGTGCTGGACAAGCCCTGATAAAATCAGTAATAAAATTAATATTGAACTCTTTATGAGTGTAATGGGAGGTTGAAGTAGGGACATTCAGTATTTTTCTGCAGAATCTATTCTCCTCCTGCTGTATACCAGAGCAGCTGACCGTCCCCCATATCTCCGCGCCATAGGTCGCTACCGGGGGACACTGATGTTTATAAATCCTTTGGACAGCTAATACTGCACCCATCGTATTAGGGCGAGGGATGCTTAAAATCAAGTTATTGACCTTTGAGAACTTGCTCCTGGCGCGAGCTAAGTGCTCACTCCAGGAGCTGTTCGCAGCAAAGGCCATAGCCCAAATATACGAAGGATTTTACCGCCGTCATTTTATGGCCATCTATGGCAATCGGGCGTATAGCCCGTTTGCCTGGGCCACTGCTCATTAAAAAAGATTTTTTTAAATTGACTTTTAAGTCTAGATTTTTCATAAAAATATTAAAATCTTCGATAAGGAGGCGTTAATAATTTGATGTGCGCCCTATTAAAACTGTGTCGTCGGCGTAGAGCAACGCAGGAATAGGTACTTTGTTAATATATGGGACGTCTTGGCTGGCCAATATCAGGGAGGCATTCAGGTCATTGATGTATATAATAAAAAGCAGGGGAGCCAGAACACAACCTTGTCTGACCCCCTGCCAATATCAATAAACCCTGAGACCTCTCCTCCCACCCCCATTCTTACTTGGGCCTTAAGATCGCTGTGCAGATAAGCCAGGAAATTGACCAGAGTTTCGTCCAGACCCTTGGATAGAAGGATTGCCCACAGCTTGGACCTATTAACTAGGTCAAAAGCTGTGGACAAATCCTTAAAGGCCTTATAGACCAGGGATTTCTTAGCGATAGCATATTTACTAATAATTAAATTCCAGTTAAGGCATTGCTCCCTTGTTCCCACCTTACTCCTAAAACCCAGCTGACAAGGGTCCAAGATGTTAGTTTCCTCTGCCCAGTCTAAGATTTTGTTATAAAGAAATCTACCTAAAATTTTAAGGGTGTTGTCTATTAGGGAGATAGGTCGATAGTTACACAGTAGTGATCTATCGCCTTTTTTAAAGATCGGAACTATTACACTTCTGGCCCATGTTTCTGGGATCTTTGCCAGGGTCAAATTGTTAAACATTTTAAAAAGTAAGTGGGCCCAAAACGCCTGATTCCATTTAATTAAGTCTATTGGCAGCCCATCAGGGCCGGGCGCTTTGTTGCCTAAACTTTGGTCAATTGCTTCAATTACTTCTGAAATGCCGATGTCTATAGGTGTAGGATTACCAAAAATAGAGGTTGGGTCAGATGGAAGTGGGGTACAGTAAATAGTTGCAAAATGGGCCACCCAGGCCTCACTAGTTATATTGCAACTAATAGGTTCCAGTGACTGCCCCATGGAACGCACTTCCCTTACTGCCGCCCAGAAGATGTTAGCATTATTTAAATTGGCGGCGTTGGACAGCTTGTCCCAGCGCTCATTTAGGACTTCATTTCTCCTAATTTTGGTTACTACCTTGTAATTGTTTCTGGCCTGCCTAACCATTATAGGGCATCTCGGGATAGTGGTTAGAGCCCTGCGAAGGTTCCTATTTGCTTTCGAGCAGTCTCGATTAAACCAACTAGGGACAGGTGCTACCTTTTTGGGAGGTTTGGATATGAGGCTTTTAACAGTCAGACATATCTTACCAAAGTCCTCAATTATCTGCTCAGGTGTTGAGACAAGAGAGAGGCAGGACACGATCAGAGGCATGTTGTTTTTAGCCAGTGCCTTAAAGACTTCTGCATTATCTGTCCCTTTCCAACATAGTCTTAGATTACCTGTTGAGACTGATAAATTTGCCGCTACGCAATCGCTATGAGCGATAGTCCATCTGGTTGCTTCTAATATTACCTTAATCAGGTTATGATCCCCAAAATCAGACGGTGTCACCGCAGCAAAAGTCACCAGTTTTTCAAATAGGGGGCATACAAAAACATAGTCTAATGTAGAGCCACTCCCCCTTCCTCTATATGTCGGGTGGTTAATCCTATGAGAACTTACAACTAAGTCTATAACATTAGATAGGTTATGCGAGTTAATAAGTCTTTTAAGTTCTCGGCCTCTGGTATAAGAGGGTTGTGTGCAGAAAGATGTTAGCATATCAGTACCTTGGCTTTGAAATTTAGCATTAAAATCCCCACCTAATAAGATGCCTAAGGTGCTCCATGCGTTTTTAGCACTCTTGTCTAGCAAAACCACAACTCCAAACGCAGAAGCAAAAGATGCAATAATGAAGTTCTTGTTTACCTCAAGGCAGGGTCGGATTGGGACCATAAATAGGCACAGGCACCCCCCAAAAAAGGGCCCACATTTGGGAATTGCCTCCTTTTGTGAAACATTGCTTTTTAGTTTTTGACTGCATGCACTCCGGCTTAGATGCAACTTGTGAACGCACACTTTCCTGCTCAGCTCACACCGGATGCTTAAACAAATATAGCTATACTAAAAGGCTCCTTATTTTTGGAGAACATCAAAGGTATCAAATGTATCCTCAAATGAGAGATCCTAATGCAAACCATCTCTTTGTTGAAAATGTTTTTTAATGTTTTAAACAGTGTATAGGATTAGTATCCTTGAATGGATTTTATTTGAGGGACAACCGCAGCCTCACTTTCACTGTGTGTGGACTGTGCTTTAAGTAAATAGATGAGACAGGACATAATTCTCTCTGCTACTAAGTGCCCCACAGCATGATATCTGCTTTGCAAATTTCCAACAGTGACATACTTGGTCTGGTTTTTCCTTTTTAAGCTTTCCCCTGCACAGCACTTGCAACATGCTTCTAAGGTTGCGCCAGCACAGCACCTGCGTTGTTTCACCTCTATAGCCCTGTGCTTGTGAAATCTATTGTAATCAATATAAAGCACAAGAGGGGCCACAGTAACTTATATTTCACAACTGCTCACTAAGCTATAACTTGCAATAAAAACAGCTTTGTATAAATCACATAGGCGAAAACTATTGCATTTACCAAAGCTTGTCCATTTTTAGGGCTCGGCCTACGTCACCACGAAGTGGGGCGGAGCTCCGAGCTCCTATTGTTATTAAAGAAAAAAAAAAAAAAAGGTTTCTTTAGGGCTCGGGCCAGAAACATTCCTTAGTGCGCGAGCTTTTTTTATGGCATCTGCATAGTGATTCGTCTTCGCTGTGCTGTCTTTTTAGTAGCCTTGACGCGATAGGCTATATATAATTGTCGTCCACCATTGTTGGCATTTTCTGTGTGGTTACGCGCACGGCAGTCCATTAATTTTAATTAGGAGCTGTCAGGGTGCTCCTCCAAATGCAATCCAGATGGTGGGAGCGCGTTCACCATTCAGCATTGCATTGCATGTATCAGGCGCGCGTTCGTCTGCAGTGTGAAATGTTCGTCTGCCTGTGCTGATCATACTTTACTTTACTGTGTCTCTCCAATGCGTGATAGTTTATTGATGCCTCCTTGAGTCTTACACACAGTTCTATCACAGCTAAGCAAAGGCGTTTTGCCCTCTCCCTGTCACCCCTTCTTCCATCTTACATCTGCAGACCATTGTAGGGTCTAGCAATGAGAATGCGCCCTTCTGCTTCCATCTTATGCAAAGAAGTACGGTTGTGCGCCTGCAGCTGAGAAACTAAACACAGGGACCTAATCCATAAATTGTGTTAATTGCCCAAAAAGTTTTTTGTCGCATTGTCAGGGGTAGTAAGCGCTAGATAAATGCAATTACAATACATCTCGGCCCTAAAAGGAATGTAGATGTTAATGTAGGAATTGTCACATTAAGATTTACATTTCTATCGTATCTACAGCAATGAGAATGCGCCCTTCAAGTTCCATCTTATGCAAAGAAGTATGGTTGTGCGGCTGCAGCTGAGAAATGTAAACACAGGGACCTAATCCATAAATTGTGTTCATTACCCAAAAAAAATTCTGTCGCCTTTTCAGGGGTAGTAAGCGCTATATAAATGCAATTACAATACATCTCTTCCCTTAAAGGAATATCGATGTTAATGTAGGAATTGCCACATTAACATTTACATTTCTTTTGTATCTATCATCGTTGTTAGACGGGGACCCTGAGGGTCGGCCGGATACCGAGGGAGAGATCCCCGAGGGGGACCGTCTCCGGCGATCGTACAGACAAGTACCCTCCCTTCCCACAAACAGGCACCACACCAAGTCGAGTTCAAGGCTTTATATAAGGTTCTTAAGGCAAGGATATCAGCGATACAGGATAACTTGGACCCGGGGGTCCTCTCACTTCTAGTCTCTGTAGGGAAAGGGGGTAGCGGGACAGTCTTGGTACCGGATCGGTACAGGTAGTGGTAAAAGGCGAGCTCACAATCCTCGAGCTGGAGGGTCTGTGGATCGGGCCGCGGCAGCGCCAGCAGGCCAAGGTGATAGTCTCACAAAGCAGAGGGCCGCGGCAGCGCCAGCAGGCCAAGTCGATGGTTTCACGAGGCAGAGGGCCGCGGCAGCGCCAGCAGGCCAAGACGATGGTTTCACGAGGCAGAGGGCCGCGGCAGCGCCAGCAGGCCAAGACGATGGTTTCACGAGGCAGAGGGCCGCGGCAGCGCCAGCAGGCCAAGACGATGGTTTCACGAGGCAGAGGGCCGCGGCAGCGCCAGCAGGCCAAGACGATGGTTCCACGAGGCAGAGGGCCGCGGCAGCGCCAGCAGGCCAAGACGATGGTTTCACGAGGCAGAGGGCCGCGGCAGCGCCAGCAGGCCAAGTCACGGATGAGTTCTTCTCGGGTCTCTCGACTCCAGGATACAACTGCCTTCCTGGTCTGGTCCTGCCCCAGTTATAGGTCTGGTCCCCTTTGATGTCCGGACCCTCGCGCCTGGGGGCCGGGAGGTCCGGGATGAGGGAGTCCAGACACCCAGCAGGGGGGTGGAGCCAGCGCCCAGGCGGCCTGGGGTGATCGACACCTGGCGGAGGAGAGCCGTTGACGATTCCTTCTCCCATTGACTCGCCAAGTGGTCACTCTGCCTCCTGGGAGGATGGTGGGGCCTCGATGTCGGGGCCGGCCGGGCCCGGGGTTAGGGTCGAGTTGAGGCCACGCGGCCTCGTGCTGCAGTGCCCCAAGATGGCGGCCGGGTCGATGTCGTGGGGTAGATGGTGACCCGGGCCAGCTGGGTCCGGAGCTGGTGTCTTGTAGTGGAGGGATTGCAGGGTACTTCGGGTGGTCGTTGGTGGACTCTGGCTGGGGATGCAGGGAGAGCCAGGGTCCTGGTCCCATTGCGGGGAGGGGGGACAGCTCGAACATGCGGCCTGTCCAACATGCGTCCCCCCCAGCTGAAGGCGGGGAGAGTCAGCCATCTTCCTGGGGACTCTCCTCGCTGAGGCGGAAAAAGCGTGACAGGCCGTCGGCGTTGGCGTGGTCCTGGCCTGGACGATGTTCCACCGTGAAGTCCATCCCCTGCAGGGAGATGGACCAGCGCAACAGCTTCGGGTTCTCCCCCCGCATTTGCATCAGCCATTGCAGGGGTCGGTGGTCTGTTTGCACCCGGAAGTGGGTGCCGAAGAGGTATGGCCGGAGCTTCTTGAGTGCCCAGACTACGGCGAAGGCCTCCCTCTCAATGGTGCTCCAGCGCTGTTCTCGGGGCAAGAGGCGTCTGCTGATGAAGACCACCGGATGGTCGACCCCTTCGGCGTTGAGTTGGGAGAGGACGGCCCCCACACCATGATCGGAGGCGTCCGTCTGCACAATGAATTCCCGGCTGTAGTCGGGAGCCTGGAGCACGGGGGCCGTGCACATGGCGGTCTTTAGCTTCTCGAAGGCTGATTGGCAGTCCGGGGTCCAGTTGACGGTTTTGGGGCTCTTTTTGGAGGTGAGCTCTGTGAGGGGCCCCACGATGCTGCCATAGTCCTTCACGAACCGCCGGTAGTATCCGGTGAGCCCCAGGAAGGCCCGGACCTCCGTTTGGCTCGTAGGGGGTTGCCAGGCCTGGATGGCAGCAATCTTGAGTTGGAGAGGGGCCACCAGCCCGCTCCCCACTTGGTGTCCCAGGTAGGTCACGGACCCTTGGCCAACTTGGCACTTGCTGGCCTTGATGGTGAGCCCGGCTTGCTGGAGGGCGTGTAGAACCTCCCGCAGGTGGCGGAGGTGGTCGGTCCACTGGTGGCTGTACACAGCAATGTCGTCCAGGTAGGCGGCGCTGAAGTCTTCCAGGCCCGCCAGTACCTGGTTTACCAGCCGTTGGAACGTTGCCGGGGCGTTTTTCATGCCGAAGGGCATGACTTTAAAGTGGTAGTGCCCGTCTGGGGTAGAGAAGGCGGATCGTTCTTGGGCCCTAGGGGTGAGGCCGATCTGCCAGTAGCCCGCTGTTAGGTCGAAGATGCTCAGGTAGCGGGCGGCCCCCATCCGGTCAATTAGCTCGTCTGCCCGGGGGATGGGATGAGCGTCGGTCCGGGTAACTGCATTCAGCCCTCGATAGTCCACGCAGAACCGGAGCTCAGGGGCAACGCCCGGGGCAGCTGCCTTGGGAACCAGGACGACTGGGCTCGCCCAGGGACTGTCTGAGGGTTCGATCACTCCTAGGGTCAGCATCTTGGACACCTCGGTCTGGATGCAGGCTCGTACCCGGTCTGGTACGCGGTATGCTCGGTGTCGAATAGGAGGGCTGTCCCCGGTGTCCACATCGTGGAGGCACCAGGGGGTGACTCCGGGGGTGAGGGAGAACAGGGAGGCGAACTGCCTCAGGAGCGTTTGGCAGTCTTGGCGTTGCTCCGGGGACAGGGCCTCGGAGAGCTGGACCCCTTCCACTGAGCCATCCTGCTCGAGGGCCCTCAGTAAGTCCGGAAGGGGTTCGGAGTCTTCTTCTGTCCCAGTATCGGTAGCCATTAGGAGGCTGAGTTCGGATCGCACAAAATGGGGTTTGAGCCTGTTGGCATGGAGGACCCGTAGGGGGTTCCGGGCAGTCTCCATGTCGATTAAATAGGTGACGGGCCCCTTGCGTTCGATTACCTTGAAGGGCCCGGACCATCTGTCTTGGAGGGCACAGGGCTCAACCGGGGACATCACCCAGACCTGTTGTCCAGGTTCGAACTCAATGGAGGACGTGTGCTGATCGTACCACCTCTTCATGTCCTCCTGACTGGCCTCGAGGTTGGCTTTGGCGGTGTCTCGGAACCGCCGGGTCTGGTTGCGGAGAGCCAGGAGATACCGGTAGATGTCCGGGGGAGTTTTCTGGGGAGGCTGCTCCCAACCTTCCTTGACTAGGCTGAGGGGGCCCCGGACGGGGTGTCCGTACAGTAGTTCAAAGGGGCTGAAGCCGAGGGACTTCTGCGGGACCTCCCGATAGGCAAACAGGAGGCATGGCAGCAGTACGTCCCACTGGCGTCGAAGGGGTTCTTCTAGACCCATAATCATCCCCTTGAGGGTGCGGTTGAATCTCTCGACCAGTCCGTTTCCTTGCGGGTGATAGGGGGTCGTGAATTTGTAGGTGACCCCGCATTGCTGCCAGAGGGACTTCATATATCTGGAGATAAAGTTCGTGCCCCTGTCACTGACGACCTCCCGGGGGAACCCCACCCGGGAGAAGATCCCCATCAGGGCCCGGCCCACCACGGGGGCCGTCACAGTCCGAAGAGGGATGGCCTCGGGATAGCGGGTGGCGTGGTCTACAAGGACCAGGATGAACCGGTGTCCTTGGGCTGTTCGAGGGTCGAGGGGCCCCACAATGTCTATTCCCACTCGTTCAAACGGGGTGGTGACGACAGGAAAGGGTTGTAATGGTGCTTTGATTTTTCGGCCACTTTTTCCGCTGGCCTGGCAGGTGGGGCAGGCCTTGCAGTGGTTGGTGACATCCTTCCGCATGTGGGGCCAGAAAAAATGGGTCACCAGGCGGTCGTAGGTTTTATCCTGCCCCAGGTGTCCGGCAAGGGGGACATCGTGGGCTAAGTTCAGGAGGAAGTCTCGGAAGCGAAGGGGCACCACCAGCACCCGACTGGCCCCTAGTTCTGCAATTTTCTGCTCGCTGTAGAGCAGGTCTTGGTCCCAGTAGATCCAGTGGGCCCCCGAGGTATCCCCGGTGCTCTGGGCCAGGGCTTGCTGCCGGAGTCCTTCGAGAGAAGGACAGGTTTTTTGCTCGGCCCGGAATTGTTCCTGCGTGGGGCCTCCCTCCTGCCGCCATTGTGCCAGGTCAGGGACGTCCCGAAGCTGGTCGGGTCCTTCTTCGGTTTGGGTCAAGGGAATGGCTTCTGGGGCGGCCTCCTCTGGGATGAGCGCGGGAGGAGGTTCTGGCCACTCGGGCTCTTCTGGGCTGGGGACCGCGCGGGCGGTCATGGACCGGGTCGTGACGCAGACCCATTCGGGGAGGCCAAGCATCCCCAGGTGCTCCCTCCGTTCGACAGCTGCCCAGGGAGAGCTTTCAAGGTCGTTTCCTAGGAGGCAGTCCACGGGGGCATCATCGCGGACAGTTACTTTTAACATCCCTGTTACTCCTCCCCACTCGAAGGGGACGCAGGCCATGTGGCATAGGCTTTCGGAGTTGTCGGCTGATCGAACAGGGCAAAGAATGTTCGGCAAGATTTGGTCTGGAGTGACGAGGTGGCGTCGGACCGCCGTTACACTGGCCCCGGTGTCGCGGAGGGCTTCCGCCCGGCGGCCATTGATGTTGACCCATTGACCGTACTTCTGTGTGTTGGCGGGAAGGGGGGCCCACGGAATCATGTCTCTCTCCCCTAAGCAGACCAGTGCCATGGCGGCGGGTGCCCATTCAGAGGGATCGGTCTCGTACTCCTCTTGGTCTTCCGGGATTATTTCTTCCCCTAGGGCCGCCGCTGCAACTTGGCGGGGAGTAGTGTTCGGATTCTTTGGGCAGTTGGGATCACTGGCGTAGTGGCCGGGTCGCTGGCACCTGTGGCACGTAATGTTGGCCCGGAAACCGGCCCGGACGGCAGGGCTTCCCCGGCCAACCGGGGTCGAGGGGTTTCTGGGGGGTGACGAGGGGCCGGGGTCTCTCCCCCGACCCTGACTTCCTCCTCCCCCTCGGGGGCGATACGATCTGGATACTTCGCTGGGTGCGCTCCGGCCAACTCGGGTGCTTTCCCACCGGTCGGCTTCGGCGGCGAGTTGTCGAGGGTCGGTTAGCTTGCTGTCCAGGAGGTGTTGCCGGAGCTCCACGAAGCAGTTGTTCGACAGGTGTTCCCATACGATAAGGTCAAAGAGTTGTTCGTAGGTGGTTACTTTGTTGCCCTTGATCCACCCCTCGAAGGCTCGGCTAAAAAAGTTCACGTACTCCACCCAAGTTGTACCCGGAATCCGTTTGCAGTCGCGGAACCGTTGGCGGTACATCTCAGGTGTGAGCCCGTATCGAGTGAGGAGGGCGGCCTTCATGTGGTCGTAGGAGGTCATCAGCTGGTCCGGGAGTTGCAGCAGGGCGTCCCGCCCTTCGTTGACAAACCTCCCCCATAATCCGGCTCCCCAATCGCTTCGGGGAATCCGGTGGGAGGTCATTGCCACCTCATAGGCTTTAAACCACTGCTGGATATCATCGTTCTTGTGGTATTCCCGGATGACATCTTTGGGGATGTGAACCTTGGGTTCGGTCGAGGCAGACGGGGTCGGTCGTTCGGGGAGCCCAAGGTCTTTATTCTGTTTCTGGATCTCCAGTGCTTTGAGATTGCGCTCATGTTCGTACTCTAGTCTCTTTTCCTCTAGCTCCCTCTGTCTTTGCTTGTCTTCCCGCTCTTCCCTGAGCCGTAAGTGTTCCAGGGTTATTTTTTGTTCTGCCAGCTTGAGTTCCCCATCCAAGCGAAGTCGGGCAAGTTCTAATTCGTGGAGTCTGGTTTTTTCTCTTTCTCGGATCTCTTCCAGGGAGAGATCCGCTCTTTCTTTAGTTGGTGCGGGGCTCGTTTCGGTTGTTTGTGTTCGGGGTACGGCCGTACCTGTTTCTGCCCAAGCTTCTAGGGCTCGTTTGAAGTCTTCCTTTGTGCTAAGACCTGTGGTTGGAAGTCCAAGTTCTATGCAATATTGCTTCAGTTCCCGGTGGTTGTAGTCTTCCAATTTTTCCATCTGAAATTTTTCCGTTGTTCCGCTCTCTATTGACATGGTTGTTGTGTGTGGTGGGGCGAGTGACTTTCTGTACGATTATGCGTAGGTTCGGATCCCGTCGCTGGCCACCAATGTTAGACGGGGACCCTGAGGGTCGGCCGGATACCGAGGGAGAGATCCCCGAGGGGGACCGTCTCCGGCGATCGTACAGACAAGTACCCTCCCTTCCCACAAACAGGCACCACACCAAGTCGAGTTCAAGGCTTTATATAAGGTTCTTAAGGCAAGGATATCAGCGATACAGGATAACTTGGACCCGGGGGTCCTCTCACTTCTAGTCTCTGTAGGGAAAGGGGGTAGCGGGACAGTCTTGGTACCGGATCGGTACAGGTAGTGGTAAAAGGCGAGCTCACAATCCTCGAGCTGGAGGGTCTGTGGATCGGGCCGCGGCAGCGCCAGCAGGCCAAGGTGATAGTCTCACAAAGCAGAGGGCCGCGGCAGCGCCAGCAGGCCAAGTCGATGGTTTCACGAGGCAGAGGGCCGCGGCAGCGCCAGCAGGCCAAGACGATGGTTTCACGAGGTAGAGGGCCGCGGCAGCGCCAGCAGGCCAAGACGATGGTTTCACGAGGCAGAGGGCCGCGGCAGCGCCAGCAGGCCAAGACGATGGTTTCACGAGGCAGAGGGCCGCGGCAGCGCCAGCAGGCCAAGACGATGGTTTCACGAGGCAGAGGGCCGCGGCAGCGCCAGCAGGCCAAGACGATGGTTTCACGAGGCAGAGGGCTGCGGCAGCGCCAGCAGGCCAAGTCACGGATGAGTTCTTCTCGGGTCTCTCGACTCCAGGATACAACTGCCTTCCTGGTCTGGTCCTGCCCCAGTTATAGGTCTGGTCCCCTTTGATGTCCGGACCCTCGCGCCTGGGGGCCGGGAGGTCCGGGATGAGGGAGTCCAGACACCCAGCAGGGGGGTGGAGCCAGCGCCCAGGCGGCCTGGGGTGATCGACACCTGGCGGAGGAGAGCCGTTGACGATTCCTTCTCCCATTGACTCGCCAAGTGGTCACTCTGCCTCCTGGGAGGATGGTGGGGCCTCGATGTCGGGGCCGGCCGGGCCCGGGGTTAGGGTCGAGTTGAGGCCACGCGGCCTCGTGCTGCAGTGCCCCAAGATGGCGGCCGGGTCGATGTCGTGGGGTAGATGGTGACCCGGGCCAGCTGGGTCCGGAGCTGGTGTCTTGTAGTGGAGGGATTGCAGGGTACTTCGGGTGGTCGTTGGTGGACTCTGGCTGGGGATGCAGGGAGAGCCAGGGTCCTGGTCCCATTGCGGGGAGGGGGGACAGCTCGAACATGCGGCCTGTCCAACAATCGTAATGCTATTTCTATCTTGCAACGATAACCCTATCTCCTTCTGTACGTTGCCAGCAGCCCGCACACATTCACTCACTTCCATTCATTTCCGCATACTTACACGCCACACCAGTCTGCAGTAATTACACCCATCCCCCTTCTGCAGGTCCATAAACATAATTACGAAATCGTACCACTTTACATTTCAGGTTCACATTCAGCACTGAGCCTACACTTTTCTTTAAATTACGGGCCCTTTTGTAGTTCGCATTACAATGCCAAAGAAGTACAGTTGTGCGGCTGCAGCTGAGAAATGTAAACACAGGGACCTAATCTATAAATTGTGTTCATTGACAAAAAACATTTCTGTCGCCTTGTCAGGGGTAGTAAGCATGCAGACCCAAGAAGGATGAAGACACAGAGCAGCCCTGCAGATTAGATCAGCACAGATCAGGCTTCAGTACCAGGGAGCGGCTGCTTGCAGACCCAAGAAGGATGAAGACACAGAGCAGCCCTGCATATTACATTAGCACAGATTAGGCTTCAGTGCCAGGCAGCGGCTGCTTGCAGACGCAAGAAGGATGAAGACACAGAGCAGCCCTGCAGATTAGATCAGCACAGATCAGGCTTCAGTGCCAGGCAGTGGCTGCTTGCATACCCAAGAAGATGATGAGACAGAGCAGCCCTGCAGATTACATCAGCACAGATCAGGCTTCAGTGCCAGGCAGCGGCTGCTTGCAGACACAAGAAGGATGAAGACACAGAGCAGCCCTGCAGATTATATCAGCACAGATCAGGCTTCAGTGCCAGGCAGCGGCTGCTTGCATAGGGAGTGCAGGGTGCAGAGTGCATAGGGAGTGCAGAGCGCATAGGGAGTGCAGAGTGCATAGGGAGTGCAGAGTGCATAGGGAGTGCAGAGTGCATAGGGAGTGCAGAGTGCATAGGGAGTGCATAGTGCAGAGTGCATAGGGAGTGCATAGTGCAGAGTGCATAGGGAGTGCATAGTGCAGAGTGCATAGGGAGTGCATAGTGCAGAGTGCATAGGGAGTGCAGAGTGCATAGAGAGTGAAGAGTACAGAGTACATAGCGAGTGCAGAGTGCATAGGGAGTGCAGAGTGCATAGGGAGTGCAGAGTGCATAGGGAGTGCAGAGTGCATAGGGAGTGCAGAGTGCAGAGTGCATAGGGAGTGCAGAGTGCATAGGGAGTGCAGAGTGCATAGGGAGTGCAGAGTGCATAGGGAGTGCAGAGTACGGAGTGCATAGGGAGTGCAGAGTGCATAGGGAGTGCAGAGTGCATAGGGAGTGCAGAGTGCATAGGAAGTGCAGAGTGCATAGGGAGTGCAGAGTGCATAGGGAGTGCAGAGTGCAGAGTGCATAGGGAGTGCAGAGTGCATAGGGAGTGCAGAGTGCAGAGTGCATAGGGAGTGCAGAGTGCATATGAAGTGCAGAGTGCATAGGGAGTGCAGAGTGCAGAGTGCATAGGGAGCGCAGAGTGCAGAGTGCATAGGGAGCGCAGAGTGCAGAGTGCATAGGGAGTGCAGAGTGCATAGGGAGTGCAGAGTGCATAGGGAGTGCAGAGTGCATAGGGAGTGCATAGTGCAGAGTGCATAGGGAGTGCAGAGTGCATAGGAAGTGCATAGTGCATAGGGAGTGCACAGTGCCTAGGGAGTGAAGAGTGCAGAGTGCATAGGGAGTGCAGAGTGCATAGGGAGTGCAGAGTGCATAGGGAGTGCAGAGGGAGTGCAGAGTGCATAGGGAGTGCAGAGTGCATAGGGAGTGCAGAATGCATAGGGAGTGCAGAATGCATAGGGAGTGCAGAGTGCATAGGGAGTGAAGAGTGCACAGTGCATAGGGAGTGAAGAGCGACAGTGCATAGGGAGTGCAGAGTGCACAGTGCATAGGGAGTGCAGAGTGCAGGGTGCATAGGGAGTGCAGAGTGCATAGGGAGTGCAGAGTGCAGAGTGCATAGGGAGTGCAGAGTGCATAGGGAGTGCAGAGTGCATAGGGAGTGCATAGTGCAGAGTGCATAGGGAGTGCAGAGTGCATAGGAAGTGCATAGTGCATAGGGAGTGCACAGTGCATAGGGAGTGCACAGTGCATAGGGAGTGCAGAGTGCATAGGGAGTGCAGAATGCATAGGGAGTGCAGAGTGCATAGGGAGTGAAGAGTGCACAGTGCATAGGGAGTGCAGAGTGCAGAGTGCATAGGGAGTGCAGAGTGCATAGGGAGTGCAGAGTGCATAGGGAGTGCAGAGTGCATAGGGAGTGCATAGGGAGTGCAGAGTGCATAGGGAGTGAATAGGGAGCGCAGATTGCAGAGTGCATTGGAAGTGCAGAGTGCATAGGGAGTGCAGAGTGCATAGGGAGTGCAGAGTGCATAGGGAGTTCATAGTGCATAGGAAGTGCACAGTGCATAGGGAGTGAAGAGTGCACAGTGCATAGGGAGTGAAGAGTGCACAGTGCATAGGGAGTGCAGAGTGCACAGTGCATAGGGAGTGCAGAGTGCATAGGGAGTGCAGAGTGCATAGGGAGTGCAGAGTGCATAGGGAGTGCAGAGTGCATAGGGAGGGCAGAGTGAAGAGTGCATAGGGAGTGCATAGGGAGCGCAGAGTGCGAAGTTCATAGGGAGTGCAGAGTGCATAGGGAGTGCAGAGTCCATAGGGAATGCAGAGTGCATAGGGAGTGCAGAGTGCAGAGTGCAGAGTGCATTGGGAGTGCAGAGTGCATAGGGAGTGCAGAGTGCAGAGTGCATAGGGAGTGCAGAGTGCATAGGGAGTGCAGACTTTAGAGTTCATAGGGAGTGCAGAGTGCATAGTGAGTGCAGAGTGACAGTGAGTGCAGAGTGACAGTGAGTGCAGCGTGACAGTGAGTGCAGCGTGACAGTGTGTGCAGAGTGATAGTGTGTGCAGAGTGACAGTGAGTGCAGAGTGACAGTGAGTGCAGAGTGACAGTGAGTGCAGAGTGACAGTGAGTGCAGAGTGACAGTGAGTGCTGAGTGACAGTGAGTGTAGAGTGAGTGAAGAGTGACAGTGAGTGCAGAGTGACAGTGAGTGCAGAGTGACAGTGAGTGTAGAGTGACAGTGAGTGACAGTGAGTCACACACCACCAGCCATCAGTGCACGCATCAATTGTTAACGCATGCACAATTAACTATTGTAGCAATCGCAGTATGGTACACTTTACTTTTAAACATATTCATCTAGAGCACAGCATGCCACCATTGGTAAAATTACAATCCAACCCACATAATTCCACTACACACCACATGCACACACTCCATAACACTTGGCGAAAAGACATTGCCATTTACAATGCCATTAGCTCAAACTCAAATAAATCCGAGCCCGATTGCATTTCTAATGCTTGTTTGTTTTGCTACTGGTGCCATCGGGAATAGGAGCGTAAGTGGCAGGAGAGCCAAGAAGAACCTGGCTGCTTGGGTGGTTAATCTTTTTTTCCTAAGCAGCAGCCTTTTGCTTTCTTTTGGTCCCAGTGACACTTTACAAGTCTGTCTCCACTCAGGGCCCTTCCCTCCTCTGCTGGAGGTTGGCGCCCAATTCTGCTTTGTCATAGTCCCTGTATGAGTCCTTGTCAGTTGGCAGGCCCAGACACTCACTTTGGTCTGTACCTCGGAGCGGCTCCTCCTCTCCCAGATCTATGCTGCTGTTTCTGGTGTCACTCGGCCATCTGCACTGTTTCTTTCTTTTTTTGGGAGGGTGACACAAACAAATCTGTGTTCAGCAGGCGGCCTAATTAATACGTTGTTCCATCGTGCCACCATCTTGTTTTTGTGAAGTTTCTCCGCTGCGGCAGGGTTCCTCACCACTTATCTGCCTAAAACGAAATGGAAACTTGCTGTCCAACCTCTGATCAATCTCCAGGCTATCCATTGACTTGTCTGGATAATTAAAAAGCCGAGCCAGGCTTCCTACTCCATGCGCTCTTGGACACGCCCCACACATGTTAGTGTTTTACTATACAAAAGACATTGTAATGTCAATATGTAAACAGCCAGCTACACATCATCTATTGTGGTAAACATCACTTACAACAAAACTTTTACAACGCACTACCATTACAACGCGGTCATTACAACGCAAACTATTACAACGCATTGCGCTGGGGGGCGCTCTAGGATAGGGAATAGGTTAATTTACTATCCAATAACCTTCCCTAGTGTCCACGGGGACTGGAGTTGGAATAGTAAATTAAACTATTCACTGTCCAACACCCAAAAGCGCTATGCGTTGTAATGGTATGCGATGTAAAAACCGTGTTGTAAAGGCATGCGATGTAAAAGCATGCGTTGTAACGTCATACATCCTCTATTGTCTAATGTATGCTAGTTACCGTGCTTAGCCTGTATTTAGATGGATTCTGCTTTTCTGGGAAGCTCTAAAATGACATCTTCAGCCAAGATGGAGGCTCATCACCTCTCTACTCACACTGCAAGAGTGTGACTGGCAACACTTGCTGGCATCATGTGTTCTAGCCAAACATCAGTTTTCATGAAGAGTTCACCACAGAATGACCCCAACCTGGTTTCTTGCCACCCCCCTAAAGAAACCTTGAAGCCGCAACCTAATATTGAAATGAACAACAATATCTGGTGTCAGTACCTGGGGACATATTTACAAGCCACTATCGCCACTACAACGTCACTTTTAAAGACGTTGTGGTGCCGATACAGGCTTCGCCCAATTTTGCATTGTAAATAAGGTACCTTTTCACTCTGTACTTAGCGTGAAAGAGGAGGGCAAATGGTGTTGCTGTGGATGTTCCACCTCAACACCCATTGATTTTGACGCTGCCCCATTTTTACCAGGGTGGCGTAATTATGGGGCAGAGACAAAATTAAGGCCAGGGAAAACCTGGTCTTACCGTGACGAAATGAGGAGAAATGTTTAAGTTCTCCTAGTTTTTTCTGTTTCCATTTGTGCTGCGTTGTGCAGCACACATGGAAACAGCAAAATGTGTGTTCCTTCCTACACCTAAATGATCTGTACAAAAAATGATGTTTTGCAACTTCTACGTGTGCCACATTAATCAGCACACATTGAAGTTTCAAATCGCCATTTCGGATTGTTTATGTGCAGGAAGGGAGAACTTCCCGCACATAAACAATCTTCCCCTCAACGCAGGCACCCTTGCACTATACCTGCGTTGGTGCTAGGCAGCTGAATTTAGCGCCAATGCAGGGGGAAACGCACAGCTGCACCATATTCTTGTAAATTTGGTGCAGCCCTTCATTTCTAAAGTGGCGGAGCGTGTTGCTAGCTTTCTTTGCTTAACGCCATGCTTCACCACTTTCCTTGTGAATATGCCTCCGGTTCAGCCATACTTCGCTACCATCTTCACTATCTCCATCCTCCATCCATCCTAATATTTTAAAAACATTAATAATAGACCGGATGAAATTTTCATTACACGTGCACAATTTTACGTAGTTTCAGTATTTCAAATTAATCTTGTTTCATAAGATTCTCCGAATTACTGTATTACGCCATGTTGTGTAATTGTGTGGCATTTGTCCTAAAATTTCACTGTAAATGTGCCATTCATTGCAAAAATTAGCCATAAACGCACAAGAACAATGTGAACAACAAAACATGAGTGGTGGTGCTTTTGATTTTTTGCACTATTTGTTTTAGCATGAAATGCATCCTGGCATCCACAGTAGATGTGGGGACCTATTTTACTCTAAAATACAGCGCCAAACAGCACCTTTTCATTTGCATAATATTTCCGATATTTTGTGCAATTACCTTAATTACACAAATTTCATACACCCCTAATTAATACCTGCATTCTACAATCACTATCCACTAACTATGCAGCTTTCCTCCTCTCACCCTCTGCCATTGTAGAAAGGCAGCCTGACTCTATGCCACCACTCATTTACACTGCCCCATATGTTGAACATTCTCTAATGCATATGTTCATTTTGGTATCAAACGGCTACCAATAGTGTCAGTGTCCATTTATTAATTTTAATAGTGAGTTGAAATTTTACCCATTCATGGAAAGAAGACGTTGCAAATTGTTTTGCACAGAATTATGCTGGTCTTACTAGCATTGTTGTCAGTTACTTCCACCCTAGACAGCACCAAGCTGACGCTCAGTAAATAACAGTCTAGCCGACTTTAATCTCGTACAATAATTATTGAAGGCATTGTAGGTAACCTAAATATAATTCATCATCTTCCACCAGCAAGGTATTAGTCAGCTGGGATTGCTGCTTACTGGTATAAACAAAAGAAAAAATGAAGGAGTAAGTTCACAAGAACGTGTGATAACTACCGCAAGAGTAGAGTAACGCTACTTTCAACATCGCTACCTATTGTGGGAAAATAACCCACTGTCAACGCGGGATTCACAACACGGTGGTAGCATGCGATAGTCTGCCGAAACGGTGGACAATGTCCGTGATACAACCACCTCGATGGAAACAAAAACAAAAACCACAACACCCAAAAACCTGCGATGGGCCAAAGCGCGATGAGGAAACCAGCGATAAGCAGCACCAGGCCTGCAACACGTACCTGGTAGGTGGGAAAAATCACCATAAAAGTAGAAAAATCACCCAAACACAAACTGACCAACACCCAAGCACCGTGGAGGCAGCGGAGCAGGTGCAGAGGACGAGCACAACCCCACAAGCACCCTGGACGACCAGCCCTGTACCTCGGGTACTTGGAAGGGAAAGGACAAGAAGAAGGGGAAGACGAAGTTCAGTCCGCAGGCGAACAGGATCATAGTCACGGAGGCGATTGAACACCATCAACAACTGTTTGTCACCTCCAACGTGTCATTGGGCACCAAAAATGGAATAATGGTGAGACATCGTGGACAAGGTGAATGCCATCGGGAAGCACAAGAGGACCATGGACGAGGTCAAGAGGCGATGGATTGATATCAAGTGGCGGACTAAGGAGATAGTCTCCGCCAACAAGAAGGCAGCAACATAGACTGGAGGTGGGGCCTAGCGTCACAGCTCGAGCTGATTGACATGGAGGAGCTGGTGTCGACAGTCATCAGTATGGAGACTGTGGCCGGAGTTGGAGGATTGGACGCTGCTCGACAGGACACAACACAACCGCAACAGTGTGAGTGACCACCAGGTACTGGGGGGATGGGTGGAGATGGGCACAATGGCACACATGCACAATCAAGCAGAGCACTGTGCATACCAACAATGACTCTGAGTCCTCGCCCAGATCTACATACTGTCACAATGTACAGTGCCATGCTGTCTGAATGTCAACATGTACCATGCAGCTACATACATGTGGACACATTGTAATACCCCATCTCCCATTCATATCGCAGGGGCACCGTCAACACCTCCTGCAGAGCAGTCCCAGCCACTCTTCACTGATGATGACGAGGACAACGCAAGCATCGACACCCAAGCCATCCAAGACCTCATTGACCTCATTTGCCACTCACCTCCAGGATCAGGGCAGCCCAGCTCTACATCCAGGAGCCCCACCCAGTACCCAAAGCACCCAGCAGGAGGCACTCACAGCCCCGGCCCTCCTCCAATTCCCCCAGGAACAACACATGGCCTTCCAACACCATGTGCTGGAGTGCCAGAGGGAAACTGCAGAGCAGGTGTGGTTGGGCTTCAGCAACATGTGGAGGCTCATAGAGGACATGGTGTGGATGGAGGCAGAAAGGATGCCAGCCCCCGCTGCACATCAGCGGAATGTAGCTGGGATCAACCATGCCCTGCAGATCCACTTCATTGCTGCCACAAGGTGTTGCGATGTTGAATGCTGCTGCCCCCACACCATCCACATCTTCGCCCCCTGGTGTGTCTATGCCTCCCTGTGTGGCAGGCCCAACCACTCCGGCACCTGATGTGTCAGTGGCACACAGTGCCGCAGCCGGTACAGCAACCCCAACAGGTGAGGCAGGACACACCTCTAGGGACGTGGATGGGCATGTGATCAGAAGGACTCAGTAGCATTAATTTCCGCCACCTGGCCTGTTCCTGGTTTGGCCCTGCACAGGGCCTCATGACCTTGCACTGACCCTTGATTCACTCGGATGCACTCACCTTGGACAACAACATGGACCGCCACACACTGTTTGATGACCAATGGCACGGCGACCAGACTGCACCCTTCCTCTTCTGCAGTACTTGTCTTCCACGGATAGACTTTGGCTGGCCCTCCATTGGTCCATATAGGTCAGTGTATTCGGCAGTGCCCTGTACCGCTCCAGCTGCGGAACTGCCCTGGATGTGCAATAAACATCCAGTGATGCACTGATGTGTCATGTCTTTCATCATTCATGTGTGGATGAATGTAGGGACAGTGATTTCCCTTGCGTCAATAATGTTCGTCCTGTGGGATGCCAGTCAGAGGGTGCTACATAGCAATTTGTGTTGCGGGTCCCGTGGACACCACAATAGGGACACACGCATCTGCCACTTTCTTTTCCAGACATGGACTGAACCACGCCCAGTGCCCACAAGACATTTTTGCCAGCCCTTTGCTGTTCCGGCGTACGGCAGGCTAGGCACTCCGCACATGCTCCCAGGAGGGCCTCATTGCTTCCCGTCACAGGCGTACTCGCTGGTGGCGTGCAGGTCACTGGTCTAGCTGTCAGCATGTCACAGCCACTCCCTGAGGGCAGGTTTGCACGCACACCACACACACCCGGCACAGGTGTCACAGGCCATGTGATTCCGCAAATATAAGGGGCCAACGATGTCACATACCCCTCTGCCGGTGGTGACTGGGTGACGGACTGAGACCTTGAGGCCAGCATGGGCCTACCACCACGTGGCGCTGACTGGGGTTGGACAGGGTTTGTGGCACATGCTGCATTGTGGCCAGCACAGGCACCCTGCCACAGGACGGTGAATTTAGGTGCACTGAGTCATTGGCACCTTGAGCTGCTGAGTGGGTATGCAGCCTGTGATGATGCTCCGTCCCCGTGGTCTGGACTGCTCAGGATTTGTGTGCCTTGCTGGACCGCAGTGTAGGCTGCACCAGCGGGCTGCACCACGTGGCCTCGCTTCCGGGATCACAGAGTTAGTGGCATCTATTGGGCTGAGTGGCTGTGCAGGCTACGATGTTGCCGGGTGCCCTGGTTCGTCCTATGCCATGGTGTAATCAAGTCCCAGCACCAAACGTGAGACCTGGTGGCCAGCGATGTGTGGAAGCATTGTGTGGAGGGTGCCATGTCTGCGGACCCCGGCCTTGTGGCTTGCAGCGGCATGTGGTGGGACCTGCAGTCTACACACCAGTGGCGGAAGGTAAGCAGTGAGGCACAGGTGTGCATTGTTGTGCATTCTCCGATAGGCGGTGGGAGCATCTGGGATGCCTCTGCCTGGGTGTGCATGGGCGGGTGGGTGATGTTGTCTTGTGCAAGTGTGTGTACTGTGCCAGTCATGTCTCTGGACTCTGTTTCAGATGAAGGCTCTGTCTCAGATGTGTGACCTGGTGTACTGCCATACGTACCAGCAGGTGGTTGGAGACACACCAGTGGCAGCCAGTGAGCAGTGTGTCCTGGGTACGCAAGGTCGTCTCTCTCTCTCTCTCCCCCTCTCTTCTCTCTCTCTCTCCCCCTCTCTTCTTCTCTCTCTCTCTCTCCCCCTCTCTTCTTCTCTCTCTCTCCACCTCTCTTACTCTGAATCTCATTAGCGATAGTGGCAGGGGTCCTCTGTGGCAATGTTTTTTGCGGCTGCTATCACGGGAATAGTGGTGCTGTGTGCTATTAGCACCAGCTTGTGAATGGTGGGGTAAATTTATCACGACTTTGGCTGCAATAAAGTGCCGTTAATTTGGCGATAGCTCCTTGTGAATATGACCCTTAGCATATTGGCTGTGCACACATAGGGCTAGATGTAGGTAACTTCAATTTACCGACTCATAAATACCGAATTTAACGATTCGGTATTTATGAATCGGTAAATTAGAAGGAGGGAGATGTAGGTAAAATCTTATTTTGATTTACCGAATCTGTAAAATCGGTATTTACCGAATCGGTAAATACCGATTCGGTATTGCCCATTGATTCCTATGGGCCTTGAAGCCCATAGGAATCAATGGGCAATACCGAATCAGTATTTACCGATTCGGTAAATACCGAATCCTGCAAGGGTGCAGGGGGGTGTCACTTTGACACCCTCTAGCACCCCAAATAAAGGAACGTGTAACATTTGGCACACATACATGCCCTAAGGGCATGTCTGTGTGTCACATGGCACAGGTGTGCATGCACAGATGTGCATCCACACCTGTATTCGGTATTTTACCACCCAATAGGAATGGGTGGTAAAATACCAACTCTTAAGGGCCTGTGGCACTCTGTGAAGTGTCACCTACATCTCATTTACAGAATCGGTAAATTTACCGATTCGGTATTTTACCGATTCTGTATATTTACAGAATCGGTAAATTTACCGATTCTGTAAATGAGATGGCCCCTACATGCCAAATCCTAAATACCGGTCGGTAACGGCCGAAATCGGCCGTTACTGACCGGTATTTGGGCTCCTACATCTGGCCCATAGTTTCATTCGTTTTTATTTCATTGTATTTCCCTCTATATTTTTAATATTGTTGAAATACTCTGCACTGGGAAGAGGAGTGGTGAGCAAAAAAAGTAGTGCTAGAAGTTACACGTTATTGGTCTATGTTTGAAACACTGCACTCTGCTGTACAGTATAGTACAACAAGTATATTGCTCTGCACACAGTGGCGTAACACAGAATGATAGCCCCACTGCTGAATGTAATGAATGGCTCCTCAGTCTCCCAAATTTCAAAGATATGGATCGGCCTAGAGCTGAATTGGCACCACCAGAAGAGTTCAGTGGTGCCCTGAAGGGTCTCCCTCCACATTGAGAGGGCTGCCTGACCTGTGTTACACCCCTGTCAGTACCACTAAGATTATAGTATCCCAACCAGACTGGCTAAATGCTTCTGGCGATGTGGAAGATATGTGAGGAAAAACTTCTTTCCTTGGAAACAAGGAGCTGAGAGTGTGAAGAACAATGTGAAGCAACATACATCTCGGGCATAAAACGATGAAAGATAAATGCAGTATAGTATGCTATCACGTATGAATTCACCTCCTGAATATTGTGTAAGGTGAATCTGCATGCACCAGTAAGGTACACGTTGCAGTGATCTGCAAGTGAATGCCTATGTTGAGTTCCATACCTAAAGGGATACCTTTCAGTGGATGCAGGATTTTTATCTTCTAGTTATGTCCCCCAGTATTATTTTCTTTGACAAGCTCCCTGAAATACGGTCGAGCCCACCCTAACCTTTAGAAGTCAGGGTTAACTCCCAGTGGAGTTGGGTCTAGGTTTGGCAAGCAATTCCTCTCATTGCACCCAGTGCTGTGCAATTAGGAGAGATACTCTATAGTTCTTTTCCCATCTGTAGAACATGACTGTCTAAAGGCACTTGCATAGCACCTACGAGCGGTAAATGGTTGTTTGGTGCTAGAAACAAAATGAGATTTACCATGCTGTTCATTGTAGTGTGCATACATTACTGTAGTGTATGGACAAAGGCATTTATTTATACACAAATACAGCACGTTTTAACTTGGTTTAAATCTGCGCTGAACATGATGATGCAATTTTCCATGATGGAATATTAAAGTTCTGTAATGGTTACTTGCGAGCATTAAGAGTCATGCCTGGATATTTTGGCCCATGTAACCTGCTGAATACATTGGCTGAATCTTAGTGGTAAGTACAGAAATAATTGACAGGACTACAGTTAAAACCTCGAGCAGATGAAATGTGTTTAGCAATAATACAGCGTCTGCTTGGAAAAAGAAAATGGGCAGTGCTGTGGAATGTAAATCACGTTACATTTTATCAGACAAGCAGTTCACAGACATAATTGTTGAAATCCTGAGAAATATTATTTTGAGGAAGCAGCCGGTTGAGTTCATTTAGTTTTTTTTTTATTACTGTTGAACACAAATAATAATAAAACCACAAGGCTGCATTCAGACGCTGTCAACAGCAAATTGGAGACACCAAGAAAAAAGCACTTGTGAACCACATCTAAGGAAGCAGCTGCAAAGATCTCTCGATCATCAAGGATTTCACCTCACCCTCAGCCACTATCAACAACATTGTTGCCTCCCAACAACTCGGCGACAACCTATTCAACTCGTTCCACAGCAAAATTGCAAACATGTACAGAAACTTTGCACACCAACCCAACCCCAGAGAGCTCATTGCTTACGTACACACCACCAACCAAGACTGCCACCTGACCGAATGGAAAACCCTCAACAGAAAAGGCACAGTTGCAATCATGCAGACCATCCACTCAGAGACAGAAATAGACCCATGCCCCCATCACATCTACAACCTGGGAACATCACCAATCAGCACCAACCTGAACCACATCATCAGCACCTCCACCATGTCCGCCACTTTTCAGGAATGAATGGAAACTTGCAGAACTCAACATCCTCCCCAAGATACCTACAACTGACCTGAATCAACTGAGCAACATCTGACCCTTCTCCCTGCTCCCTAATCCAGCCAAAGTGATTGAGAAGGCTGGGTTAACAAGCAACTCACAACCCACCTCGAACTTAGGAATCTTCTAGACAACACTTAATCAGGATTCTGAAAAAATCACAGCACTGAAGCAGCACTCATCACTGCTACCGACGAAATTCAAATCATTCTGAACTGAGGAAAAACAGCGGTCCTCACCCTGCTCAATCTCACTGCTGTTTTCTCTTTCCACAACACCCTCATGAGAAAACTTCACAAGATAGGCATTCAAGGATCCACTTTCAAATGGAGCTCTTCTTTCCTCACAGGAAGAACCAAAAGGGTCAGGCTGGCACCCTTCACATCAGAGAGCAAGCAACTGATATGTAGAATCCCACAGGGATTGTCCCTCAGGCGTACCCTTTTCAATATATACATAACACCGCTTGTCAACATCATCCAATCACAAGACATCACTGCCATCCCCTACGCCGATAACACCCAGCTCATCCTCTCTCTGACAGACAAGACAACCGCCACCAAAACCAATTTCACAACTGCTTTTCCATGGTAGCAGACTTATTGCAAACCAACTGCCTGAAGTACTTGTCTTCGGCAACATGATCTCCCCATGGGACCCCACCTGGTGGCCATTGGGAATAGGACCCCATCCACACCCATAGATTATGCAAGAAATCCAGGGATCATTCTTGACGACAAGCTCAACATGATAGTTCAAGTCAACACAGTATGCACCTCCTGCTTTCACATCCTATGCATTCTGCAAGTCTTCTCCGAATGATTGCCTCAGAATACCAGACAGATCATCACACAAGCACTCATCACCAGCATTCTGAACTACAGTACCACTCTCTACACCAGAATCTCCAAACAACTCCCACACAGGCTCCAGGCCATCCAGAACACTGCTGCAAGACTCATACTCAACCTCCCATGCCATACCTACATCACACCACACCTCAGGAAGCTTCACTGTCCCCCAATCACAAGCGCAGCCAATTCAAACATCTCACACACACATACAAATCCTTACACAACACAGAACCAGAATACCTGAACAGCCACATACACTTTCACCAGCCCACCAGCCACCTATGCTCTGCCTCACTCTCACTCGCATATGCTCCCCGCATCTGCAGAAGCAAAACTGGAGGTCACTAATTCTCCTACATCACACTCAAGACTTGCAATGACCTCCCTCAGCACATCCAAGCCTCTTCCTCACTTCTTGAGCTCCACAAGTAGCTGAATACCTGGCTCTTCATATAAGCACCTTGGGGACCATACTTCCACACACCGGCCCAAATGCCTGGATACCCTCTTGTGTAATTAGTGTGCTACACAATTCAACAACAATAAACAACTCTCTGGCCACCGGGGAGGTCCCTCGTTCTTTTAAACAGGCCGAGGTGGTCGCCATCTTGAAAAAACCTTCGGCAGACCCCTCCATCATGAGAAACTATCGCCCCATATCCCTTCTCCCTTTCCTTAGCAAAGTCTTGGAGTCGCATGTAACTCACACCCTCAGTACTTTCGTCGAAGACTCATGTGTCTTGGACTCCAAGCAGGCCGGGTTCAGACCTGCGCACTCTACAGAGGCAGTCATCCTCTCCGTGATGGATGAATTGCGCAGAGGGGCCGACGCTAACATCCGTCAGGCCCTGGTCCTCCTGGATCTATCGGCCGCCTTTGACACGGTCGACCACGGTATTATGGTTGACCGTGTCAGAGAGGCTGGTATCCATGGTACCGCCCTGGACTGGGTTCAGTCTTTCCTTACTGAACGCCAACAAGCTGTCAGGCTGTCCCAGTTCTCTGCTACCCAGGTCGGGCTGACCTGTGGTGTCCCGCAGGGCTCCTCTTTGTCCCCCCTCCTTTTTAATTTGTACCTGGTCCTTCTACTTCGTTCCCTTCGTGGGCTGAGTGTCACCGCGTTTAATTACGCGGATGACATTTAATTGGTCTTCACCATTGACTCCTCTGATGATTCCATCACTACCTTCCAAAGCACGCTCTGCTTTATTAGCAATTGGATGAGCTCAAACCATCTGAAGCTCAACCCCGACAAGACCGAACTGATTCTTGTCGGGGGACTTTCCAATCCATGGCAGCCTTCCTTTTGGCCTACAAGTCTGGGTAGCCCTCCTTCCCCAGTTAATTCAGCCAAAAGCCTGGGTGTTGTCATTAGCAACGATCTCTCTATGACACCCCAGATCAGCGCAGTAGTGTCCGCCAGCCATTTTCAACTCAGGAAAATCCGAAAAATCTCTCGCCTACTCACCACCGAAGCTCTTACCTTGGCTTTGCTTGCGTTAGTCATTTCGAGGCTTGACTACGCAAATGCACTGTATGCAGGCATCCCTGACTACCAACTGAAGAGACTCCAGTTGATCCAAAATCAAGCTGCTCGCATGATTTATCACCAACCTAGAGATTCACATGTTCGTCCTCTCCTAAAAAGTCTCCACTGGCTGCCGGTATCTGCTCGCTGTAAGTTTAAGCTTGGCTGCATTGTCTCAAAATCTCTTGCAGGCCAAGGTCCTCTCTTTATCTCCTCTCTTCTCCACCCGTATGTTCCTCCTCGTAATCTCCGGTCATCTCAGATGGCTTTGCTATCAGTCCCCAGATTTAAGAGGAAGAAACATGGTGGCCTCAGGTTTTCATTTCTAGCTCCATCTTTCTGGAACTCCCTTCCCTTTTCTCTTAGGTTTTCTTCTTCATATTCCGGGTTCAGATCACTCCTTAAAACCCTCCTCTTCACCGAGTCCTATACTTAGTTTCTGTCTCATGTTTCCCTCACCGCTCCCTCAGCATAAGCGCCAAGAAACCTAATGGTGTTAGTCGCGCTCAATAAATTTTTTTAACATAACATAACATAACATAACATGGCATAATATATCAATAATTAAGAATAAATATAAGCAGTTTTCAAAATATTTAAAAATAAATCTTTCTGCAAACATTACATATCATTCATTGTTGCAAATGCAACGATCCCATTTGTCCTCTATACCCTACTCAGTGTTTTTTTTGTTATAGCCTATTGGTATGAGTATTTTAAGACAACAAAATAATTTAGACTTTAATCTTTATGACCTCCATATAAAAGTTGAGGTACAATACTGACCCTTTAGATCGTACCTTTTTTATGCGGTGGAAGAAAGTAGTCAATCTAATATCAGACACCCTTCCTTGTTAAAACTCAAGTCTAACACGAAGATCTGGGGCCAGATCTCAAAACATTGGTACTGATGTGAATAAATGTCCTTGTAGGCAAGTTAAGGCTGTGCTTGGCACAAGCAGATTTTAACACCGTTTTGTGAAAGCTGTACGCTTGAGCTGGTAATATGTAATAAGAATATTTGTGTACATTTGATGTGCAGCACCTTGTTATAGTGAAGTGTTCCTTTTTTTTTCTTCTGCATTATTGCAATGCAAAACTGTTTGTTATATGTGCCTGTGTTACCTTCTGTTTTGAATGTTTTGTTGTGTATCCTGTTAGGTTTTAATTGTGTTGCTATGTTGCTTTGTGTATGTTACTGTATTGTGTGCTATTGTTTAATTTAGATATGCCATCAAATGCTGCTGCATACCAGCCAAATGCAGGACATTCCTTGAAAGTTCTTGTGACAAGCACCTATATAGCACTGTTCAAGTTCATAAAATATCTCCTGCTCTTCAAATATTGAAGACGCCAGTTAGAGTTGAATTGTGGTAGAGAATGTCTCTTAAAATATAACATCATGCCTCTTTTAAATGATGAGAACTGTGGTGTTGGGAAAATCCAAATAACTGATGAGCTATCTATTGCATTGTATTCAGCCATGCCCAGGAAGGTGTGAATTCACAGCTATGGAATGTAACTTATACTTTGGCTGAAATGGCCGATCAAACATAAAGTTTACTTCTTCATAGCAGAACTATCATGAACGGCTCCCCACCTCTTTGGCACATTGAGGGCATGAGAGAAAGAAAAATAGAGTTCGTGTGTGAGAGAGAGAGAGAGAGAGAAGGCAAGAGTGAGAGAGAGGGAGAGAGAGAGAGATTAGATACAACTACAAGGGGTGGGGGTGGGGGGGGAGACCCGAAGGCTGCTTTCAAAGTTTTTTGTCAGTTAGTTGCCAATCCGCTCATTGCCAAATGAAAATCACACATAAATCAAGCAATCATGATGCACGGATTTTTTAGCAGAAAAATGCCTGTACATTTATAGCCAATTTATGTTTTTCTTTTTTTACGGGGAAAAACGTCAACGTCCTCATGTGAAAGTATAATCCACAGAGTTGGAGGGATATATTGCCTCAACACTAACTTCTCATATAAATAATACATCATTACATTTTATAAATATCTAAGTGTTTTTTGAATTGCTTGATTCACAATGTTACCTACATGAAGGGCTATATTTGACTGCGACATAAAAAGAAAATAAGGACTACTGAAGTGGCCCAGTATGTTTCTGAGAACATGCTTATGAACTGCACATTTGCTTCAAGACATGCGGGGATATAGCCAATCTTATCATCACTCAATGATCTGAACGATCTCACAATTAACCGTTTTCAAAGCGTCCTTGCTGTCCTTAACCTGACACAATTTTGCGACAGGCCCACACACAACAAAGGATATACCTTAGATCTTATCATCGTGAAGCCTAACGCGATTAAACTTGAATCTATCCTCCTCTGTGATTTGTCCGATCACCATTGCATCATATTCTTCATCAGGGAAGTGGTGAAAACTAACACAGCCTAACAAAGGGAACCCAGATTCTGGAAAAGGAGCATGTATAACAACAACCATAATTAACTGACCTCTCTTAGCCACAACATCCTGCCTCCTCCTGGAGAGTTGTCATATGTTGTTGATCTTACTAATCATTACACTTACTCCATGGTGACTGTACTTGACATGGTCGCTCCACTACAACTGAAAAGAGTGTCCGCTAAAGATTCCAAACCATGGTAGAACGGTAGCCTCAATACTGAAAGACGCAACTTGAAGCTAGCTGAATGTCAGTGGAGATCAGCTCCATCCCTTGAACACCTCAAGCCCTTGAGATCACTGAGGAATATTTACAACAAAAGCATAAGATCCCTGAGAGCAAATTATTTCAGAAAATGGTTGCATCAAGTTAACACCCATCCCATCCCTAAAAATGTTAAACTCATAAAAGGCCAATCGAACTACGCACACATTCCGTCCCTTGCTGGATCTATTCTACTTCCAAACTATGAGGACTTTGCCTCCTTCTTTCTCCAGAGAGCTTGATAAAGGATCTGCAGACTACCGTGGAACAATCTCCACTCCCAACTCCAACCAACCTCTCTGCCTCCTGGTCTACTGATACTTTGTATCCCATGGGGCACTTCCTCAAAAACAATGCTTCATGGAACTCTTTCAAAACCTTTGAGGAAAGTACTATTCATTATATTCTAACAACGCTCAAACCCTCAAACCACTTCAGTGACCCTCTACATCCAAACTTCTTCAAGGAGATCATACCTGCATTACTCCCACCCAGAGGTGTGGCGCCGCGGCCAGGGCGACTGACGCTGGAATCTGGGGATCAGGGTTCGATCCCCGGCTCCGGCGGCAGGTTAGCCCAGCACCATGTGACTCTGGGCAATAGCTTGCTTAATCTTCCCGACGGCCCCCAGCGCCTAGAGACCCTTACGGGTGATTGTGCGCTTTACAAGTGTGGATTATTATCTCTTAGTCTGCATAGGTAACTTTGGACCAAGGTTGTTAATGCCTCCTTCCTTCAGGCACTATCCCTGACTGCCTAAAGTCAGGTCAGGTTTCCCCCATCCTAATAAAAACCTAAAGCAGATCATACTGACTTCAACAACTTCTGTACTATCTCCAATAATCCTACCCTTGCAAAGCTCCTGGAAAAATGTGTTCACATCCAACTCTGCAACCACATCAATCAATTCTGACTATAGGACCAATTTCAATCTGGTTTCCATTCAGGTCACGGCACCGAATCGGCTATGACACACATAGTGGACGATGCCCTAAAAAGGTGGGATCAGAACCAATCCTGTCTTTTAATCCTCCTTGGCCTATTGCTGGCATTTGATAGGTTAATCATAACAGCCTTCAAGACCTTTTGGAACTCTGTAGTGGGCTTTCAGGATCAGTCCTAACTAGTTTAACTCCTATCTCCATAACAAGTCTCATAGAGTCAACTTTAATCACTCACTATTACATACCAAGCCAGTCACACTAGCGGTCCCATAGGGCTCCTCACTTTCCCCCACTCTCTTCAACCTGTTCATGGAACCTCTTATGAAACGTTTGTGTTCATCCAAAATCCTCTATCACATGTACACTGATGATACCCAACTATACCTAAAAGTTTACACCCCAGAAGACATCAGTTCCCTCAACATAACTCTTTAGAAAACTCAAAATTGGCGAGCATCCTAAACTAAATGCTTGAAAGTCTGAATTCTTACTAATCACCTCTCCTAGCTTGTTACCTGCCATTGAAAACTGGTTGAAACAACTAACTGACCTCAATGACATCCCACAAGTCCTTGACTCTGTGAGATCTTTGGGATTAACTCTTGACAAGAACCTCAACATGCAGAAACATTTCAGTGACTCCACCAAAGGAGTGAATCACCAAATGAAAATTCTTAGAAAATTAAAAACCCTTCTCCACAACGACTTCAAGCATGCAATACAAGCTCTAGTGATTCCCAGGCTGGACTATGTAGGTGTAACCCTCTCTGGCTGTCCAGATCAAGACTGGCTCCTCTGGGAGGTTCGCTCGACTCTGCTGCTTTGCACATTACCGGGGTGAAATTGCAAAAAACACAGTTGATGGACAGAATGTAGAACAATGTCATACATTCACCCCAGTACAAGGATCTGGGCCTAAATCCATCGTTTTTTTGCACTCCACACCACCCTGGGTTAGACAATGGCTATATGCAAATCAGCTCTGACCCTGTGCCTCATGGGAACAGTCCAGTCCGAACTACCAAGCCATGTCTTTCCCAGACCGGAATCAAGCATCCAAGGACCGGTTTCTGGCTATCAGCCTTCATCAGCCTGGATAGCTTGACTCCAGTGGTGTGGAGAGCCTGGGACTCACGTCTGAGCATCCCGAGCACACTCAGGGTGAAATTGCAAAAAACACAGTTGATGGACAGAATGTAGAACAATGTCATACATTCACCCCAGTACAAGGATCTGGGCCTAAATCCATCGTTTTTTTGCACTCCACACCACCCTGGGTTAGACAATGGCTATATGCAAATCAGCTCTGACCCTGTGCCTCATGGGAACAGTCCAGTCCGAACAACCAAGCCATGTCTTTCCCAGACCGGAATCAAGCATCCAAGGACCGGTTTCTGGCTATCAGCCTTCATCAGCCTGGATAGCTTGACTCCAGTGGTGTGGAGAGCCTGGGACTCACGTCTGAGCATCCCCAGCACACTCAGGGTGAAATTGCAAAAAACACAGTTGATGGACAGAATGTAGAACAATGTCATACATTCACCCCAGTACAAGGATCTGGGCCTAAATCCATCGTTTTTTAGCACTCCACACCACCCTGGGTTAGACAATGGCTATATGCAAATCATCTCTGACCCTGTGCCTCATGGGAACAGTCCAGTCCGAACTACCAAGCCATGTCTTTCCCAGACCGGAATCAAGAATCCAAGGACCGGTTTCTGGCTATCAGCCTTCATCAGCCTGGATAGCTTGACTCCAGTGGTGTGGAGAGCCTGGGACTCACGTCTGAGCATCCCCAGCACACTCAGGGTGAAATTGCAAAAAACACAGTTGATGGACAGAATGTAGAACAATGTCATACATTCACCCCAGTACAAGGATCTGGGCCTAAATCCATCGTTTTTTTGCACTCCACACCACCCTGGGTTAGACAATGGCTATATGCAAATCAGCTCTGACCCTGTGCCTCATGGGAACAGTCCAGTCCGAACTACCAAGCCATGTCTTTCCCAGACCGGAATCAAGCATCCAAGGACCGGTTTCTGGCTATCAGCCTTCATCAGCCTGGATAGCTTGACTCCAGTGGTGTGGAGAGCCTGGGACTCACGTCTGAGCATCCCCAGCACACTCAGGGTGAAATTGCAAAAAACACAGTTGATGGACAGAATGTAGAACAATGTCATACATTCACCCCAGTACAAGGATCTGGGCCTAAATCCATCGTTTTTTTGCACTCCACACCACCCTGGGTTAGACAATGGCTATATGCAAATCAGCTCTGACCCTGTGCCTCATGGGAACAGTCCAGTCCGAACTACCAAGCCATGTCTTTCCCAGACCGGAATCAAGCATCCAAGGACCGGTTTCTGGCTATCAGCCTTCATCAGCCTGGATAGCTTGACTCCAGTGGTGTGGAGAGCCTGGGACTCACGTCTAAGCATCCCCAGCACACTCAGGGTGAAATTGCAAAAAACACAGTTGATGGACAGAATGTAGAACAATGTCATACATTCACCCCAGTACAAGGATCTGGGCCTAAATCCATCGTTTTTTTGCACTCCACACCACCCTGGGTTAGACAATGGCTATATGCAAATCAGCTCTGACCCTGTGCCTCATGGGAACAGTCCAGTCCGAACTACCAAGCCATGTCTTTCCCAGACCGGAATCAAGCATCCAAGGACCGGTTTCTGGCTATCAGCCTTCATCAGCCTGGATAGCTTGACTCCAGTGGCCCTAAAAAGGTGGGATCAGAACCAATCCTGTCTTTTAATCCTCCTTGGCCTATTGCTGGCATTTGATAGGTTAATCATAACAGCCTTCAAGACCTTTTGGAACTCTGTAGTGGGCTTTCAGGATCAGTCCTAACTAGTTTAACTCCTATCTCCATAACAAGTCTCATAGGGTCAACTTTAATCACTCACTATTACATACCAAGCCAGTCACACTAGCGGTCCCATAGGGCTCCTCACTTTCCCCCACTCTCTTCAACCTGTTCATGGAACCTCTTATGAAACATTTGCGTTCATCCAAAATCCTCTATCACATGTACACTGATGATACCCAACTATACCTAAAAGTTTACACCCCAGAAGACATCAGTTCCCTCAACATAACTCTTTAGAAAACTCAAAATTGGCGAGCATCCTAAACTAAATGCTTGAAAGTCTGAATCCTTACTAATCACCTCTCCTAGCTTGTTACCTGCCATTGAAAACTGGTTGAAACAACTAACTGACCTCAATGACATCCCACAAGTCCTTGACTCTGTGAGATCTTTGGGATTAACTCTTGACAAGAACCTCAACATGCAGAAACATTTCAGTGACTCCACCAAAGGAGTGAATCACCAAATGAAAATTCTTAGAAAATTAAAAACCCTTCTCCACAACGACTTCAAGCATGCAATACAAGCTCTAGTGATTCCCAGGCTGGACTATGTAGGTGTAACCCTCTCTGGCTGTCCAGATCAAGACTGGCTCCTCTGAGAGGTTCGCTCAACTCTGCTGCTTTGCACATTACCGGCTCAAAAAGAAATAACCATATCACTCCTTATCTAAAATCTCAACTGACTCCCTTACAAAGCAAGAATCCAGCTAAAATTGCCTGCATGACACACAAAGCCCTCCATTTCATTCCCGCTAGATATCTTGCCCAGACACTAGAACTGTCTGGTGGCTCCAGATCAACCAGAAGCTCCAATTCCTTACTTCTGAAACCTCAGAAATTCAGAAAAAAAATAACCTACAACCAGTTTTCTTTGGAATTGCTCAAAGAATTCGGAACTCCTTGCCCCCAGAAATCAGTTTGAATCCCTCTACAGTCTCCTTCAAGAAAGAAGTCAAAGCACTCCTTCTGAACAGATTACTTCCTTGAGCGTAAGATACCCAACTCGATCCCTCAATTTTCCTCATGACTTTGGCATACCAATGACCTAGTGTTTTCAACTTCCCAGTCCTGACACTACCCCCACTTTTCTTGTCACTACGTGATCCTGCAGTTTTCTTGACTATGATAATTCTGTTCTTATTAGGTTATCTCCTCTGCTCTCTAAACAATGTAAAGCTTACCCTTCCTCTCTGATCACTTCTTTATCCTGCATTTTTTCCTGAATATGATATTGTTGTTATTTTTGCTCCGCTATCTATATACCTGTACAGCCCTCTGATACCTGCAAGGTTCATGTTCACGCTTTATAAAACTATCAAAATAAATAAAAAATAAATAATTCTGTTTTTTATTTGACTGGCAGGCAATGACCTTTCCCCTAAAGAATGCTTTCAATGCTTCCCAGTCTGTGAAGTCGGAAGTCGAGTCAATATTACTTTATAAAAATGCCTCAAACTTTTGACGGATCTGTTCTACCCAGCTTTCATTAGTAAGTAATGTTTTATAAATGACCCACCAAGAACTCTATGATGTGGAGCTGGCAAGGTGAAGTCTAATGTGATTACCGAGTGGTTTGAGAATGCATTGATAATTATTTCTGTTTGGACAAAAAATGGTATCTTTTATAATGGCAGGTATATTGTCTTGCTTGTGGATGGACGATACAACATTGGATCCACGAGCCCTAAATCTTGCTTTAGTAATTGCAGTATCTTGATTGTTTTGGGTTTATTCTGACATTTATTAATGCAAGATGAGTCTAGGGAAAAATTCGGAATTAGGTTAATATCAACCCCCATCACTAGAGAGACAGGCAACTCCTTTGCTATGTTGTATATGGTTTCTAAGGCCGAGCGTGAGTCCTCTATGGGACCATAATGGCTTACAAAATTTATCAATACATTTTGTATCTTGGATTTCACCCAAATCCGTCTGGCGCCTGGGTCTCTGATTACCCGAAGTATTTCACACGGTAATTTTTTAACAATCAAAAATACTACCCTTTTAATTATAGAGGCCCTTCCTGACTGTTTCTGGGCCAAAACACTTTTTCTATAAAACCCTTCTAATTACAGTAAGCAAAAAAGCAAAAAATATGTGTGTAAAACATAACCTGGTGTTATTAAGTGAGTAGTCTTAGCTTTTACGTGTGTTTCCCGAAAAAATATTAAACTCACTTTTGGTGATCTGAACCAAGTCAGCATCGTCGGACATTTCATCACATTTTTTGATATGAACTGAATTGACATCCTTGCTACAAATTCTATAAACCCTCATCCCTCCCTAGCCCAAACTACCCAGCCCTACCCCCTGCGACACCCCTACCCACGGAGCAAAAATTTATAACAGACTCACCTGCCCTGGGCATTCATAGAGAGTCTACTCCCAGCCTCTTTCACCCGCCCCAGCGCGGTTCCATGGATGCTCTCCATTCATAACCACTGCTGCTGCCATTTTTCATATGGTTTATCTACTTTGAGAAAGAAATAGAATTGAAAGAACAAATAAAGAAAAAGTGAAACAGAGAGAGAAAATGGAGAAAATAACATAGAAAGAGAAAAGGCAATTTGGGGGAGCCCAAAGGAAATATTTCACATTCGTGGTCACTTTTTCGTGGGCCACCACTTCTGGAATAATGCAGCGTAAAAGTTCATTTGGCATGTTCCACTGAAGTAAAGACACAAAATGGTCCCTCAAATATAACTTTAAGTTCTGATTGCTGAACACATACCACTTGTGTACCATGTTGTTTGATGGAACCAATAGTATCCTTCAAGTCTTCTCAGCATCTTGGTGTGGCTGCAGACATGTCCAAAACCCTTTACTCTGTATCCCTTTTGCTAAGATTTTCTGTTTATATCAAAAGTCTCCAATGTTCACCACAAAAGTGCATGTATATCTGGCATTGGGGTTGTTTAAAAGAGGGTACATTGTGAGCACGCATAACGGCGAGATCTTCTATCTTCTCATAATGTCACATATCATTTCCTGCCTGATCAGAGATGTACTTAATCACATGGAATGCATGAGGCACGGTTGGCGTGAAAACTCCCACCATGTCCATGCCTGGGAAACTGCTTCCGGCTGATTGCTGCCGCATATGTTTTTAAACAGCTGCATGTAAGGGAGAAGATCGAGTCTAATGGAAAC
Source organism: Lissotriton helveticus (assembly GCF_964261635.1). NCBI lineage: Eukaryota > Metazoa > Chordata > Amphibia > Caudata > Salamandridae > Lissotriton > Lissotriton helveticus. The sequence continues at coordinate 1,192,746,168 of NC_136057.1, read as the reverse complement.
TCCAAAACGCACAAGGGGTATAGGTTTCAGCAAGAAGACTCTCGCTATAAGTTTGCGGTGATTCTCTGAACCTTAGACCGCCAAGTAGGAGCAGATTTAATCACCACATATTTTCCCTCTGCTGGTTACAGACCACCACTCATAAGTCCCCGCAAAGAGGGGGAAACGAGGAGATAAGGGAGAGTGAATTGGTTGGAGATTTCATAAGGAGGCTTCGACATTAGAGAGGTGGCAATCTGGACTCCTATTATAGTCTGGGTGAAGAGGCTACACAAACAGCACTTTTCTTTATATTTTTTAAATTCCTACAGTGCCTCTTGGAAACATGTTAATTAAAATCCGTTATATCTCCATAGATCAGGAGTGCTTGGACTCATGATCAGTCCAGAAGGAGGAGTTTAAAACCTTAAGTCCTACCTCACTAAACACCCACTGAGTTGTTTGATGGAAGGCAACTTTAGGGTGGGGCATTGGGTGACTCAGAAGGCAGTGATTGATCAAGGAATCACAGAGACAGCCCATGTAGCTGTGGGTGTAGTTTGTGGCTCATTGAGCTCCTGCTGCAGACATCCAAAGGGGGTTGAGAAAATCTATCGTAGTAGGCGCAATTCGCGAATCGCCTCCAGCAACCAGTATTCAATTTTTTAAACCAAACTTTGGCTCCTCCTTCCTACTGAATCCAATGAAGAGACAATAAATTCGAGAGGCAACAGGCAAAGTGTGAACTCTGGCAAAATCTAAGTGATTGCAGGCAGTTTCAAAACTGGGGAAAAAGAGGACACGCAGAATTTGTTCAGTCTGCAAGGAGATAAGAGAGAAAATGTAATCCAAATGTGACGGTGAGTTAGTCCAGATCAGAAAAACATAATCTGGATTCAGAGTCCGCCATTTTCTCTCAACTAAAGAGAGTTAAAGAGGACAGAAAGGAGGCCATTATGGAGACCACTGGTGTCCCGAACCTTGCCTCAAGGCTTCTCCCCTCGGATGCAACAGTGGCTTTACAAGAAATAAATCTCTTCTTGAGAGAGTTATCAACATCAACCACAATGTTCATCACAAGCAATGAAGGTGCATCAAATATGGGGATCTACTTCAGTCAGTGAGAAAACATCAGTTTTGACCCTGATCTATCTACTGTTTTCCACAACTGTCTTAAAAATCCCCTTGTGGGAAGGAAATGCACAACTACGACCAGTGGAGAAAGAGGCTCACCCACAATTTAATTCCCCAGCATTCATCGAAAGTGTTTCCGATACAGAAAAGGAAACAAACCTTTTAAAAGATAGATGGCATATGGGAAAATACTTTGGATGTGGCCTCAGACTTTTCCTTGCCACCTTCAACCCCATCTCCTGAGAATTCTCTCTATGATGAGATCATTAATCTGGATGTTTCACTTAAATCTCAGTAGAACAAGTGCCACAGTTAACTAAGTTACTACAACAGGTATTAGTAGAGCTCAAAGAAATGAAGTATTCACAAGTCAGAGCTCACAAGGAGTTGCATGAACAACTCAATAAAATAAATGAAAATGTGCAATATTTCAACATCAAATTGAACCAGGTAGAGCAAAGGATTTCTAATCTTGAAGACTCTCTAAGAGAAATGAATTCATCTATAACAAAATAAAAAATAAAATATTCATGATGGACGACATAGAAAATAGATCTTGCCACTCAAACCTACACATCGTAGGGGTTTCAGAAGGAGGAGAGAATGGCTGCTTTCCAGAATATTGTGGAGACACACCTCATATGGTTCAGACTCTCACTCTAGCTCTCCATGTAAAGTTTTATTGATAATATATGATATACATTTATTTCTAATAGGCAGGATAGCAAAATGAAAGGAAATGACAGGCAGAAATGAAGGAGGACACTGTATGTAGCTTGAAAAATGTAAGGAAGCCCACTTAAACTGCATACAACGACAAAGTTACATGCCTATATAACCTATCTTATTTAAGCTTGTTGTTAGGAAAATTTAACTAATTAATGCTATTTTTTCCACCTTTTGTCTCCGCATTTTTTGTAGTGAGAATCTATAGTACCTCTGTTGAAGACAAAGCTTGTCTGGCACACCACAAAAAGTGTTAAAATGTGTACAGTCAAAACAAGCTTAACAGCAGATATAGAGTCGAGATCTGGGCATTTGTGAAATCCACCTTTTAAAGCATGAAAAATATTCAAGCTTTATGGATGTTACTTGGCCTTCCTCTGTCAGTGTCTACTTTTGCTACAGTAGGAAAATGGGTGATTAGCAGTGGCAAATGTGTATCTGCCCCTAGCAATAAAGCCACTAGCACAATATAGGGCTCAGTACAGGTCTTAGAAAATTATTCCCATATTCAACCCTTGGTATCTTGGCTGCGAACAGGCAAGCTTAACTTCAAAGACAGGTATGTAAAGCATTTAAAATACAAATTCAATAAATAATTAGGACCCAACACACAATAATCCAACACTAATTTACAACAATAAGAAATATGTTCATCTTTACAATGACACCAAAACGAAACAATTACAATGCAGGGAACAAGAGAAATTAAGATGTTTCACTATATAGCACACAGACACCTATAGCGCCTATTTGGGCATCTGGTTGCGCTAGACCGGGTCAAAGTCAAAGTTTGAGGCCGATCACGATGGAGCCCTCGAGGTAGGTCTCGGTCAAAGTTTTTACGTTCTGACTTTTCTGGAGCTTTTTCACGGACCCCTCTAAGCTCTCAGACAGTCCGGATTTGGTGAGGGTTCACCGGCTTGCCTTGCGACAAGCTCCTGGTCCAACTTATTAAAGTTGGATCACCAGAGCTTTCTAGCAGGATGAACCAGGGATTCAGGCTGACTTGCGGTTGATGGGGAACTGCTTTTCTACATTCGGACTTATAAACTTTTACAGAGCTTTTTCTTATGGGTCCCTCAATGCTCTGCACCAGGTTAGCTGTGGCGAGGATTTGCCAGCTGGGGTTTCTGCGTAATCCCAGTCAAACTCTGGAAGTCACAACTCCAGAGCTGTTCAGCAGGACCAACCGGAACGGCAGACCGGCTCAGGGTTGAGGGTCGTTGGCTTGGCTGGCCAGGTCAAGTCAGTTCACTTATTGAGCTTTTCTCCAAAGTTGTTCCAAACTTCTGGAACTTCCTCCTGAAGTTCCCCAAAGGGTCCCAATGTGTCCAAAACGTACTCCAAGGGTCCGGAAGCTGCAAGATGGTCCTTGAAGTTTGGGACTTCAGATCCCACAATCCACTTGGATTACATTTTTTATACCTGGTGCCAACCTTTATATGGAGGAATTCACTGACCTACCCCCCAAACTGTCTAGAGTGACAGAGGTAAGGGTGGGCTTAGTGTGAGGTTCCTCAGTGTGTGCTTTGGACAAGGTACTTTGAAATTTAATCAGGGCAAGGTACAACTCCTCCCCAAGCTTCCTGAGAGAAAGACCCTCTACCACCTACACCCAGGTTCCATTGTTTACCATCTGGGCCTAATACACATTCTCGATGAGAGAACCATAACAATCCCAGGCTGCTGAAAACTTCTAGAAAGGCTTCAGAAACATTGAGCAGGAAAATCCAACTTTACCATTATAGAGGATTTTAAATGAAAAATAATTTGAGTATAAACAGTATATATCTAGCTGCTCTCAATCTGGAGATGCAAAAAGAACAATTGATGGACAGAATTCAGAACAATGTCATACATTCACCCCAGTACAGAGATCTGGGCCTAAATCCATCGTTTGCTGTAAGACTCAATCTGGAGATAGCACTTATTATAAATAATAGTAATAATAATAATAATAATAGTAATAATCTTTATTCGGCATAAAGAATATAGCCATAAAGAGACAGTTTAAAAGGATACATACATTGGGTATATGTGTCATCTGTAAAACAGCCAAGTGTGCATAATTAGATAACACAGAATCCATTATGTCTTATTATCCCAACTGGTTCTTTAGATTTGTTACATTCCTAGAAAACATTTCTTAAATTGAAAAATATAATCAATAAAATCCTAGTCAACATTAGTTAAACATTGGGAGACAACCCAGATAATCCTAAAAATAACCAACAGTTCAGTGCATTTGTAGCAGCATAACAATGTGCAAAACTCACAAATACTCTTGTGGCCTTTAGTCACCTCTATTGGTTCTTAGCCTTTAAACAAATTAAAAAAATTAGAGACACAAAAAAGTGGGTAAGCATCAGTTGAAAGCTGAAAAATCAGTACGGTAACACAAGCCTGCCAAAATCTAAGATCTTTTAAAAGCGCTTTAAAGAACACTTGTCTAGGGTGTGAAGAGTATTTACAGAGGAGGACAAAATGAAGAGTGTTCTGTGGAGACCTATTGTTGCAGCCACGGGACCTCTGTCTTTTACATGTACGGCAAAACCAGGGGGTGAAGCCGGTAAATGATTAAATAAATCCAATCTAAAACGAGTAATTAGAAATCTGCCTTGTGCACTTGTTAAAAGAAATAAATAGGGTTCCATACAGATTTTACTAAAATTTGATCTATCATTGAGGAATCAATGGGAATTGCATGCCCAATTTGCGAGTACCAAATAGGTACTCGCAAATTGCACATGCAATTTTAAGAGTGCAAGGGAGCCAAAAGGACATCTTGATGCACCCCTGAAAGTGCAGTAAAAACATCACAATTTAAGTAATCGCTAATTTTATGATAACTTAATTGCGATTTTTGCATTTGGGAGGATGCATTGCAAATGTGAAAATTGAGGTTGCAAAGGGGCAGATTTTGCGAATCTGCCCCTTTGCAACTGCAAAAAATAATGATGCATCTGCCCCTTAGTTATTGCAGGGTCAACTCCAAGCTCCCCAAGCAATTTCCTGGGTTTACAGCGGTTCACTCGTTCGAAAGCCGCAGTGAGGTCCTTGAAACCCAGAAACAATGCCCCAGGTGTGACTATTGTATATTTTGCAATTATGAGGTATAGATTGAGGCATTGATCAGTGGTGGATTTACCAGCACGGAACCCATATTGTACTTCCGATAATCTTTGATTTGCTTCTGCCCATTAAGCCAAACTATCACACTATATCCCTTATTGATGTTATAGTGAAGGTTTTGGGCCAAAACCTTCACTGTAACATCAATAAGGGATATGGGGTGATAAAAATATGGGCTATCCCTGTCTCCCTTCTTGAAAATCGGCACAATGGTGGCGCTAGACCATGACACGTGCATTACTGTTGCTGCTGCCACATTTAAAACCCTAACAAGGAGTGGAGCCCATATCTCTGTATTGCAGCGGAAAAGGTCAGGCGGGATCCCGTCAAGTCCTGCCGCCTTATACCGAGATAGTCCCTCAATTCCCAATCTTACCTCATCCGAAGTGAAGGTAATGGGTTCAGATCTATGGTAAGGGTTTAATTCCTGTGAAGGTTCCTCACTGTGGAAATGTTTATAAATCCCTCAAAATAGGCCTGCCACTGCCCAGGTAAAATATTATGACTTAACCCCGTTTTTTTTAGATCTTTAAAATGTGGATAAATAATGACCCTCCAAAAGTGGGTACAATCCTTTTGCTCGCATGCCTCTATTTGGTACTCCCAAGCATTTTTTTGCAGTAATTGCTTCTGCCCCTTAACGGCTTGCTTATAATTGCTGCGACAGGCCACCACCCAGCATCTATCTCTTGGGGTCTGTTTTAGAGCCCTCATGAGATGTCTAAGAGTCCGAGAGCACTCCCTCTCAAACCATCTTTTGACATCCTTGCGGGAGGAGGTTGCCGGATCTGTTAACAAAGCATCCACTACTTGAGTTATACTGATAAATGCTTGAATTGTTTCTTCCCGCTGAGCTTGCGGGTCTAAACATGTCAAGATCTCCTGCTTACTTATGCTAAAGAGAGATTTATTAAAAGCAATAATATCGACCTGTGACCACCATGAACACTTTCCTTGATCAGTAACAGAGATTATTCCCCCAGTTATTCTTCGCAGTTCGAGCTGATTCCGAGAGGCTACAAGTGACATAATCACAGGATTGTGGTCACTAAATGTGCTGTGATGTATATTAAAAAAGATAATAACCTCCTCAGTGTAATGTGACACAAAAATGAAATCAATAAATGTTGAGCAGCCTCTCCCTTTATAGGTCGGGGGCATGGAGAATCAGGGGGGATGGCGAGCAGCTCCAAAGTGTGTGTTAGGCCATAAGTATTTAGGAGGACATTCAGACCCCGACATTCCTGAGTATGTTCCATGTGCAATCCCACACTAATAGTACAAGTGGACCAATTTCGTGGGTCACCACTAAATTGGAGCATAAGTGGCAATTAAACTCTCCTGCAAGAATTAATTGAGTCTGCAAAAGGCCTTCCCCCAGAAGTTGCTCCAGGCGTCCACTTAACTCATCAAGACTTGCCGGCCCTTGTGGCAGATGTCCCGCATTATAAAAATGGATTAGGACAAATCGATACGTTTTGCTCATTAATGTGAGCCCTTGTATGACATTAGAGTATTAGATTAGGGTCTTCGTAATGCTGTGGAACCCTAAGGTCTATAAACATAATTAATCCCCCTTACTATCCTAAATCTAGACCTTTCTGCTGGGCAGAGAAATGTTTTATTGCCCTCTGGAAAAAAATTATTAACTGGCTCCCACATTTCCTGGATACATATTATGTGGAAGTGCCTGATAAATTGGAGCCACTGCTCATCCAAGAATTTACTAGCTAAAACTGCCACATTCTAGGAGACTATATTTAAATCACCCCCTGACCCCAATCTGATTAAAAGAGGGGGCAATGGAAACCTTCCGTGGGCTACCAAGCCTAGTATTACTTTGGTTCCTATGTTCAGAACCAAGGCCTCTTATTAACGCAAGATTAGTCTCCTCAAGCACAGGGGGTTCAGAAGGGTATTCAATAGGAATGTTGGTATCTTTACCCATACCTCCACCCAGTCCTTGTCAGTTTATGTAATTAAGATCCCTCAAGGGGATAAAAGGGCTAAATAATGTTGGAAATCCCATAAAAAGCGGGGGCTCTATTCTTGATCTACGAGATGATTGGTTGGGATAGGGCTAAAAGATGGTCTGTAGAAAAAAACTCAGTGGTAGGGTTTGATCCCTGAAACAACTGAGAATGAGTGAGAGGTAGGATACAGGATTTTGTGGGCCAGTTCTGGGTATCTAAGTGTGACAATCACACTATCACTTTTAATTGTTTTCTTGGTCCGACCGATCCAGGCAACTCACCTAGCCATCAAGATATGCCTATGATCTGTCATATTAAACTTGTGTGTTTACATAACCAATGTGTTGCTTTATTTATCAGCTTATCATTAGACTCATCCTTTAAGCTCTTCAGGACTGGTAGCCCTACCAGGACTACAGGGTAGGGGCAACTAGCTGGAGGGAGGTCTATTACTGGTAGGTAGGGCTATCTGGGGCAGATAAAATATCTAAGTTAGCTACCTGTTGCTGTGGCTGGTGACCCCTTTTAATCGGGCCACTATTGGGGGTTGAAGGAGGTCGAGGTTGACTGGTCCTAGGATCTGAAACGTGTGCCACAATCCCTGGTGCACTAGGGATAACTGAAGGGGTTTTGGTGAGAATTTGGGGCCCTACATGGAGAATTATTGGTTGAGTAGCCTGATGCCGGGAAACTAGCGTTTGCAAGACGTGAATAAGGGGAGACAATTCATTATCGACTTTGTCAAGTGTGACTCTGGTTTCATCCAAAACTTTAGTGATTTCATTACAAAAGTTAGTCAATAAACCGGTCAGTACTGCCATGATTTTTTGTTTCAAGGGAACCCTTAGTTCTTCAGAGCCCTTAGGGGCTCATTTTTTAGCCCTTGCACCAATTTTGTGCTGCTGGAGCGTCACTTTTTGTGACGCACTAGCGGTGTAAAAAATTTGCCTTGTTGCACCATATTTAAAAAGTGACGCATCTAGGTAGATGCGTCACTTTGCAAACCCCTGCGCCACATTATACCTGCGCCAGGTATAATGTATGCAGGGGGGGCGTTCCAACGCAAGAAAGGGTTGTAGAAGTGATGCAGTGAAATCTATAAGAGTTTTCGTGAAAAAGAAAAAGATAAGGAAAACTAAATGCTAGTAGTGTGCATACCAATCATTAAACAAACGGTCGCGGTGCAACTGAAAATGAGGAAGTCAAAGATGAAAGCCGTGGGCCTTATTTATGAAGTCCTTGCGCTGCACGTGCGTCACTTTTTCCCATTTTAAAAGTGACGCACCGGCAGCGCAAGGACTTCATAAATAAGGCCCCGTGTGTTCAAAGGATATATTGCATAAATCATGCCCGACAACCAGTTGAAGTAAACTCCGTAAAAATGTGAATGTTATGTATGCCGAGTGCCAATTGAATGCAGTCAAAATTGATCAAGAATATGGTTGGGGACACACATAGGTCAGCAATACTGATGTAACTGTAACTCCCTGCGATATTATGTGTCATACTGTAAATATGAAGCATCATTGGTGTCGCAATGAGGGTGCAATGAAAAATGATGCATCACTGTTTTCTTGCAGCAATGCATCACTTTCCATAAATGAGGCCCTTAGTGTCCATGCTAGCAGCCCCCTCCCCTTTCTTTACAGGAACAATTTTCCTATTCACTTTCCGCAGTTTCTTGGGAGCTGGCGGGCCGCTCAGTTCTGCAATATGGGGGGGACAGTTGAGGCCCTATTACGTGTGTTATGTCCAAGAGCAGTATTAATTTGACTGGGGCTCAAGACCCCTGCAACCTCCTGTCCTTGTCCCAATGCTCCGAATAATGATTTTTCAGCCGCCTTTTCCAAGGTCTCCCCCAGCATCGGAGATACTAGTCCTGCCTTGTCCTGAGAGAGTCGCCTCTGTGCCTTATCTATCTCTTTAGTGATTGCACCCATCGCTTTTACCAAAAAGGAATCAATGGTTCCATGGGACAAATCCTGCGGAGAGCATGTGTGTGCAGCTTTCCTCTTCCACATGAAACAATTGTCTAGTAAACCCACCTCCCGATGGGGGGGAGAGTAATAACAATGTCTCAGAAATGCTAGGCAGGTACTCACATGTGGAAGTTCTGTAATCAATGTCTAGCCGTCAGCGGCAAACCAGACCCTTAAGCTCTGTGCTCCGTGCAGATGTTACAAAAAGAAAGGCAGCTCCAATAGTTAACATCAGATGACATCCAGCTGACAAGAGGCCAAGAGAGTGGGCCCAGCGCAGCCACGATCGTCCACGGACGGGCGCATACTGGCCCGCACTTTGCCCGCGCTGAGAGAGCCTCAAGCCCAAGATAAGCGTCTCCTGGTGCGTGGATGGCGTGGTGATGACAGTACTCAGGCCGCGTTGCTTTCTGGGGGATAGAGTTCCCTTGCTGCTGTTACAGTTTCCCATGCTGTGAGATCCCCAAGCTCAGTTTAAGCACCTCCTGGCACGTGGATGGTGTGGCAATGGCGGTACTCAGGCTGCGTTGCTTTCTGGGGGAGAGTCCCCTTGCTGCTGTTACGGTCTCCCGCGCTGAGGGAGTCCCGAGCCCAAGATAAAGGCCTTCTGGTGCGTGGATGGCGTGGCGATGGTGGTACTCAGGCCTCATTGCTTTCTGGGGGATAGAGTCCCCTTGCAGAACTTAATACATTTAATATGGTAACCCCATGTTAGGCTATGGGAAAGAAAGGTCTTAGAGCACAGAAAAATTTCTTTACAAGTTTTTCACTACCAGGGCATGTAAAAGTTAAACACACATGTCCTACTTTATAAAAACCATGCACTCTGCCTTTGAGCCTTTACGGCCTACCTTAGAAGTTACTTATAAGTATTAAAAAGGATGATTTGGGCCTGGCAAAAGGCTTATTTGCCATATCAAAATGACAGTTTAAATCTGCACTACTGCCTGTAGTGGCAGGCTTGAGACATGTTTGGGTGTGCTACTTTAGTCGGTGGCACAATGAGTGCTGCTATCCATTGGTAGCCTTTCATTTTCAGGCCCTAGGTACAGGGTGTACCATTTATTAGGAACTTACAAGTAAATTAAATATTTAAATTCGGAGTAGACCAAATCTACTAGGTTTTATGGAGAGATAAAAAGAACTTTAACACTGCTTAGCTGATGTAAAATGCAAAGAGTCCTAATGCCAAAAGAAAACATAGTAAAGTATTTCTGGTGTAACATTTGTACTTTAATTCCGTCATTTACAACATTGCCTTGGCTTATGGATGAACTCGACAGCTATGACAAGGTATCCACCTGTTATGTTAATTTATCAGTAAAGCATGCAAGTACCCAAAGGTGTCCTAGCACATGGAGAACATTGGTCCAAATACAATAAGAATAGAAATGCAAAGAAAAAAGGTAGGACTTTGAGTCCTTGCTAAATTGGAAAAGAATCGGTTTCGGGTGCAAACTGAAAGTAAGAGTATTCCAGAGAAGCTGTAACTTGGCTAAATAGAATTTACCTTAGCTAAATACTATTTCCAATGACGTCTGTGAGTATGTGCAGTGTATCTAAATTAAGAACATTATCTTAAAAAATCCCGAGACGATATTACAAGCATACATGAGATTGACTGCACAACATTAAAAAGGGACAAGTGAAGAAAAATCTACAGACGTTTTGTTGTTATAGTGTACTATTTCGGGCAAAATATTATAATTAGCTGAAACTTACACCTCCAAATATTTCATATTTTAATGTATATCAAACACTCACAATCTATCATTACAGAATTGTCCAGCAATCGAAAGTTATCTCATGAGGGGAACCTGAATTAGATATTGCTTCTTCCAATGTTCACTTAAAATTCTACTGGACTGGTGGTAACCTTCTAATGATTTTCGCAATTCTAGGTCAAAACAATTGTGTCTGCAAACAACTGCACATTTTTTTGTTTTTAATCCATTTCAAATACCAATGAGTTTCCTTAGCTAATTCTCAAACAGAAAGGTTCTACACAATGTTGGATGGAATGTTTCTCTCTTTAGTTACTATAAATAGCGAGCGTCTGTTGTCCTGTGTGCAGACTTTTGGGGGAGCAATGAGTTTAAGCAAGCAAATGAAAGAAAGTGGCAAGTAACTTTTGTTAGGTCGTAGTAGACGAGTCTGCATAGCGATGGGAGGATTTTATTATTAATTACGGTGGTTGCATGAATTTTTATCTGGAGAACAATGACGATTAACTGTTCAGAAAACATGCAGAGATTTCTTTTGTCATGCTTTAAACTTTCTCAAAAATGCTATCAATGCTTGTATTTGTAATTTGCAGCTAAGCCTGTGGGCACGTTTGCAGGCTGTTTCTGTAATGTCCTGATTAACTTTCTACTTTAATTGTGTCGATCTCATGTGTAGATATTTCTACGATGTTATGATTTTTTTAATGTCATTTTAATTATTTATTGATTGATAATGACTTATTTAAAAAAAATGCCTCTTCAAAACTGGCTCTAAAGCAGAACTTCTCTAACATTTTGGAACCATGGCCCACTTTTCAGATTGACAAACTTTCACGACCCACCTAGTTTTAATGGACGAGGCAGCAAGTTTTTAATGTAACTAAAGGATCTTATGGTAGCGCACGGTCATTTACAGACAGAACGTGTTCCATTGAAATGGCCACTACCTTTAAAGACAGATAATGTTTTACAGAAAAAACTGTATGGCACAGAAATGATAATGTGTGGAACTTGGGTTTCAGTGAATGTTTATCATGTGTGCATCAAAAAGTAAAGAGTCTTGATTTGTTTTGATCCTATTCTTTGTTTCCATCACACTTCAGAATTAAAAAAAAACGTGCTTCCATTTTGCGTTCCCATCTTCTCAATGTGTACATTTCATTTGCAGGTATTTACATTGTGTTGGAAGTTACAAAAAGTGACATCTTACACCTTTGCTTTAACTCTCTGTTAACCACAACAAGTTGCTCACATAATTCACTTTATTTTTCTTTATCTGACTGTAAAGCAAAAGAAGCCTGTAAATACCAATCCCTGTGTTAAAAAAAATAATAGGAAGCAATTTTTGGGAAGACAAAGGAAGACATAGCCTGACAACTGAAGTCTGTCTTTGAAGCAGCAAATGTGACAAGATAAATAGGGAGTTTGAAGGCATCTTTATTAATTGCTTGTACTTTCACAACCCACCAAAATTGGCTCACGAATTGGGAAACACTGCTCCAAAGTCCATGGCGTTCGTAGTCATAAAAAATGTTCCTAAAAATATCAATTTGACGCAATCTTTTCAGAACATTGTGCGTGGTGTTATTTAAGAAGTGCCTTGGAAATACAGCTTTTGGTCCATGTTGTTTGAACATTCTGCTGTAAGATACATTCCTTGTCAGCGGTTGTTTAACCTTTCCTAACGGGAGGCATCTGCACTCCTGACACGCCCATAAATAATTTACCTCTTTTGTTTTGACTTCTCTCTTCAGAACCATTAACAATATGTTTCAAACAGAGAGTTATTTCATTTTTCTGACTTCTCCAGCACTCACCACCTTGCTGTCCTCCTGCAGAGTAGGATCAATGCCCATACCTTAAGCTACTGGAGTCAGCATTGCCAGTTCAGGTGTTACTTGCTGAAAAGAACAGCAAATATGTATTTATTTATTCACCAAGCGGGTTTGCGGCTACGTTGATGATAGGAGAAAGTCATGTTAGCGACATTTCTCACGTAATTTCAGTGAGATATGCCCACTTTACCTCTTGTTGGCGTTGCGATGCTGGGCGTTCAGAAAATGGGCGCTGCGGCATGAATTCACACGCTAGGTGACCTTGATGATAGTGCAACATAATTATTGCCGCTTTGCGCCCAAAAACGGACGCTAAAGCGGCGATAATCTTATCGCGGGGCCTTGATAAAATGCCCCTTAGACAGGCATACCTCTCTTCATCCTGGTGCATGTTGTCTCTTGACACTTAGGTGTTTTCAAAGGGCCTATATAAAATGATGTTATTTTTTTCTGTCTCTTTATACTAGCCCCTTTGGGTTTACCCTTGAATGACATCCTATTGAGACATACTTGTTTGAGGTCAGGTTTATTAAAAGTAAATCATTTAGTAGATGCTGAAAAATCCTTTTTGGCAACAACAAGCCTAAGCACTTAATGCATTGTACTGTATTCAGGAACAAAATACCTGCTTCTGTATAAAACAGAGTATAAAAACTTCAAAAGGATTAGATGTTCTTTCCATTACACAGATCCTAATCCCAGGCAGATGCAAGCCACTTATTCTGCAATTATTAATACAGTTTTACAGGAAACTAACATATAAATATATATTTTAAAGGTTACATTTTCCAGGAAACCTAGTGTAAAAGGGTAATGGTAGGTAGCAAAGTTGCAATGAGGCACGCGCTGTCTTGGTAGGGAATAATCAAATGCATTATCAGTATGAGGTAAGTTCTAAATGCAAAGTTCATTAAGTATGAAAACATACTGTGCCTTGTGGTAAGTCTAAATATTAAATATGATAACACTGCTTACAAAATAACGTTTCTTTTTAACGGGGTTTGGCCTTCTCGTTCCCTTACATGATTATGGAAATGCTTCTGTGACTTGAAATGAAGTGCAGGGGCCAAGATATGCAGATACAATATAAAGTGGTGAGTATCAAAAGCAATGTCTACTGATTTTCTCACGCACCACGCGTATATAAATCATCTTGCTGCACACTCTCCTACTGCATCTAAACACCAACCAGAATCATAATCAACACGAATATTTAGTACAATAAAAAAACGTTATACCTGTTGTCCCTTGTCAAAGCAAGCGATGCTACCAGAGGTCCTGTAGCCTCATTACTGTGCAAAGTATTCTTTATCACTAATATATAAACCATTGTATTTATGAAAGTGGAGAAACTTTTAATTAAGAAAACTCTTTAGTAATTAAAATTAGTAATTTGCGAAGTACGACTTCAGGAACTTCGCAGAGTTTTTTTAAGCCTTACCCACTTCACAAGTTTTGAAATAATAGCTGGTGAAATCTCGCGAAAACTAGGTTTTGTGTGACAAAGGACCTGTATGAATTATTTGAATCGAATTTTAAAACCTGAACGAAAATCTCACACAACATGTTTTAGCAGTAAATTTCGCCCCCAAAAATGCAAATGTGGTCATTTACTTAACCGTCACTGCTGGCATTGCATTGTTGCTGGTCCCATTGGTCCCATTGGTGAGTCAGGTGACTGGCAGCATACACGTAAAAAGAGCCTCTGGCAGTGCCAGGAGTGCCATCATTTTAAACTATTTACACTGAAGAGGAGAACCTTGTCTTATCTTGCAATGTCTTGATTACTTGTGCTATTCATGATCATGTTTAGTCTCCTATTTCTGGTTATATTTGGGAAGTAGGCATGCCACCTCATCAACAAATCCTCAAAGCCCCTAACTTTGTTTTCAGAAGCCTATTTCATCGCCTCTCTCTCAAGGCTCCCCTCATCCAACGGCTGGGGAGAGAAGATACACATACTCTAATGTTACAAGAAGGTTTTGCCACAACCACAAAGGGCAGTAAGGAGGGCAGTGAGTATTGTAACAGAAGAGGAGTATAGCCAGTATTACCTCAAGTAATGCAGAAAATGCTGTTGCAGCCCCACTTCCTCTTTCCATTACTTACAAAGTATGGCTGTACCACAAAACCATGAGCAAGGTGAAGACAGGACCCAACCAAAGACACACAACACCTAGTCAGATGTAGCACATGTGAACTTTATTACCTAGTGAATATGTTTTATGTAAGAGAAGCATTTAGTACTGCTCTGTCCATCACAAATAAAGCCAATTCAACACCGTCATGTGTAGTCCATATCACAGTAGCATCTCCTGGCACACGGGGTCACTGCTAAGGTTCTGCACCTGCTTTGGCCCTCGTTATCTTGCAATTTGCATCAATGCTGCACTGTCTTTTACTCTTCCCCTACTATACTCTGCTCACAAGTATCTTCACGACATGAATCTGCACAATGGCAACAACCTGATCAGTTCACCAGCCATCTCCTCATACCTCCTCACTGGACATCCCTCCGTCTTCCTCACAGGGCACACTGGCCTTAGCTAGCAGGAAGGTGCTGGTGGCCCAGGTTCCAGAGCAGGCAGTCTCGGTTTCCCTGGGTGATATTTCATTACCCAGCAGGGAGAATAGGAGGCCATGACCCTCATCCTGCTCACAGGCAGACGTTTTGCAGAGCTTTCCCTCCTCTCACAGTCTGCCTGGCTGCTTGGCAGATAACAAATATTTGGGCTCTCAACCTCCCCTTCTTATAGTCCATTTCCACACATCAAATGTGATTTAAGGTCTGGGTTTTTCAAGTTTTATGTTGGGGTTCAGCTTCTTTTGAAGTGCACACTTCCCCTCTCCCTCTTCATCATGAAAAGCTGTTTGTCACTGCAGGGGAGTCTCCGTCTGATAGTTCCACTACACAGGCCAAGGAAGTGACTAAAATTCACATCTGGATACCACCCACAGTGATATGCTGATCAAAAGGTTAATCATGGGCTCCCAGCCCTACACATTAAGATTCTCTTATCAGACCATACTCCTTCCTGAAATGTGTTCAAGCCCCTTCCTTGTGATCTCTGGTTGAAGAAAAGAGCACCCTTTGAGATGTACAGGGGCATTATATCTCTTCTTTCTCCACTGTGTCCCACCCAGCTCACAGGAATGCAACGATGCACAAATCGTCTAGGGGATTCCTCTACTTCCTCATGTCTTCACCATCTAGGCCTGGGCTTAAGTGATACCCAGGGTCCTCCATGGAATGTACCATTATGGACACACTTGTGTTCAGTGTATGTGCACATCACTCACACTGTCCAGCACAGTTACCTCCATTTATTGTTCCACCTTAGGCACACATACATTCAGCACACACATTCCCTCTGCATACACTTCTCAATACTGTAGCCTTTCTATATTGTACCATGGTGTGCCACTTGCAGGCACACAGACTGGCATCACACAAATTCACCATGTGCACGCTGCACAACACTGCATGCAATTGGTTGCATGCAAAATCCAAAAGTGGAAGGGTTGGGTGAATATATGTGAGGGCGGGACAGATAGCTTGATGAGTATGAGAAGGAGGAAGAGTGTTGAACAGTGGCAGCACCATCAGTGATATGTCAGTGGCATTGCTTCTGTGACGTTTACTCCTACATCATTCCCTTTTACTACATCTGGCATCACTCCCTGCCACTCTTCATGATATGAGGGAGGGATTAACCCATGATGCAATTAGCACTGCTCTCTTAGTGGTGTTATTGCTTCTTCTGGTTTGGTGCCGTGCAATCCTCCTGGCACTCCCTGCTGCCTTCACTCATGCAGGCTTGGCAGGAAACTTAAGCATGGTCTGACGGGGCCAGAAAATATGCTCGAGCACCCAAAAGGGTGGCTTCCATTAGTGATAGTGTTTTGTAAGGTATGATAGACTGCATGGATTCGAGCTTGCTGAAGGCAATGTTTGGTTCATTATCAGCGAAATCAACAGTCAAAATGGACCAGCAGACAATAAACCAGTCCACAAACAGCCAGGTCTGTCAGACTAGCCCTTGGGCACTGTATGGTTGCCCCTAAGGCCAGCTCAACCCGAGGTGTAAGCATGACTTAAAGTAAGTTGGGGGGGGGGTGGCGTTTTCTGCCTAGATGCACAAACTATACAGGAGAGAAGGCAACAGCGGTGTTGAGGCAGAATATCGAGTTGGAAATGTCGACTTACACAAATATCGAGTTAGAAATATTGTGATTCAGAAATATCGACAGCAAGAATATAGTGGTCAAGAATATTGAATTTAAGGTAAGAAATAGCGTTTTTAAAAATATAGAAGTCATTAATATTGTTTGCAAAAATATAGTTGTTTAAAATATCGATTTTATTATTAACGTTATGTATTTTAGTTGATATTTTAAATGTATGTGATGTATGTTTTTTGTAGAAGTATTGTTTATGTTTTTTAATATATGTGTTACATTTTTAGTAGTTATTAATTTTAATTTAGTAAACTTTTGCATTTTTTAGTTCCATAGCGGGTTGTGGGTTTATCGGGGAACAGGTTGGGAAGAAATGTAACTATAATACATTAATGATCCTTTTTCAGTTATTTAATTTAGACTTTATAGTGTTAATTGTGGAAGTAATTTATTTGTAATTAATTATTAGTTGGTTGTGAATTAATATTAATTAATTTATTGAGAATTAATTATGGTAGTTGTGTATATTTTTAGGTGCGGGTAGAGGGGATTATAGGGGTAAAGGGTGGGAAGTAATTTATGTTTAAGTAATTAACTATTAGTTGTTAATTTATATTAACTAATTAATTGATAATTAATAATGGTAAATGTGTGATTTATTTTAGGTGTGGGTTGTGGGGTTTATGGGGTAAAGGTTGGGAAGTAATTTATGTTTAATTCATAATTTGTTGTTAATTAATATTAATTAATTGAAAATTATTATTAATATTAAAACAGTCTTGTATCGCGCATGGTTACCCTGGAGCATCCCAGCGCTTGACCAAACAGGGAAGGTTTCAGTGAATGAGGGGCACAACGAATTAACAGAAGAGAAGAGTTTTCAGTTGTTTGCGAAAACGCAAAAGGCATGACTCAGAGCGTAAACCTAGGGGGAGTGAGTTCCAAAGGGTGGCAACCTTTACGGAAAATCTCCTCCCTCCTGTGCGGGCCTTTTTGACCCTAGGGATCTTAAGTAGACATTGCTGGTCTGAGCGTAGTGTTCTGTTTGCCTTATAAGAGGTAACCAGCTCTTGCCAGGCGGGAGGGCCTTTGCCTTGCAAGATTTTGTGTGCAAGGCAAAGAGATTTGAATTTCACCCTTTCTCGCACTGGGAGCCAATGCAGAGCCCTCACTGCGGGTTTAGCCGATCGTGACATAGGGATGTTATAGAGCATTCGTGCCGCCGCATTCTGAACTAGCTGTAATTTGTTCAGAGTGATCTCAGGGGCGCCAAGATAGATTGCATTGCTGAAATCTAATCTCGAGATAATCAGGCCCTTGATCAAAAGCTTCCGAGAAGGAAATGGGAGCAGAGGCAGCACTTTGCGCACCGATCGGAGAAGGCCGAAGCAGACACCTGCCAGTTTGGTAGCCTGGGTCCTAAAGGAAAGATCTTGCTCCAACCAAATACCCAGGCTCTTGATCTCAGCCTTGGGTTTGGGAGGGGAACCCAGACAACTAGGCCAAACAGATGGAATATGGAATTTGTGTAATTAATTTTAGTTGTCGGTTGTGGGGTTTGTAGGTGGGTTTCGTGCAGCGCATGGCACGGAGTCAGCTTTGGTGGAGATCACAGAGGCTATTAGGGAGTGTCTGGACAGTGGCGACAGAGCGGTTCTAATTTTATTGGACCTCTCTGCCGCGTTTGACACTGTCCCGCACTCTCTCCTTCTGACTCGATTGGCTGAGATAGGTGTGTTGGGTTCAGCACTTGAATGGGTGAAATCTTTTTTGTCCGACAGGTCCCAGCGGGTTGGGATCCCGCCTTTTTCCTCCTCGGCCAAGCCTCTTACTACCGGGGTACCCCAGGGGTCTACATTGAGCCCCCTGCTTTTTAATGTCTATCTTACCCCGTTCATAGTGATGGCTGAACAAATGGGGGCCAAAATTATAGCGTACGCAGATGATACGCAATTATTATTTACATGGCCTGGTACAGCAATAGGCACTGAGGTTATTCGATCCTGTCTTTCTTCGGTTTTCAGCTGGTTAGCGGCGGCGCAGCTGAAATGTAACGAAGATAAAACAGAAATTTTGTTGTATGGCCAATTTGTGCCTAATGAGTACTCCTGTGGCCTCCGGATTTTCCCCTACCAAGTTCAGTTACCATCCCTGCAAAGAACTTGTGAGTATGGTTTGGGGAGGATCTGAGGTTTGAGGCACACATAAAGAAACTTACAGGGGTGTGCTTCGGGTCTCTTAAGGCTATGAGAAAGTTTTTTCCATATCTCCCGTCTCCGGCAAGAGAGTCGGTGCGAGGGCTTTAATACTATCATGGCTTGACTATGCCAACTCTCTTTTCAGTGGAACTCCAGCCTTTTTAGTCGCTAGATTACAGATCATTCAAAACGCGACGGCGAGACTTCTCTGCAATGTGCCCAGTAGAGAGAGTGTACGCATCCATCTGAAAGAACTACATTGGCTGCCAGTATCACGAAGGATTACTTTTAAAATCCTGACACTAGCATTTAAAGCAGTCAATGGCCTCGGGCCTTCGTATCTGAAGAAAAGATTTAGCCGCTACGCCCCCACTCGATCTCTACGTTCAGCTGATCATAATTTGTTGAGCGTACCTCGCTTTCGGCGAGTGTGCCTTGGAGGCCAGTCAATTGCTGTCCTTGCGGCATCTGCTTGGAACACTCTGCCACTGTTTTTAAGATCAATCCAGAATTTTGTACCTTTTAAGAAGGCACTGAAAACTCAACTTTTTAGATTTGCTTATTAAACTATTTTGAATTTCTTCTGTTTTCTTTGGCCACCTGCTTGTTTTTTCTCTTCTTTCGCGCCAGGATACTCTGGTAGTAACAGAGCGCGTTATAAAACAGCTATAAATAAATAAATAAAGGGTGGGAAGTCATTTGTGTTTACTTAATTAAAAAATAGTGGATCATTAATATTAATTAATTAATGTATATTTAATTAGGGTAGTTGTTTATATTTTTTGTGTGTGGGTTTTATTTTTTTAGGGGTACAGTGTGGAGAGTAAATTAATTTTACTTTATAATTAGTTGTTAAATACTATTAGTTTTTTTGTTGAAAATAAGTTTTTATTGTTCAATTCATATTTTTACAGTTTAATTTTAGCTGTGGATTGTGAGGATTATAGGGCTAAAGTGTGAGAAGTTAAATAATTTTGAGGAGTTTTAATTTGTTTCTTAAATAATAATATTTCTTTAATTGGTAATTAGTCATATTACTTAAGGAAGTACCTTTTTTAAAAATTAGATGGGGGTTGTGAATTGTGTGGTGTTATAGGGTAGGAACTAAAAAATGTTCGGAATAATTAATGTTTTTGTATCTAAATAATTTCTAATTAAAAATATTTATTTGTTTGGAAATTATTTTTTATTTTATTTAATATAATATTTGTAGGTATTTGTCATATGCATTTAACATTATAACGTTTTTTTCAAATATTAAATATATTTGTATTTTAATTTTTAACATATTTATATATTTTTTAATATATTTTGTGTTTTAAATAGTTTTGCTGTTAACATTTTGTCTGTTTTTAATTTTGAACTGACTGGAGTGAGAATATTAATTGTTACTCCTCTGCAATCCAACACTTTCCGTACTGTCGCACTAACTGGAGTGGGAACAGTAATTTTTCCTACTCCGCTATCCAACACTTTTCCTACTTTTACAATTATCGGAGTGGGAATAGTAAATGTTATCCCACGACTATCCAACACTTTCCCTACTGTTGCACTCACTGGAGTGGGAATATACATTTTTACCCCTCCGATATCCAACACTTTCCCTACTGTTGCACTCACTGGAGTTGGAACAGTAATTTTTACCCCTACACTATCAAACACTTTCCCAACTGTTGCACCACTGGAGTAGGATTATACATTTTTACCCCTCCGCTATTGAACACTTTTCCTACTGTTGCACTCACTGGAGTTGGAAATTTAAGTTTGAAGATTTTTAAATAGTTTAATGTTTCCATTTATAAATTACATTGCTATTGGTGCACACACATTTATATATATATATATATATATATATATATATATATATATATATATATATATATATATATATATATATTATATATATATTAGTAAATTATTTATATAATTTTAAAATTATAAAATATATTAAAATAAATAGTTTATTTATTGTTTTAAATTAAATATATATGAATAATTATATGTGTGTTTAACTTTTTTTAATTAGTTGTATGTATTATATTTTTTTCATATTGAATCTACTTTATTTTTTTATATAAATGTTATCATTTAAATATTTATTTTATTTTATATGTAGAGATATATATATATATATATATATATATATATATATATATATATATATATATATATATATATATATATATATATATATATATATATATATATATATATATATATATATATATATATATATGCCAAGAACTTCGTTGCTACACCAGGAAACTGGAAGTAAAAAACGAACCGGACCCAACCAGGTATATTTAGCGCGTATTTTATTCGTGCAACCTCTCGTCCGCCCTGACGCGTTTCGGGTCCTGGAGCCCTTGATCACATGACATGGTCGTTTTCACCTCGTGATTTTAAGGTACAGGTAATGGTCACATGATCCCGGGCCTATAGACATAAACAACATACTTCAGCCTATTCCACCGCTTTTGACCGTAATCTATGTACTGTATAATGTTGCATTAGTTTTTCAATACATCATGATTACATTTTTTACAAACTCCTTATTACCGTAACTCCAGACCTGTGTGCAAAATTCACAATAAATAGATAAAATATATATAAATATGTGCAAAGTTGCTGAATTATAAAACATTGAGTAACCTCCATCTTATTAATGATAAAAATTATACAACAATATTTCATTATATATACACATTTTCATATTTATCAAAAAAGCCTGAATACCAATATATAATACATTGAATTCATTAATATCACTTTTGATAAAGGTTTGTGCAAAATCTGCCTCTAATGTGCAAATATTCGCTAATCTAAAATCTATTTAGTCTGGATTTTATTATACAGAAAGGGAGGGTAGGTAGTGCAACGCCCAAGTGGGCTCAGTTAGCTTGTGAATTACTGCTACTACACTGCCCGGGAGGTCAATTTGTACCCTGTACCTTTATACTTAAGAAAAGATTGTGTGGTTTCCCATAGTGACAAATTAAATTACAATATTTTTTTTAAAAAGCAGTTCTTGTTGTTTTAGTTTGATGACCTCACTTATTCAGATTTCCAATGGACATGGGCTGACTTGGACAAATCTATACCGGATGTCATTTTCAGTTACTATTTATAGACATGTGTACAGGTCTTCCGTCGCGTTGAGGCCATTTGGTGTCTTGGTGTCAAGCTCAAGAATATATCTGGTTTCAAGTAATCTTAAATGTGCTTCCCTGTTACCCCCTCTACGGAGCGGCAGCACCATGTCTATGGCATAGTACTTGAGGCAGTTCAAGTCTCCTCTGTGGCACAGGTTGACATGTCTCACCACAGGGTAAGCTTCGTCTTTATTGTTTACCGCTCTCATGTGTTGTAGTATGCGCTTATGTACTTGTAACTTTGTGCTACCCACGTAGCATAGCCCACAAATGCATTCCAACACATAAATGACAAAATCTGATTTGCATGTCATTTTTTTAGTAATTGAGATCGGGGCCTCACTAAATGGGGACATGTAAGATGTTTTGTTTTTCCCTATGGTGCATGCCTTGCACACGGCGCACTTTAAGAAACCTTTACTTTTCTTGAGCCAGTTATCCCTGTTTACTACTTCCGGGCTACTTTTCACCAGCATGTCATTCATTGATCTGGCATGACTGTAGGTTATTGCTGGGTAATTTGCCAATGTTTTGCCTATCACCGGATCCCCCGTGATTATGGGCCAGTTCTTTCTGACAATCTTTTGTAGTTGTCTATGTTGGCGGCTATACTCAGTAATGAGTCTAGGTTGACTACCCGCACTGTTTGTCGCTGTGTTTTTTGCCTCAGTAATGCCTTCTACGCTGGGAAAGGTATTAACTTTGTTTGCCCTTAGCATTGCCTTTTGCACCAAGCTCTCTGCATAGCCCCTTTCTAGGAACCTTGTTTTGCTGTCGTTTTGTGCTATTAAACAGGCATTGTCTGTACTGCAAATTCTTCTGATCCTCAGCATCTCCCCGTAGGGGATGCTTCGGATCAGATGGTTGGGGTGCTGGCTGGACGCGTGGAGGACCGCGTTGCCCGCAGTTTCCATGCGGTGCAATTTAGACTGCAATTTACCTCCTTCCACGTATACTTCTACGTCCAAAAAATTAACCCGGTTGTCGCTGATTGTACCTGTAAAATTGAGATTCAGTTCATTGTTGTTAATATCCACAATAAATTGTTCAGCTTCTCTAGATGACCCCTTCCATATTATAAAGAGGTCATCTATGAATCTGTACCAAGACACTACTTTACTGGACATGACCTCTGCAAAGGTGGCACCCATCACCTGCTCCTCCCACAGCCCCATGTGTAAACACGAGTAACTGGGGGAGAAGCAGGCACCCATTGCCACTCCTCTCAACTGTTGGAACACTTGGTTTTGGAAAAGAAAATAATTGTTCTTTAAATACATTTCCAACATCTCCATCAACATTTTGTTGTGCTCCAACATACAGACCGATCTCTTGTTTAGGAAATGTGCGACTGCCCTTAAACCATCAACATGATTAATACTAGTATAGAGAGCAGTCACATCTAGTGTGATTAAAAGATATTCAGTTTCCCACACTATTGTTCTAATTTTCTGCAAGAAGTCCATAGTGTCTTTTATGTAGGATGGCAAGGTTTTTACAAAATCTTGAAGGAAATGATCAATGTAGCGGGACACGTTTTCAAAAGTCCCACCCCGGGCCGATATAATGGGCCTTCCCGGTGGCTTACTACTATCCTTATGGATCTTTGGAATTAGATAGAACACCGGGATTATCGGATGATTAGTTTTTAAAAAATTTCAATTCATCGCCACTCAAGAGTCCTTGACCTCTCCATGAGTATAGCTTGGTATTGAACTTTTCCCAAGACAGCTTGGTTGTTTGCCAGTCACTCCTGCTGTAACATTGCCTGTCATTTAGTTGTTTCAATGCTTCCTCCAAATAAAGATGCATTGGCCAGAGTACAATATTGCCCCCTTTGTCCGATTGCCTAATGACTACCTTGTTGTTATCTTGGAGTTTCTTCATTAGGCTGCCAAAAGAATCATTATATTTAATTGTTTTTTTGTTTTCAACCATCGTTTTTTTGTATAGTTTTTTAATTTCTGTTGTTACTAAGTCACTGAATACATCAATATATATATATATATATATATATATATATATATATATATATATATATACACAATTTGCTATTTTGTACAACTATATTTTTTACAACATTTTTTAAAAATATTTTTGGGCTTACCTGTTCAAGTATAGAAAGTCAATATTTTTCCATTCTATATTTTTTCATCAATATTTTTTACTTTTATATGTTTTTTACATCAGTATTTTGTCAGTGTACCGGCAACAGCAACCACAGCACAGCCATGTCCTCCTTTGATAATGGCAGGACATGGGTTGCTAGGCAGATGCAAGGACCGAGTCCAGGAGCTCTGTTAGAAAACATTGGCATGGTTCAGCACTGACATTCTCTTTGCACAGCACCCTCTCGGTGCCCTAATTTTAAAGGTCGGAATGTAGTTTTGATTCTATCAGATCTGCCTACAGCATTCAACACAATATCTCTCTCAGTTCTTATTCACCAACTCAGAGAGGTTGGCAGCTGTGGATGGGCCTTGGAATTGTTTCAGGCATTTTATATATATATATTGGTTGGGTCTCCTCAAAAGAATAAACCCTAAGATAATGGATTCTACAGGCCTCCGCTTTCAGCCAGACCTTTTTTGTGTTTAAAATACTTTATGTAATACAGCAATGTACAGTACAAGAATGAATATTATTAATATAATCAACAATAAGAAAAAGCATCAGGAAGTATACAGTACATCAACATTGGAATAATCATTAAAGTCTTCATCATTTTATTAGGGGGGAAGGAGTGGGAGGGGGATCATATAAAAAAGAAAAACATCATATATAGGAAAAAGAAAGCAAAATAACAGTGTTCTCATCAAGTATGATACTATGTAGAAACAAATATCATGCAATTAGAAATACAATAGTATATCAAATAAGAATAAGGAAATAGAGAGTGAAAATATTCATGGAGGTTGAAAATTTTCAGATAATGTAGCAGTTGTGGTTCAAACATCATTACCAATCAGATAAAGGAACCATAACTGTTGAACAATATGAAAGTATGAGCATTGATTAGTATACATAGCATCCAGTTTATGATGTGAACAAACGCAATCCCACCACACCGTGTATGAAAATTAAGGTGATTGCTAATTAAATATTTAATAATTACCTTTAGGGAAGGATGGGATGAAATAATTTGTTAAAGTATACCTACAAAAAGATAATGAATGTTGAAAGAGTGCTGCGTGTTAAAAATCTTCTTGATTTGGGACCAAACCTTACACCAGAAGGAGAGGGTATTAGGACAACTAAGCAGCATATGCATAAAGTCACTCATAAGAAACACGAAAGACCAGCATTGAGATGAGGCACCTGGGAAAATGTTTTTGCATTGTAAAGGGGTAAAACATAGTCAATGATAAAAGAAAAAACAGGTATGAGTAATATTAGCTGATCTAGCGGTTCTATAAACATGTGTCCAAACCTTATTCCAAAAAGAGTCATCCAGTTTCATTCCTCAATCTTTTTCCCATGGAAGTGCAGCCTTCTATTTGGTGCCAGAACAGATAGAAATTAATAATTAGGAGAAGCTCTTGGGCAAGTCTTTATGAAATTGGTAAAATCAGATGAAAGAGAAGCAGGAGAAGGAGAAAGTTGTAAAGAGAAATACATATCTAAGACAGCATTTATAAGCAATTAAAACTGATTGTAAAAAGACAGAGGACAATGATAGGTATGTCTAAATTGGGGAAAATACATTGGAGCATCATTATGAAATAATTGGTTAATTCACATAAGGCCTTTATATTTCCCAGCACACCAGAAGAATGGACATTAATACTTTCTTTAAAGAAAAAGGAAGAAGATAAACTTTTTCTACTTCTAGCCACAATGGAAAATAGGATGAGGTTAATTAAGAAGTTCAAAGAGCAGCTTGACATAAATCTAAAACTCTATGATACTGGTAGAAATCCGGGAAATGTACTCCTCTGGCTAATTTTATTTTTGTAAGAGGGCTAAAGATACTGTTGATTTCGTATTGTTGCAATAATCAGGTATTTAGTAAGCATTGAGTTGATTAAAAAAAGAAAAATTGGGATAAGAACTGGCATCATAGAAATGAAATAGAGTAAGAGAGGGGAGATCATCATTTTTATAGAATCTAAGCATCTCCACCAGGATAGAAATAGAGGATTCCAGGTATAAAGAATATTCTTGATTTTAGCAATTTATTCCTTCGAGTTAAGTTTAATGGATTCTTAGATTCAGTTTGTAAATCATCCGATGCAAGCGTTTCCTTTGATAAATCCTGACTGTTCTTTCCCTATAAGATGTGGAAGAAAAGATTCTAAGCAAGTGCTACGAGTTTATCATAGAACGCACAATTAACAGTGAAATGGGTCTATAATTCTTACAATCAGAAGTATGCTTCCTGTCCTGGTGAATAAGAAAAATTATAGCTTCCTGATATGTTCCAGAAGTTGAGTTAGACTCAATAAAGTGATGAAATAGATGATATAAATAAGGAATGAGAATATCAGAAAAGTTAAGATAAAACTCCGCTGTAAAGCCATAAGGGCCTGGTGTTTTCCATAATTTTGATACTTTCAATGCCCGGGATATTTCATCAGAAGTAAGTGTAGTATTCTGCATTTGTAATGTTATGTATTTTACATCTCCTGCTCAGCCAGTGCCTGTGCTCTGTGCTCAATAGAATGTTGGAGTCTTGATGTGCCGCGGAATGTTGGGACACAGAGAGGTGAAGTGACAGTTGGACATGGGCTGAGCAGCAGACAGGCTGCTCCTGGTGGGGCTCTCTTTCACAACTTAACTACTTGTAGTTCTGAACTATTCAACTTGTTACCTGTTTAAATAAATAATCTTTAATTACAACCTTCCTGCGTGGACCTCTTCACCACATTTTCTTGGCGGCAAGTTGGGACAAACCTACGTGAAACAAGCTGATCTCAGGAACCTGATGTACAACTTAGGACCTGAAGATGAAACAAGCTACTGAACAGACAGTCACAGGCAACAAAAAGGAAAAGAGGAGGTATCCATAGGAAAGGGGAAACTGCGTACAGGACAAGATACGAGGGGGTTATTCACAGAACAACAGCTACGTCTACATCCAAGAAAGAATTTCCTCACAGAAAAAAAAGACTACAAGATTCAAGTACATATGATGCACTACGCCTCTCAGCCCCACCAGTGTCCTCACCACTGGACAGCCTTAGCCCAGACGTTATGTGCTCATCTTATTTACTTCCCATGGACTTTGAATTTCACCACCAGTGTCACCACCACTGGACAGCCTTAGCCATGGTGTGCTCATCTGACTCACATATTTGGGACTTTGACATTTTCTTCCAGTGATTCTACCTGGATCAGCTTTCTTTGGATTTTGAATTCCCAGGCACATACTCTACGACCCTGGGAAAATGTATACATTTTGGAGCTTGGAGCATCAAAAGAATGGGTATCTTGACCAGTGATACTGCACTTACCCATGTCGTTCACTGTGAACAGTTGTCTGCTGGCTGCTGTCACGTAGAGTATTGTGTTGCTGCCTGCACTGTGTGACCTTTTCCACTTCTGTCCCGTATCTCCAGTGATTTGTCATGTTTCTTCAGAGTGATGGTTTTCGGAGGCTGCACGCTGGAGGACTTTGACAGTTGTTTTCTCGTCATCCTCTTCACACGTGCCTGCTCCTCTATCGACTTTGACTTGCTCTATCGTCTGGAGGTTTCTCCACGCTGTGCCCCAGTTTGCCTGTTTGGATTTGTCAGCTCATGAGTGGCACTTGATTTATGGTGGTATGTTTTTTGCTTGTTGCCTTTTTACTGCAGTTTGCAATTTGAGTATACGTGTCAAACTAGTCGGCTTCTGAACCTCTATCGTGTCTGCATGATGGATGAATTTTTCAACTGGCGGAAAATAAAGGGGACTTTTTTTCTGTCCTGTTTCAATCTGTGGTGAGTTTTTTCCACGTCCTTGCCTCCTCACAAAAATTTTAACAAATAAATTCAGCACTTTTGGTAACCAGGTTCTGTCAGGGCGCTCAACTGTTTATACGGGTAACTTAACATGAAACAACAATATAGCAAGTGCATCAAAAGGGTATGGAAGGGGTTGGTTACCAGACAACCCCACAGAACCCCAAGAAATTAGGTTCCTAATAACTGTAATCTGATCCTCCCTGAGCACTATACATAAATTATTCGAAAAGTTCCAAAAAGTGATATAAGAACAATTTCTGATACTCCCAAATAGATACAGCTTCCTAATAAGATTTATCAGAATATATAAGTCATAAACATAACATTATAACCACACATAAGCTGTAGCACCATCCATCCAATCTGTTCATGTGCCAGTGATACGATTCAAAAAGTCTTTTATCTTCTCATCCTTTTTTATTCATCCATTTTTAATTCTAGTCAGTTTCGAAAGAAAAACCAATTCTTCTTTATTTCGAAAAAAGCAGAAGAAGCAGCCAACACGTGTGTCATCATACACTTGTCTGTGCCAAATGACTTCCTCAGGGCTCGGCAAATGTAGTCAGTAAATCAAATAATTGAGTATAAAGGATATCCTCAGTTCATACCTCAATATAAGTCAGAACAGGAATCCTGACACCAATAATTCGTTATTCGAGATATCTTGAATTATCTTGGAAAATATGTAAATAATCCTCGCCTCTTATTGCGTAAATTGGTTATATCAAAAGCACGCGACCTCTAATCTCCATAGCAGTCAGAGCCAAATTTAGTGACCTTATTATTAACATCCCCCCGTTGTTCACGAGTACGTGATCTGGTCTGGTATATCCGTACTTCCTAATCCGAACTTCGCAATTTATGCAAAAAGAGGCGAGGATTATTTACATATTTGCTTGGAGCAAAATAAGGAGAAGGAAAAATCAGGGAGGGCTTGCCACCCCAGATATTTTAGAATACTGTAGAGCATTCCAATTTAAGAACAGTAGAATCATGCTAGGCCCATATGAAGACTACCCAATGTATATACAGAAAATGACAAATAACACCAGCCATTTCCTTTTTAAATTCAGTCACCCGAAATCCATCGAAAAGGTTAAGTTGAAGACTCTGAAGGCAGCCGCCAAATTGTGGTATTGCATTAGATCTACTGTGAATATCCCCCTCCATAGTGACAAAGCCCCAATTTGGGACTCGCCTTGCACACCAGAGTGCCTTAAAGACTCTCTTGCGACCCCCTTAAAATCAGCGGGAATAGTAGCATGGGGGCAATTGCTATATCAGAACAAAATCATGGAGTGGGAGATCCTAAATCAAATCACAAACTCTTCTCTAACCAAGTTTAAATAATATCAACTTCTAAGCTGGGCAAAGTCAATCAAGGAAACCAAAACAGGCAATGCACCTATAGAAAGAAAAATGCTGGAAAAACGCTTCAAGAAAGAGATATCATTCTGGTACTGGGCTCTCAAAGCATCAGGGGAGGAGGAATTTCGGTTACCGGAGAGAATCTGGGGGAAAGAACTGCCAACGTTGGATACAAAAAACCTATGGCAAGTATCAATGAGCAAATGCTGGTCAATTGTAACGTCTGCTTGCTGTGTTAAAAAGAAATCATTTATATACCACCCATAGAGCTTATTGGATGCCGGAAAAACTATCAAAATTCAGCGGGTCCACGGTGAAGTCCCGCCCGAAATGTGGATTACTGAAGACCAATGACCTGCATATGTTCTGGCAGTGCCCCCATCTCGATGGTTTCTGGAAGGAAGTGGGTAAGACCATAGAAGAGGTACTGGGAAAACAGCTAACCGTGAGTATTGACTTAGTCATTTTTGGGGTGATGGGTTCACCGTCAGCAGAAAATTTAACAAAACAGGAAGAAAATCTGGTGTTTCTCTTGATCCTTTTGGCTAGAAGAGAGATATGCGTAAAATGGATCATCCCAATTTCTCCGCTTCATGGTGAGTGGCTATCTTCAGTGCTTAAAACTTACAACTTAGATAAAAAGAAGAAGCCTTTTTCTAAAAAATATAGCTACTGGAAGTTATGGGAAAATCATCATATGGGTTTATATAGATTGGATGTTTGTTAATTTATCCTGTTGCCCCCTTATGTGTTTTTTATCATGTCCTATGATTAAGTGCAAGCAACAAACAAAAATGACGAAGGCCAAAAAAGAGTAGCCATAATGGCCCGCTCAACCCACTCCGAAGAGTAACCTTCCAGAATAGTAATTGGAAGTAAGGGGTCCCCTATCTTTCCCGGTTGGCTCCCGCCCATATATCACCTCTGATGGTGGGATGGTACAGATTGCACTCGAAGGGAAAATGAGGGACCCTGACATCTCCTTACTATAAATGTTGCACAATGAGGACTAAAATAAATAAATAAATAACTGTCTTGATGCATTTATCTTGCTGGG
Source organism: Lissotriton helveticus (assembly GCF_964261635.1). Taxonomy (NCBI): domain Eukaryota; kingdom Metazoa; phylum Chordata; class Amphibia; order Caudata; family Salamandridae; genus Lissotriton; species Lissotriton helveticus. The sequence goes on along the minus strand of NC_136057.1, from coordinate 1,192,715,787 downwards.
GATTATTTAGTGGGTTTTGTGAGCTGGACGCATTTTCATGGTTACGCTGTACACTTTGGGGTCGATTCCGATCCGGTAAAAGCACTCCGAATAGCTGTTCGGAGCGTATTTCCCGTACGAATCGTACCCTGCAATGTCCCCCGTACGTACGAAGAAGTACGATTCATGCCAGGAGCTGGACTCCGTACGAATCGTACAGAGACCGTACGACTCAAATCCCCGTACTAGTCTCTGTTGGAACCCGCTGTACACGACATCTGTACGGCTCACAGCTCGTTTTTACGACCCAGCAAGTACGATACGTGTCGGGTACGCCCCGTACGACCCTTTTTTTATGGGAGCTGAAAACAGCCGTAAAAGCAGAGTTCATGCCGAAACAGGTATGGAACGCCCCCCCCCCGGGTACGGTGCGTACCCCCCATGATCGCAGGGGTACGGTGCATACCCCTGTAATTATGGGGTGTACGCACCGTACCCCATGTATGCTGGGTGTACGCACCGTACCCCATGTTCGCTGGGTGTACGCACCGTACCCCATGTTCGCTGGGTGTACGGTGCGTACACCCTGCGATCGCAGGGGTATGGACCGTACCCCCGCGATCATGGGGGTACGGACCGTACAGGGTGTATGTGATTGTTTGCTTTTCTGTACGAATCGCCCTTACCTGACGTGGACCGTACAAAGCGCGTCCTGATACCCCGGTCCGGATCGTACTTGTCGGGTCGTACGGCGTGTGTACGAGTTGTAGGAGTGGGCTCCGGATGCGAATCGTACGGACGGTAATTTTACCGGATCGGAATCGACCCCTTTGTTTCCCTTCACTGGGATGCCAGGGGGTGCGAGCCCCATTTTCACACACACATTTGCCTTCTTGGGCTACATCTTGCATGTATGGGCTCTGGGTACTTACCTTAATTGGGGTCATGGTTCAATTTACTTGTGTACGTTTTACACAATATTCTTCCCTACATAGGGATGGAATTGGGTCTAGCCCCATTTCCTCCCGTACAATTGCCTACCTTGATCTACATACGGTTTTCACTCTCGCACAGGGCACTGTTGCATTGATTACAGTCCCATTTACATTTACACAGGTACCCTTTCACAGGGCACCGTTCCATGGGTCACGGTCCCATCTACATTTACACAGGTACCCTACACAGGGCACCGCTTCATGGGTCACAGTCCCATTTACATTTACACAGTTACCCTCACGTAGGCCGTCCTATGGGTGACAGTCCCATCGCTTCATGGCACTACTGTTTTCCTCTACATGAGGGTTGACATTACACGGGCTGCTATGTCAAGGGCCTTGGTCCATTCACAATGTACCTCACTCTTTTGCATTGGGGTTGAGGATGGTCATGGGTATTAGTCCCATTGGCTGTTTTTTACTTCCTATGTAATTTTCCATGATGTTACATTGATGTTTGTATACGCAAAGTTACACTCTTATCTTATTTGAATTGTCTATTTGGAAACGGGGAGGACTATAGTGATACCGTTGGCGTCTCTTCACTTCCTCTCTGTTTTCTCCGGTTAAGATTTCCTATTGATGTTCACTTCCTTTTCATCTTTGTAATCTGTACCATACACATTTGCTATTATTCTTCCGTTGTTTTCAGTCTTTCCCTTCCTGCAGTGTTCTTCTCGTTCTTCCTTGTTCAGGAGGAGATCCTTCCTTCTCTTCTCCTTGTGCTTGGGTATGTTTTCTGTTCTGTTTTTGCCGTGCCTTGTTCTTCTTTCCTTGCTTGCCTGCCTGGTCAGTGGGTGTGCGTTGGGGTTGTCTTTGGTATGTCTGTCGCTCTCTATTTCTTATTTTTTCTCTTGTGTCTCACTGTCACCTTCTTTCTATTTCATTGTTGTAGAGGATGGGTTGTTTCTATTTGCTTACTTACACTTTACCTTCTCCTCTTTGTGTTCTCCCTTCTATCTTCTCGCTCTGCTTTGCTTGCTCTTTTCCTTGACGTTCTCTCTGTCACTCCATTGTTCTTTCCTTGCTATCTGTCCTTTGTTCACTCTCGTTATATTTTTACATATATTGCATTGGTTCTGCTGTTGGAAGGAAAAGGGATCTCGAGTATCCTGCATTTGTAATGTTATGTATTTTACACCTCCTGCCCAACCGGGGCCTGTGCTCTGTGCTCAACAGAATGTTGGAGTCTTGATGGGCCTCGGAATGTTGGGACACAGAGAGCTGAAGTGACAGTTGAACATGGGCTGAGCAGCAGACAGGCTGCTCCTGGTGGGGCTCTCCTTCACAACCTATCTACTTGTTGTTCTGAACTATTTAACTTGTTACCTGTTTAAATAGATCATCTTTAATTACAACCTTCCTGTGTGGACCTCTTCACTACAGTAATCTTATCTTCTAAGGATTCAAAATCCAAATTTGAGGAAATAAAATGTCGCGTATGATATAAATAATCTTCATTATTGAGGGGCGGAGTTGGATATTCAATTGTATATAATGATTTGTAAAACTTAACAAATTCTCCCAAGATGTCCTGATGATTTTTGATTAAGGGTTCCTGTGGGGTTAGCAATGAGTCAATTATACATCTTTTCTTATTTTTAAATAATTAAATAGTAATTTGCCTGCATTATTTTTCCCACCATAATAACGCACATGTTTTCTAAGTAGAATGGAGCTGGATTCATTAGTAGATAAAGTATCAAAATGTAGTTTAGCTTTAAGTAAGTTTTGTAGATCAGAAGTTGATTTAGAAGAAAAACATTGTTGCTCAAGGGATTTGATTGTGGAAACTAATGAAGAATGTTTTTGACATGACCCTTCAATGGTATACACCCGTTACAACGCATCTTTTACTCCGCACTACCATTACAACGCGACTTTTACTCCGCATACCATTACAACGCATTGCGCTGGGGGGCGCTCTAGGATAGGGAATAAGTATAATTTACTATCCAACACCTTCCCTAGGGTCCACGGGGACTGGAGTTAGAATAGTAAATTATACTTACCACTATCCAGCACCCCAAAGCGCTATGCGTTGTAATGGTATGCGTTGTAAAAGTCGCGTTGTAACGGTATGCGGAGTAAAAGTATGCGGAGTAACATGGTACATCCCCCTTCAATTACCTAAATATGTAACCTAAAATAAAATCATGGTCAGATGCCTTTAAAGGGACTTATAATGAAGAAGGGGAAGTTGTGGTGTTATCATTGAATAAGAGAAATTCAGAAGCAAAGGATATAAAGGACGTAGAAAATTGTGCATCCTGTAATAGCGAAATATTAAATCTCCATCTATGTGAAGGAGAATGAGGAGGAACCAGATTCAAGTCTGTAGTGACCATGGCATGATCAGAAATTATAATTGGACATATATGAGACTGTGCGATGCACTGTGATAGGGATTTGGAAAGAAATATGTGATCTCACCTTGTGAGTGTACTGTATGAAGATTAATAGAATGTGTAATCTCAGGATGCAGGATAAGATAACCTCCAAGAAGCAACCAAAGCATCCTTTGAAATAGTGGCATGAAAGTGCTCGTGCTTCTCATGAGACGAGAATTCAACCGGAGATTGTCTGTCATGGAATGGGTGCATAATTTGATTACAATCACCTCCCAAAATGAAATATGAATCATGGTATTGTGTAAATGTTTTTGCAATCGAAGGCCTAAAAGTATGGTTCAGTTGTGTGAGAGCCTAAACATTCAATCCAGTTAGATTAATACTATCTATGAGTAAATTAACAATAATCCATCTGCCCATATCATATTTTTCTTGTGATAGCACAGTAACAATAAAACATGTTTTACACAAAACAAGAACTCAATTTTTCTTATTAAGTGATGGGGACATAAATACAAAACCCACCCACTTCCGCTTGTTTTAAAGCTTCATATTCAGTAAGGTGAGTTTCTTGGAGGAGAACTAGATCAGACTTAGATTTGCCTAAATGGGATAATACCCTTTGACATTTGAAGGGATTAATAAGACTTTCATAATTCCAAGAGATTACTCTGAATCATGCAAAATATGTAAAGAATAAACTTACTGTGAAGAGTCGTACAAATAAGGAAATTACAATATAGCTCAAGAACAATATAAAGGACGAAAAAACAATGAAGAAAGGAAGTGAGTAGCCAGAAGACGAAAAGGTAACAAGGGGAGAAAGAAAGAGGAGGGTAACGAGTGGAAGCAAAGGACAAGAATAAGAAACAGTACATGCCTAAAAAAGACGAAAATGGGGTGGTAACAACACATCCGAAAAAGGGAGATTATGCGTCACATCAGGATGATATACAATCAGGAGGGAAATCGTACAACCCAAACATATATGGCAAATCTCTAAGGATAGAAAGAAATAAAAGTCAAAAGGATTAGAAGAACTTTATACGATGAGCTAGAACCCTATTACAACATTCATGACTGTTCTAATAATATTGCAAGAATACAATAAAACATGAAAAACCACATCAGAAAAGATCATCAGCATGTAGAAGGACCATCTGTATCCATGCTATCCAATTTATGAGCATTTATAAACTTTTTAAGTTCAGCTGGGTCATCGAATTACGTGGTATTGTTTTGATAAGTCACATTGAAAATGCAAGGATGGTAAAGACCGTAACGAGTAGCCAAAGATCATAAGGCAGGTCAGAGACTGAGAAATTCTTTTCAACGGGCGGCAGTGGCACTAGAGACATCTTGTGACAGTAAAATTCTTCTACCAGACCAAATGAGTTATTGTTTAGACTTGGCAGCAGTAAGAACTTTCAATAAATCAGTACATTACAGGAATAGGATTAAAACTCATCTTGGTTTGACAGATGACACTGAACAAGAGAGGCTTGAGCTCTTTGGATTTTTAGCGAGGTGGAAGAATGTAAGTACAACACCTTTTAGAAAAAGAAAGTAAAGAAGGAGACAGGGTCAGTGCCCTCTACCCCCTCAGGAAGACATAAATGCAGAGATCATTCCGCTTTTTCCTGTTCTCCATATCTTCTGGATACTTCTTTAGTTGAAGCACTTACTTTTCTAGACGTGTGATTTTATTTGTTTTATCAAGCAAGTCCACAATCTGCATTTCCACCAAAGATAGACGGTTTTCTAAAAGAGTACTTTTCGCATCTAGATGTTGCATATGTCTGTTGGTCTCCTCAACCTTAAAGACGCAGGGTTTGTATTTCGTCCAACACTATTTCTAGAGAGATGGGAGATGGAGATTTTTGGGGTGAAGGAGGATCATGTTTTAAGTGCTTAGTAGCTGAAGAGGATAACTGTGCTTTGTTCAAGGAAGTCAACATGGACAAAGCATGAGGAGGAGTAGAATTTGCCATTTCACCAGAAGAAATAAGTTTATCCATTGATAAGTTCTTATGTGTTTAACATAGACTTGAAGTAGAAGTAGATTGTGATTTAGGTGTAAAAACAAACTGCGCTTTTCTAATTGACCCACGCAAGATAATAACTCAAACAGGACACCACTGTTGCAGTAGGTTTCAGCTTGATATATTGAGAAGAACAACCACTCCAAAAGTTGCCATCAGATATAGGATACTTTATACCTATATATAGTACAAGCGCAGACTGACCCTTTAGAACCATGTCATGGTGACGCTCTAAAGAAAGAGTAGAAGCAAAACTCCAGCAGAATGTATCATATTGAAGAAGAAATATCTCTGCAACTAAAGAGAGCAAAAAAATGTTGTGTGCAATCGAAACGGTGGGTGCAGCAAAAAACTATAGAGACATTGAAACAAATTTTCTTTGAAGTGTTATCTGAATTGAAAAGTTTGTAATACCAAGACAATAGTCCGGTTACCACAACAAGATGCTGTAAATAATATGGATCCGTTAAAGTTATAGCATTTTTGCTGGTTTTTAAAGAGGCCAAGGAAGCAAATTTCCAGGTGAATGTAGCATCTTGAAGAAGCAAATACCAGGGTAAGCTATAAATTAGGGACTTTCCTTTATACATTGCGCACCATTCGGACAGGGTTCTGTGGCTGAGGAGAATCCAAAATGGTGGCTGCCCTTGAGGCTGCAGTTTCAACAGCAAAACAGAAGAGAGGAAATACTTCAGACTGAAGAAATCCTGTGTTGTTTGGCTGGCACTCAGATGCTTAAGTCTCCTTGGAAAAGGATTATGAAAACATAAAAAAGCGCCCGTAAGTCCTCTCTCTGGCAGAGCTCCAGACTCAGGTGGTCATCTTAGGTGGCACTGAAGCCACACCCCTCAAGCCTGATATCTTTTAATGTTTATATATCTCCTTTAATAACTTTCATTAGTTACTTTGGTATTGCACCCCCCATCATATGCTGACGATAATCAGTTGACCCTGTGATTAGACAATTCTTTTTGCTCTATGCTCAATTTTAAAAACTGTTACTTAAGTATGGTCCGCTGGATGGGGCGCAGTTCCCTCAAAAGTAATACTGACAAGATGGAGATACTCCTATTCTGTGAGAATAAATTATTCTCTCCTCAGCAGGAGTGGCCTGACAATCTTCCACCTCATCCTCCACCGCTAAGTAGCTCACAATCTAGGTATCACATTTGATTCCTCACTTTCCTTTCATTCTCAAGTTATATCAGTCTCCGATACTTGCTTTTCATTGTTCAAATCATTAAAGGAATGTTCTTAATACCTCTTCTGACAGCAAGGAAAACAGTAGTCCTTGCACTTATTACTTCAATGTAGGACTGGTGTACCAACCTGTATTTAGAAATTACGAAACACTTGCTACACAAACTTCAAAATTCTGTAGTCAGATTAGTTCTGAAGCTTCCACATAATGGTTTAGTCTCTAAGGGACTTAGGGAGCTGTATTGGCTTCCTGTCTGTAAATATTTCTCTTTCAAGACTGAGTTTAGTTTTTAGAGCCTTTTATGGTTTAGGCCCTAAATAGATCTCTGATCCTTTTCAACATTACAAGATGTCAAGAACCTTGAAATCCTCTAACTTGAATCTGCTATCCATTTCTACTTTTATGTGCAAAACGAATGGAGGTACATTTTTCACATTGTTGGGTTCTAAAGTATGGAATCAGCTCCCTGTACCATTCAGATGTATAGATAATGAAACGGATTTTGAGAAGCATCTTAAAACCTAGCTTTTTTATTTATCGGATGATTTTTGCAGACGTCTTTCTGATTGATTTTAATGTTCACCTTCCTCCTCTCTGTCCCTTAATGTTGCTTCTTTCATTGTAGTTACTTTTGTTTGTGAGTTAGTCCCAGCATGCTCTATTTTGAGTGGTAGAACGCTCTATAAATACCTCTGATACCATTCATAGGTGGGTATTGTAAAGGGTGGCCTTTTCAATTCAAGGCAGGCCTTCTGATTCCTAGTTTACCTCCTTTATTACATGTCCCTAGCTGGCAAAGAAAAATATTTAAATATTCCCCAAACACTGCGTGAAAAATCCCACACCACTCATGGAAGCAAATTAAAGTGCTGAACTGACACGAAACAGTAAATATAATAGGGCGCCTAGGCTATGGTTCAAGGGCCCTCACAATTTGGAGGCATGCCAAAGTCTAAATGACCCTCACAAACTTGTTTTAGCCATATGCTAATTGTGCATTATCTAACTTCCATATATTAAATATAGTTCTTGTGTATCTCTCCATGCCTCTATTAAGTGTCTCTCTCAGGCAAGTGATGACACAAAGCAGCCATCAACATTACTTTGCACTAGTAACTGTAGGAAAGACGCCGCTAGCCTCATTCATATCTGTCTATGAAGCACTACAAGAAGATGGCATCAATCACAACTCAAGATGGAAGAGGTGGAGGTGTAGTCGAGTTGGCCACGTTTTGTGTTCAGCCTGGAAGTGGAGTCTTCTGTTACATTCAGTCTTCAATAAAGAGCGGAGAGAAGATTGATGCAGAATGAAGGTTCTTTATTATAAGTCCTTCACAGCAAACACGAAGCACGTCAGCCAGGAACAGAAGTCAGGCAGTAACTGACAACAGGTAGAACACTAAACGTAGAACCCTCAATACATTCTAGGCAATAGAGACAATTGGTGAATACAGATGGTCTATAACTCTAAACCATAGATACCACACATCTCCCTTCCCCAAAACAAAAACAAAAACAAAATTAAAGATAAAAGTCCTTGAGATAAGCAGGAATACAGGTGTTGCGAGTACTCCGTCTGAGAACAGGTGGAAGATCAACTTGAGCAGAATTGATTTTTGGAACAGAGTTAGAAGAATCAGAAATGATATTTGAGGCAGAACAATCTGGTAAAATATTAAAGGTACAATTATCATCAATGACATCAGGAAGCGAACATTGGTCTGACCGTAGGGAAGAAGGACCAATTGGACCAGGGCGTTCCAAATTCTCAGCTCCAGAAATGAAGTAAGAATCTTCTTGAGAGGAAGACGTGGAGGGCTGCAAATCCGGAGATAAACAAACTGAAAGATTGCTGTCCTTCAAGCCTTTGCAGTCTTTGGAAACATGAGGATTGACAACCACCACATTTCTTTTGCTCCACCATTTCCCATTTGAAAGTAATACAGCATTCTTAGAAACTCCGATAACTTTTGAAGCAGGATAGAACTTAGATGTCTGACTACTGTTTTTCAAAGGTCTTTTGACTTTGACCGAGTCACCCACCTTGAAGGGAACAATTTTGGTTTTAAACTTATCATCATAAGCAACTTTCATTTTGTTTTGCATAGCAACAACTTTGTCACGAACGTGATCAACATTAGGTAATTTTCCATCAACTTTTGTCTTGTCAAGGACCCAAGGAGGACTAAGTTTGGAAGAACCAAAACGTTTCTTTAACAAGACAAAAGGGGTAACACCAGTCGTGGAGTGAGGCGTGTTATGATAACTCCACAACCTTTCTTTGACAGCTTTAGAAACCTCCAAATTTTGCATGCAGGCTAGTTGGATGGTGTCTTTTAACATTTTGTTAACCCTTTCAACCATGCCATTTCCTTGTGGGCTGTACAGAGCAACAGTTAAGTGTTTGATGTCAAGATTAGATAAAAAAATTTGGGTAACATGGGATTTGAACTGAACACCATTGTCAGAAACTAGACATTTGGGAATCCCTTCTCTATGAAAAAGGTCATCCAAAAAATCAATAACACCAACAGTGGAGGGATCAGACATGAACCTACACTCAACCCACTTAGAAAAATAATCCACAATGACTAAAGCAAACCTTAAATGAGGCTTTAAATTATACATGGGACGAATAAAGTCAATGCCCAGTTTCTCCCAGGGACCCTGAGGATAAGGAACAGGACGAAGAGGGGTATTCCGCAGCTTGAGCGATTTGTCAGCTTCAAAACAACAAGAACACCTACCCACAAAGTTTTCAAGATTGATGCAGAATGAAGGTTCTTTATTATAAGTCCTTCACAGCAAACACGAAGCACGTCAGCCAGGAACAGAAGTCAGGCAGTAACTGACAACAGGTAGAACACTAAACGTAGAACCCTCAATACATTCTAGGCAATAGAGACAATTGGTGAATACAGATGGTCTATAACTCTAAACCATAGATACCACATCTTCTTTTTGCAATACAAGCCTGATAGTGTGCCAGGTTTACTGAAGATCATTTATACACTTTATCAGAGTTGAAAGACTCTCCTCTCTTCTTTAACTGAGTCTACCTAAAGTAGCTTGAATCTCAGGTAGCATGCCTTTGTGTCTATCATACAATGGTTTGCATAACTAGGGGTCCATTAGGATGGCGGACGGATCGCCACCGCAATGCAGGTGGTGGCGATCTGTCCGCCATCCTTACCCGTCCGCCTCCTTTCTTCCCCCCACCATATTACAATGGCGGGGGGACCGTGGCGGAGGGGAAGACCGTCCGCCGCTTTTCCGCCTCGGTTGCCTTTCGACCGTGGCGGAAAAGGCCTGATATGGTGGCGGTGTCTATCAGACACTGCCAGCCATATTAGGATGGCCTGGGAGGAATGGCTTTCCGTGGCGGCAATGCTGCCATGAAAAGGCATACGGTTCCTGCTTTGGGGGCCCGTTGCGGGCCCCCAGGGTTAAGGGGGGTCGGGGGTGCACATGGGGGGTACCTATGGTACCCCCCTGCGGTTCACAGCACAACATGGCAGGCATCGCGCGGTGCCTGTCATGTTGTGCTGTGAAACGCACAACAAGCATTTTTCACATTGCGGCGGCTGGTGATTTAAGCACCGTGCGCCGCAATGTTAAAAATGTGGGATGCATTCATTGGTAAGGCATGATATGATTGTTTTCCAATATGGTTTCTTGGGTTTGCAATCTCCCTTCCCACCCTGCCTCACCTCCCTGACAACCTAAGCTTCTCGACTCTATTTCTGCCGGGGTTCATTATGAATACCCCATAGTTGAGGTATATGTTCTGGTTGGTAGCATTTAGTCACTATTTCTACTAGGGAAAGCACCATTATTTTGGGATTTGAATCACCCCTTTAACCTTTTGAGTGTTAAAAAATTGGGCATGTCCAATCTCGGTACATATAGAGAGTGTAACACAGCCTCGGTCAAGAATCTAGGAAAGCCAAATTAATAACTATGTGTGTGGGGGGGTGAAGGGGAGTGGGGTTATATAACACTCACCTTGCAAACTGGCTGAGACAGACAAACAATGTTCATTTGAAGAACACTGTGCCATGAACACCGGCACCCATTGTCTGTTTGGGGACTTTAGAGCAAGTGTTTTTAAACTCTGTTAGACACATACATATTGCTTCTGTTCATCTGAACAACATTTCCCAGAATCTAAGAGGAGTTAAAACAGTAGATATACACTTAAATTATTAGAGTGTGCATATGTGTGTGTGTGTGTTTTGGGAAGGTTGCTTGTGTGTGTATTTATTTTTGAATGATGTCTGTCTCTTTCCACTGAATTCCCTGTGCATGTACGAACATACTGTACTGAACATTTAACTGATATGGCAACGCTTAAAAGGACCCATGGAATTAGCATTCGTTCAATTACTTATCATTCAGTGTAAAAAGATTTAACATTCTTTCCAAGCTCATTCCCTGTTAAGACTGTTCACGTCAGCAGGTTGCTGCTGTAGACATGCTCTTTCTTGTTTGGAATTACATTCGCTTTTCAGTGGCAAGTGGCACCAGGTTCTCCCACCCTTTTAATAGATTGCTGGCATATATTGGCTTACAGAATAAGGTCATCCATTCTATTGATAGTCCCTGGAAACACCACATATGACTACTTTATACATATTTTAAGGATGTGAACTTCTTTAACAACCCAAACTAATGTAGTGTTATGTTTATTCTTTGAGCGCACATGTGCAAAACATTTTGGCGCTATATAGAAAAAGCCCAACAAAAACCGCTTGCTAAATAAATAAAAACAACAGTAAACATTTTAATCTAGTTAAACACACATGTCAAATGTACAGTTAAAACAAGCTAATGCCACAGACACCTATGTTGGGCCATGCATGCGCCATTGGATACCTAAAGTTTGTACATGAAAGTAAAAACAGGACTGGTACAGGTAAGCAAAATAACATTATCAGACAAAATATTAGAAGCTGAAAGTGCTGAGGAAACTATGGGGGATATGTACAAGGAATTGGCCGAGAGAAGCGTTAGCCTTCCTGGCTTAACGCCTCTCTCCGCCACTTCTGAAACTCAAGGCTGCACCATATTTACAATGATATGATGCAGCCTTTCTTTTCCCCCTGCGATGGTGCTACACTTAGCAGTGTAGTGCCAACTCAGGCACCCTTGCACCATAGTGCAGGGGAGGATTGGTCATGTGTAGGAAGGTGTCCCTTCCTGCACATAAAGAATCCTGAAATGCCATTTAGTCACTTTCGTGTGTGCTGCATACAAGATTTGTTTATGTACAGGAAGGGGGATCTTCCTATACATAAACAATCCATGACATTTAGCTTTTTCCATGGGTGCTGCACAAGGCAGCACCCATGGAAAAAAGCAAAAACGAGTAAAAATAATGCATTTCTCCTTGCTTCCCCAACTTAAGACCAGGTTTTCCTGGTATTAATTTTGGCGCTCCCTCCTATGTACTCCACCCTTGTACGTAGGGGGCAACGTAAAAAAACAATGGTTGTTGCGATGGAACACCCACAGCAACACCCACTGCCCATCCCTTTCACGCTAACCATAGCGTGAAGGGGCTTCTTATTTACAAGGTAGTATTAAGCCATCTTAAGTGGCCTTGTAAATACGGCCAAGCCCCTATCGCCACCACAATGTTGATAAAAGTGACGTTGTGGTGGCAATAGGGGCTTGTACATATGCCCTATGATATCTTTTTTGTGAATAACATATACTTTGTTTACAGAAATCTTTTCGAGCCTATATGCTCTTGGAAAACACTCTTTTATAATGCTTAATGCTCTAATATTTCTAAGGACCAAAAATCATATGTCATTATTACCTAACTTAAGATCACTTAACGCCTTAACCGCGGTGGTTTTCTGCCGCGGTGCGGGCGTTCTGAAGAGTGGGCGGGCTTTGTCGGCCGTTGGCCGACGGCAGCACTAGGGAGGTAGTGTTGCCTTCGGCCAACAGCCGACGGCAGCACGCAAGGGGTTAATTTAACGACCTCAGAAACAAGAAAGACTAAGGACTTCATTTACAGCCTGGTGGAAGCCCCCTACCACGACAGACCCGCCACATTTAAAGGATCTCTGTGAGGGAAGTTGATCTGCAGCTGGAATTCTATTTTGCTTTTCAGCATCAAACTCTCAAAGCAAGTATTTTCACTAAAGTGCACAATATGAATGACTGAATTGCTGGAAGTTTTCTACTTAAGTGTCAGGAACATTTTCAAATTTTTCTGTCGAATCAGCTATTTTGACAATGTGGTCCTTTCGCTGATAGACCATTGAGTGAAAGTTATGTGCTGTTGAAACCGATTGAGATTGCACCAGAACAAATGCAGCAATTTCCCCTATCTCTAAAAGGAGCACGAGAAGAACCTGAAAGTAGGTGGACTGGGCTTCCACCAACCTCTAATTGACTCAGTGAGTTTTCCCTGCAGGATTTTCAACTTGTAACCCTTAGACCACTGCAGGTGTTAGTGAGCATTAACTCACTGAGTCATCTTGCTGGCACAGCCACAACAATTTCTGAAAATTCAAACAAGGGCTTGACTTGATGAAAGAATAAAATCCAAAGTAATGACTTTAAGTCTTTAATTGTGAACTGAGAACAATGAAGTATGAATACAGAGGAAAGAGCTGAGTCAGAAATGTCACTATTAGCTGTTGTTTCTGCCATATTTACATTTTGACCTTGTAATTCGGAGAATAAAGAGCAGTGACATGATTTTGTGAATCATTGCCCCCCAACAGAGATATCTTTAACATTACATCAGAGGGGAATGGCATTACTGCACATCACATTTCTTTATTGTTTTGAGTTCTGGTAATACATGAGAAGGTTTCTAATGGTGCTTTGCAGAAGCATGTCCTTTGATACAATTAATGAACAGCACTCTGCTGCTTTTTGGTTGCATTTGTGCAATAGCAATACCACATACATGCATACTTTTACTGCTCCACGTATTTTCTCCTAAAATGAAAATTATGGAACTGGTATGTGTTTACACAAAAGGCTTCATGATTTTTTTAAAAATCCTGTTATTATGAGGTAACAAAAAGTACCATAAATACTAAGGCACTATAACATGAGCAGCGAACCATAAAACATGGTAGCACACTGGAGATATGAGAACCATACTATCATTAATAACATCACTTTAATAGTGAGTAAACATTAAATGCCTCTGCTCATAAACTTAAGACTGTACTAACAACAGCTTCAATGTGGTGGTTTTAAGCAATGCACACTAGCAGCAGTAGGAAGACATTAACATATTAACCTTATCACAAGTATACAAAAAGATCTTTCATTCACTTTTTTATAGAACAAAAAAGATTGGGAGCTTAGTAAAAGCGGAAGGTGTGAGGGAGAGGGCAGGGTTAGGGTTTCCCAGCAATGGGTGAGATACTGAGTTGTTTGGTCAATGTTTGCCCAGTCCTTACTTGCTCATCCTCAGCCCCAGCTCTCCTTACCCTGATTGCTAAAGCATGAACATAAGGGATCCTCTAGTTAAACCCCGAACATTTTCTGAACCTCCTGGCTTCCTGTAACCCTGGATTGGCCCAGTTTCACAGGGACTACCCACATACAGCCTTTAAATGTCACCAACATGCAGACTTTGTTTCCTATATGAGGGGACTGACAGTGACCACCTCAGGCTTCCTGTCCTATACAAACTGCTTCTGTAACCTTCCCAGGCACAGTGGCGGCAGCCACAAACAAAGGGTGGTGAGGCAGGTGGAGGGATGGCGGATGTAGTCACGTGGGGGATCATGCATGGGGGGTTAGTATATTTTAAATAAAGACTTTACCTGAATCCACCAGCCACCTCTGTCATCGTGTCATGCCTCCTATACTCTTCCAGGTCCCAACAGCCCCTGGGACAGACTCCCATCCAATCCTCTTGCTGCAGAGCAGTATGGGGATTAGCCTGAGTGGGCTGGAAAGACACTGCCTCCGACCAGGGAGTCTGTGGGGTTTCAATGAAGCCGGACGGGAGAAACCTAGGTGCGCATGTGTGTTTTGGCTGTCCTGAGATGGCCGCCCAAACACATGTGTGCACTTAGGGAGTGCACATAGCACACCTCCTCCCCTCTCCCAAGCTTCAGCCCCACACGTCCCTACAGTACTGGCTCAGAGCCGGCAAATGAAAAATAAAATGATGCTAGATCATCATTTTATTTTTCATTTTTTGGCTCTGAGCCAGGCAGTGGGGTGACGTTCCTCCGCCGTTGCGGAGGAGCCGCTGCTGCCCATAGACAGTCTCCCCCAGTAGTTCAAGACAGACTCCTGTTTGTTGATTTCTCCTGGCAGAATTATTAGGTAGTCACTTGGGTATGGACTTCCAGTTGATTCATCCTCTTGGAAGGCTGGCATGATGATATAATCAAAATCACCAGGCAGAGAAGAACAAGAATGCCCAGAGAAGATGGTGCTTTACCTTATTTAATAGAAAACATACCATAAGAGTTATTGAGGCATCCCTCCCTTTTTGTAAGTGAATTTGTAATTTAAATACGGATCGAAAGGCTGCAAAGAGAATTCATTTATCGCAAAAATATAAGTGCCTGTCCTTATATAGCCAGTCTATGCTGCTCATGCAACATGCAAAATGCATCCCCACAGCAAACGTATCAGCACCAACATTGCTCGGAGGTTTGCTATTGTAGCTGTGCTAGTTTGAATGGAACTGCAGCTGGCCACATCACTCGCTGAGTGACACATATTACACGGCAATATTGGATAGATTTCTAGTGTTGCTCCTTTGCTGGTAAGGTTGAAACTATTTCGTTCTGGAAGGGTTTCCATAGGAAAGCACAGGTGGCCTCACCTTTGCTATTACACCAGGGGAGCTGAGGCAAGAGAAGGAGGAGTACAAGGATCCAGCACGTAAGTTTGAGCTTCTTTAGCAGTCAGTGTTCAATTCCACCCACCCATCTCATGATTGAGGTATTGTTTGCTTCTATTTTTTTTTTAGTTATTTCAAAGATGCAAGGCAGAGTTAGGAACTCATTTACTGTTTTTATGTACCATGTGCATGGTGGAGTACTTAGTACTGCCTTGGTGAGGGTACTTTAACGCTGGATTTAAAGATGTCCGCTGGTGCAGCAGATATCTCTTGCATAGGCAGTAACCACCTGTCAATGCTTTGAAAGTTTGAAGGATGACATCATCAATATTACGGAGCCATACATGGCAAGCTTTTACTATTAGTATTTTTTCAAAAATAAAATCCGAAAGCAGGATTTTCTTTTTGAAAATAAGAGAACAAGGATCTCTAGATAGGTTTAGAGTACCCTCCCTGCCAAACTCTAAATCAGAACAGTTGATAGTGATCCTGAAACCTTATGCAACTACAAAGGCAGTAGATCTTGGAGGCAAGAAGGCCTTTTCTCAGGCTACTGTGAGCTATTATGACAGGTCCTGAGATGATGCGACAACACCCCTTAATCCCTCAAAGAACAGTTGGAACCCTGAGCAACTATTGGTACTGGCCTTCATTGTGCCCCCACTTGTTAGCAGCTCGATGCTAAAAGGGTAGTCTCCCCTTCTTATTGTAATTAGCTGTAAAGAAATGTAAGTGCTATTGATTTGGTTACCAATAGAACAGCTCTAGCTGTGTAAGGAATGGGTGTCAGCAGTTCGCTGAGCTCAATACTGTCAGAAACAATTGTGTCATCAGCTCTGCCTGTTTCACACGTATTCTAAAAGAGTTAGGGGTAAGAATGCTGTGCCTTCTACTGTTTGTTAGTACACCAGCACAAATGAACGTTCATGGTTCATTTCATTTTTAGGTGGTATTCTATAAATATTTGTAGTTAAATTAAAACTAACACAGGACTATAGAAACAACTTTTCTGTTGTTTCACTATTGCAACTGTCAACTGTTTAAAAATGTGGATTGACTTCTTCTGGGCTAGACAACGAAATTACCCTCTCAGGTATATTTCAGGTGCAGCAAACAATGGGATGCCCATGTCTTTGTAGAACATCTATGTGGTACCACTCTTTAACCCAAGGGAATTTTCCTTGCTAGGTGGATGGAGGATCTATTTATTGTTCAGGACATTGCAGAGCTTGTGATTAGCGAAGTTTCAAGTTTGTACTTGAGAATAGCAGTGATGCATCATGTATGCAAATAGCTGATTCTGGAACCTTAATAAAAGTTCGGCTGACGAAGCCACAGAGGTCTGTGCTCTTTTCTTGCCGAGGGAAACCGGGTAATTAGGGAAGAGTTCTGCTGTATATATATATATATATGTATATATATATATATATATATAGAACACCAATGCTGACCACGAAAGTAATCAGCGGGACACATGCTCCGGGCTCATATGAAGGAATTTATTGGCAAAATTGCAGTCGCTTCCTGAAGTGTGTGAAGAATAGTGGCAGACGCGTTTCTGGCCCCAATGGCCGTCCTCAGTGCCAACTCCACAAGTAAAACAAAGTTCCCAGCGCCTTAGAGATTGCCTCAATATCCGCAAGCTCTTGGCTCCTCCTCCTCCAGGTGAGTTCAATTAAAGCGTTGCACCTCCCAGGCGCACTGCCTGATGGAACTTGCAGTCCACGAGGTCCCGTATACACAGTGTATGGGACAACAGACTCACTTTCGTGCCCCCAATTGCTTGGCGTTTACTGCATTGTCCACCGCAGCGATCCTGGGCACATTATTCCGGCCATACCTTCACACGAGCCCTTGTCAGGCAGCGCAATGCCGCCTCCTCTCTCCCCTTCGCGCAGACACACACCAGCTGGCAAGTACCTCTGCTTGGGGGGGGGGCGCCGCGCTGTGTTTCTCACACCATACCACCAGTTTAGCTGATCACGCGGAGCTCCAGACCGAGAGGGCGTGCCCCTGCCGGTAACAGCCATCCCCGGCTACACATAGAACACCAATGCTGACCACGAAAGTAATCAGCGGGACACATGCTCCGGGCTCATATGAAGGAATTTATTGGCAAAATTGCAGTCGCTTCTTGAAGTGTGTGAAGAATAGTGGCAGACGCGTTTCTGGCCCCAATGGCCGTCCTCAGTGCCAACTCCACAAGTAAAACAAAGTTCCCAGCGCCTTAGAGATTGCCTCCATATCCGCAAGCTCTTGGCTCCTCCTCCTCCAGGTGAGTTCAATTAAAGCGTTGCACCTCCCAGGCGCACTGCCTGATGGAACTTGCAGTCCACGAGGTCCCGTATACAGAGTGTATGGGACAACAGACTCACTTTCGTGCCCCCAATTGCTTGGCGTTTACTGCATTGTCCACCGCAGCGATCCTGGGCACATTATTCCGGCCATACCTTCACACGAGCCCTTGTCAGGCAGCGCAATGCCGCCTCCTCTCTCCCCTTCGCGCAGACACACACCAGCTGGCAAGTACCTCTGCTTGGGGGGGGGCGCCGCTCTGTGTTTCTCACACCATACCACCAGTTCAGCTGATCACGCGGAGCTCCAGACCGAGAGGGCGTGCCCCTGCCGGTAACAGCCATCCCCGGCTACACATAGAACACCAATGCTGACCACGAAAGTAATCAGCGGGACACATGCTCCGGGCTCATATGAAGGAATTTATTGGCAAAATTGCAGTCGCTTCCTGAAGTGTGTGAAGAATAGTGGCAGACGCGTTTCCGGCCCCAATGGCCGTCCTCAGTGCCAACTCCACAAGTAAAACAAAGTTCCCAGCGCCTTAGAGATTGCCTCAATATCCGCAAGCTCTTGGCCCCTCCTCCTCCAGGTGAGTTCAATTAAAGCGTTGCACCTCCCAGGCGCACTGCCTGATGGAACTTGCAGTCCACGAGGTCCCGTATACACAGTGTATGGGACAACAGACTCACTTTCGTGCCCCCAATTGCTTGGCGTTTACTGCATTGTCCACCGCAGCGATCCTGGGCACATTATTCCGGCCATACCTTCACACGAGCCCTTGTCAGGCAGCGCAATGCCGCCTCCTCTCTCCCCTTCGCGCAGACACACACCAGCTGGCAAGTACCTCTGCTTGGGGGGGGCGCCGCGCTGTGTTTCTCACACCATACCACCAGTTCAGCTGATCACACGGAGCTCCAGACCGAGAGGGCGTGCCCCTGCCGGTAACAGCCATCCCCGGCTACACATAGAACACCAATGCTGACCACGAAAGTAATCAGCGGGACACATGCTCCGGGCTCATATGAAGGAATTTATTGGCAAAATTGCAGTCGCTTCCTGAAGTGTGTGAAGAATAGTGGCAGACGCGTTTCTGGCCCCAATGGCCGTCCTCAGTGCCAACTCCACAAGTAAAACAAAGTTCCCAGCGCCTTAGAGATTGCCTCAATATCCGTAAGCTCTTGGCTCCTCCTCCTCCAGGTGAGTTCAATTAAAGCGTTGCACCTCCCAGGCGCACTGCCTGATGGAACTTGCAGTCCACGAGGTCCCGTATACACAGTGTATGGGACAACAGACTCACTTTCGTGCCCCCAATTGCTTGGCGTTTATTGCATTGTCCACCGCAGTGATCCTGGGCACATTATTCTGGCCATACCTTCACACAAGCCCTTGTCAGGCAGCGCAATGCCGCCTCCTCTCTCCCCTTCGTGCAGACACACACCAGCTGGCAAGTACCTCTGCTTGGGGGGGGCGCCGCGCTGTGTTTCTCACACCATACCACCAGTTCAGCTGATCACGCGGAGCTCCAGACCGAGAGGGCGTGCCCCTGCCGGTAACAGCCCTCCCCGGCTACACATAGAACACCAATGCTGACCACGAAAGTAATCAGCGGGACACATGCTCCGGGCTCATATGAAGGAATTTATTGGCAAAATTGCAGTCGCTTCCTGAAGTGTGTGAAGAATAGTGGCAGACGCGTTTCTGGCCCCAATGGCCGTCCTCAGTGCCAACTCCACAAGTAAAACAAAGTTCCCAGCGCCTTAGAGATTATATATATATATTTGTAGAGTGCAAGATCACACCAAGTTTTAACAGATGAGAGTTTTTTGTTGTTGTAAGCCACCTCAATGATACTCATTTTATAAACATTTGAAGGATGAAAGACTGTGTGGTATTGGTTCCACTGGAGCCATAGAGATCAACAAACACCTTAAGCCCACTCCCGAGGGACCAGGACTGGACCACTTGGCAGGGTAGACTTACAGATGGCAGAGATCGGGCGCAGGTGCAAGATTGTTGGAACCTTCTGTCCCTGAGGCTCAAGTCAGGAGGCCAGCCAATTTGCCCTTGGAGTCACTCTGGGGTTCTGAGTTCAAGAGATGTAGATCTAGTCCTTTTCCCATAGGCATGAGGGCAGCAGGTAGCAGTTCAGCAGCACAAAGAAGAAGTACAGAAGACATTAGTCAAGCAGAGTGCAGTCTAGCAGAGTGTCGGTTCTTCAGCAGCACAGCATTCCTTCATCCTAGCAGGGTACCCACAGGTCCAGAAGTGTACTGAAGTGGTGGTGTATGAGGTCTTGCATTTATACCCCATTTGCTATTGAGGAGGGGAAAGACTGTCCTGGCTCCAGACTGACTCTATGGGGTGTGGATGCAGGACACAGGTTATTCAGGTATAAGTGGAGATGTGCCAAATCCTCCCTCCCTTCTTGCCAGTGATGGCCCATCCAAACACACCTAAGTTCTCTATTGTGTGTGGATGTCTAGCAGGAATACACAAAGCCCAATTATCAGGTGCACCCAGCCATGTGATCAGAGACAGCCTAGAGGTGCCACATGGCTTAGACAGGAAAGTGAGCTAAAGAACGATGATTTATTCAACTCAGATCTTTGACTGGGGTGAGTGTCTGAAACATTTCAGAGCTCCGTCCATCATCTCCTTATGTTTCCTTTGTTCACATTAAGTTGTCAGGGTATGCTCAGACGTGGTTGTCTTGTTCACTTTGTCACTGGATTCAAGTTATCCTGAAACCGGTGAGTGCACGTGGGGAAAAAAACATACGTGTATTAAAACTGACCTCACACACAGCAAGCTGTGTCATGCTTCATCATAGGGCTGCTAACACACCTCCGTGCAGACCAACGCTGGAGGTGGAGTAATGGGGAGGGGGGAGACAATTCAACACAAAATAGACAATAATGGGGGATCACAGGTGAGAAATGTGCAGAAAAACGTGATCTAAAAACTGGTTCGAAGGAGTCCCTTTTATATTTTAATACTGGGTAACCTATCCAGAATAAAATATGGTCACAACAGGACCAGTGGATGATGGACTGAGGAGCTTATAATGCGACAGCAGTCCCTCCACTCTGCAAAATCGTCAACATGTTTCAACTGGCCAAATTTACTACCCCGGCTTTCATCAGGACTCCCACCAATATTATCCCCTGGGTGCTAACCCTACCACATTAAAATCCAGGGGTACAGGATAGACACCCTTCTGAGTAGCTGCACAGGTTAAATGTGGGAGAGCCCCTTGCTCTCCATGAGGAACCTGTAACAGAATCAAATAAAAACATGTGAAGTGTCAAGTGCAGTGCCCTCAGTGCAGCACATAATACCAACTGAAAATGTATGTAAGCCCCCCCCTCACACACACAGTCTTCATTCAAGGACAAGTCAACACCAGCTCAGGCTAGAAAAAGTGGCGCCCAGCGGTGTCACTGCATATTCCAAGTCATGGAAAGCTTTATTCGATTGTTCGTAGGACAATCATAAAAGCACATAAAACACACAGTTAAAATTCATTTTAAATTGTAAACATTACAAATAGTAAAAAATGTGCAGAAAAAGGTGATTTAAAAACTGGGTTGAAGGAGTCCCTTTTATATATTAAAACTGGTTAACCTATCCAGAATAAAATATGGTCACAACAGGACCAGTGGATGATGGACTGAGGAACCTGTAACAGAATCAAATAAAAACAAGTGAAGTGTCAAGTGCAGTGCCCTCAGTGCAACACATAATACCAGCTGAAAAGGTATGTAAGCCCCCCCCCCCCCCACACACACAGTTGTCATTCAAGGACAGGTCAACACCAGCTCAGGCTAGAAAAAGTGGCGGCCAGCGGTGTCACTGCATATTCCAAGCCATGGAAAGCTTTATTCGATTGTTCGTAGGACAATCATAAAAGCACATAAAACACACAGTTAAAATGCATTTTAAATTGTAAACATTACAAATAGTAAAAAATAAAAACATTTTTTTTTACAGAATTCAGATAGACTAGCAAACATTATAAATGTAAAACCACCGTCCTCAGTCAATAAAAACCCAGCTATTAACAATTCTCAAATATCATAGTTTTCCTAAGCCGGAGTACTTTCTTCAGATACAGAAGTATCCTCCAGGCAATATGTTCATTCTCCAAAAACTGGAGTCGAATTAACACTAGGGCGACACTGTCTAAAAACCTTGATTTTTTAAGAGAGGCAGTATCCAAACTTTCCTTAGTGACACATAAAATTTACAAAAAAAGATTACATGAATTGTGGACTGGGCAGATTGCAAGTCACAGGGGCAGGGCAACAAAATTCGTGACGAATCATTCAATTTGGGGATAGACAATAATCTGTGGACAGTGCCCAATCAAAATCTAGTTAAAAACATTCTGTCAAAGCAACTGGGTAGAAAAGTCAGGTATGACTCCATCCCTAAGCAAGTAAGTGTTAACTGGTGTTGCATCACGCAGCGTTGAGATGTTTTATCTGCTGCTCTTATCTCTCCCAATAATAAAAGACCCTCAGATTTTAAGCCCTTTCTAGACGTCGATAACATGGAACTTGGGTTTGTAAAGTATTCCGGATTACCTAGATCAAACATCAAGCTCTGCACATAATTGACCTAAGGAATCTGCAGTGCCGCTTCGGGTCTCAGGGTGTCTAACTTGATCTCTCTATTTAACTGAGTCTGTACCTTTGACCATATCCTATGCCAGAGAAGTATTGGTTCAAGTTTAATAAGGTCCGATAAATAAGGAAGACCCAGCTCCTCATGGCAGGCAAAGGAAGGAGTACTTTGAGGGGAAGACAAAATATAACGCAAAAATGCATTTTCTACAAGTTGTAGTGAGTGGGTCTTAGCAAAGCCCCACACCATGCCCCGTACATTTGCCCTATAAATTTGCAGGAGCTCTCCTGGCTGCTTCCTACCCAACTTCTTTGTGAAGGTGGCAGGGGCACTAGTTGTTCTTATAAACGCAAGCTTTTTAGTAGCTATCATTTCGGTCCATGTATTATTACAATTAAATAAGATGCCCAAATATGTGAAGCTTTTTTTTTGGGCTATCTTCCTACCCTCCAGGAAGATCTCCCTTACCCATCCCCTCTGAGCCCCTTGGCCACAGCTCATAACAAAGGTTTTAGAAATGTTGATACTTAGGCCCAAGTCCATCATAAAGTCATTAAAACTGTCTAAAACCATTTGAAGCCCATTTTGTGTGCGATCCATTAAAACTACGTTGTCCGCATACAGTAACGAGGGTATCAAACGACTGCCATAATAAAATCATCTCTTTAGTATGCGATATGACTAACGCATAGAATATCGCAGTAATACCATGTTACTAGTAGTTAAAGAGTTAAAAACAATGCAGGCATCAATGCTAGGAGACATAGTTGACACCATCATGAGTGATACACCGCTTACCGAGTTCATTTAAAATCTAGAATTGAACTGGCGGGGGAGCGAAGACAGCTCCCTATAGTCACACTCTATGAGACATAAGAATAGGAGTTAACTGAGTGAGCCAAAAAGGAAAATTAATCATGAGCGTAATATCGATGTACGCATCCAGGTGGGATGTAATGTCCATCCTGTATCAGTGCTGAGCCACACCAGTGGAACCGCGGCGTTTGCTAATGAGACTCACCCACGAGTGCGGTATGCGTAATCACCGCGGGCCATCCGGTTCAGTCTCTCCATACCCCCCCAGAACACTTACTGCATCGAGGTGAGCTGTGGCCAACCCGTTTGGTCTCTCCCCCTGCCACTTAGAAGTGAAGTGCGGTGCTGCCGGGGTTCTGTATGCCCGATCCCAGCACCGCCTCTGCTCACGTTATCCACGTACATGGATGTCGTGATCACTGCGTGAGTTCTAAGACTATGCTGGTAAAGGTCCCTGTCGGTCATCTTGTGTGAGGGAAAACCTCTGCGCATGTGTGTCCTGAAAGGATACCAGGAAGTAAAAAGGCTCAGTTGGTGCCCAGATGTTAGTAGAAGAGGCTGGTTCAAGTCAGTAAAACAAATTAAATAAATGCCAGTAACCGCCTTAAGTGACCGGGCAGGTCGAGGCACAATGTAACATAATATTGAACGTACCACGAGCAAAAGTGGGGGCTCTGGTATTTAATCCCCTGAAATGCCATGTGTAATAGGTCCACAGGGCGGATACATTTAAAGAAAAGGTGAGGGCTACTTGACCAGTAGGACAGGGGTGATAGATGACTTCTCTTTGTAGTGGGTGGTAAGTCTGCTGACAGTTCTCTGGCATCTATGTTCCATGATCCTCGTTTTCACCCTTCGAGTCATCATCCTGATGTAAATGAGATCATACCTTAGCATGTGGATCACGTATGTGGAATTTAAGTTTGTGTACCTCCCTTGTTCCCACAGGTGGGTGAGTCCTACATTGACAGTCTTGGTGTTAGCAGTCAGGTGGCATACGTTGCACATCCCACATCTCGTTTGCCCTGTGGGAGGGTCCATGCAGATCTTCCTCCAGCTGTTGTGTCTAGTCTGGGCAGGGTGTTTCTGTGTCTGGAATGGACCAATACGTCTTTTAATATTCTGACTTCTTTTAAAAGAGCAAAAGGGGTCTCTCCACATGTAAGCCGTTGGAATTGAGAATCCTCCAATTCCGCAGAATGATCTTTTGGATGCTGCTTGAGGCAGTGTTAAATGTGGTAACAAACACTGTCCTATTTGTTTCCGGTTTTTCCACTGACTCCAGGAGGGAATCCCGATGACAGTTGTTCGCTCTCTTACTGGCCCTCTTGACGGTTCGTTGTGGATACTTCCTCTGGAGGAGTTTCTGATGTAAGACATTTGCTTCAGGTCTAAAGTCTGCCACATTAGAGCAGTTACGCTGGAGACGCAATAATTGGCCCACCGGCAGGTTCTCCCTAAGGGATTTGGCGTGAAAACTCTCGAATGATAACAGAATATTCCTGTCTGTTGGTTTATGGAACATGGTAGTCTGAAGTCCCCCATCGGCAGGAAAGATCGTTAAATCCAAGAAAGGGAGTTTCTCTTTGGTAATTGTGGACGTGAACAAGAGTAGGGGGTTGCGGTTGTTGAGCCATTCCAGGAATTCATCTAGTGACTCCCTGTTGCCCTCCCAAATAAGGAGGACATCCTCAATGAACAGCTACCAGACCTTTATGTGGTTGTTCCAGGTCCCCCCTGAGGCATAGATGTATTGGTCCTCAAAAGCTGCCATGTAAAGCCCTGCTGGGCTGGGGGCAAAGATACTCCCCATGGATGTAAATGGGTCTGGGGGTAGTGGGTCCCCTGGAACTCGAAAAAGTTGTTTGTCAGCGCAATTTCTGCCAGATGTACAATAAAAGGTCTTGGGATGCAGAACTCCCACTCCAGAGTGTACAGGGTCTCATCCACCACACGCAGTGTCTCCCTTTGCAGTATATTAGTATACAGGGACTCCACGTCCAGTCCCACCAGATTTTTAGCCCCTCTTCTAGGTTGTGTTTCAGATACGTGTGTAAGAGGTCTGAGTAGGAAAATTTCCTCTTACCCCTCAATTCATTTGTGTGTTCAGTCTCCATCCCAAAACCGTTCCCAGGGTGCTTTTTTCAGGTCCAAGGAAGACCTGGCTTGACAGTTCGGGCTGGACTGTTTCCATGAGGCACAGGGTCAATACTGATTTGCATATAGCTGTGTGTGATCTGAGGTGACGAAGTGAGCTAAAGAACGATGATGCATTAAACCCAGATCTGTGACTGGGGGTGAGTGTCTGAAAAGTTTCAGCGCTCCGTCCATCATCTCCTTGTGTTTGCTTAGTTCACCTTAAGTTGGCAGGGCATGCCCAGACGTGGGTTCCTCGCTCACTTTGCCACTGGATTCAAGCTAGCCGGGCTATTAAGGGGTGCAACCCTAAAACTGGTCCCAGGATGCTTTTTTCCGGACCTGGGAAGACCTGGCTTGGCAGTCTGGGCTGGACTGTGACCATGAGGCACAGGGTCAAGGCTGATTCCCATATAGCTAGGTCTGAACTGGGGTGGTGAAGTGAGCTGAAGAACAATGATGGATTCAACCCAGATCTGTGACTGGGGGTGAGTGTCTGAAAGGTTTCAGCGCTTCGGCCATCATCTCCTTGTGATAACTTTCTAAAAGTGGCACTTTAAGAATTGTAATTTAAAATCTGACTTCACTATAAATTAGGGTTTGAGATTAGGATTCCAGAAATACCAGACACAAACTAGTTATCTCAATCCATTTGGAAATCACACTGTAATGTAATAAGTCAACTTCAATGTTATCCTATGGGAGAGATAGGCCTTGTAGTAGTGAAAAACAAATGTAAGAGTTTTTCACTACCAAGACATGTAAAACTTAAAAATATATGTTCTACTTTTTAAATACATTTCACCCTGCCCTCTGGGATGTCCAACACTTATGCTAGGGGTGTCTTATATGTACTAAAAATAAATGTTTGAGTCTGGCCAAAGGTGTAATTTTCAAAGATGTCTGGTGCATCGTCAAGCACCAGTTTTAAGCTGCGTAGCCATGTAGTCAACAGTCGCAGGAAAGAATCTAATGTTCTTATAAATAAACCTTTTCATCCATTTTTATTCGAGTTTGTTAATACGTGATTTACTCAAGCATGGGGTCACATTTTTTTCAGTGCAATAGCATATGCCCATAGTATGATATATTTTTCTGGTTCAGTTTTTTTAGTTAATTATTTTAGTCTATAATGTTTGCTAATGTGTTGCTGCAGATGATGTTTGTGTATTTAAACTATGGACGTACACAGTTTGATTATCATCATGGAAATGTTTTAAATTAATTTATGATTTATGATGGGCTGTTTTTAAATCACAATAACCACTGATGAGGGGCTCACAGCCAGGAAAGCATTGGGTGGACATTTGTTTGGTTGCTCGAAATGGAATGTGACTTAAAAAGCTGTTGGAAAAAGCCTAGATGGGCATTCATTGAGCATTAAAAGGTTTTCATCAAATAAACTCTGCGTGAACTTTAAAATCATGGACAATAACTAGAATAAAAATGGATCAAAAGGGTTACTTGTAAGAACATTGGATTATTTCCTGTTACTGTTGACTACATGGCTGTGTGGCTTGAAACTGGTGGGTGATGCCGCACCAGGCATCATTGGTATTCATATTCGTGCTACCAGGGCAGAGGACACTTCGAGTCTGCATGCAAATATTTTGCCTTGGAGCATTGCTTAAAACTTCTGAAAATGTTGACCATGTTTACGGAGAGGAGTTAGCCTAATGGCTAGGGCGGCCGACCTCGACCCTGGGAAACCAGGTTCTATTCTCAGCAACGACGCTGAACATCCTATGATTCTGGGCAAATTGCGTAATCTCCCTGTGCTTAACACAAAAAAAATGTATGTGTCCTCATGTAACGCAACTGGTGCTATGTAAAGCGCTCTGATACCCGATACCTCCAGGTCAAGTTTGTGCTATATAAAACTCTGTAAAAAAAAATGTAAAAAAGGGAAGGTGTGCAGTCTACCTTTCCTTTTGATAAAAGGTGTACTTTACCAGGTCAATAAGGTCAGTTTAACACTTGCACATACACAGGCTGCAATGACAGGCCTGAGCCTGTTTAAAGGGCTACTTAAGCGGGTGGCACAATAAGTCCTGCAGGTCCACTAGTAGCATTCAATTTGCAGGCTCTAGGCACAAATATTATCACTTTACTGTGGACATATGAGTAAATTAAATACTGCAATGTTACCATGTTTTAAAGAGGGAGCAAATGCACTTTAGCACTGGTTAGCAGTTGGTGAGAAAACCACCTTAAGGTTCACAGGCCTAACTATCAATTATGTATAAATGTGTCAAAGTAGTTAATACATTTTGATAGAATTTAGTAAAGGTGTGTTGGACCATGATGTCTCTGCAATGTCACCCTATATTTTTTTAGTTCCCTTCCTTAACTACTTTTTGTTGGTTTTTAGGACCTTTCCCTACATAGTTAATGTTAATGATATTTTTATAGCGCTCAGCTGCCCCAGCAAAGGGGCGTCCTGGCGCTTAGACTGGTACCTTAACATAACACACGAAATGCAAGAAAAAAAGGGAAGGCGGCTATTGGGAAAGAGGGAACAGGAAAGTTTTAATGGCCCGCCTAAAAAGGGACAGATCGTTCAGAGCTCGAATGTGTACAGGGAGGGAGTTCCACAGCCCCGCAGCAAGAACCCGGTAAGAGCGGCCACCCATTCTACTGAGTTTAAAACGAGGGCAGACCGCCAGATAAGAAGCCTCTGATCTTAAAGATCTCAATGGGATGTAGGGGGTAATCAAATTGGCAAGAGCCGGCGGCGATGACATTTTTAGGATTTTAAAAGCCAGACAGAGCGCTTTAAACTTAATCCTCTGTCTGACCGGTAGCCAATGTAGGGCCAGGATGGTGCCCGAGACCGAGCAGTGTCTGGGAAGACCCACGATGGCCCGCGCTGCGGCATTCTGAACCCTTTGAAGCCTAGATGCCTCAGCCTGGTTTACCCCCAACATCAGCGCGCTTCCGTAGTCCAGCCGGGATAAAATCGAGGCTTGGACCACGAGCTGCCGAGTGGGAGGGTCAAAGTATTTCAAAATCGGTCTCATGCCACGTAAGATACCGTAGCAGGTGGCTGCAACCTTCTTCGTGTGTCCTGTGAAGGTTAGCGCAGGATCCAGCCAGATTCCTAGATTTTTCACTTCGGATGCTGGGATAGGTATAATACCCAGCTCAGGCGGCCACCATTGATCTCCCCATAGCTCAGCATGTTTCCCCAGGACCAACACCTCAGTTTTGGTGGCATTCAACTGTAAGCAGTTGGTCCGGAGCCAACCAGCAACTGCCAAAAGTCCAGCTCGGAATCTGGGGGCCTCCACTTCTGGGTCTCCACTAAGTGTCACCGCCAGCTGCGTGTCGTCCGCATATGAGGTCATCATTAGACCCCACTGTTTGGCGACAGCAGCTAGCGGTTTCACATAGAGGTTAAACAAGGTGGGGCTTAACGAGGAGCCCTGTGGGACCCCCAGGCCCAAGGGATGAATGGCAGATTGGCAGGGTGGTATTGCCACTTTGAAGGTTCGATCAGATAGAAAAGATCGAAACCACTGAAGGGCAGTGCCTACTACTCCAGCTTCCTCTAGGCGTTGAATCAATATGTGATGGGACACAGTATCGAAAGCAGCGCTCAGATCTAATAGCAGGAGCGCTGCCATGCGACCAGAGTCAAGCACCTGGCGAAGATGTTCGATGATGTAAAGCAAGGCAGTCTCGGTACTGTGTCCCGGCCGAAAGCCAATTTGGCTGGAGTCCAGTATCTGGTTTTGGGCAAGGTGATCAGACAAGATCGAGTTGACGTAAGGTTCTGTAACCTTAGCAGTCCAAGGCAGCAGAGATATAGGGCGGTAGTTCTCAGGTAGTAGGGGGTCAGAGTTTGCCTTTTTTAAGATAAGAGTAACTACCGCCTGTTTCCATGAGGAAGGGACCGTCCCAGTTGACAACGACATATTAATTAAAATAAGTATTGGGGCGCGACACAGCGGGGAAAGCGTATTAAAAAGAGCAGGCTTCAGCGGATCCAGGGGAGAACCTGATTTAACTCTGAGGCTAAATTTGTCAAAGGTCTCGGTAGACATATCAGGTAAAAGAGACAAAGTCTCATATCCCAAGGAATTAGGATCAGCTGGCTCTGGATTCAACCGATACAAGTCAAACCCTCGGTATATTTTCTGCACTTTCTCCAGAAAAAAGGTCGCCAGATTCTCACAATGGGAGTCAGTGCAGATCTCTGCCGAAGTAGCTCTTTTATTCGTAAGATCTTTCAGGACCTTGAATATTAATTTAGAAGGGTTAGTGCTGGCATGAAATTCCTGAGCATAGAATGCGGCCCGTGTTCTGCAGATTGCCCTATGATAGAACTTAAGTTTGGCAAAATACAGGGTTTTCAGATCAGGATCATAAGATCTTTTCCATTCCCTCTCCGCTTTCTGGCAAGTTTTTTTAAGCTCGGCGAGGGAGTCACTATACCACGGGCTGGGTACCTTCGAATTACCTTTCGACCAGCCTTTAGGTATAAGGGCATCAAGAGCGTCGGAGATCCATGTACAGAACAGTTGGTACCCATGGTCCACATTCAAAAAAGCGCTCAGGGGTTTATGCTCCAGCAAACTATAGAACTCTTCAAGTTTAAGCTTATGCCAGTGTCTTTTAAAGATTGGTCTGTCCACAGGTTTGAATGGCTTTTCGTGTACAGGACAGAAGACTTCCACCAGCAAATGATCCGTCCATCCCATCAACTTCGGGTCAGATACCTTCACACTCTCAAGAGTGGAAAAAAAGGGATCAAGGATATGACCTCCAGTGTGAGTAGGGAGAGTGACTAGCTGGACCAGTTGAAAAGCTTCAAGATCCGCAAGCAAGGTGTTGATAGATATGGACGACCTATTATCAAAATGGATATTGAGGTCACCCATGATGTTAAAGTTTGCGCAATTAACCGCTAGAGAGCTTACCATATCGGCAAGTGCGGACTTAAAGACTGAATCATTGCCAGGTGGGCGGTAGATGAGCATACCGCTAAAAGTGAAATGATGGCTAAAAGCTACTTTGAAGAGAGCACTTTCACAAGTAGGCAACCCTAGAACTTTCCATTCCGCAGGAAAGCAGGATTTAACTGCCATGGCGATACCACCTCCCCTTGTAGTCCGGTTCATAGTATAAATCGTGTAATTCGATGGGAAGGTGAGATTCAGAATGGCAGCATCCATGTCCTGAAGCCAGGTTTCGGTAAGGAGAAAAAGATCAGGATCGTCTTTTTCAATAAGGTCATGTATAAGCTGGTAATGTTTGACCAATGATCTTACATTCAAACTCCAAATCCGAAGACCCCAGCCAGCATTGATGTTGCGCTTAATAGGGGTAACATCAGCTAGAGAGCCGATCCTAGTAGGTCTATCAAGAGACCATTTCTTACAGGCACAGACATAGGGGCCAGATAAGGGGTCTACAGGATCGCATCGACAGACCTCAGCCCTATTCCCGATAGAAAACAAATCTGCCCGTGAATAGGTCGGCATTTGGAAATACGTGCCAGATGGCAGTGGCCACGAAAGCACAGAGCCCTACCACGTCTCGCGCTTCCTCGTCGCTGACGGGCGCAGACGGGCAGGACTCTGGCACGACTCCGGCTAAGCGACGGCGACCCACCTGCGCGTCCCGCTGCGCGGGAGGAGGGAGCTTTAAATAGGCGATCCAATCCCAGCCAGAGCGCGAGGACGCTCCAAGATGGCGCCCGTTGGTGTGATGCAGAGCCCAAGGCAAGATGGCGCTCACACAGTGAAACAGCCTTTTAAGTGCGGTAAGAGGGAGGAAAACCCCACCACGCCCGACTAAAACCAGGGGAAAGGTAAAATAAAACTCAAATGAAATACAAAACCAGGGCAATTAAAAGTGCAAAAGCGCTAGCAGCAGCGCGTGCGCAGCAGTGCTGGTACCTGTCAAGGCTGACTAGAAAGTAAGTCCGCCTTAAATAGGCGATCCAATCCCAGCCAGAGCGCGAGGACGCTCCAAGATGGCGCCCGTTGGTGTGATGCAGAGCCCAAGGCAAGATGGCGCTCACACAGGACCGCCCCCGGGACCCGGACCCGCCAAAGCGACGGTGAAACAGCCTTTTAAGTGCGGTAAGAGGGAGGAAAACCCCACCATGCCCGACTAAAACCAGGGGAAAGGTAAAATAAAACTCAAATGAAATACAAAACCAGGGCAATTAAAAGTGCAAAAGCGCTAGCAGCAGCGCGTGCGCAGCAGTGCTGGTACCTGTCAAGGCTGACTAGAAAGTAAGTCCGCCTTAAATAGGCGATCCAATCCCAGCCAGAGCGCGAGGACGCTCCAAGATGGCGCCCGTTGTTGTGATGCAGAGCCCAAGGCAAGATGGCGCTCCCACAGGACCACCCCCGGGACCCGGACCCGCCAAAGCGACGGTGAAACAGCCTTTTAAGTGCGGTAAGAGGGAGGAAAACCCCACCACGCCCGACTAAAACCAGGGGAAAGGTAAAATAAAACTCAAATGAAATACAAAACCAGGGCAATTAAAAGTGCAAAAGCGCTAGCAGCAGCGCGTGCGCAGCAGTGCTGGTACCTGTCAAGGCTGACTAGAAAGTAAGTCCGCCTTAAGTAGGCGATCCAATCCCAGCCAGAGCGCGAGGACGCTCCAAGATGGCGCCCGTTGGTGTGATGCAGAGCCCAAGACAAGATGGCGCTCACACAGGACCACCCTGCACAAGCAGTGGTAACATGCTTGTGCTCACCCTACTTAATGTGGTAAAATGTTTTTACACCGTATTAGAGTATTTAAGCCCCTAGTATATGGTACTACATATACTCAGGGTCTGTAAATTAAATACTTATTTAGGTATTCATACCCTCAGGTATTCATACACTTAGGCCTGCCAAGAGTTCATGGTTCTACTTGTTGTTATCCTTATCTATATGAAGCCCATCGGAACAGATCACCCATGTAGTTAGATAATCGGCGTTCACTTGTTAACAGCTTTGAGCTATCGTTGGGCAATACGTTGACTTTCACTGCCTTGCTTACCTGACAAATAACAAGCTGTAAATGTATATTGAATGCAAACATTGCACTGTACTATTATGTTTACCATTGTTTTTCCTTTTACCGTTACTATGAGCAGTTTGGGGGTACAGGCTAGTCATGTTATTTGGTAAACTGTATTTGACTTTCAACAAACTTGAGTATATATTTAGCAATACAACCAAATTAGTTGCCTGTATTACGTATCAAGTATAACAATGTAACTACTTGAAAAATGCATATATGGCAATATACTGTTAATACAGAAATATTCAGTAAAAAGATGCTTAATCAAATGGACACTCTATGTAGAGAAGCAGTAATAAAGTAAGCATTTTCCTCTTTTAGTTCCTGGAAAACTCAGGGAAACACATACGTGTGAGTGGAATTTTAAACAGGCTGTTGAGTTGTATAGAAACCAAGATGGGCGAGCAAGGAATCTGTGCCACATGTGATTCCCCAATAGAGTGAGCCACAAGTTCAAGCTACATTAAAGCCAGAAGTGAGGCATAAGACAAGGGCCATTGTAGGTCAAAAAGAGTATCATTATGTAATAGTGATGTGTCATTCAACAATGAATACTGCTCTTTTCCTGTTTTGAAACCAGACAACTCAAAAAATAGTGTTAGATTATAATAATTAAAAGCATGGGGTGCAAAATGCTCACAGTACTAGACAGCTAACAAATGTAGTTAGGAAAAAATTGAAATTGATGTTGCATATCACTTTAGTCAAAATATAGAGCCTGAAGCATAGTCTCTAATTGCTTTTTCATTTGGTGGATTTTGGTATGCTTATACAAGATTGTATCAGGGGTGTAAGAATAGCCCAGGCATTTTTGAAGCAACAATTTTGGGACTCTTTCATGACTATTCTGTGGTGTTATTATACATTGATGACACCTACATAACAGATGATGGGCCAATAGAGCCCATAGATAGGATGGACTGAATAGTGACACTATTCGCGCAATAGAGATATAACCTACATTTAGGTTCCATCCTAATGTAATCTTCATTATATATGAACTTTCCAGTAAGGGTAAAGGACTGGCACATGAAGTTCTGCGCAAGTGTTGTACTTTACAACCCTTAATTGGATTTTTCAAGTTTGAAAGAGCTTTCTTGCCACATTATGCTAAGCCCTTATATGATATATTAACTCCAATTTTTCCTGAGAAAATTGGAGAAATAGGCATACTGCTAACTGGTGGACTGGAAGCAGACATTGTAGAGATAAAATATTTACAGGCATGAGACGAGAGACAAACCTTGAAATTAGGGTGGTTTTTAGCCCTTCAAGCTACACATACATTGTTCACAATAAGGTACAAATGACCCCATAGCTTGCAGCTCACACTTATACTGGATCGTATAGAAATGATTTACACTGTCAGAAAAAATGTTCAAGGCATTACAGACCGCCATTTTAAAGGTGCGTCCTCTGGCACAGGTAAAAAAAATGCCGCAGTTTCCCCTATACCTACGCTTGAGGGAATACCAAAGAAAGTATCCTCAATGAATGTGCTCTACACCTTCGATGGGTGCAGTGGGCCACAATGCAAAATGTGACTGACATAAATTTGAGTGCGATCCTACATTTAGGACTCAGGAATTTGTACACAAACAAACAATATCACACATTTCAAATATCTCACTAATACATGCATTCAAGAGCATATATGGACATGTCTATGTAGCCTGCAATTGGTGATAAGCAAAAATATTCTGTGGCATACTTTGTAGTGCAGGGAATTTTTGAAGATAGAGACATCAAGGTGTTTTGTACACACATTAATGTTTTAGGTGATTTCTAGCAGACATAAATGTCTCTCCAATTTGCCCTACCAAAATCTAATCCATCAGTTCCAACACTAATTATTTCAGATTCAGCATTCTGTGTCTATGGGTGGAATTGCACACTGGCTCCTCAGTGAATTCAGGAATTCAGAAACTAAATTGATAAACTGCTAAAAGCAAGTAGCTTCGGGGAGCGGTAGCTGTTGTACCCCACATTAGGCCTGTGGTCAATATACAGAATGTTATGGCTGATAAAAGTGAAATAATTCATGTTAACGGGAACTGTGTGGTTGCTTTAGCTGCAAAGACAGAGGTGCTGACAGTAAAGTAGCTGTTGTTACTCAATCTCAAACCAAGAATGATGCAGCCATTTTATGGTTTCCAGCCCAAATACTCTTATAGCCTCACCAAAGATAATGTTTCTATGATTTGCATACCTTTTGTTGCAGGCTGGCACATATCTAATGAGCGATCTAGATTAGATCTGTTAAGGGCAACTCATGAAGGGTTAGGTTTGGCTAATTTGGCTCATATCGGCATCAGTGCCACTC
The DNA here is from genome assembly GCF_964261635.1 of Lissotriton helveticus. Lineage (NCBI taxonomy): Eukaryota > Metazoa > Chordata > Amphibia > Caudata > Salamandridae > Lissotriton > Lissotriton helveticus. The sequence continues at coordinate 1,192,681,151 of NC_136057.1, read as the reverse complement.
TATCAGTGCTACAGCAACTATACTAATGGCCTTATTTTCCAAATAATGTGAAAAGCAGGTGCATCAATGTAACATTTTGTACCCAATATTCTGTATTGTTTTCCTCAATCATGTTGGCCCATTACAAATAATCATTATAAGTACATATTAGGTATATTTAAATTTTGCTTTAGATTAATTTTGATACATCCACAATAGACTGCCACTGCTCAAGTAGTTATCAAATGTTTGCAGTGTCTAGTAGTATTGGGAGCAGTTTATGCATTCCACTCAGAGAAAGGTCCTGCATTTAAGCTGAGGCGTTTATGGATGCTATGCTTGCTCTGTGATTGCACCTACTATACATGAACCCTTCAAACAGTATGGTAAAGTGAGCCAATGGTACACTAAAGCAAGTGTTGGCTGCTAAGATTTTGGCATTGTTGTGGCATCATGAATTGAATAGGGTTCAGAGAGTGCTAAAAAACTTGCTTGGTGGACTATTAGGTGGCTAAACTCCTTATTCTATTCTTTTGGGCATTACAATGTCTGAACCTGATCTTAATCTCCCTTGAGAAGTATGGCAAAGTCAAAAATCAATTCACATAACTTTGTTTCGCAGTTCAATTTGTTACAGTATATTCAAAACGTTAGAGAGACTCTCTTCACTAAAAACTACTCTCACTGAAGGTAAAGCTGCTGACGAAAGGCTTTACAAAATGGTAGAGCTAGTTCAGGAACACATCCCAAACAAGCAAAATCATACAGACCACCTTTTCCAGTTCTTGAGGGAGAAGTCACATGCACTACAGTCCTTCCACCTCTTCCTGATGCAAAGAAAAATAGTAATGTGTCTATCAATTAGAAATCATCATTCAGCCCATTTTATTTAGTGGACCACTGCAGCACCAAATTACCTTCACATTATTCCAGTATATCCTCATCCTATTTTTGAAATGTGCCTCTAGAACAGGTACAGAGGCACTGAAATCATTGACCTCGTTCTGGAGACTGATGATTGATGTCTCCAAATTTACACCATTCATCCAGTAATGATCCATACATTGTGCAAGTATCAGCTTCAATAAATTAACCTGCTGCATGCTTATCTACGATTGCCACCTCTGCAATCTTATGTGCACCATCGTAATAATCGACATCACTTGAAATGATATTGATGCAACAAATTGCGTAATTTGGAAATGTGCCAGATCCTGAAACCGGAGTTTTTCCCCTTCCATCTCTCAAAGAAACATGGGAAACACCTACTTCTGCAATAAGTTGATGATTCAGATGGATTCTTACCGTTTAAGTATATCTGCCCACCACGTTCTTATATTTGGATTTTTTTCAGTGATATCATAGGTCCTTTACTGGCTTGTAATGTTGATCATTGTCCTACTAATTTTGCATGGAAACTCTCTGCCTGAAGCCTTTAATACAATTTCCTTTGCTTCAGCAATTGCAGATGCAATTTTCTTCTCAAAGAGCTACAAGGGACTACCATCTTGCTTAAAAGGTTTTTAATTACCTGTCATAAATTTATCTGTTCACCACCATTCAATACAATATTAGAACAAGCTTATACAGATTAAAAAGAAAATATGAATGAAAAAGCAATTTGGTAACTACATTTTGGTAAATTCAGCACACTGATACCCTGTTCAGAGTATGTATGATTACTAGGACATTTATATTTTTAAATAAGACTATTCAGCAGATGAACTGCATGAGCTTCATCCCCCTTTCAGATTTAAAAATACCACCACTAACAAAAATCAATATTTTACTTTTTGCATAAAGAAAAGGGATGGAAAGCTTTACTGATGATGATTTGAATGAGATGATCCAGAGTGGAACCTAAAATGTAACATTGGTTAGTTCAGATGGTATAGCCTTATTGCCAATAGATACTGGTATGTGTCTGTGTACGTTTTTGCATAAAGCTACAGGTACACTAGAAAATGGAGCAGACCCTATGTATAATGTATAATCCCCTATGACTGTAATTACATATAGTGTAGGAAAATTGGCCGAAATTATCTGCCATTATGTTGTTAAGAAATATATGCCAAAAATAGGTGGGAAAATGGATTGGTGTGGTTTTAAGATCACATTATGTTGAGAATGAAAGGTCTATTGCTACTATAATCTATGCATCCATAAAAGAAGAACATGCCTACTCCAAGAGAGATGGTGCAGAAAGAGTTACAGATTCTGACAGGGAAATAATGCAAACTACTTTAAAAATGTATCACAATAGCCTTTCAAATGTATTTATTCTAGATCTACAATACATTTGAATTCTTAACAACATAGATAAGCTCAAATATGCAGCACACTGACACAGTTACGTTGGGTGTCAAAAGTACTCAAGGTACTTAAAATGCCTTGGTATTGATAAACAATACAGCTATCTATCTTCCTTACACTGTTTATGCAAGACCTATTGTATAAAGTCATTTATTTGCCTGTCACTGCTTTTCATTTCTATAACTGAAACATACATCTCTTGGATTGCAGAAACACATGAATGATACATAGCTTGGAGTTTTCATTTGGAATATCATTGCTAAACCAACAGCATTCCTGCCTTCATTAGCACCTCTACATGCACTAACTGATCAGGACCTTTACACCTTTGTGATGCCATAACTATTCATGGCACTTCTAAACCATTGAAACCTAATCTTGCTTGTAAACTCCTCATTATTCCTTCTTTTTTCTTTTCTTATTCTCACAAACTGTTAAAGAAAATGTTACCTATGTGGTTTTAAACAATTCAACAAATCCTGCTGTGCGTTAGCCAGAGGTTTTGTGTATTTGTTAACTGTTCAAAAACAGTAGAATTATAAGGGATTTCACCTTATCAAACTCCATTCAAAGTCTTTGAAAGTTTTAACCAAAAAATGACATAATAAATTCACAACTTAATGTATTTACAAGCTCATGGCAATTCCAACCCAGAAAGAGGTAACATTGACCTCTTCAGCCAGCACATTCACTCTACAAACAACCCATTTTGCCTCTGACATCCAATGAATCCTCAAACTCAAATTCCAATGAATTTTGCTGATGTATTGCACATTATGTTCTATGTCTGGAACACCACTGGAATTTCAAATATTTTTCAAAACAATTGGATCTGACTTACTGAATGCTTCAATTCTTTTTAACCATCCCTTCTTTTTTGGTCCTTTGTTTTCAATCCTGTTTTTCTTAGATTATCAACAACCATTCTCATGGTGGGGAGCACAATTTTTATATTGTCTGAAGCTAATAAGTTCAAATGAACAGCAATGTGCCCTATCCAAATGAATTTCAATACTGCAAAGCTATTGCATTTTATCATGGAGAAGAGGTACGTGCTAATCTAAGTGCATAAGGACCTCTGTTTTTCCAGCTTCAATCTCCGTGAATAAGACCTGTGTTTCAATGCTGGAACTGTTTTCAAACTGTCATCTTCTGTTGGAACAGCAAAATTGTCATCGTGCAATGCAGTGTAGTTGCCCATCCTTAAAGCTGTTGCCTTTGAATCATTGCTTTTGTTTACACGTTCGACTTGCTTGGGATCACAATCTCAAAATTTCCAGAGGCTTTGAGTGTTACTTCACAAAGTGCACTTACTACTACACCTGCATCTTTGACTAAGCCTCTGATACCATATTAAATTAGGATTTCAACATCTTCAGTCTTTGATCACGTCCTGGTTTCACCATTAAACCAGGAATGTGTTTAACATTGAACATCATAGTCTTCACTATGGGTTTCGTTACATGATTGGAGGCTAGCATTTTACATTAGGTTTTTTAATGCCACTCCCACAACAGTTCCTTTAAAGAATACATAATACCAGAACAACCATTCTAGAATGAGAACAAAACACACTATATAATCCCGCAACTTGGAACCTTCTCCCTCTTTTAAATGCTGCTCCTGCACAGATAAGTAATCTTCCTAGTATGTGCTGATATATTGTAGAAAACGATTGGTTTGAAGTGAGGCTTCTAATTTATAGAAGTGAGTGAATTATAGGATAGTTTAACAATTAAGAGTAGTATGAAAGTTATTTTATTTTTGAATGTAGAAAGCATAATATTACTATGTAATTGAATTACCTTAAGCTGAGTATTGGATGTTTATGCTATTTTTGGTGGATAAAGATATTATTTTCACCCGTATTTTAAGTGCTAAACTTCCGATTTTAGAAATTCTGATGCATTGTAATTTTCGGCTTTTACTGCCACAGATACAAGCGTGCGTGCACATGATTGAGTAGAAAGTGTGAAAGTGTGAAAAATCACTACCGCCTTTAAAAACAAGGCAGGGGTTAGTCTTGAGCATGTTCAGGTGAGCTGTGGGTGGCCATTGTGGTGTCGGCCTAACATAATTGCAATTATTGGATGCATGTCAACGTTCAGAGCTCCACAATAGAGAATGTTGGTACATGGTGAGTTTTAGTATGTAACGTATTTTTAAGGGATTTGTATTTCAAGCGAGTGACAGTGCTAGCACTTGAAAGGTTTATGAGGATTTTTCAGAGCTAGTGAAGGCAGCATGGTAACTTCAAATGTCGGATGAAGGAAAAAGTGAACCTGTATTGCCAGAAGGTATTCTGTCACAGGAGAGTATAAGGAAATATATATTCAGAGTGAGATGAGCTCTGATATGAGGGGGACAGTAAGTAGTTTAATTAATGAGGTGGTTAATAGGTACTCATCAGAGGATGAGTATTGGAATGTTGCTGATGAGGAGCAAAGGAAGAAAGGTAAGCACCTTAAGGAAATGAAACACATGGGGAAGGTTTCTTTACCCCAAAAAATAGAAGATAAGTTTTAATGCAGATACAAAAACAGTGGTCATAGAACATGACCAGAATAAGGAAGCTCTTAGCAGAAAACAGGAGAGATGTGCTTCATGCAGCACAAAAATGAGATGTGTCCATAGCAGCTTGCATGGAGATTCCTCTGATGATGGTATAGAGTATGGCAGGAGTTGTCCCATTTGAGAATGTTGACAGTGTTTTCAGAGGTGATGATAAGGATTTGGACAAGCCTTCAACATCATAAGATGATATCATGACACTGGTAGGTGAGTGAATGTGTCCACCATTGAACAGTAGACATCCTCGTAGTGCAGATTAGTTGCCCTTGGAGCATGTAGGGAAATATATTCAAGAGTGGATTAGGAACAGTTTAGACAAAGAGGAACGGGCTGTGATGGCAGAATGCTCAAGGCCCGTGATAGGGGAAAAGTTATATTATACGGTTCCATGTTTAAATATCGATAACAAAAATATAGTTAACAAAAATATAGATGTAAAAATATCGGTTACAAAAATAACGACTCCCTATACTTAAACAGGTAAGTACAATAATATCGACTCAAAAACATAGATGTAAAAAATATCGACTTTAAAAAATAACATAACTTAAATTAAATAATTAAATAATATTAATATTATTGACAAAATAAATTAAATAACATTTATATTTTAACTAATTATAACAAATAAAATGAATATAAACACAAAAAAGGTGTGCATATACATATATTTACTTAAATACATTTTATTAACTATTATCTTTATTTAATTTATAAACTTTAATAATTATATAAAAATAAAATAAAAACATATATAAAACATTTAGAATAAAATAAAATATTCTATATTTAATTAACACATTCAAGTATAAAAAAAATAATACATACATTTAATAACAAAATAAAAACATTAGTAGTTAAAACATTGGGTAGCGAAGGGGTAAAAATGACTATTCCCATTCCAGTGAGTGCATCAGTAGGGAAAGCGCTGGATAGCGTAGGGGTAAAAATTACTATTCCCACTCCAGAGAGTGCAACAGTAGGGAAAGTGTTGGATATCGTAGGGGTAAAAATTACAATTCCCACTCCAGTGAGTGCAATAGTAGGGAAAGTGTTGGATATCGTAGGGGTAAAAATTACAATTCCCACTCCAGAGAGTGCAACAGTAGGGAAATCGTTGGATAGCGTAGGGGTAAAAATTACTATTCCCACTCCAGAGAGTGCAACAGTAGGGAAAGTGTTGGATATCGTAGGGGTAAAAATTACAATTCCCACTCCAGTGAGTGCAATAGTAGGGAGAGCGCTGGAACCCTAAACAATAAAAAACAAAACTATCAACATTTTTATTAAATTTGATTTGCAATATAAACATAATTAATATATAAATTAAAATGTATTATTATTAACAAAGATAAGAAAAAATAATTAATTACACATTATTTAACACTATAATATCCACAACACACATCTAAAATTAATATTTACTAATTAATTAATGAAAATGAATGTATTATTATTTATTAATTAATCAATAAACAATTAATTACTTACCAGCTTTCCCACCATATACACATATAAACAGCACAACACACCCCTAAAATTAATTACACAATTACAATTAATAATTACTAATTAATTAATGGTAATTAATTTGAAAAGTATTTAATAATTAATCAATAAAAAATTAATTATTTACCACCGTTCACACCATTTACACATATAAACTCCACAACACACACCTAAAGTTAATTAAACAATTAACATATTTAATTATTAATTGACTAATTGAAATTAATTAACAACTAATTATTAAACTATTATTAATAAATTAACACATTAATTAATCAATTAATGTTATATAATTAAATGCCTTCCCACCCTATTCCCCTATAAACCCACAACCAGCTGCGGAACTGATAACACAAAATTAAACATAAAATACATTAATAACTAGTACAATTCCAAAACATATAATAAAATTACAAACAATTCTCATTAAAAACACTAAAATACATAACATTGTTAATAAATCGATATTTTTGTTAACTATATTTTTGTAAACGATATTTATTACAACTATATTTTTGTAATCGATATTACTTACCTGTCAGTCGATATTCTTGTCAAACTATATTTTTGTTGTCGATATTTCTTCCAAACGATATTTCTGCGGAGATATTAATGTCCCACGATATTTCTCCGTCAATATTCCTGCTCTGCACCATATTATACACACAATTTAGATCCAGACTTAATTTTCATTCTATTTAAGTTGGGAAGGGACGCTAGAAGGCGTCTTGAGAGGCATGTGAACCAATGTCAGGAAAAGTTGTTAGATATACTTGGGCCACTGGCAAAGATTCTGGATATGGCAGGGGAGGCGCATTTGAGGAAACTTCGAGTTGATACAGAATTATTAACAGGTTGGAGTCAAAGAGCTATTTGTTTTTGGGAAAACGCTAACGCGGTCCTTATTAATGAAAGGCATAAGGCAATTTTGATGAAGATTAATCCTAAATTAAGACATGCATGCAGCAAGACAAGTGACGTTGCATAGGGTCTATTGTTTGGAGAAGATTTAGGGGAAATAATGATTGGAGGTAGTGTTTTTGACAGGGCTGGCAGAAGGGACTTACTGTCAGTCGAGGGTGTACAAGGTCCCATTACACTACTCAGACAAGCGGATACGGAAGAGGTTTCTAGGCCTCAGCACAATTCTTCCCAAGCAGAGGAAGATCAGGAAGAAACAGAGTTAGCAGAGGAAGAGAACCAGGCCTTGGATTGGCACATGGTGAGTATTAGGATAGAACACAGGCATTTTCAAGAGTGGCTGATGCTTGGCTTGGACAGCTGCATCCCGGCTAAACGGGGCGGGAAGGGTCGAGGGCCATCAAATTCTTGGTTCAACGACCCACTAACCTCAGCTAAGAAAGGCTGCAAGCAGCTTGAGCGTGCCTGGAGACGCTCATATGACGCAGCAGCAAAGATAGGATATCAGGCGGCAGTTAAGCAGTACCACAAGCTCATTTCGACAAGCACAAGCTGAGTTTGTGGTCAATAAAATCCTGGCTAGCTCCAATCCCTCTAAGACAATCTTCTCTCTGCTTAAAGGCATGACGAGTGCGGAGGTGACTGGGGTTTCTCCATCTCTTCGAACCATCAGTGTAATGAGCTGGCACGGTACTTTGTGAATAAAGTAGAGAAGATCTACCTGGGTCTACCTACTGTGGCCCTGCCCACTGAGGGTAAGACACCAGGGGCTAGGGACCCTTCGGTGGGAAACAGATTGTCGTCTTTTCCTCCCCTGTCACCCACGGAATTCGAGGCCCTTTCTTCAAAAATCAAATTGGGCTCACCAGCCGACCCTTTGACACCTGCCCACTTTTGCCAGGTTCACTCGCTGATCTCTCCCGTGAGTATAGACCTGATCAACCTGTCTCTGTCATCATCATCCGTACCTGGGGCGTGGATACAGGCTAAAGTCATCCCACTGCTAAAAAACCTTCTCTGGACCCTGTTGAGCCAGGCAACTATCGGCCTATCTCCCAGCTGCCTTTTTTGGCAAAGCTGGCAGAATCCCACCTGAATTCCATTCTGTCCAAGTTCATCGAGCAGAACGCTATCCTGGACCCGTCACAGCACGGTTTCCGAGCATATCACAGCACCGAGTCACTGTTGCTGGTAGTGACGGAAGCCGCCCAGGGTAGCTTGGATGTCGGGAACTCTGCGGCCTTGGTCCTTCTGGACTTAAGTGCTGCGTTTGATACCATCTCCCACGCGATACTTCTCAAACGCCTCCAGGAAATTGGGATCAGGGATGCGGCCCTGGACTGGATCCGGTGTTTCTTGGATGGGAGGTCTGTCCAAGTTTCGGTGCCACCCTTTCACTCACAGGAGTTTGCTTTGCATCAGGGCTCAGTATTGAGCCCTCTATTGTTCAACATCTATGTTAGACCCCTGGCGGAGGTGGCAAAAGGCAGGGGGTTGTCATTGGTGTCGTACGCTGACGATACCCAATTGGTGATCGCTTTCTCTAAGAAATGCGATATCAATTTGGGCAAGTTCAAAGAGGACCTTCTTGCAGTCTCTGACTAGATGTCGGTAAATGTTTACAGTTGAACGCTAGCAAGTCAGATATTTTCTTGTTTGGGAAGGATTGGGAGCTATGGTCTGAGCAGTGCTGGCCGGATCGTCTTAAACCCGCCCCCCTCCCCAAGGAGGTTGTGAAGAACCTGGGTGTGTGGTTTGACAACGGCCTGACCTTTGACACGCAATCGAAAGCTGTGGCAGGGGTCTGTTTCGGGCTACTGCGAGGCTTGAAACCACTGCTGGGTTTCTTTCCTCCCAAGGTGCGCCAAACCATTGTCCAGGCGTCAATTTTGTCCAGACTGGACTATGGTAATTCCCTCTATCTGGGCGCCAATAAGGCCAGCATCAAGCGCTTGCTGAGGGTTCAGATTGCGGCGGCCCGTATTCTGGTTGCACTTCCAAGATCTTGCTCAGTTGCGCACGTGCTCCCTAAACTCCATTGGTTGTGTCGAAGAGCGCATTCAGTTTAAGGCTCTGTGTGTATCGTACAAGATCTTGCCTCGCCAGGCACCTTTGGGGCTATCTAATCTGTTAGAGTTCTATGTGCCTGGGTCCCCACAGAGATCTGCTGACCTAGCGTTTGTCTGTACTCCCCGAGTTTGGAAAGCTAGAGCCAGGAGGCGTTCGTTCCGCTGTCTGTCAGCGAAACTTTGGAACTCGCTCCCTGCTCCCATTGGAGCAATCCAGAATCATTTGGCATTTCGAAAAGCATTAAAGACCTGGCTCTTCCCTGTTTTTCTGTTTAACACTCTGTTTCACTCTTGGGCTCTTGTCTTCGGTCTCTGGTGGCGCTGCGACGCCCCGTTGCTGGGGCAGCTATGCGCAATACAAATTCGAAATAAATAAATAAATAAAATTATGTTTTTTTCCCAAGTAAGGTGGGCGGAAGATTGAAGTTTTTTGTAGAAGATTGTTGAAGGATTGCAAGAGATCCTTGAATATAAGGGATGGTTCAGAGTTACAAAATAGAATTCCCAGGAGAACCTTTCCAAAAAGTAAAGCAAAGGGGAATGTGTTTAAAAAAGATTTGATGATGGTGGTAGAGAACGAGCTAAGGCAGTTGCTGGAGAAGGGAGCGATTGTAGAAGTAGAAGAGTGTTGCCAAGGTTTTGGAAGCACCATCTTCTTAGTGGCTCAGAGAAAGAACAAAGATTGGCAACCAGTGATAAATCTCAGGGACTTGAACAGGTTTGGTCTATTCATACTTTTCAAGATGTAAGGAATACATTTGTTAAGGGGCATTCTGCAAGAAGAAGATTGGTTAGCGAGACTAGATGTGAAGGATGTGTATTTTCAAATCCCTTTGTGTCAAGTGCATCAAAGTATCTGCAGTTCTATATTCTGTGTCTTTGTCTGTTTCAGGCACTTCCATTTGGTCTATCTTCTGTCCTGTAGCTGTTCACAGAAAATGTTGAGACCAGTTGCAGCGTACTTGCGGGAGAGAGGAATACGTCTGATAATTTACAAGAATGCTAAACTTTCGATGCCTCAAGAGACGGAGATGTTGGAGGCACAAGTGAGGTTTGTGAGGGGTGTTTTAGAAGGAATGGGATTTTTGATAAATTAGGAGAAGTCAATTGGTGTGCCTTCAAAAGTGCTAGAATTTCTGGGTTTTCAGATAGACACATTGCAGATGAAGCTTTTGTTGACAGCAAGGAAGGTAAATGTAATGAAAAAGGGGATATAACATATTTTGAGGGCGGAGAGTTTGACAATGAGGGATTTTGCAAGGATGATTGGATTATTATCTTCTTCAATTCGGGCAATTTTCCGAAATCCTTTGCATTATCATGCCCTGCAAAAGGTGGTGGGAGAAGTTTAGCATTAAAAGCAAGAGAGGAGTTGCTATGGGGGCAACAACATTTGGAGTCTTAGAATGGCAGTGCAATATATGGCAGTGCACCAGATTTTGTCTTGGAGACAGATGTGAATTTGCAAGGTTGGGGGAGCTCATTTCAGAGGTCAGGAAACTGGTGGATGTTGGTCACTGCAGAAGAAGAACTTGCATATAAATTGTTTGGAACTATAGGCAGGTAGTTTTGCCTTGAGCAGCTTCAAAAATGTTTTAATGGGATAAGGGTGTTATTGTGCATGCTCAATGTTTCAGCTATTTCGTACATAGATGATTTAGGTGAAACAGGGTCAAAGGTCAAAATTGGCAGAAGAGCTGTGGGTTTTTATTTGGAGCACAGGATTTCTTTGAAGGCAGAGTATTTACTTGGGAAGTGGAATTAACTAGCGGATTGGAATTCAAGGTTCTTCAATTATTTGTAAATGGGAGCTATGGTCTGAGCAGTGCTGGCCGGATCGTCTTAAACCCGCCCCCCTCCCCAAGGAGGTTGTGAAGAACCTGGGTGTGTGGTTTGACAATGGCCTGACCTTCGACACGCAATCGAAAGCTGTGGCAGGGTTCTGTTTCGGGCTTCTGCGAGGCTTGAAACCACTGCTGGGTTTCTTTCCTCCCAAGGTGCGCCAAACCATTGTCCAGGCGTCAATTGTGTCCAGACTGGACTATGGTAATTCCCTCTATCTGGGCGCCAATAAGGCCAGCATCAAGCGCTTGCTGAGGGTTCAGAATGCGGCGGCCTGTATTCTGGTTGAAATTCTTGTGTAAATTTATCAAGAGTGAAAGGAGCTTTGAAACTCACTAATAAACAAATAATCATGTAGTTCCACAGAACTGGTCATTGCCCGTAATGCACCATACTTATGTAATGCATAGGTGGTCCATGGGTTACGTTCCACCAGATTCCCCGTCTTGAGTTATTAAGTTGGCATTGAGCCTGTGCTTTGGCGAGAGGGTCTAGAATTTCCAAATACCTGGGCACATTTTGCAAAGGTGCGAAAAACAAATCAAGGTGCTCTACAGGGCATCAGAAACAGAATTCTTTTTAGCCCAAGGATAAGTCAATCCTTTTAGTTTTGTGTTCTTAGATATTGTAATGGACGATCTCCAGTCTTTGAAATTGCTTCCTGAAACATATGTAATAGACATGCCAACATATCAGCTGTAAGGCAGTGGAAATGCCCTTACAGTCTTGACCCCTACCAGCATTCATTGAGTGTATAGCTGCTTGCATTTCTGGAAGATTAGTATATTCGTCACTGCCTCATACTGGTTTTCACTTAATGAATATTTATTACAAAAGTAGCCCTTAATGTTATGCAGTCTAATGTTGAACAATTTGAAAAGTAAATTAGCAAAAGTTCTTTGTAATGCAATATACGATTGTCTCAATTCTAGCCTCTTTGAAAAGTTCAGGGGGAGCCTAGTTAGTGTTTAGCTTCAATATTAGATTTTAACAGGTATGATACTGCTGGAGCCTGAGGATTGGCCAAGAATGGTATTTAAGTCTAAACACCCAACTTACAGATTTCTCTTGAACAATGTCAATGGGCCTTTTGTGCCAATATAGAATTAGAGCATGGAACTGAAACGAGAGCATAAACTATATATATATATATTATCAGCCTTTAGAATATTAATGCACAGCCAATGATGAGAGGTTGGTGAAATTTCCACACCTTTATTTATCTTAACCCATTGACCGCGGCGCAAATTCCGCCGCAATGCGGATTAAATAATGGGTGGGCTTGGTTCGGATGGCCCCTGGCCGTCCTCCACACACGCCCACCGTGATGTCGGACGGCCAGGGGCCGTCCAACGCACCGAAAGGGTTAAAGGATTGGTGTTGTTTTTGTCACCTTTAGTCAGAGTAGTTCGTTTAAATAAATATTGATAACAGATTGATTAGTGATGACATAAATCAAGTACACAGTGTTCCATAAAGGAAAATTGTCACTAAACTAACTAAGAAGCCTAACTTACCCTAAGTAGAACCCTTGAAGAGTTCTTTTTGGAAATGAGCAAGATTCAAAATATAAGAAGACCTTCCCATAAAGAGTAATTCCAGAAACTCAGACAAGTTACCCACAGTTGCAGCAGCAACCATCAATAATAGAATGATCTTTGCTTTAGCACTGATCAGGTAAAAGGGTCCTTAGAGAAAAGAAAATAAAGTCACCTTTAGGATTGGCTGTCGGCAACAAAGAAATGAATTAAGTCTCCAGTAGAAGAGTCACAAGGCAGGCAAATAGTCTGGATCTCTTGGTCTCGCATCAGAAACTCCTTCTACCTCTAGTGAGAAACTCTGATTATTATAAAATCACACAATAATGTATCGAACTTCATTAGACGTTAGCTCTTTCTATCCAATGAAGGCCGCTCATCCGATTGTATCATCAACGTCTGATGCTTCTCCTCCTGATTCCCACAGTAAACATTCACCCCGAAGTAGTGTGAAACTTTGTTTCAGGACTCTTGTTACATGTAGAAAAGTTCTCATAAGAACCTTCTTACCTAAACTAAAAGATTTTTCTCTATGTTCATTGTGAATACAAAGCAAATCAGATATGATGGGGCAATAATATTCAGTGAACCATTCATAAAATATATCTAAACATTATTTATTCGAGTAGTCGGAGCAAAGCTCATTGTATTAGAGGTGGGTGTTCTAACATAGTGTGTCGAAGCTAAGGACACATGAGTTTGAAGTCAGTACATTCTTAAACAGTCTTAAGCAAGTTGCTTGTGCTAGGCAAAAGGTTCTAAATAAACGTCTATTAAGCTGTGAGCAAGAGCCCAGAGAAAAAGGGGTTGAGGCCTAACTAAAAGTGCACATTTAAGAATGATAGCTTAGTACAAAAATGTTTATATATATTATTCTATTTCCTACAAGAAAATACATTTCATGCCATATTAATTATTAATGACATATTTTTTGTTTATTAATTTTACATTAGAAGAACTCTTTCAATTTATGAAATGGGCACATTTTGTCATTTTCAATGTGAAAACATTTTTTATAGCAGTTTATACACATTCTAAGTTGCAATTCTAACATGGTCAGCAAGTCAAAATATGACTTTAAAATGTCTTTCTTCCAATATCATTCCAGAATTTTGTGACATTCTAGTTATAACACATAATTAAATCTAATGGCAATGCCCATGTCTTTTCTGCATCAGTCAATCATGTACAATGCAGTTTCCTCATCTAATTTGGAGATCATTTTTTGTGCATATAATCCATTTAAAAATCACACATACTGCTGAAAGTATGTTGAGTTGTAGATCTATTCAGAAAGACAAGGTAGTCTAGGTAACTGTGTGTAGTAGATGACTTAAACTTTTGACCGGAGAGTATTTTTGCACCTCTGCTCTAGATGTTTCTTTAAATAAAATCTACATTTGAATATGCATGCCCATGTATCTATTTGGTCACTTTTTATGAACAGTCAAAATAAATGGCTTTTCTTGGGTACATTCCAGGCTATTTTTTGGTGCCAACGCTGCTTCAATATCACATTATAGTACAAGAAATAACGAAAAATGTGAAGATATTTATAGTTTTATCAAATTTTATACATTTCTAAAATAGACAGACCAAAATCCAGGAACACTGCCAAGGACACAATGCTATGAATTTTTTGAGTCTCACAATGCCATAAATGTTTGTATTCCCTAGAGAATGAAGTCTGCAGATCAAATGTGTATTATTACGGAAGAGAACTAAATAGTGGCAGAATCATTTCATGCTGCACTGTTCATTTTTCTGGACTATATAAGTGTTCAGACAGCAAGGTCCATTGCATGGTGATTGATGTTCCCCTGTCCTGAGTACCCCAGCTGCACAGATCTCTGGATCCCTCATGATGATTTTGTTGTCATGGGCAAACAAAGATCATGCATGTGTGCCATAATATAGTCCTGTCTCATGGATTGCAGTCTTACTTGATCGGAATGGGTGCCGAAAGTGCTACCCTCATAATGGTGAAAGGTTTCTGCCTTTGTCAGGGGTTACGTAGTACAAGCACAGTAGTGGCAGCATACCATGTACTGATCATTAGAAGTAAACAGGCATTTTTACCTGTGTCACTGGAACTCATGATCCACTAATGTGTGCTTAACTCACCCTTGGCCTACATCAAGTTAGTGTGCAGCAGGGTGCATTACATGAGTGTTGTATGCATGTGCTGGATGTATGTATTCCAGTGAATGGTACAACTGGAAGATTCTGAGTTCTATTTTGGGAGACTAAGGCTGAAAAGAAGAGCATGAGGAGGTAAAAGAATCCCCCTAAACATATTTTTGGATTGCTGCATTCCTTTGAGCTCGTGGAGAGTCATGGTGGCAGAGAGAGAGCCAGGCTTTTTAGTTCACTACAAAGGGTGCTCTTTGATTCAGGGAGAGGTCACTGAAAAGATGCCTGGACACATCTCAGGAATGAGATGAGACTGGTAAGGGAATCATAAAGAGTAGGGCTGGAGCCCTGGGTAACATTTTGATGCACATATCACTGTGGCTGACCTCCAGGTGTGAATGTTTCCAGGGAGTCGTAGTCAAACGTTTAGAGATAAACAATCAAATAAAAGTCACAATACCATAATGTCCACCCACTGCTTGAGTTTTGACTGAAAGGACACTAATTTAATCACACAGAATAATATAATACTACACAGCCCAAATAGGGTATTCAGACACACTGTTGCAATTGTGTTTGCAATATTCACTGAGGCACTACACCGTTTGGTACCCGCTTCCCTGCTAAGAGAGTTTCCCAGCTTCTAAAATCCCTAGAGCATAACATGGTACACGGTTCTAATTAAGTACAAGTGCAGTTCACTCACAATGCCCTCCAAATACTCTCAGAGTGAAGATGCATGCAAAAGTTTACTATTTTCTTAATATACATCTTTCGGTTCATTTCGGATGTGAGGGTTCATTTTGCGCTAAGAAAATAGAACTAAATGCTGGGTTATGCTCATCCTGTAATTCCTCTTACTTTCACATAATTGTTCTGTAATTTCGCATAATTACACAGCAGCAAATTACATGAGTTACACCCACCACTACACCACACACAGATTTCTACCACCATCAGTGCTTAATTTGTGCCGGTGCTTTCTGGTGCTCAGCACGGCACCTAATTATCAGGGCTGGGTCGATACTGCCACTGCCAAATTACATCAACGACACGACTGCACTGCAGTCTGCACGTCATGGTCAAATTAAATTAAATATAATTGCCTAACTGCAGTGTTGTTCACTTCAAAAACAGTCTCCAGAATCCTCCGTCAGTGAAGAAGAGTGTTTCTCTGCAGGGCTGCAAAAGAGCGAGCCCGATAAATCCATATCCATATCCATGATGCTAATTAATTTGCTTTCAGTGTTGCTGGTGGTGGGCGGGCCACTGATTGGGATGTATTTGGTTCTATAGGGGAGGGGGCTGCGGCTGCGTGCCTTGCATAAACTTTTTTAATTCCAGGGACGGTGGACCACACCCCAGCACATACGCACTGGACAAGTCACCAGCACCAGTTAATGTTGAGGTGGGCAATTTGAAGCAGCAGAAGGCCTCTTAATAAGTCAGTGCCACCAGCAGTAACTGCAGTAAGTAATCAAAAACCAATGCTGCTACTTTTACTGGCTCGAGGTGACGGTCACGTGAACCAAGGCGGAGGCCCCAGCAATCATGACACAACGGCCCCTCGCGGCGGGATGCCTGACTTTCACCTTGTGGATACCCTGCTATCTCACAGGGGAATACCAGGAAGGGTTCCCTAAGCAAGCGCCGGGAAACCCACTGCGGGTAGCTGTGCGCTATATAAGCTCAACTACATTTACATTTACATTTGCTTCAGGCGGGGCACCATGTGCAGTGCTATGCTCGCTTCTGAGGCTGCCGAAAGCCCAGGGCCTTGCCCTTAAAACCCCTGTATACTAAAGTGTATACTTACTTTTACTTGGCTGGCAGCACTCAAAAGAAATGAAAAAATCCTTGAAAGTCAAAGGGATTAAATAAAAAAAGGTGATAATCTTTCTGGAAATGTGATTTGCACAGTGTGGGAAGAGCCACCAGCAGTAACCGTGGGGCATACAGTAAGTAAATAAAAAAATCCAATGCTGCTTTTACTGGCTCGAGGTGACAGTCACTTGAACCGAGTCAGAGAGGCCCCAGCAATCATGCCACTGGTGTTGGGCAGGGCACTGTGTGTATTGATACGAAACAGCGCAAAGAATCTTTCAGGTCACATGCATGTGACACAAACAGTGTGCAGCCAAATCACGTCTCACCTCTCCCTGATTTCCAATGTCCCGAAGTTATGCACTCTTCTATGTACAACACTCCCTGGTCGAGATGACCTTTGAAAATAAGAATAATCCCTGCACAGCCCCTGCAGCTGGCTGTAAATCCATTTGTGCCACGTCAAATGCAGTACAAAACCCTTGTAAGCACGAGGGGCCTTCGGAAGCACATTTGCTAACTGACTTATTGTGAGAACAGTGCTGCGAATAAAATACACAACTCAGCAATGCCTTCTTCTCATTGCCACTTCACTGGTGTGCGGCAACAGTGTTCCTGCCTTCATTAAATAATCTACTTCGTTTCTTTAGCACCGTCTTGCTATGAATTCAATTCAAGAAGCAGAATGACCATCAGCGCTATAATTAAGGCAGACTGACTGGCACATTGACATTCTGCACGCACAAGTGTTCTCTTTTTTCAGCAGCACCCTTTTCAAGGTATCGTTTCCTATTTTATGTTATTTGTGTAGTGAGTAGTTTCACTGTCTTTGTGTAACCTCTTCCAAATCATCTCTCCTGAAGCTGTATGATCATCTCATGGACACATTTCAAAATCTTTCTCATTGCTCTGAACTCTTTTGGTTGCATAAGCAGTTTATTCGTATTTATTTTCAAACGACAATATTGCTTGCACAAAATACCGAAATGTGCAGTCTAACTTGTACAATTTCAAACCTAAGTGGTGATAATTAGGTCGCATGAAAGGCAAAGGAAATAAACCCAAATATCCCCCAACTGAGCTTTTCAGAAGCATAGATCCTACATCCATAGTATGCATGTGATCAGGAGGGTTAGCCATGCAAGAATGTGCCTGGAACAAAAGTGAAGCTCAAGAACAGTGCAAGAATCACGAGGCCTCAGAAAACTGACCTGGCTGCAGCCTCCAAGGGGAGTTTGGGGGGCGATGGGAGTGAAAGGTTTGTTGGCAGGCATGTCCTGGTGCATGATGTCCTTGCTTGTGAGTGATTAGTCTGTAGAGCGAGGCGGTTACTTGACGTCACATTGGGGCACCTACCTGCAGGGGGTATGCAGTGTATTCCTAGAGAAGGTTGAAAAGTGGGGTTGGGGCCGGCCTGGAGAACCCCCAGCATGGACAGAGGAGATAGCGGGAGAGTTTGTGGTTTAGAGGCCTGCCTGGAGAGGGCTGAGGAGGGCAGGTAATGTCCGCTTGGGGAAGAGTCCAGAAGGGAGTGTGGGGTCGGTCTGTGTCATTCTTGGACAGGAAACTGGAGACCAGGAGGGAGGGGAGCAGCCCTGTAGGAGAGATCAGTAAAGAGGGGCAAGTCTATGTTTAGAAAGCAGAAGAGAAAAGCAAGTGTGCAGGCCTGCGGGAGGGAGGGGGTCTGAAGGGCGTGTAGGATCGGGAGGTGTCAGACATAGCAAAAAGGCCAGAAAGAAAGTAGGGGACGGGTGAGAACTTGTCATGGAGGAGGGGTTTTATGCTCAGGGCTGAGAGGGGAGGAGGCCTCAAGGAGACATCAGAAGAGATGGGGACTTGCAGCAGAAGAGGGTGAGTGTGCAGGCCTTGGAGACATCAGTAGGGGGTGAGGGGTCAGAGTTTGTCTAGATGGAGGGTGAGCGCAAGAGGGGAAAGTGCACAGGTGTATGGAGACAGCAGGAGGGAGAGAGATGTAAGGGCATGTACAGGTCTGGTGGAGGGAACAGAGAGGGTGTGAGGAGGTAAGGGCTCACTATGGAGGAAGTCGGTGGAGCCAGCAGGGAAGTGGGTGTGGCCTCCAACAAATATTTGTCATTTGTAACAATGGTCCTTAGAAAAACAAATGTAAAACACAAAATAAAATATAGGCCGCAATGGGTGCGATATTATGCAGTGTCTAGCCGGACAAAGAGATTTAATCTGTTAGATATATTTAGAATTTTTACACATTTAGCGAAAACAACAATGAAGTGGGATGCACTCCTGTATCCAATACATGAAACAAAGGGCAAATACAAAAGAACATTTGAGAATTTCAGGCAAGGAGAAATGGAAGCTTAAATTAAATCAGCAATTTAGACAAGCTATCCATAATAGTAGCCACACTCATTTTACACAATGGTTAAGCGTGGAAATATTAACTAGGTCGACGATGTTTCGATCCCTCGGAAAAATATTGGGATCATCATCAGGACTAATGGAATGATTGCCTGCGTGTAAGGCACTGCCTGTAATGAGAAAAAAGAGGAGAAGAAGCAGGAAAAACAGTCATAAGGAGTAAGAGAAGAGCTTGTTTAAAACCAACAGAGTCATGCAGAAAGGGGATTGTGTTGATCCTAGAGCGTAAAGTAGTGTTACATGCGTGACTCACGGTCGGTAATGTATACAGTACAATGGCATGCTTGCTAAGAGAAAGGTAAGGTTTCAGGTGCGAGGTAGGAAACAATTAAAGTGGATGAATAGCGCCTGTGTGAGGCAACGTGTCGGTATAACAGTAGCTGGTAGGTCGTATGTAGTGCGTGATGGTCATGCCTAGACTCTATAATAAACCATACTGTTACTGTTCGGCCGCTGGCGAGCAAGAACTCGGAGGAAAATGGAAAAAGGTCATTAAAAGTGACGTGCCTAGTTAAACGAAAATTGCTGTAATGGGGGAATCAAGAAGACTACATACAGCTATACTGTCAAGCCAATAGCGAAGGAGTGACAGGGAGACATCCAAGAAGTGTAACTAGCAAAGTTGTGCCTTGTCCGACGCAGAAATAAGTGTTCAGCAATCAGGCGAACAAGTGACTGGGATGTGTCCAAGGATATACTGACGTGGTTTAATACGAGACAATATAGGAATTCAGGAACAAACCTTAAGGCGCTTGTGGCTTGCGTATTCCAAAAGGATAATGGAGGGGAAGGCATCTGTGAAGGAGAGATAGACAGAATGAGGTGGCGAAAAATACAAGGGTGGGGGCAAGTACGGCCGTGTGCAGTGTGGTAGAAAATCACCTTCCTTGGCGGGATGCCGGGAATCTAGTGGCCGAGACAGCGTGGATTTGCTGCCTTCGTGCGGAGTTTACTCGGCAAGCAGTCCGGGAGGAACGAAGACCGGGGATAAGCAAATGCCGCTGCCCGAATTCTGGGTGGGTAAAGAGTGAAACCGATGAAGTCAAGGCTAACATCGAAATAGTTACCGGGCGTCTATGGGACTAAACTTACCGGTGGGGCAGGTATCGCGGAGAAGCGAGAGGTTCCACTGCGTGATGGCGGGAATCTGGAGGGGCTGAGTGATAGGGCTAAATTTATTCCATGTGGTTTGGGCGTGCGGAGGCGGCCATGTTGGATGAGGGGGTAGGTCAAAAGTGAAAAAGGACTGCACGTGTGAAGAGAGTGATTTGAGGCGTAGCGAGTAAAGAGGATAGAAAGGATAAAAGTGACATTTCTATTAGAAGAGAAGAAACGGATGCTTACAAAACTCTTGGCTTTAAGTGTGGCATAACATAGTTATCTGCAACACTAAGGGAATAACAAAGCATTACATGTGGGATTCTGAACATGGAAATATTGCAGACTTAGGGGCCCATTATGATCGCGGATGGACTTGAGTCCGTCCGCGTTCACCGAGGAGGAGGGAACCTTCGCATGGGCATGCGGAGTTGACAGTGTGGTGGCCTCTCTGAAGTAGTCCTCTTTAGCAGAACAATTGTGTCTAATCCTAAGGAATTGCGAATAGGGAAGGGAGTCTCTAAGTGTCCTGGGATGGTTACTGGTGTAGCTAAGTAATGTATTTCGCTCGGTTGATTTCCTGTAGAGACGGGTGAGAAGCTCCCCCTCTGAATTGTAAATTGTGAGGTCAAGGAATGCGATTGACAGTTTTTCAACAGTGATAGTGAAGGTTAAGAATGAGCAGTTGTTATTCAACCAATGTAAGAATTGTTTCAGTCCGTCAGAACTCAGTCGCCAGATGATAAAAATATCATCTATGTATCGGTGCCATCGAATGACCCCGAGTAGGAAGGGATTGGATGGAAACAGGATAGTTGTCATTTCTAGGTGACCCATGAAGAGTATTGCCAGGTTGGGGGCAAAAACAGCCCCCATTGATGTACCCTTGACCTGTTGATAGAACTGGTTATCAAAGGCAAAAAAAATCCGTGTCAGGCAAAGATTGGAGAATGAATAGTGTGGGGACAGCGTGTGGGCGCGGCCTGGAGTCCAATACTCTCTGGATTGCGAGTAAGGCTGCAGTCTGAGGGATATTCGTGTACAAGGATTCTACATCCATTGTACACAATAAGTCGGATTTCGGAATGAAAGGGAGATGCTCCACTAGATTTATCATCGCCGTACTATCTCTTACATAGCATTCGGTGGTTGGAACAAATTCCTTAATGAAAAAATCGACGTAAAGGCCCAAAGGTTCTAATACGGAACCTCAGCCAGAAACTATGGGTCTTCGGAGTGGACTAGTGGCATTCTTGTGGACTTTGGGGAGTGTGTTAATTACAGGTGTCCGTGGGGATTTGACATTGAGGAAAGTGAATTCCTTTTTGGTGATGAAGCCCTCATGTAAAGCTTCAGTGGTAATTTTGGTTATTAAGCCTTGTATTTCTTTGGTGGAGTTTGTAGGTAACCTACAATAGTGGTCGGTGTTGGCAAGTTGCCATAGGATTTCAGTCCTATATGTATCTTTCTCCTGCAGGACAATACCCCCTCCCTTATCGGCACACAGGGTCCTTACTTACTCAATGGGTTCCCTTGTTTGTTCAAAATAAACACTCCAACAAATATTTGAGCACCTGGACTTCATATTTTACAAATTAAGCACTGATCCACCATGCATTTTCCATACACACACTAACTGCATACATACAATCGTTATGCACATTGAACATCAGAGCAAGAGTCTGGGTGTTCACATAAAAGCAGAAATTTACACAAGGCTAGTCAGTAGGCCATGGTCTTATCGACAAACAAAAAAAAGTCTGGTCACACTATTGATTCACAAAACCTTGGTACGCTGCCAGTACCTTTTATGTGATTACCCAGGGCATGGACAGTAGCAGGGCCGGACTGGGAACCGAAACCGGCCCTGGCAAAGTGCTCGGCCGGCCCCTCCCCTCCCCCCGGGGGGTTGGGGGGTGCGACCGCGCTCTTTGCTAGGGCCGGTCTTCGGCCGATTTTGTTACAGTGCCGTTTTTGCAGCTATGCTGCAAAAAACGACCCTGTAACAAAACCGGCCCCCTGGGGCCCAAAACCGGCCCCCACCCTCGCGGCCGACCGGGGGATTGCCCGGTGCCTGCAACGGCCAGTCCGGGTCTGGACAGTAGTCATATGCCCACTAAGAGGGCCATCCTGCTGAACCCCCCCCCCCCCCATATCACAGAACAGGTTCTGGACCTGCAAGCACAGCCAGGCCTTTGTGAAGAGGCTAGATTAGCATGAAGCCAGGGCCAACAACAATTCAGGATACCAGTTTAACATGCAGCCGGGCACTATGAGAAAGGAAAAACTGTTCCCCATTCCTGTATATTTCCTTCCTAAGA
This sequence comes from Lissotriton helveticus, assembly GCF_964261635.1. Lineage (NCBI taxonomy): Eukaryota > Metazoa > Chordata > Amphibia > Caudata > Salamandridae > Lissotriton > Lissotriton helveticus. The sequence goes on along the minus strand of NC_136057.1, from coordinate 1,192,658,636 downwards.
AACATCCAAAAGTCAAACCTGGCAACAAGAAATGGCACGAGGCTCTCTCCCCTTGCAATTTCGTAAAGCTGTAATTTGTTTACCTCTTTAGGGGTAATACAAGTTTACAAAATTAAGATAGTTGAGTTTGTCTGACCTCAGCTGTAGCTAGGGCTGCTTCAAATCCCAATTATTTTTCCACTAAATTAACTTGACAACGTCTCTCATGAACACTGAGCACAATATCATTTTTAATCCATTATATTCTCGATATGCAGGAAAATTGATGCAATGTTTTCCACTGAATTCAGCAAATTAAAAATGTAAATAAAGGAAAAAAGTGTACATTAAATAGTGCATCGTTATCCGCACTACAGGGTTTCAATTAGCTGTAACACCCCATTTAATTGCATTATGCATGTCTTGTGTTTTTCGCAATCAATACCTTTCTCTGCTTTCCTTCGTCTGAATGTTAGAAGCACCTTGCATCAATAGTCATTTGTAAGTCAATTGCAATTAAAAATCCATAGGAAAGAGCAAACTTCAGCGTTATAAATGTAGAAAACAATTATTAAACGCCCCTTTTGTGTCCCATCACTTTTCTTCATACCATTCAGAGAATAGTTTCAGCATTTTGAAGGGGTTGCTTGCACAGAGAGTCGTGGAAACATCTTTATTTCTTGCTAGTTACACCATATTATTAGAGACAAAGTAGCAGGTCCAAATATACACATTTTGCTGAGGCTAACTTAACAGAAAGTGCAAAATGAAACTAGTTTTAGGACTATCCCTGTATTAATGAACAGTTCAGGGCTAAACATTTGCATGCCATTTTTTAGGAAAAGTGCAAAAAGTACCCCATGGTCCTCCCAAGTCAAAAGGAATGGGTCAAGTCACATTTCCTTTTACCCAAATATGGCATTGAAGTTAGTACTGAAAAAGATCGTTTCATGTCATAAATCCTACTACCCATATATTTTATTGAAAGCAGCACTGGCAATGGACGTGTCAAGTCATAATTCCTTTTACCCATAGGTGATACTGAAGGTGGCGCAATCTGTGTTGACTAATTGAAGGGACTACACATGCATGTGGATGGATGCTGACAATTTGCACTATCCTAAGTGAACAAACTATGCATTCTATACCTCCATCTAGATGTTTGAGGTCTTAAACTGCTTTACTGTCCTCTTACTGAGGACAGGCATTGATAATGTGTTCCAACTCCTTCTTAGGTAATCACTCAACTGGGTGTAGAGCCACCTTAAGAATTTTTGGATCCCTGGGTACCATTTTTGTCAGCTTTTTTAACATTGACATAATAAGTATTTGAATTTACATATATCCAAGGCCACCCTAGTCATTCTTATTTTGTCTGTATTACAATTCAAAAGCCACTTCCCACTTTGAGCCTCTCAAACAACGTTACATCTGACCTGCACAATTGAGAAAGAACTAAAAAGAATGAAAGTGAAGTGAAGGATATACTTGTTATGTTATGTTATGTTAATTTATTTTTATAATGCGCACAGCTACCCAACAAGGGTTTCCCAGCGCAAACCAACGGAAGCACAACAGTGATCTAGCATTAGCAATATTGATTAAAACAACACGTTTTTAATTGTTTACGAAAGTTGGGAAGCAGCTTCTCCCTCCTCATTACAGCAGGCAAGGAATTCCACATGGTGGGTCCCAGTAGAGAGAAGGAACGACCACCCATTCTCGACAGTTTAATCCTAGGAATCACAAAAAGCTCATCCGCAGAAGAACGAAGTAGTCGAGAGGGATGGTAAGGGCATACCAGATCTTGTAAGTATTTAGGAGCAGAACCAATCTTAATTCTGAACATGTAACATAGAGCCTTACATTTTATACGATGTTCTACTTTAAGCCAATGTAGTTCTCTCAAAGCGTTACCCGTGTTGGACATTCTTGGAAGTCCACAGAGCAATCGGGCTGCAGAATTTTGCACCACCGGAAGCTTGTGAAGTACATCCCTGTTAGACCCCAGAAAAAGGACGTTGCCGTAATCCAGGCGAGATGGTACAAGTGCCTGGACCACCGTCTTTTTGGTGTCCACAGGGAGCATCCAGATTATTTTTCTTAGCCATTTTAAGATGGTAAAACAGGTGGCTGCAATTTGTACTGCCTGTTGTTTCATTGACAATTTATTGTCAATAATAACGCCTAGATTACGTACCTGAGAGGAGGGCTTGGGTAAGGGCCCCATTTCGTCAGGCCAATGTTGAGCGCCCCAATGTTCAGAATTTTTTCCGAAGATAAGCACTTCCGTCTTATCCCCGTTTAACTTAAGCAAATTGAGCTGCATCCATGCTGCGATGTTTCGCAAGCCCAATTGCAAAGTAGACGGGTCCTGATTCCTATCAGCCGACAAAGAAAAGATTATTTGAGTATCATCGGCGTATGAAAACAGTGTAAGCCCTGCTGCTTCAGCGATCACTGCCAAGGGCTGCACATAAATGTTAAAGAACAGAGGGCTCAAAATAGAGCCCTGAGGTACTCCATACAGGGATGTAAAGGACTTTGAAGAGGACCTAGAAGAGAACACCTGGAAGGTACGCTCCGATAGAAAAGAGGACAAACAGCCAAGCGCCGAACCAGCAACGCCCAGTGCCTGTAAAGATTTTATTAATATGGTGTGTGAAACTGTATCAAAGGCGGCACTTAGATCTAATAATATAAGAGCCACTGTATTACCATCATCCAGGCGCTGACGTAGCACCTCAGTGACGCCCAGCAGTGTGGTCTCAGTAGAATACCTTGGCCTAAAACCTGATTGTGATGTATGCAAAAATTGGGAAGATTCCACTAATGTGGCTAATTGGCCATTCACATGCTTCTCCAAAACTTTAGAGAAAGTAGAGAGCAGGGAGATAGGCCTAAAATTAGACGGCATGGCCGGATCTGCATTTGGCTTTTTTAACAATGGCAGGACCATAGAGTGTTTCCAAGCCATTGGCATTACTCCCTCCCTAAGAAAAGCATTTAGGAGCTCCATGGCCACTCTTAAAGTGGGTTCTTCCAACTGTAGAAGTACTGTGGAAGGAGTCAAGTCACATGGCGAGCCTGAATTAATGCTCGCAAAAAAATTTTTAAAGGCATCAATGTCCAATAACGACCACTGCTCCACTATCAAACTGAGCCGCGTTTGACACACAAACTCCACCTAATGTCTGATGAATTTGTTTAACTTTATTTGTAAAGAAGTTAGCAAGAGAGACACACTGTGGTTCATCAAGAACAGGTGGACTAGGTTGAGTCTCTGATCCTGCTAACTTCTTAACCATAGAAAATAAAGTACGGGGACCGTTTTTTGCACCCAGAATAGTAGAGGACACATAGTCTGCTCGCGCCTTCTTACATAGAGCATGATATTTTTTCAATGTGGCTTTATAGATGTTTTAGGACTCGGGGTATATTTCCTTCTCCAGCTTCTTTCCAAAGCTTTGCATTTGGTCTTTTCCGCTCTTAACTGCTCTGTAAACCAAGGAGCAGGAGGCCGGTGGTTATTAAGTTTTTTCGCCATGGCTTGCAGGCAAGCATTAGAGGCGAAGGTGATCCAACTATAAATACTATTCAATGAAGCCAATGATATGGAGTTATAAGATGGTGCATTGCTAGACAGTAGCTGATTATACTTTGCAATATGCAATTTTTCCAAAAATGTCCAGCTATATGAGTAGGGCCAGCGTTGCAAAGAGGAAGATTCAATGCAGCTAAATCAGCAATAAGTGCCTTACTAGCTGGACAGTCCGAATTGTATCAAATGTAGGTTTAGGTCTCCTAAGACTGTAAAGTTGGCTAATTTAAGTAGCCAAGGAGCCAACAGGTCTGGCAGCAGAGGCACCCACGAACCAGCTGGTACTGGGGGACGATAGATCAAAGCCCCAGATAGAGTGAGTTGAGGAGAGAGAGTAAGTTTAAAAAGAGCAGCTTCACATTCCTGCAATGGGAGATTCTCCCATTTACATGAATAGCTCTTTTTATAAATAATTGCAATCCCTCCCCCCTTCCTAAGGATTCTGTCTCTTCTTATTATAGTGTAATTGTCGGGGAGTGCACATGCCACATCCGGACCAGAACTATCGTTTAACCAAGTTTCAGTTAAAAAAATAGCATCGGGACCTTCACTATTTAACAAATTAAAAATGTCCTCCTTGTGTTTTGGAAGGGAGCGACAATTAATACTCCTGAAATTGTACGTTTTATTTTGCATGGGGTCCCTTTTATTTGTACTAGGGTTATTGAAACCATAGCCACAGCCACTACACACCGAGTTAGCCTCTACCGGACATAATAAATCACAATTTACTCCCCTCCTACCTTTCAAACTTAATAGTTGTCCTATCGAATATTGTAAAGTTGGTTTAGGGGAGGAAGGTACTTGGGCAGAGATTATGGCCCTTAGTCCAGTTCGGTCTTGAGAGGTCACAGACGGTCTTGCCTTTGTCACGGCTTTGTCGCGACATTGGCGCGACCTCTGCGCGTTCCCTGCTGCGCGTCAAGACCATGGCTCTTAAATAGCAGTAGGGCCGGTCTGCGTGCAAGGAGTGGAACGCTGACCTCCGTCAGCGCTGGGCAATTAAAGATGGCCACCAGGGACCGAAAGTGTCCCGAAAACGAGCCAAAATTTGTGTTTTTTAAACTCCCAGATAATGGTGCAGCACTCTAGTGGCAGACATTAGTTCCCTATGAATTAAAATCCTTTAAAACACATTTATTTCGATCAATGCTAAAAAATTAATTTTGAAAATATTGCAGTCTCAAAATACACCACAGCGTTCCACAATTCCCCCCAAGAGGATTAAATTCCCTGCTTCTAATCAAATTGCTAAAACAAAGCTTCTGCAAACCAGCAAGCATGACCAAACCAAGCCCCTTAAGTAGCAGCAGGGCCGGTCTGCGTGCAAGGAGTGGAACGCTGACCTCCGTCAGCGCTGGGCAATTAAAGATGGCCGCAGGGGACCGAGAGTGTCCCAAAAACGAGCCAAAATTCGTGTTTTTTAAACCCCCAGATAATGGTGCTGCACTCTAGTGGCAGACATTAGTTCCCTACGAATTAAAATCCTTTAAAACACATTTATTTCGATCAATGCTAAAAAAATTATTTACAAAAATATTGCAGTCTCAAAATACACCACAGCGTTCCACAATTCCCCCCAAGAGGATTAAATTCCCCGCTTCTAATCAAATTGCCAAAACAAAGCTTCTGCAAAGAAAGTGAGATGGAGAGAAAGAAAGAAAGAAACATTAGTGTTATAATCCGCTATGTTTTAGATGTAGCCTTTGCATATCTCCATTGTTCTTTGCTCTGCTCAACCACTGTGTGATGTCATGGCATGTTGGTGAGTGACTGGATACTGGCTGACAGTTAGACAGAGTGGGATGAGCAGGAAGGATTGCGCTCCTAGTAGGGTTTCGTAACTTGCAACTAACTTGTAATCCTCTTACTTAAATAAACCTACAACTATTTAATCTACCTGAACTGGCTACCTGTATCCTGCTTGCCAAGAGGGTAACATTTTTTGTATTTGTGAAAGAGATTTAGGCCAGTAGGACCCCTTATTGTAATTATAATGATGCCCTGAACCCCACCAGTGTCTTAATCCATCAGACAGCCTGCAAATTGAGATGGTGGTCTACTTAACTGTACTCAGATGAACAAAGTCACTGTCAAGCAGTCACTGTTTCTAAGCCAGACCTGCTGTTAAATGGAGAACGAATGCCAAAGAAGTGGCCCGTTAACCATCATTTGTACACAGTTCAACAAACTACAGAGATGATCTAATCTGCACCAATACCTAGGAGAGTGGTTGCAGTCAGCAGTCTTGGTTAGTGAACTGGTAGCATGGGAACTGTATTTAGATTTTACTTTTGGCTCAATTGTAAAGACATCACAGTTGGTGAGTGAATATTTTGGGGCATATGTATGAAGATCCCGTTTTGCGAATCTTAAATTGCGATATTTTGCGATTCCCAGTTTGAGATTTGCAAATCGAGATGTTTTTTAAAAAATCGCTAACGAATAGCGATTTCTTAAAAATCGCAGAAAAGTCTCAGAAACATTATTTGCGATTCTTTAATTGCAAAATTCGCAAATTAAGAAATATCAAAAACGGGAATCTGCAATACAGGTGCAGCCTGATGACATCACAACCAGGACGTGGGCGTGATTTGCTGCACCTGATTGCCTGAGCCACAGTTAGAGGCTGTTTGGAGAGTGTGAGGAGTCAGTCCAGCAGAGGAGCAAGCCCAATGGAGTCCCAGAAGCAACATGAGGGCAAGGAGGGAGAAAAAAGAAAGAGGAAACACAAACTCTCTGACAAGGAGCAGCAGGTGCTCATAGAGGAGATGGTGTGCAGCCATGAGCTCCTCCTTGGGAAAAAGGCAATGTGCGTCCCTGAGTATAGGAAAAGAAAAGATCTGGATGGACATTCAAGAAAAATTAAATGCTGTGGGTGTGACACATCGCACAGTGGAAGAACTGTGAAAGAGGTGGTATGACATGCGGCAAAGGTCGAAGGAGAGGGTGGCAGCCAGACTGAAGTAGTCAAACAAGACCGGGGGAGGATCATCCACAGCAGCAGACCCAACACCCCATGAGGAGCTGGTGGAGTCAACCCTCCTGCCTGAGAGCGTCAGTGGTGTAGCTGACATAGACAGCTCCGACCCTGCAACCAGCATCCAAGGTAAGATGCATGCCAAATATATCTGCACACATCCCCATCCCTTGCACACATTCAGGAATGCGCAAAATAGAAACAACACATATTACTCTGGTCCATTTCTTACAGCACACCCAGCAATGCATCATGGGAGACATAGTCAGATGTATGATAGTGTGTCCATGAGACATAGAAAATGAAATGCAACATGTGGATCAGTGATAAGGGAATAATACAGTGTCAGAAGTTAGCCAAGAAAAATTGTTGAAACTTTATTGAGTGCAATATGCAGACAATGACACAAACTCATTGATTCCCCTTTACATCCACAGCATAATCCAGGACACTTGATGACAGTGCAGAGGGAGATGAGTTTGGAAATGCTGAGGACCAGGCTGATGATGGCGACTCAGGTGAAGAGACAGAGCACAAAACCATCATGTGCAGGAAGCGCACATATGTGCCCCCACTGCCACCATTGGAGGATGACATAGAGGCCTCAGGGGAGGAGAGCGAGCAAAGAGAGGCAAGGCAGGGTGTGTCACACATGCGTGGGCAGGAAACCCCACAAATGAGTGTGCCAGGAACAGACACACGCAGGTCAAGGTCCAGGTCCAGCACTGCCACCAATGAAGAACAAACAGTCTTTGCCGGTCTTGAAAACAGCATGCTGCAGGTACAGCGCCTGCAACAGAAATCATTGCGCTAAATTAATAGGCAGCTCAGCAGACTCAGCGCTACATGGGGGAGGGCATCATGGCCATGGCAGGTGCCAGACGTGACCTCTGTGTCACTTTGAAGCATGACCAAGATGCCAGGGACAGGGCTTCCCAACGTGCCAACGCACGTCTGCATAACTACACAAAGGCGATGAACCGCCTGTGCACCACCACCAGCCACTTGACCCGTCGCAGCATTACCATGCAGGTGGAAATGTCACACTGCTGCCATGACATTGCAAGAGGCCTGGCGCAGGTCACCAGTGCAGTTGAGCAGATGCAGACAATAAACTCAGGTGGCACAGCACTTATGGTCTCTGGGGAGAGTGAGGAGACATCAAGTTGTAGTAGCAACACACCAATATTGCCAGATGCAAGAAGGCGCAGGGGCAGACAGGGTGCAGTACCTAGGCACACAACGGAGGGCACTCCGCCTGGAGATCGACCTGCACCAATCCGTCACCGAAGGTGGTGAACTGTACTGTTAAACACTTGCGTCAATGGGTGATGTACACTTTTTTGGGAACTACCTGCACTGTGGACATGACATGTGCTGGGTACAGCAACAGTCAATGTGTTTGAAAAATGAATAAACACAGCACTGATTTAAATCATCATTTTGCCTATGTCATCATTACTCACCTAGAAGTAGTTCTGTGTGATCTCAGTCCATCTCTGACGTCTGGCAGCTGCCCCTTCTCCTGATGCTGGTCTGCCAGGGGGAGCAGGGCAATCATCATCCGATGTATCTGTATTGGTCACATGAATTGTGGTGCCTTTCCTCATAGCCATGTTATGGAACATTGCACAGCTTGCCATGAACTTACAGCAGGTGTCAGGGCTGTATTGCAGTGCTCCTTCACTTTTATGCAGCCACCGGAACCGGCTCTTTATGATTCCAAACGTACGCTTTGTGACGCAGAGCGTAGATCTGTGTGCCCTGTTGTATCTCCTCTCCCTTGCATTGGCTGGATCCAGGTACGGGGTCAGGATGAAGTCCCGCACTGCATAGGCACTGTCACCTGCAGGAATAGACACAATAGGTGAGTCACTATCCCCCCTCAGGAGATGTAGTGGATGGATGGATGTGTGCCATGCATTTACCTAGCAGGTATCCCTCTCCAAACTCAACAGCACGCAGATGTCTGTGTATCCCACTATGCCTAAAGATGAAAGAGTCATGCGTACTGCCAGGGTATTTGGTTACAATGTCATTGATGATATACTTAGCATTGCACACAATCTGTATATTCAGGGAATGGTAGAATTTACGGTTTCTGTAGACATATTCAGTTGCAGATGGGGGTGTGATGGCCACATGGGTCCCATCAATGCAGCCAATGATGTGGGGGAAACGTGCAATCTGGTAGAAGTCAAGTTTTGTTTGCTGTAATGCCTGTTGGGTGCTGGGGAAGTATATGTGATGTGATAGCCTCTGTAGCATTGCATCTAGAAAGGTATGGAAAAAGCATGACAGGGCACTCTGTGAGACCCCCCAACCTCTGCTATGACCCATTGAAAACTTCCTGAGGCTAGGAGGTGCAGGGAGCACAGGACCTGCACATGGATGGGAATTGTTTGGGTCCTGCGTGTTGTATGTTCCAAATAGGGTTTCAGCTCCTCAATCAGGACCAAGATGGTCTGTGGGTGCAGCCTGTACTTGTCATGGATCTCCTCTTCAGTCTGCTGGAACAGAGTGACGCGCAGCCTGAAGGTACGTTCTTGTCTCATTCTCCTCTGTGCAAGAGCCCGACTACGCAGCCTCCTGGTAATCACATATAGTGCTGCCATTGTGGAAAGGTCTGTTGCATTGTGGGCTGGTTTAAGTACCTTGCTCCTGATTACCACCTGCATGCACTTGGTGTTAATTGGGATTTCTTAAATTGCGAATTTACCATTTTCGCAATTTGCTAATTTTTCATACCTTTACTTGCGATTTCTTCAATTGCGATTTCCATATTGCGATTTTCGCAAACTTAGAAAATCGCAATTTAAGTAATCGCAAGGTTATTCGCAGATATTTATTTTCGTAGTATAAGAAATCGCTATTTTTGCAAATTCTTATTTTGCGATGCGATTGTGTCTCATAATTTGCGATTGGCAAATTTTTCATCGCAAATGCTGTTTTTTACGATTTGCAACGTTTGTGACTAAAAAATTGTTTCATACATATGCCCCTTTGTCTCTTACCCCTGTTTGCATGCTGTTAGGAGCATGATGGCTTGTTGCACCATTTAAAAATGGCCAAGGATTCCAGGGCGCGTGCTAACTGCGGCATTTGAGAGGACCTGTGAGGCTGCTGTGCACTGCTCTCAAGAACTTCAGGTGTGTGTGAGGTAAGCACAGGCAGATGACTTAGTGAAGAATTCCAGGTGTGTTACCTGCAGTGTTGAGAGTACCTATGAGGCTGTTGTACACTCTTCCGAGAATTTCAGGAGCAAGTAAGGTATGCATGTGCAGCTGACTTTGTGACGTCACAGCTGAAGGGCTGGAACATGTGCTTTTGAATTGATGTAGCTACCAGTGGCAACACCAGGAAATGTGGGGCAGCATTATGTTCTTAAGTGTGGTCACAACAGGGCATTAGAGTGGCAAATTATGGAATTTTTGATCCACATTTGAGATGCATTTTGTTTCTGAGGAATATGCAGTCACTGTGTTTCTAACTGGCCAGAAACAGATTTTTGAGTATTCTTCAATGTTTGGGGTAAAGTGCAGTTAAGCTGCAGATTGATGTGGGGAAAAGTAAGCAGGGGGCATCCTGGGACTTTTGGAGTTACTTTTAAAGTAGATATGATTTGTGATCGAAGAGGATTGGGCCTTGGTAGTGCCTGTGACCAGTTAAGCAACCAGTAAGGTAGTGGAGAGACTACAACACTAGTTTCATTCTGATACTCTGTGATTTTATATCTACAGGCAGTATGCTATGTGGATGTTGGAGTGAGATGTCGCTCACTAGAGAGGAGGATTTTGAATTTGCTGCCAGTGAATATTTTTCAAACCAATGCAGAATTTTATTTCAACGCTATGTGGGACGTTTACACATGATGTCATGGGTATTGTACATTTGTGTTTGGTTTTAATGCTATAGTGAATGTTTATGCATGGTTTCATGTCATACCGTTCAGCTTTTACGAATTGCTATGCTAAAAGTCTATTGCTAGTACATTTTTGTGTGTGTGGAGTGATTATGGGGAAGCATTTCTGTCCTCATTTGTGATATGCAATGAGTTGAAATGTTCTGCTTCTGCTCATGTAGCAGGGTGCAGGAGTTTTGGGTGAAGAATACTGGTTATGAATGAGTCTGTGTTTTGCTTACATACCCCGGGTCCTGTTGATATATGCAGAAGGGGGGGTGAACTCTAAGCCTGCATGTGTATGCGATATAGGATGAGTGTAGTCTTAATTTTAAGATGATCCTCCCTCAGGGGGTGAGGAGATGTTGTAAAGCTCATGCTGTGTTGCACTCTAAATTTGCAAAACTCAAGTTCGTCCTCAGTGGTTAAGGATTGTTTGAGATGCATGGTTGGGATGCATCTGGTCTGTATCGTCTTCCCTCAGGGGTTGAAGAGATGTTTGTTGGGGTCATGTTGTATTGCACCCTAAATTCTACAAAAGTTCTTCCGCAGTGATTAAGGATTGTTTATGTTTGTGAGGGTCATGTTGGGTTGCACCCTAAATTTGCAGAACTCCTTCCTCAGTGGTTATTGATTGCTATGGTCATATTTTGTTTTGCACTCTGAGCTTACTGTAAGTACTTCCTCAGTGGATAAGGATATGTAGGTTTCCATGTTGTATCGTTCATCTTTGATTCCTTCTTCAGTGGTTGAGGACTCATCCTTCCATATAGCATTATGTGTTTCTATGACTTACTCCGCAGCACACATTTGTGTTTCTGAAGGTTTTGTCATCGAACTGTCTTGATAATTGCTAGAGGTGAATCATTTATAGGATTAATTGATTGCATCATATTATATTTTATGTTTTCTTGTTGCATGTATTATTTTCTAAGGACGGGAGATATGTTATAACCTGCTAGGCTTCAGATGTAGTCTGGGCATATCTTCCTTGTTCCTTGCTCTACTCAGCCAGTGTATGATGTCATGGAATGTTGGTGAGTGACTGGAGATTGGTGGATAGACAGAATAGGCTGAGCAGCGAAGATGCTACTCCTGGTGGGATTTCCCTCAAGTAACTCGTAACTAACTTGTAAACCTCCTAAATAAACCTTTAACTATTTAATCAACCTGAACTGGATATAACTATTTAATCTACCTGAACTGGCTACCTGTATCCTGCTTACCAAGAGGGTAACTTTCATCTACATCAGATAGGATGGCAGGAGAAATATAGTGACATAATGAAGGACATAAGAGTAAGAGACAAAAAAACAAAGTAGGGAGAAATAATAGAGGAGAAGAAACAGAAAGCAAAAAATGAGAAGAAACCAAAAAATGCAAATGCAATCAATGAAAGGATAGGACAGCAAGAGAAATACTGATACAATGATGGAGCCATGGATGGAAGAAAGTAAGGGCAAACGTTAAAGAAAAGGAGCAGAGTGGGAAGGAAAATAGATGGATGAAATTGAAGGCAAAACATGAAAACACAGGAAAAAAGATGCAGATGCAATCAATTAATGTTGGTAAAAAAATAATAGGGGTCTAAAATCAGTGGTGATGGGTAAATGAAACAGAAAAAACAAGAAAGAATGTAAGAAGAAAAAGTGGAGGAAGAAAAGGAAAGAATGAAAGAACAAAGAGAAAGAAAAAAGGAAGGAAGGAAGGAAGAGGCTGAATACAATAAATGCAAAAGGGTAGACAACAACAAGAAATCAGGAGCTGAGGCTCACAGTTGAGAAGGAGGCCAACGAGAATGATCAAATCAGAATAAGGGAAATTGGAAACACCGAAGCTCTGGCGTAACGAAAATTGAGGGTCCTCCCTGCAAGGTATGTAGAGGGCCCCCCTCCGGCTCAATTAGGAGCTCTCCGGACAGAGTACAGTGCCGAGGGTGCCCCCTGGAGCTTCAAACCCCCCGCAGCGCGTGGGCTGCATGGGCCTGTGTTACGCTCCTGCACTGAGGTAGGAGGGAAATCCGATGAATATAAAGAAGGATTGCAAGTAATGAGTCAGAAACACTTAGGGGCATATTAGCAAGAACCTCGTTAAAATTATCGCAGTTTTAGCGGCAGTTTCCTGCCGCTAAAACGGAGTTAATTTTAACGAGGTTCTTCCTAATATGCCCCTTCGTCGGGTGATAAATGTGAAATTATGAGATGGGGAAGAGACAGAGAAGTTGTCCTCAGGTAAGAGACAACTTTAGAAAATTGAGGGGAAAGAAACTAAGATATGGAGCTGTTCAAATGAAAGACATGGTGATTGAGATCGCATTGATATATGGTGAGGCTCAGATGGGCAGTCAAGTAATTTTGCTTGCCCTTCTAGTTATTCTGTGGATAGTCAAGGCATCACAGTAGCATGAGCATGAATAAAATATTGTTATAAGTATGAAGGCGCTGCAAAATGTAGCCCTTTCTGACATAATTTTAAGCATGCATTAATGAATATGCTTGGAATCCTAATCTACAGACCCCGCGGACCCGAATCACAATTCAGCGACCCCATCGCCGACCTCATCAGCATCCACGCCCTCGCCTCCACATCCTCCTCTGGGACATGAACTTCCACCTCGAGAACAACAACGACGTCAACTCCACCACCCTGATCGCCAACCTGGGACTCAGACAGCTTGTGACAACACCCACCCACGCCGCCGGTCACACGCTAGACCCCATCTTCTCCACAAGCCCCACGTCTTCTTCAACCACAGCACCGAACCCCACTGGACCAAAAATCGCAGCATCCATTTCACCTTCAGGAAGCCCACCACACACCACCGCACCCAACAGATGCCTCGTCACTGCTGGGGCAAAGTCACCGAAGAACAGCTAGCTGCCACCCTCTCCCAAAGCCCACCAGTCAACCCCATCGAACCCGACACCTCAACCTCCAACAGTGGATCGACAACCGTGCCAACACTCTCGCCCCGCTCAAGACACCCTCCAACAGCCACCCCAGCAAGAAAGACACCTGGTTCACTGAAGACCTCCAGGCCTCCTAGCATGCATGCCGGAAATTGGAGAAGACCTGGCTCCGTGACCGATCATCAGACAACTACACAGCCTTTAAGAACGCCACCCGTAGACATCAACTCATCAGAACCGCCAAGAGGACCGCATTCAAGGAACGCCTGGATAACAACGCACACAACAGCAAAGAGCTCTTCAGCATCGTGAAGGAACTCTCCAACCCCAGCCCCAACACCAACGACATCCCCCTTTCGCAGGACCTATGCGACTCACTGGCCACTTACTTCCACTGAGGGAATGCTGACATCCACGACAGCTTCAATGCCACGACCACCCCGCCAACCACCGAGACCTCCACCCCCGCGTCCACCAGCCGCCTGATCGCATGGTCCACCGTCAACGACGATGACACCATCAAAATCATGAACTCCATCCACTTTGGATCCCCGTCTGACCCATGCCCACACCACATCTTCAACAAAGCCAGCACAATCATCGCCCCCCCATCTCCGGAAAACTATCAACATCTCCTTCAAGACAGCAACCTTCCCGGAGAGCTGGAAGCACGCCGAGATCAACGCCCTACTCAAGAAGCCCAAGGCGGACCCCAAGGACCTCAAGAACCTCCATCCCATCTCCCTGCTCTCGTTCCCAGCGAAGGTCACCGAGAAAATCGTCAACAAACAACTGACCCGCTACCTCGAGGACAACAATATCCCCATCCCATTCCAGTTTCCGCAGCAAGCACACCACGAAACCGCCCTCATCGCCGCCACAGACAACATCAGGACCCTGCTCGACAATGGAGAAACAGCAGCCCTCATCCTCCTGGACCTGTCAGCCGCCTTCGACTCGGTCTGCCACCGCACACTACGAACACGGCTACACGACGCCGGGATCCAAGAGAAGGCCCTGGACTGGACCACATCCTTCCTCTCCGGCAGAACTCAGAGCGTCCACCTCCCACCCTTCCGCTCCACCGCCACCAAGATTATCTGCGGCGTACCCCAGGGATCAGCCCAATTCTGTTCAACATCTACATGGCACCCCTTGCCCACGCCGCCCGACAGCACGACCTCAACATCATCTCCTACGCTGACGACACTCAGCTGATCATCTCCCTCACCAAAGACGCTCACACCGCCAAAACCAACCTCCATGAAGGACTGAAGGCCGTCGCCGAATGGATGAGGAACAGCCGACTGAAGCTGAACTCGGACAAGATGGAGGTCCTCATCCTCGGCTCCACCCCGTCAGCCTGGGACGACTCCTGGTGGCTGACTTCACTGGGAACAGCCCCGATACCCCCTGACCACGCACGCAACCTGGGTATCATCCTCGACTCCACCCTCTCCATGACTAAACAGGTCAACGCCGTCTCCTCATCCTGCTTCAACACCCTACGAATGCTCTGCAGGATCTTCAAGTGGATCCCCACCGAAATGAGAAGAACAGTCACCCAGGCCCTCGTCTCCAGCAGGCTGGACTATGGAAACGTCCGCTACGCAGGAACATCAACCAAGCTCCTGAGACGGCTACAACGCATCCAGAACGCCTCTGCACGACTGAGCCTCGGCATCCCCCGCTGCAACCACATCACACCCCACCTGAGAGACCTACACTGGCTCCCCGTCAGCAAGAAGATAACCTTCAAGCTCCTCATCCACGCACACAAGGCCCTCCACAACGCCGACCCAGCGTACCTCAACAGACGACTGAGCTTCTACGCCTCTACCAGCAAGCACTGCTCCACCGGCCTCGCCCTCGCCACAGTCCCCCGCATCCGAAGAACAACCGCCAGTGGCAGATCCTTCTCCCACCTCGCCGCTAAGACCTGGAACACCCTTCTCACCAACCTACAGCAGACCCAAGACCTACTGGCCTTCAGAAGACTTCTCAAGACCTGGCTGCTCGATCAGTAGCAGCAACCCCCCCCAGCGCCTTGAGACCCTCACGGGTATGTAGCGCAGTTAACAAATGTCCTGATTGATTGATTGATTGGAATCCAAAGGTAACAATGCATTTCATCAACACTTACCAACCTCTCCAGTGACAATACGAAAGGCAGCGGAAGAAATGGTAAATTTGGACTGAAATAAGAGAGGAAGAGATCTTCTCCTCTCTGATGTATCAATTCTATTGTTCAACGATGTCCACATCATGTAAAGGATATCTACAAGAGAAAGACATATGTTAGCAATATCTCTGTGTAACCAAACTCTCTGTACTTTGTCATGGAATTATGAATTTCAGAAAAAGAAGTAGACAAAGAATGAGTACCTCAAATACATATAGGCTTGTACTTCTTCCTACAGATTGAATAACTACTTCAGATTTAATCACTATGCACTCGCTTGTGTTGATGAACTATAGTTTTTACTTGAATTCTATGAAACTGAAAGGTAGCCAGCAATGTTAATATTCTTTTGTTCACAAATCTTGACAACTGGTATGTTCTTATGAAAACTCTAATACCTTATCCATCACATTCAGATGTACGGGGTAATATCATACAGTCTAAGAATCCTAAAAGGGAATTATGCCTAGTTTTATAGGAGGTCATATAATGCTCTAACAATAGTCTAAAGATTGCTGCTTTCATAAATAACATGACTTTCCAAATATGCCCCTGTATGACCAGTGTTCATCAATACAAATCTATAGGCAGCAATAGATATTGGCAGGGAAATACAAGATTACATGTAGTCAGGTCCTGGCTGCAGTTGCATTGCAGCTGCATTGTATCATGTATCACGATTGCCTAGCAAAGATGCTATAGTCTACGTGGAAAGCTACACCCAGACATTCATTGTCACTCCAAAACACACTAGACTTTGTGGCCTGCTGTAGACTGTAGTTCACTGTTGGAACGCTGCAACATATGCATTCCCTGCACGCCTACAACCTTAGTACAGACACCACTGACACTTTGTGCTGATTGACACTTTTTACTTACCCTGTAAGGAACTTAGCTCAATCAGGTTTGATTTATTGCTCTCTTGGGCTCAAACCATACTAAGCGATAAGCAGTGTCTGCAGCGCAGCTTTCTCACAATATTCTGAGCATTTATAATTTGGCACAAAACTGTGGGCTTTTGAGGTATTGGGGTGGCAATGGCATATGGTTACCCTCATTGTCCTATTGTAAGCATTCTATGCAACATGGTGACCACCCTGCCCTAATATTAGTCGTGGAATAGAATAGCTAGCCGTACCATATTGACAGAACTCTTAGCATTATTGCAGACACCTTAGACATAATAATGGTGGCCATCACTGACAAATGTGGAGATTCGTGATTCTGTTATTTATCCTGGCAAAACGGGGGCATTGGTGATTGTAGGTGGCTACCATTAGGATATGGTCCAGGAGAAGTTAAATTTACTGTAGGAGTGCATCATAATCATGTGTAGTCTGCACTCTGATATATTCTGTGTGATTAATGTTACTAAGGAAATGGAGTATTGCATTATTGAAGTGCTCCAAATCAAGATTCATGTAAATTGAACATGGGTAATAAATATCTAGGTAACATTTACATATTAATGTGACAGGCAAAGTTAATGTTTAAAATGTGTCCTATTGTGGGGTGGTTAAATATTTATACGTGTATCAAGAATTATTTTCATGCTTGTGGATTTGGAATGACATCTTTGTAGTTCTTTACAATGTATTCATGTATTAAGAAGCTGCATTTATTATTGAGTAGAAATGTGCATGTATTTTGTAACTCTGTGCACTGCAAAGTTGATAAGAGTGGGCCTCAAGAAACCATACAGTTCAAGCTCATGTTTAAAGTTTAACATGTAATTCCTATTTAACCTTCAACGTATTTGCTTGTATTTTTGTTTCCACTGCAGGTGTGGACAAAGCCTCATTAGTTAGCATAGAAGGGTCTTGTTTTCATTAGATAGCCAGGTATGAGAAGACGAAGTTTGGCAAGGAGAGCGTGGTAACGAGCAAGGATGTGAGTTCTCATGGAGGAGGAGAAGAATGACCAATGACAAATGTCAACTTATCGATGTGGGAAAGGCAGTGCAAGTATCCAGTTGTTCTGGAATAATAGAAAAGTACTAGCGAAAAGTCATGTGGGATTGCCTACCTTGAATACAATTGATAGTTTATGCTGTAAGATAGTGAGGGACAGGAAAGACATCTTAGGACTTCACAAGGAGCAGATCTATGCTTCTGTTTTTGTGGCTTTATGCTACGTGACCCTTGGATGGAATGCATTCTACTGGAGACTCCAACAGCTGACACTCTTCTAATTTTACCTTGACTTAATGTGTATTAGTTTATGGTTGCAGTGTTAAGGCAGTGTAGGGAAAGATAGCTTTCTCATGCTTACTGTGGACAATCATGTGATGCAGTTTCATACTTAATTCTTTTTCCTGATCATTTGCATTCTCATCATAGAGTTAGTCATCTGCTTTTTGATTTGGACTCATTTTCTTCGTTCTATATTTCTATATTCTCATGTTGAAGCTGGTCTATGTTGATTTGTTTCTAAATTTAAATTGAAATACTACTAAACTCAGATTTAGTTGTTGAGTGGATTGTTGTGTGACCAAATTGTTTACACTGTATTGAAAATTTGAATGAGATTCTTATCTCAGTCTTGCCTCTCAAGTTGCTACCAAGACCAATTGGATTGAAGATAAATGTTTAAATGGGCCCAACCTCTTGCACTGCAATTCCTGACATGTGATTTTGATATATGGATATGAGTAACTGATTCTGTCCTTGTGGCCTACCGGAAATTGTGAAAATAGCTGAAATGGAAAGTCAGTGATAAAAAGTTATTATTATTTCAAATGTGTGAGCTTTTCTTTTGTAAAATTGTATTTTTTACCCAAAATAACAAATTTCCCTTTAAGAAATGTCAATCTAATTTTGTATACAAAATTCTAGCACCATCAACATTAAAGTAGCACTATTGATATATCTACTGTCTGAATCCGTACCTTCTCTGTAAACTTTCTCCAGAGCTAGGGAGATGGTTTTACCTGATCAGTAGTCCTGCTGTCTAATGTTCCATCATAATTCTTGATTTTTCCTATCTGCCACCTGCAAGTAGATTCTTGGTACCAATATATGACTGCAAAACAACATGGAACATGGAATTTCAGAAACATGAAAAATTATATCAGTTGCATTCAGAAAATAGTGGGAGGCAACGTTCCAAAATTGCCATGTTATTTGATTTTGCTCCAAAACCTATTGGGCCCGATTCAAAAATGTAAAGTGAGACGAAAGTTTAACTTTACAACTTTTGGTATTCACAGAGGGCATTTACTACTCGTAAATGCCCTTTGTGAATACCAAAAGTTAAACTTTACCACTTTTCGTATTCACAAAGGGTATTTACAAATAGTAAATGCCCTTTGTGAATACCAACAGTCGTAAAGTTAGACTTTTGTCTCACTTTACCTTTGTGAATCTGCCCCATTGTCTTTTAGACAAGTTTGGGGGAAATTAAACTGAAATGCTCCATTTTGCTTCCATTTTCTATTATGTCTACTGAGGGTTTCTAGACTTCTTTGGCACTTTGTCAAAGTAGTAGGATATTTCTTGAGGGCCCCTTCAGAAGGATCTTTGAAACCTGTTGATTTTCTAGCTAATTAATTTGACACTGTGATGTACAAGGTGAACCAATTTATTATACTTTTCTGGGGAAGTAGTAACTGTCCAATGCCCATTTGTATAAACACATATTGCATTTCTTAATGGAGCAAATCAAGTCAGGCCATTAAGAAATGCAAAATTGCCTTTCAGTATGTACGAAAGGTGTATGTGGCAATGCAAAATGCAAGTTTTACCCATTAGAGCCAGCATTTTGTGATTTGCAAAATAGGAAATTGAAAATAGGATTACCTATTTGCCATTCTGTAACTGCATGCATATAGCTTTTCCTAATTGTGTCTAGTCGTAAAATGCCCATTTAGGAAATGCCATTAGCATCGTTTCGGATCTGATAGTTAGCAGGTGCAAACTTTAAAAAGGCACCCAAGATGCATCAGCATATAAATGTGCTGTTCGGTCTGTCATCCCAGTTGTTTTTCTAGGTATTTATATAAATATAAATGTGAAGTGATTCTGCAATTCGAAACATATGTTGATGCAAAAGAGTTAGGATGTTCTCCTTCATGGTTATCTGAGATAATATGGTTATAATGTATATGTAAAATGAAGTGTAATTTAATCTGAAGAATGTTTCTGGAAATATCTTTTTCCTTTTACTCCATTTCCTCTCTTTCCTTTTTTGTAACCCTTTATTCTTCTGATAAGAACTTTGTATTGTACATTAAGGTCCTCAGGAAGCAGTAGAAGGCATCTAAACACATGTTGTATTGGATCAATCCCTAAATGATTCAAAACTACATTTGGGTATTTTATTGAGTCCCTCAATATGAGATTGCTTAAATGAGTCTTGTGATAAGAGTCGATTGCAAGAAATATACAACAGGAACATTTTGTCATTAATATTTTGATCCTGTGCAACTTTGGATATGATGGGATTTAGATTTACATTAATCAACAACTTATCAAGTGTATCAAATATGCTCTAAGAACCTATTGTGAGAAGGATCTTCTTATTCTTGGACTATGGAAGGAGATCTTTAAAGCTATTGGAAATATATAATTAATTTCCAAGTTTGTCTGGATTTTATGTTGGGTCTTCCAGTGGTTGTCCTTGCTTGGCTCGTTCGCTTACCTTATATCTGGGAGAGTTTAGTGTCTGACTTATCTGCTGCTACATCAATATCCATATCCAATCAAGAACCTATGTTTTTCCTCCCATTTACGACACTTAAGGAGGCCTGTCACATGAGAATGTGTTATTTAGTGTAGGGTGGCACTATTGCTACTGGGAGCAGCCGTTTTTTCCTCAAGCAATCAAGAACGAAACTTATGAGACCTTCACTGCGTCCAGTTGTTCGCATTTTATTCTTACAGAAATTAGTCTAGTATAGCCAACACTTTGAATTGAGGATGGCCCTTCACTAGAACTGAGGTTCCGGGAATGGGATGAGACCCTCCCTTGCATTGTTTACTCTGGATAGATGGAGTACCAGGAGATTTTTCAATTTAGCTAGTATAGAAAGTTTAACTACCCCCATTCCCACCTTACGTCCCACATTTAAAGGCCCTACATAGCGAAGAAGGAACTTAAGGTTGACTCCCAGGAATATTCAAATGAGCTCTCTAGACATATACGAGAGTGCTGACTGTCAATGCCTATTAAATCTGAATATCTCTTCTTACTGGTGTTTCCTAGTAGAACATTGTGATCAGATCACAGATGGTGCCCAAAATGTTCAGCAAAGCATTCCAGACCTTAAAGATAAGCAGAGCGCATCTGCAAGTGACAACTTAGGGAGGCCATGTAATTTTACTACTTCCGTGTAGAAGTGTTTGCTAATTCAGATTCCGTAATCCATTTTTTGCAGGGGACAAAGTGGACACATTTAGTGCTGTAATCAGTACTTACCAAAATCACGACAGAGTTTTATGATCTAGGGAGTTCAAGAATGAATCCCTTTATTTTATTAGCTGGGTGATTGGAATCATGATTGGTCAGAAGCCTTTACCAAAATGCCTATAACAATTATTTGATTGTATATGTCGATTAGGCTTTATTTATATTACAATACATTTAAAAAATGTGTTTACAAACGATTGATGTTTCTGCTTGGATATCAGATACCATAATATTCGTAACAAAGTCTAGAGTTTTCTGCTTCATTATGGTAGGGCTGTATCCTTCTATGACTTTTTCTCAGCATTTTGTTTTGATAGTGCATCTGTCTTTCCTCGTTGACGTCCTGGATGATAGGTCACAAAGCAATCAGAATAGGAGAAAATGATAGACCATTTGGCATGCCTGACATTAAACATTTCATAGACCCTAAGAAACTGAGATTTTTTTAGTTAGTCCATGAAGTGAAAAGATATTCAGAAACTTCTAGGTAAGACCTTTGATGCACGAAATTCCTTTAATAGTGAAAAGTGCAATTTTGTCTCAGGAAGATCCCAACACTAAAGCCGTTCCTATTAGGAAATCACAAATTTGCGATTTCCGAATTTGTAATTTCCTAGTTTGTGATTTCCTAATAGTGATGTGAATCAATTGGAATTGCTGTTAGGACATTGCAGGTTAAATTCTTTTTTGTGATTTCCAAAAATAACTATTTCTATGAATTCTCTGTTTGAGAATCGCTGTTTGGGGAATTTCGTACATATGGATCCAAATCTTTTAGGCGTATGTCAACTTCAATTGGTAGGCCATGACGTTTTATTATATTTAGCAAGTGTCTGTAAAGGAACTAGTGGAACAACTGTAGCTTTCTGTTAATATTTTTTGCAAACTGAGCTGTGAAAAACACTACTTTCCTCATTGGTTTAAAAATTGCTTCAAGAGGGACAACTCCCAGCCTTACTAGAGTGTACTGGGCTAACTTGCTTCACGCTCTCTCAGCGCCATTCAAGACATGTTTAAAGTCAGTGTATTTTTATTTACTTGGCTATTCTCTTAAGTGGTAATGTCTCTGGCACCTCTAATCACACACAAAGAGTAGACAAAGCTCTGCCATAAAACGGACAGGCACAGAATCTGTACAGCACAGGCATCAGCTGTGAAAGCTTCCCTTCACAATGCAAATGACATTTAAGCAAACCGAACAGCACAGATATGAATTGCTTGGCATCAAGAACTCTGATAGGAGCGCTAATCTTTCTGAGTTTCTCTTCAGGAAGATTACACAATGCAGGAGGGTTTACGAAAAGTTTAATACCAGGACATGTCGAGAAATGGCAGTGCTCCTAGCACTCACATCACCCGGGCATTGAGGGATTGCCATCTCAGAATTTAGGTTTTCTGCCTCAGTTTACTCTTAAAAGCTTTCATCTATATACTTTACAATTCAGCTATTACCCGTTTCTCCTATATTTATATTAACAGCAGAAAAATACAATCTCTTATGGCAGTGAAAATGATGAGGGTTTACAGATCCTGTGGTGTTTTTCCAATTATTTCCTTTATGTTTTATTTTTAAGATTTTCTTTTTATTAGTCACGGGCCCACACGGTTGCAACAAAGCCCGAACAGGGCAGTTGTACATATTTACCCATTACATCACAGCACATTATAATATTAGACAAGAAGTGCATCAATGTCTTGAACATTTTTGCATAATTCTACTGAGGGAGAGATAAAGATTTCGCCTCTGGAAACATTCCACTTTGCCCATTTATTATCCCACTTGGCCAGGCACCCTTGTTGCTTGAACACATCTTTTTTGACGAGCATGGCCCTGTCTATATCCTTGGCCCATTTTGAGTGTTTTAGTAGGATACCAGTTCCCCACCCCTGAGCAATATTTCTTTTCGCCAAAGCAAACCCTAGTGAAGCCCATGTACGTTTTGTATGAGTCAGGTCTGTAGTTTCCCATACATCCAATAAACAAAGTTCTGGGGACATTGTGATAGCTATCCCACTCACCTTTACCAACTCAGAGACTATTTCCCCCAGTAAGGTTGTAACTGCGGGCACTCCCAAATTGTACGAAAGAAGGTGGCCTCCGAAGCACACCCCCTAAGGCAACCAGGGTCAGTCCGATGGCCCATCTTAACCAATGTGTGTGCGGCCAGGAAGGACCTCTGTAAAATCTTGACATGGACCAGACATAGACGCATAAGGATGGCAACCACCCGGGGGGAGGAGAGGGCTTCCTGCCAGTCATTGTCCTCTAAATAAGAATGTATGATGATACAATGCATGCTTTTACAACGCATGCCATTACAACGCTGGTTTCACAACGCAAAACCCATTACAACGAATGACATTACTACGCATACCATTACTACGCAAAATAATAAGAATACATTAAAAGTACCATCACAACGCAAGACAACACTACGCATACCATTATAACGCCCCCCCAATTTGTTTTTAATCAAATTATGTAAAATAACTCCTGGCACGGGATGCAGGGAAAATAGGGGTTTTGGGTGGGGAAGTGTATTAAAATGTGGGAAGCAACTGAGCACATATTTATTAAAAAAAGAGGATTTTTTAAAAAAAGTAATACTCGGGTATTAAAATTAATGCTCGCGTATTAATCGAGTAACAAAAAAGTAGTACAAAAATCATTTTCAAACACAGACAGAGCAAAGAATTTTACATTATAATTCATACAATTAAAAAACGCAAAAAAGTAAGCCAACAAAGAAAATAAACAAACTACGTTTAAAGGAGACACCATTTTATGACCTTGCTCACGCAGGAGTCCTACAACAGTTTTCGTGAAAGGAATTGGAACCCTCGGCAATCAAAATGGAGGAGTAAATACTATTGAACACATTAAACTGACACTTTTTTAACAATAAATTAAATTATACTTTCTCACATCAAACAAATACCAATAAAAAGAGAATAAAAATGAATATTTTAGTGAAAATAATGGTGAAACACCCCAAAAGGTATAAATACAGGTTTGCCACCATTTTGATCTCAGTGGTCAGAAGACTACGAGCGAGAGCAGACGTAATTTACGCTACCTGTAACGCTCCCACAGAAAAAAGACAGTGAGAATACCTTACATTTCCTAAAAAACAAGTAAGATATATTTAACTAATATTATTATCTCACAAAACAAATTATTTATAAAAAATGATACTAATGTTTAAAAATTATTTTTCAGTTTTTGGCAAACTCGGCAGTCAATTGGCAGCCGAAAACTTTAAAGCAATAGTGGACATTGGAAGTAAGTGAATTAATGTTACAAAATATATATTTAGATAACAGAAAAACCTGAATATTGTCAGAATAAAAAAACAAAAGTTTTCGCAATAAAGTTTTCAAAAGGAGTTTCATTCAGAAACAAATCATCAAAGAGTTTACCTTTTATAAAACGAAAATACATTCTTTTTTTAATTTATGTTATAAAATGCCAATGTATGCAATGTAATGAAACAAATTTCAATGAGTTGTGTAACATTTCTGTTAAGCCTTTTAACCATGAAAAACAGCCATTTTTTATATCGTAAAAAATGGGAATTAATATCTTGAAAATCAACAGCCTATATATCTTATATTCTACTATAGATATCTACAAAACCATCTCAGGTGAAGCAACAAAGAAAAACAACCAGCAGTAGACCAACTTCAATTAAAAAAAACACCAACTTCAATACATCCTACAACAAAAACTAAAGGTAAATACATTTCTGAAAAATGTAGAAAAATAAATTAACCCCTTTTTGTCCATACAGAGTAGCATCAGCAAATAAAATTGGAACTTCAGTTTGTGTTTTAAACAAATATAAGAAACATTTTACTGACAAAATTGCCTTTGTAATAAAAATGTCATGTATTTTACCCATGAAAAACATAAATTTTTTTAATCCTAAAAATAGGGAAGTAATAATTTGAAAATCAACAGCCTATATATCTTATATTCTACTACAGATTTCTACAAAAACATTTCATCAGAAGTAACAAAGCAAAACCACCAGCAGTACACCAACTTCAAAAATTAAACTACCATCTTGCATACATCCAAGAAAAATAACTAAAAGTAAATATATTTTTGCAAAGTGAAGAAAAATAAATTAACCACCTTTTTCTCCAGCTAGAGAAACATCGCAAAACAAAACCCAAAATTAAACCTATATTTTTTCAATGTTCTTATAGAAAAAGAAATTGCAATGTGAACCAAGCAACACGAAAATCAACCAAAACCATCTAAAGGAACCAGAAACAGTCCAAAAAGGTGAAAATAATTATAACATACTTTACAAGATAAGTCACCAACTTTAAAAATGATAAAGTGAATCTTAAAAACTTGCAAACAGATTAAAAAATCATATAATTCTAAAATACTTTTTCTTTATTTCTTATCATTTCAGATAATATCAACAAATAAAACTGCACATTACATAACCTCCAGCAAAGGAAACCAACTTCTATAACATGCAGGGTACATTTATTGCAGGGAGAGAATAACAGAACCAAGGAGACATTGGAGGTGCGTGCAATACTACTCATCCCATTGCAAAGGCAGAGCGGTTACTCGCGGTGACACAGTTGTCAAAACATCTGAGCACAACCACTCTGCCTCTGCAATGGAGATTGAAGTAAGAGAAACAATAAATGAAATGAAGGATATTGCAAGCACCTTCAATGACTCCTCTGGTTCTATTTTGAGGGAGGTTGCTCAGCATGTCCCAAGTCATGCTGCTAGCAGTATGCCCATCATACCTAATCTTAGACAAATTATTCAACGTAAAAAAACAGGCAAGTAACCCACAAAGAGTTACACCCTAAACATTCTCTGATATTCTAATTCCTCCCGAACTCTCTATTTCTATATCTAGCAAACCTTTCATCCTGCATGACAACCAAAACCCTCAAAAACGAATAATTATCTTTAGCACACCCAGTAATCTAGCCAAGTTAGAGAATAATGATATTTGGATGATGGATGGGACGTTTAAAAGCACTCCCCATCCATTCACCCAAATATACACTATTCATGCAAAAATTAATAATACATTAGTACCCCTAGTTTACAGTTTGCTACCTGATAAACAATGCACAACCTACACTGAACTTTTAACAGTGATTAAA
Organism: Lissotriton helveticus; assembly: GCF_964261635.1. Lineage (NCBI taxonomy): Eukaryota > Metazoa > Chordata > Amphibia > Caudata > Salamandridae > Lissotriton > Lissotriton helveticus. The sequence continues at coordinate 1,192,632,530 of NC_136057.1, read as the reverse complement.
TCAAAAACATCAAACAAAAGTCCTAGGAAAATAATTATTGATTTTGAATTCGCAATGATAAAAGTTATTACTAAAACCTACACGGATACCCACATTCAGGGATGTTTTTTCATTTTTCCCAGGCATTTTGGCATAAGATACAAAAAACATCCCTAGTTGTTGATTACGTATCAGATAGCAAACTGCAATTCGAATTAAAAAAATTAACTGCACTTTTCTTTGTTCCTCCTGATAGTGTAGATGAGTACTACACTGCAATTACTGAATCAGAATTTTACACATCAAACGAAGAAAAATATGCACCCTTGTTAAATTATTTCGAAGACACATGGATTGGGCATCTAAGCAGGTCGGGTCGCAGGAGGAAACCACGTTTCCATGTGGAGTGGTGGAACTTGTTACACAAGCTGCTTAGAAGGAGGAGCAAAGACAAACAATGCCATAGAGGGATGGCACAACTCCTTCAACCACACAATTGGAATACCTCACCCTAACTTTTATAATTTTTTGGAAACTTTTAGGAAGGAGCAAAGTTTCCAAGAAATGAGAATGTCACAAGCATTATCAGGTAGTCTAAACCCATGCATTTCTAAAAGATCAAAAGAAATGTCAGAAAGACTATTGGGTGCTTTACAACAATTTTCGTTGTGTGTGGCTTCAGACTACCTGGATAATGTTGCACACATTCTACATTACTAACACAACCTACACTATTACTTTCCTGTTTTGCCCTAAATTATTTAAACACACAATTAAATTGGCATTTTTCCAAACATTTTTAATAAATTAATGTCGGGTCACCTTACCCTAGATGTCTTCTTTTTTTTTTTCTTTTCTTCAATAATCCGTTCCAAAACCATGGTTGATTTTTTTCCAATTTTTAAAACCAGCAAATAAATTCCAATTCGAAAAAATCTTCTTCTTAAAACTCATATTTAATAATCTCATTCCAAATAAATGGTACACCATTCCAAATTCGAAACCATCGAAAAAGATTGATTTACAAAAAGCATTCCGCTGTGTAAAATCTTCTCAAATTTGAAATAATCTGGAAGTCCCAAAAAAACGAAGCAACGCTCGATCATCATCCTCTTTTCGAAATCGTCAATCCTTTAAAAATCCTCTAAGTTTTGCAAAGTTCCATTTTAAAAACCAACCATAAAAAACAAAGATATCTTCCACGATTCCCAAAGAAATCCACGAAAAACGATCCATTTTCTCCTTTATAAATCCAAAGTTCGTAAATCGATCATCTTCCATCTCCGATGTTTTCAAAACAAAATAATGTTCCAATTTTTCGTCCAAAAACCTTTGTTTAAATTGAATTATACTCAGTAAATACAAACATTACATCCTTTTTTAGAACTTCAACTCATCAAGGACAAAAAATCTTCTTTATTCTGCTCCGCTCTAGATAATGCTAAACATCGCCCCAAAAAGCTCTTCAGCACCATCAGAAGCCAAACTTCCAAACCTATCACATCCGATTCAGTATCCTCCAAAAAACAATGCGTCAACTTTGCCAGCTTTTTTAACGAAAAAATCATCAAGATCGACCTCTCTCTCAGCACAAACCCCTCTTTTCTCAGGGAGACCAAGACTCCATCATTGACTGACCACACCTTATTGACCCTGCCCACTCAATGGTCCGTCTTCACGCCGATTCAGGAAGCAGAGATCGTCACCCTGATCGCCAACGCCAAACCATCATCCTACTCCCTGGATCAGCTTCCTATAAATCTGGCCAAAGTCCTGAAACACACCCTAGCCCCAATTTGGTGCAAAATCATCAACAGCTCGCTGAGCTCGGGAAATTTCCCAGACTGCCTCAAGGTCGGCCAAGTCACGCCGTTACTAAAAAAAACAGGGTTGGACATGGAAGATATTAACCATTTCAGACCCGTGTCAAACCTTCCTCTCTTAACCAAAACACTGGAAAAATGTGTTCTCCCACAGTTAACCCAACATTTAGAGAACATCAAGCTCCTTGACCCCCACCAATCTGGTTTCAGAAAGGGATGCAGCACTGAAACTGCCATCCTAAACGTCATGGGCGATCTACACAAATCTCTTGACTCAGAACAATGCTGCCATCTCATTCTCCTTGACCTATCGGCCGCGTTTGATACTGTTGATCACACACTGCTCCTAAAAGTCCTTCAAGAAAGAACAGGCTTGGAATTGACGGTACTAAACTGGTTCTCCTCCTTTCTACACAATCGCTTGCAAAGAGTAAAAATCAAAAACTTTGAATCCGACCCCCTACCCGTCAGTAGAGGAGTCCCACAAGGTTCAATACTCTCCCCCAACTCTTCAATATCTACATGGAACCCCTCACCACAATACTCAGGAATTCCAACATCCCCTTCCACCTCTACGCTGATGACAGGCAGCTCTATCTGGAAACCACCTCTATGGACGACATTGTCAAACTCAATGACACGCTCAAAGACGTTCAACAGTGGCTCTCACAAAACCACTTGAAGCTTAATCAAGAAAAAAACTGAAGTTCTACTCATCTCCAACAGAGACGAAAACCCCCAAATTGAAGAATGGCTCAAAGCCATCGACGCCCTCAATGGCACCCTCAAGCCGAAAGATTCGGTCAAGTCCCTAGGTATCACCTTAGACCCCAAACTAGACATGAAAAAACACATCGCGAGCTCCGCCAAAAGCGCTTTCCTCAATGTGAAACTTCTATACAAAATAAAACCCTTCCTGCCTCCAAAGGACCTTCAACAGGCGACTCAAGCACTGTTGCTTTACAGAATTGACTATGGAATCGCAGCCCTGACCGGCTCAACCAAATCACACCTCGACCCCTTGAAAACCACCCTCAATGCCGTGGCTAGAATGGTCACAGGAACCAAGAAATTCAACCACATTTCTCCCGCGCTCAAGGATCTGAAATGGCTGCCTATTGAACAACGAGCCAACTTTCGAACAGCATGTCCTACACACAAAGCCCTTCACACAGGCAAACCAGAATACCTGGCCGCGAAACTCAAAAGGGCTGGCCAGTCTAGGAACCTCAGAAGCTCCAACACGCTTCTTCTCATTCCTTTGAAATCGCGGAAACACAAAACTATAAGTAAATCCTTGGCGGGCAATGCACCCAGGATATGGAATGCCGTCCCTCCCCACATCAGAATGACCTCCCATTTCCCGAAATTCAAGACTTTACTCAAAGCCCTCTTCCTTGAGTCCATCTGATCTGAATGGGGAAGATCATAGTACCCCTCACCCTTGTAGACCTTTTGATCTGTATGATTATGTTATTTGCAATGCCCTTAAGTTGTCCAGTTGTCGAATCTTCCATCGCCGATAAGGCATATTGTTGGACCTGTTGTGAAGCGCTCTGATACCCTTGTGTCCAGCTAGCGCTATACAAAACTTATAATAAATAAATACGTGACCCGACGTGGGCATATACTAACAATAAGATCGGGGACATGCTAAAAACATACAAACTATACATAAATTTAACAGTTTCCTGCCTGAGCGCAGGTCTCCTTGCTTCTGCTCTCTCCAGTGGCGCTCCTCAATATGGCTGCCAACGTGAATGATGTCCTCGCGTATACGTCATCTGAAGCTAACCAAAAAGAAAAAGCAACATTTTTATTCTTTTTATTTTTATTACTAATGTATGTGCAAAATCCATTTTTTAAATTAAATAAAGTATAAAAAATATGTTTAATACATTTTGAAAAATATGTTAAAAATATTACATGTAATAAATAAAGTTTTTTAATCTGCCTAGTATATATTTATCAATATTTATTTTTCAATGTTCTACTTTTTTTAAATAAATCTATTTCATTATTAAATAACATTCTTACCTTTAGGATGCTCCCTTTAGCTTCTTTTTCATCACACATTACTCTTCAACTAGCTTCCTATTTGAAAGACGCGACAGTCTGCTAGACATCTATTGAAATAAAGAAAGGACATTACTTTACATTGAAATCAATGTTAAACCGTGGGAACTATATTTTAAATGAATAATTAAAAATATTTATTTTACACAATTTATTTTTATTTATAAACTTAAAAGATCTTTTTTTATAAAAAAAAATGTTATTTTTTATTAATATTAAAACAATATTTTATATATATATATATTTAAATTATTTTTTTTAACTAACTTAAAATTATGTATTAATATTCAATCTCATGGGGATAGTTTTATTAAATTATTAGATAATCTAAATAAAGTGAGAAGTAATAGTAGGGCAAGTGTTGGATAGAGTAGGGGTTACAATCACAGTTCTAACTCCAGGGGAGTGTAAAAGAAGAGTAAGTGTTAGATAGTGTAGGAGTAATAATTACTATTCTTACTCCAGGGGGGTGTAAAAGTAGGGTAAGTGTTGGATAGTGTAAGAGTAATAATTACTATTCTAACTCCAAGGGGATGTAAAAGTAGGGTAAGTGTTGGATAGTGTAGGAGTAATGAATACTATTCTATCTCCAAGGGGCTGTAAAACTAGAGCGGGATAGTGTAGGGGGTTAAAATTACTATTCTTACTCCAGGGGGGGGGGTGTAATAGTAGGTTAAAAATTAAATTAAGTTAAAATGAAAATTAATAAAAATAAATAAAAAAATAAATAAAATACTTACACAAATACTTATGTTGTAATGACTTGCGTTGTAATTGCATCTGCGTTGTAATGGCATGTGTTGTAAAATCATGCGTTGTAATGGATCTTGCGTTGTAAAAGTTTCATTGTAATGGTAGTGCGTTGGGAAAGTTCCGTTGTAATGGTTGTTTACCTTAAATAACCAACGTCCATTTCCCACTGTTGGCGAAGTCGAGTTAATGGATCAGGTTGATTGTTAAAAAGTTTACAGTAGGTGAGCGAGATCGCCTTGCTTGTCAGAGGGTCAGTCAAGAGTCTGTCCTCCAGCGGGGAGGCCTAAGGCAAAGTCTCCTTCTTAGGGACAACAGAAGTAATTGCATGTCTGATCTGAAGGTAAGTCTCTGACTAGGCTAGTTGATATTCTTTTTGGAGATCTTCAACTGAGACCATGACATTGCGTTTCCATAGGTCTCCCACCAAGGAGAGTCCAATAAGGTCCCATTTGTCAAACACTGGAAACCTGCCCAGTATACCCAGCCTTTCGAATTCCCACAGGGGGGTGCCTAGCCTGACTTTGTTGTGCCAGTCCATTTTCTTAGTTACCGTATGCCAGGTTGTCACTGTGTGAGCGTTGAGGCCTGCGAGGTGCAGTCTCTTGGGATTGGAATAGAGCGCTCTCTAGTAATCTCCCTTGGACAATACCCATCTATCCCTATGGAATGCCGGCTCCAGCGGAGGAGCAAAAACCCATTGATTTATCACAGCAAGCTGGGAGGCCCAGTAATATCATCACAGGTCGGGCAACGCAATCCCACTATCGTACCATCCTCTGGTAAGCTTGCATGTCGCAATGTGTGGACACGTCCCTTCCCATAGGAGGTTTCTTACCTCACTCTCCACACTGACAAAGTAGACATCTGGGACTCTGTGGAGAGTGTTGTGCAGTACATACAAGAAGCAAGGGTGAGCTAGAATTTTGAACAACGCCGCTATGCCTAGCAGAATAAGGGGTAGCGCCCGCCAGTGAGTTACGTCATTCCGGAATCTGACCAGAGGGGGCAGAAGGTTAGCCTCATAGAAATGGGTCGGATTGGGTTTGATATAGATACCGAGGTAACAAAAGCCCTCAATGACCAGAGTTATGGTAATGTCTTTGGGCATCTTTGGTGCCGAACCCGCAGCAAGAACAAGACCGATTTTGCCCAATTTATGGTGCATGGACATGGCTCTGGAAGGATTTGAGGTTAGAGGAATTTGGACGTCTCCTATAACACAGGAATCGTTCAAAAAAGCTGTGAATAAAACAACTGATTACCTATCAATGATAAGTGACAAAGCTACCTTTGTCAAAAGGAAACATGCGTGGTCCATAATAAATGGCTATACGAAAAAGAGGCCACAACAATATTTGGACACGGCATGGTCGTTGAAAAGCAAACAGCTTTTCATCAAAGCACGATTTGGAGTATGGCCGGGTGAAGCCCACGCACCACCATGGAAAAAAATCGATAATAACAAAATGTGCAGGTTGTGCAAATTTGGTTGGGAAAATATAATACATTTCTTATGTCTCTGTCCAGAACTGAGAAATGAAAGACTATCAATACTAAAAAGGTTATTTAACGAGAGAGAGATAAGGACATGTAGACAAGCTTTGATTCGATGCCTTTGCTCAGACGATCTATCCATTAACTCTGCCCTGACAAAAATTTTAACAATAGTATGGAAAAAATTGGAATAATATGCTATTTTGAATTTACAATGATCATATATTTTCCCTAGTTCTGAACATATGAATTTGCTTTTTAAGTAGTTTTCAAAGAATGTCCACAATTTTAAGATTTACTGTTATTCTAAAATGTAATTTTAATGATTTACTATTATTTTAATCGAGCAATTGTCTTTTGTAAAGATTTTAATTAATCAATCAATAAACTTTACTTTACTTGGTGCAGCCAGAGGGGGAGCTAAAGACAGCAAATATGTGTAGGATTCGGTGAATTCAGGCCCTGGGGGCTGCTACATACAGCAAGACATTGTCTACATAGAGGGAGATTCTATCCTCATGCTGATCTGTCCACTTCAAGCTCCTGATCATGGGCTCGCCTCTGATCCATATCGCCAACGGCTCCAGCAAGAGGGCGAAAATGAGGGGTGATAGGGGGCAACCCTGACGAGTGCCTCTTCCTAGGCCAAAACTACGGGAAATATGTTGGTTGACAACCACCTGTGCTGTCGGGTTCGCATACAACAATCAAACCCACCGGATAAAGTGAAGGACAACCCCAACCGCTCAAGGAGGGCAAATAAATAGGGCCATTTGATAGTGTTGAATGCCATTTTGGAGTCTAGGGATAGTAGTGCTGCCTCCTCCAAGATGGTGTCAGTACTCCCTAGTACGCCATGTAGTTACCTCTAGTTGTGGGCTGTGTTGCGGCCAGGCATAAAGTCTGACTGATCAGGGTGAACAATTTTACTTAGTACAGGAAGGAGTCTGTTGGCCAACATCCTGTCCGGAATTTTATTGTCGCCCGTCAACAATGAGATGGGTCGGTAGGACTCACATCTCTTGACCGACTTGCCCAGTTTCTGTATGACGACTATAGAGGCGTGCATCAGTTCCTTGGGTAGGAAGCCCAACTGGTAGCTTTTGACATACACAACATGTAAAGCGGGCGTTATCTTGGATGACTCAAGCTTAAAAAATTGTATTGGGAGCATGTTGGGGCCCATCACCTTGCCACATTTATTGCTTCTAATGGCAGTCACAAGCTCCTCATCAGTTAGATCCCCCTTTAAGGATTCACGGTCTGCCAGAGTAAGGACCTCCACAGGAATAGTGGCTAGTAGGTCTTGGGAGTCCTGCAGAGTGGTGCAAGTGGTGGAGGAGTATATGGAGGTAAAGTGGGAGGCAAAGGCGTCGGCGATCTGCTGTGGGTCTGATAATAAGTCCCCTGTGTCCGTCTCTATGAGGGGCACCCATCTCTGACCGATCTCACACCTTTCCAGCCATGCCAGCATCTTACCGGTGGAGTCGCACAATTCATACACTCTATGAGCAGTTGCCCTGTGTTTCACCCTGACTGCCTCCCCTGCCAATTGATGATAGTTTTCAGTGTTTCATACCCAGGGCATGGGCGAGTTGTTCATTGTCATTAGTCACCGTCTCTTATTTCTTGTTCTAGAGCCACCAGTCTTGCCGTCCGTTCCCTCATATATCCCACCATCAGCGACAGTGCCTGACCCTTGATTACTGCCCCAAAGGCCCCCCACAGTGCACCACTGGATTGAACAGAGTGTGTGTTTTCTGTGAAGTAATGACCAACCCCATCCATGAGAGCACTTCTAACCTGCGGGATCTTCAAACTCCGTGGATTGATAGATGAGGTGAGGAGGCAGCGTTCCCGGGGCAGCTGGGTGAGACCCGGGGAGTGGTCAGAAATGCCACGAGCTAGAAGCGTGGCTTCGCTAAAGTAGGGGAGATCGTCTGCGTGTGTCAACAGGTGGCCAATGTGGGACTGGCTCCCATGGTCCCCGGAATGAAAAGTGAAGCTTTGATTTAGGGGGTTAAAATGACGCCAGAGGTCCAAGAGGCCAAATGCTTTGAGGAAATCTATCAGTGGGGATTTGTCTTGTGTATGCGGTCGAGGAGCTAGATGTGAACCCAGCATGTGTTACCAGCCTGTAGCCCCACTGGTCAAGTTCTTTATAGCTATTGCCTTGAAGATGTGTCTCCTGGAGCACAGCTATATCTGGGGCCTGTCTCTTAAGATGGTGAAATATCACCCGCGCTTTCATTTGTCACCCAGCCCCTTGACATTCCATGTTAGAATGCGGAGATACCTCATCACGGTATGATCAGACATAGTGCGTGCAAATGGTGTAAGGCATCATCAGGCCCTGTCTCTATCGTGTATAGAGGTGCATAAAGTATCAGATTTACATGCTGGGTGTACTCCTGTATATGCTCTGTGAAATATGTTATCTCCATCACAAAATAAAAACCTGCATAACAATTTAACAAACCCTCCCAAACGCCATACTGCCACCCCCCACCCAGCCTCCCTGCATGATGGGCACAGAACATGCCGCCACCCCCAAATTGCAAAGTGCATTTCGCCCACCCTCAACAGTGTTAGGAACCTGATCCAACCCCACCCCCTGAGGCACTTATTCATGCGGGTACCCATTTCCCCTAACATTCAACCCCACAGCATGTCAGTAGGACCATTCAAAGGATACTCATCAGAAAACAAGCACAACAGTGTCACCCCCACCGGAGGTGGGTGTAATTACAAGTCTGGCTTATGTAAAACCCTGCATTGCCCTGGAGTTTTAATGTGAGGTGGGTTGATGACAGGTGCCTTGCGTCTGCTGAGACTCATCTCAGCAAGTCCTGTTGACCAAAGACCAGTCTTGCACTATCGAGCTGCCAAACTCTATCCTGTTGGGCCCCGTGCTGCTGAATCGCCATCCGGCGGGGACTCAGTCTGCGGGCTCGACCTGTCATTGCCGCCTCTGTCACCAGCTGGCTTACAATGACATTTGTCGACTGTTCTCCATCCCTCAAGCCAGTCCCATGCGTCCTCAAGCCTGGCAAAGAACCATACCTTCCCCTCTGATTCCACCCGCGGCTTGGTGGGGAACAGCATGGTGCATTTCATGTTCTGGTCCTGCAACGCACGCTTCACGTCCAGGAAGCTACGATGTTGTTTCTGGACCCGCAGAGTAAAGTCTGGAAAAAGAGTGACTTTGCTGTTATCTATGGCCAGCGGTGGGGCTGTTCTTGCCGTTTGAAAGATGACATCCCTGTCGTGAAAGTTGAAAACTCTTGCCAGAAGAGGTCGGGGCAGTGCCCAGGTCTGGCTCTTCTCCCTGGCACTCGGTGTGCGTGTCCAATGGAAAAATATTGGAATAGTCCCTTAGGTGGAGGCATTTAAGGATTAAGTCCTCGACAAAGAGATCTGCTGGGGGCCCTTCGGCCCATTCAGGCACCCACAAAATGCGTGTATTGTTGTGCCTCATGCGGCCTTCATAGTCATCAAGTTGCAGTGCCATTGCTTCCTGAGTGATTTGGTGATCAGCAACCTGGTGTTTGAGAAGGTCAGTATCTGTTGACAGGTCCTTGGTCGTGATTTCAACTTTGTGCATGCGTTCTGCCATTTTCCTCATGTCTCCTCTCATCAACAAGACCTCCGAGGCGACGGTATCAATACGGCCTTCCAGGGAGGTGAGAACCAACGTTATAGCTGTTAAAATATCCTGCAGTGTGGTGTCTGGTTGCTCCCCACTAGATTTGGGGTTAGATTGCTTCTCATCCTGGCCTTTCTGCCACGCGTATTTTTCTAGCTTAGTTTAGAGCGAGCCACGTCCACTGCGGCCGCTTGCCATGATGTCGCCGGAGGGTGTGGTGTATCTAAGATGGGGGCCAGGCCATACTAGCTATTCGCCGCTGCCTGCTTGGGAGACTAACCCACAATGATCTGTCAGTTTCCGCCAGTTAGTCCCAGACTCAAGGTTGCCGCAGTTCCAGGGGAGACACACACTGGCGAGGTGGGGGGGGGGTAAAAAGTACAGCTACCTCGCTAAGGGCAGCGCTTGCTGGTCAAACGTGTGACACTGTGCCAAATCTGAACTGTGCTAAGAATGGCGGCCCGAGTGTAGGAGCAATGGGGTCCAACTCTCTTCCCCTTGCAGAGAGTTTGTGTGTCCACTGCCCGAACAGCCAGAGTAGTGGAGGCCAGTCAGATCCGGTCACGGTCGTTGCTCCCACCGCCAGTAGTGTCAAGTGGCTCGGGTCCCCATAGGCATCACCCAAAACCTAGGTCCTTAATTTAGTGCAGACTATAGCCTGCCCCACGCTGTTACGTTGTTACCCCCAGCACCGTAGCTCCCAAAAATGGCTTCAGGGTGCACACATAGAGCCCAGTTGGATCAATGGCTCTGGAGCTGCTCTGTAGGGTGCACTCGAGTACACCGCAGCCACGATGCACGTCACCTCGCTGCTGGGGCCCGGAGGGGCAGAGCCCGTCGCGGCAGTGCCGATCTTCTGGCTCTCTGGGTGTGCCCCATTTTGTGGGCAAGTCCGGGCCGGCCCGCAGGACAGGAGGGTGCTGCATACCTCTTCATGGCCTGCACAGATAAGCACGAGCCTGTTGCCTGGGATTTACTGGCACATCCGGGCCTCCGATGGGCCGCGGGGCACACTAGCAGTCAGGCTGGTCTTTGTGGTGCCGGCAGGGGGTAGCACACTCACCGGTGAAACGGCTGATTGTGGTGATCTCTGTTCTGCCCTTCTGATGCCTGCACAGGCCTTGGATCTTCCCCGCAGCTGCAGAATTAGTTAGGTGCGCTCCGTTGGAGTGTGACTCGGCACGCCCAGCGTCTTCCAGCTTCATGGCACAGTTCCATGTCGTTCGGCCACCCAGGCGCCACTGATCAGGGCAGTCTTCTGTCCAGCAGACAGGCACAGGGCCAGGTGAGCTCCTCAGCTAGCAATTTTGGCCGGGGAAAGTCGTGATTTTCAGGATTTACTGGGAGTGGCGCGACAGAGCGAAGCTACCGTGCAACCATTTTCCTCGGCTGTTGGCCACGCCCCCCTTTTCCAATCATTTCTTGATGTGGCGAGTGGGTGAGAACCAATAGCAAGGAGCCACCCATTTTATGAGAAAAACAGGTTTTGGATCCCATTCTAGCACCCCCTACCTCCCCCCCACTCTCTTCTTGCAGAGCTCTGCTGAGGGGTCATTTCAGAAGTGGTAGTGAAGACCTGAATAAGAGCCACACACATCATAGACGAACAGAGGGCTAGTTTTGAATGAAGGTGGGAGTTACCTCAGGTTTCTGAGTGACATCACTGCCAACCTCTAAATAATAAAGATCCCACTTCAAATTGCTAACAAGTCAACAATGTCATATTTTGCACAGGAGAGTTCATAGTACCATGACAGACATAGTGCAGTTCAATCCTGATGGAGACAACACTCCCCTACTCTTGATGACTTGACAACAGTGTACACTCTCTTTTGTTGTATAGTTGTGTGGTTGACTGCTTTGCCATCACAGCATCAGCGTCGTTTTAACTGTTTGCTCCTAAGGAAACATGTAATAGTGAAATACGGCGGATTAACCAGCCTGTTTCGTGTCATAGACAGGGCGCTTGGTCTGGCTTCAGTTGGCATCATATGTCCAGTGTGTGAGGTCGCACGGCTAGAGAGAGCGATCTCCAAACTGGGAAACCGAGGGGCATATTATCAAGGACCGGTGTTAAAATTATCGCCGTTTTATCGGCAGGAAACTGCCGATAGAACGGCAATAATGGGCTTGATAATATGCCCTTGTTAATTCCCATAGAAGCCCATGTTAACATCAGAACATGGGCTTCTATGGGAATTTACAAGGCCGTATTATCAAGCCCATTATCGCCGTTTCATCTGCAGTTTCCTGCCGATAAAACGGGGATAATTTCAACGCCGGTCCTTGTTAATATGCCTAGAGTTCGAGTCAGCAGACTCAACGTCCTGTGATTCTGAGCAAACCACTTACTCTGTCCATGCCTAACAAAATAAATGTGTTCGTCTTTAATGCAACTGGTGCTCATGCAAAGCGCTCTGATACCTTCGGCTATATCAATCTCTGGATTTTTTTTTTACTCTATCTGCACCATAGACAGGCTCAATTTCTTACTTTATGAGGTGTATAACTATTCGACTGATAAAGTTATAATAGGGGACTGCTTAAAATGCACATAGTGATTCTTACGATGCATTTTTATTTTTGCAGTGATAAAATCTATAGGTAAGTGCATTCAAGGTGGCATCGACACATTGTACCCAAACCTACCATGTGAAAGATCTCAGACAGCCAGAAAGGCGGTTGCCTGCAGCATAGACACTTTCCACCTGCCATTTAAGAATCTGACAGCTTAAATACACGGATGTTATGTTTATCGCACTTTGACAAATCTCTAGACATTTTCCCCTCAAGACTTATAGCCAAAAATAATCCGATCCCAGAAACAATTCCCCTTTTTATTCTGCAGTTAAAATGTGCACTTGACAGGCATTTGGAAGTTGCTGATATTTTGCTGAATGTACTGAAACATTAAGTAAGTAATTGCAGCTGACAGTAAAGAATGTCACACAGTGTATGTAACTCAGAAAGCTACGATGCACGTGGTCGAACAAGTGAACTTAATCCTTGTGATTATAAAAGATTAATAAATTATAATCTGCCCAACAAGCTTCAACACATGGCGGTTACTGGTGTGTGCTTTGAAGTTTGCAGCAAAGCAGCGAAAGATCTTCACACTAAATTAGAAAGTTTTTTTCATCAAACAGAAATGCCCCAGTTCTTACATAATTGAACATAAAAATAGCCTTTGTACTGTGCTATATTACTGTTTTCTTGGAATTGAACAGTGTTTGCAATTTGGGAACAGCTAAATCATGTTTGACGGTAGGAAGGTACATTCGAGTAATGCAGGTCGTTTCTCCAAGGGCATAACGTACAAGCAGGGGGCCATCACTGTCATTCTAGTGCAAAAATGCGTTTAAACCCAATGGGCCTGAGTCTAAGCAACACCTGCAAATTGTAAAGATATTTATGGGGATACAGATAATATAGGCTCCCTTTGCACACAAATGCCAAAGAAAAATATTCACATATTTTAAGAACGCAAATGTTGTTTTAGGGGTTTATTATAATTCTGGCAGTCCACGGACCACCAGACTCACGGGGGTGTGGTGGTGGCGGTCTTCGGACCACCCTATTATGAACAGGGCAGTCAGGCTACCCTGGGACCACCGCAATCGTGGTGTGGCTGCCTTGAGGCCACAATATGCTTGGCAGGGCAGCTGCGGCCCCGCCAAGCATATATTATGAGTGTCCTCACTGCCTTCCTTTTTTTATGGCTGTGCGACCTCCATGAAAAGTGTGGCGGTGAGGAAACAAACGGGCACTACTGGGCCCCCTTTTGCCTCACGCCATGTGGATGCACATAGAGGGGCACAACATGTGGCACCCTGTGTGCATGCACTCCAGTACCTGAACAGAGTGGATTGCAGCAGTACATACCGTGCAGGTACTCCCCTTAACTTTCCCATTGCAGTGCCTATTTCATAAGCACCGACTGGGTACAGCAAAGGACCGCCTGCCAGACCAGGAGAAAACTCCTGATCTGGTGGGTGGTTCGTACATAGGTTTGGTGGTGCGGTAGCGGGGGGGGTCCCTCTACCAAACCGCCAAACTCATAATAAGGCCCTTAGTATACTTTCCATGTGCAGGATGTGCACAAGCTCAGTAGTTGGTGTATATCATGAGATTACATGAGTGCATGAAATGTGTATGGGAATCTTTTAGATGTTGACAGATTTTTTGATGATTGCCCTGTCCACCAAGCTCACGATCCCCCTGCACCGTTCAGAAGTGTTGGAAATGCTTGGTTATTAACCTTTATCTGGCTTCTCCGGCGGAAGCCCTTGACCGAGGGCCATTCCACCATTGGTCCATCAAGTCACAGACATAGTCACCCACTCAATTTGGAGTGGGGCACCTGTTACTGTGTTCCACTGCAGAGGTCACCAGATAAGGGAAAACTGGGTATGTATGCCTGGGACAAGCAGGATAGGAAAAACAGTCAGTGCTCCACACAAATAAGAGGAGCTCCCTGTCTGTCTTCACCCCCACTTTGGGTGGGTTGTTTATAAAAAAAAGAAAACCTAGTAAAAAACAAGGCAGCAAGCTCGACACTAGTAGTGCGTCTGCCTTAGCGCCGGACTAGTCTGACCAGGGATTCAGCATTTATAAATATGGTTCACCAGGGAAATGGATGCCCCAGTCTCCTCTAACTGGCTTGGCAGTAAGGTTGTCTGCTAAAACTAAAATTGACTATATACATGTTCATTGGTTAGGTATTTGTTCATTATTTTGCTTCATTTGGTCAATTAACAAATTGCATATTATGAACACATACATTTCAGAAAGTCCTTCAAAGCAGAAGTGAAAAGGAAAACACCGATGGGCATCTAAGACAATGGGGGAGTCTTCTCATGGAGGTGCAGAGAAAATGTTAATATGACGGCTGATGTTGTAAGAAGATCAAATAAGAAATTACAACGGCGTTGAGATCATGTATGATGATCAATTGTCAGTTCTGGAGCATAGAGTGCTCATAAATCAAAATTATTGCAAAGTGGTGCATGACTGGAATTTCAAGTAGGTAATATTGGTATGTTGTAATATAGCAAACAAAATATCAAGGACAAATACACAGACAGGTAAATATGTATAGACGTTCTACATCTAATTTCACATATAGATGCCTTGACAATATATGTTTCATCATGGTATGTAGATGTGGACTAGTTAAGAATAGTAAATCAACGCACAGAATTAATCGTCGGATCACCAGCGCTACAAGAAAAAGTAAGCGGTGAGCGCTTTGCATGTCTACATCAGCAAGAAAACAAACTGTTTGTCAGCTAGCCGCGATGGAGTCATGGACACTGCCGGGCGTCCGAGCTAACCTCACGATTTTGGTGCCGTTCTGGAACAGCAATGAGCGGACAGATGAGGTGAAGTACGATTTCCTCCCATTAAAGAGTGCAGCTTTAGCGGAGCAAATTGGAACGATGTTTTATCATCCTGGCTGCCCAAAATTAATTGTTGTAGTTGGCGCAGTCTACCCGTCACTGGCACGACAAAATGGCGGCGATAGGGGTCGACAGACACCCGACTGAGGACTACATGGAAATGATGCTGCGAGAGTACGATTTCACACCAGCTTTGCAGCGCAACAACCCCTGAATCGGAAGGTGGGTGATTGCAGTGATGAATACCTCGTGGATCTGAAGGTGTAATTGCGGTCAGCCCTGTCATCCGAGTCCGTTCTGCCTGACCTTGAGATGGCGCAGGTATAACCCAATAAGACCGCTAATTTTCACCCTGTAATGCGCTGTAGTCATGAAGCTGAACCCGCAAGTGGTGCGTGCCTGCATTCCAACCCGCTATTGTTCCTAACACTGTTGGAGGAATAGAGTGAATTATGACGTGTGGCTGGGACTTTCTCCTTGCAGTGATAACTGACCCCAAAATGGCGAGGTGCTCCCTCGGTCCTGGGAGGGGAAGCGCGCCTGTCTCTTTATGCTCCAGGCTGCCAATTGAGGCTTTGTGCTCCGGAGGCACCTGCTATCTTTGCATATGTAGTTAATCCGTATGGGGAGCAGCTGAAGCTCGTGCCACTACCTGGGATCTACTGACTGTGTGAAACATGGAAGATAGTGCAAAATGGAAGACATTTACTAGGACGGTATCGGCTGAGAGCGGCTCCGGGAGGTAGGCTCGCCGTATGAGCGTTTTTGCCCTAAAGTTACTCCCGCTGCCCCTTCCTGACCCAGAGGCTTTATAATTAACTTCACCTGGTGGCTGCTCTCCCTCGGGACTTTCTGCCTTGGAGCCTGCCTGACCCCAATGATGGCGCCCGTCGGCGCACCGCGGACGCAGATTGAGGCCTTTCCAGCTCCGGTTTTACAGAAGAGGTCCTGTTTCTTTCCATGCAGTTGGTCGGACGTCGGTGCCCCGGGGCTTGGGACGCTGCTCCTCTCTGCTCAACCGTCCTTCTCTTCCTCCCCTTGGGATCTGCTCCACACTCATTACTGCCACCTGAACTCCTCAGCGGCACCGCACGGAGTACTCCATGGCCACACTTCCGATGCCCTCAGGTTGGCCGCCGATGAATCGGAGTGAGTACGAGACTCTTTACCCCCCCAAGCCCTCTCTACTACCTACGTAGTTCGCCACTGATGTGTTTCCCACTGCCATCCCTCCTGGTTTGCCTCCCTCTAACACATGGATCAACATGGAGTTTTTATCCGGAGGTATGAAGAAGTTATTCCTCTGGACTTTTGAGCAACATTGCCCCCCACCATTTTGGGTCCACCTCCAATGGTCACTCCAGTCGAGCTCCACCACCTTGCGACTTGGTCCCTACTGCCAATCCCACTGACGCCCTCACAAACTATTATTGGTGTTCTTCTCTCCTCCACATGCATACTCGCTTTGTTTTAAAATTGTGATTTATACCTCTGTTCCTCCTATTCTATCATGTTTTGTCCCCCACCCCCCGATTATTTGCATTTCTTAATGTTCTAATACTATGGTTCGTTTTGTACTGCACTACTTCTTTCTTTTACTCTCTGTGTTAAATTTGTCTCTTACAATTACCCTTGCTTGCACACCGACTCCTCCGGGTTTTTGCCAGCTCGGTTGACTGTTCCCTGTTGAGCCTGCTTATACCTGCCTGCCCTTTCTATGGCAGCTGAACCTCTCCCCACAGGTCCACTTCCTCCCTTTCCCTCCGCATTCATTTTTCTCAATGTATCCATGTCTTTCCTTCTCTGCCCACGCCCTTTTGTTTCTAGGCCCTTCATTGTAGACCTTGTCGGTGAACGGTTTTTGATCTATTTCCCCTCTTCCTTCAAGGTTAGCTGCTCTAGGGATATAGACGCCTTATGGCCTCCTTTAATTGTGCCCCTTGCCAAAGCGCTCACTCTCCCTTTGTTGGGGAGGAATCCAGCATTCTTGCCCCGGAGTCTCAGATTCCCCTCTGAGAGAGTCCACAGAGCTTGGGATTCACATAAAATTGGAAAAGGCCTTAATTGGCCTCCTTTAAATGTACCCCTTGCCTAAGTACTCCTTCTCCCCTTGTTGGGGAGGGATCCTGCATTTCTGCCCTGGAGTCTCAGATAGGCCTCTGAGAGAGTCCACTGTGTTTAGGGATTCTCACATAATCGGAGGGTTAGGAATGTTCCCATTATCGCTAGGAACCCATTCACCTTGCATCGTGATAGGCCCCCTCCCTGTTATTTTTCTCAATCAATCTAGGCTGGTATCTTTACCCTTTGTTGTTCTTCGGTCGACCGAGCAACTTCTGGCCGATGGAGTTACCCCATGTAGCTTTTGAGGAGCTGGGCTCTGGTCCCCTTCCTGGACCGTCTCCTACCCATCCATTCTTTTGACTCTGTTTCTTCTCTAGTCACCCTTGCGTTTCCCAACCCCTCCCTCTCCTTTTCCTCCCTCACTCCTCACTTCCCCTAATTTCTCTCTCCCCTGCCTCCATTTCCTCTCCCCACACCTAACCCATGCCTTTCAATAACTCCTATCTCTCCTATTTTTGTTCCTATAACTGTTGTAATTATGTAACTACGTTCTTGAAGCAATTGTACCTCGTTATTTATAGCGCTCTGATACCTCCGGGTCTGCCAGCGCTATATAAAACCTTTCTCTCCGCTCTACCCTTCTCCACTTTCCTGCTACTGCCCTCTGCCCTCACCTGTCCTGGCCCGTAGTCCCCACCCTGTTTATCTGTGACTTTTCCCTCCTTAATTGAGACCTAGCTATTTTGTCTGATGCCCGATGGAGCTACCTGATTTAGCTATAGGGGAGACAGGCCAGGGATTCCCTCCTTGGACGTCACCTACCCAGTCGGTCTTTAGACAGACTTCCTTTCGTCTCTCCTTGTTGTCTCTTCCCCTATCCTCCCTTTCTCACCTCCCCTGCCCCCTCCACTACTTTTCTCTCTCCTTTCTCTCCTCTCCTAATTGTATAGCCTATTTTCTTTATGCATTGTGTAATTGTTGATCTTTTTCTGTTACATTGTTGATTCTCATGTAAAGCGCTCTGATACCTTCGGGTCTAGCCAGCGCTATATAAAACTCTTTAAATATATAATTAAAGCCAGGCTGATTCATTTGACGTAAGGTTCTTGCATCATCATCGTGTGTACATAGTTGTGTACCTTTCCAGTGATATAAGTTTTAAAATGACTTGGCAACCTAACACACAGCCTTAACAGAAAAATAGTTCACAGACCTCACTCCAATCTATTCTTACACAGTGAAATATCTTCTCATATATCAACGTTAATGCAGCTATTCACAAAGGTAGCAAACCTGTGAGTAATTTATACATGAATGTTTACTCTTTTGGCTGATCTTTGTTTACGAGAATAAAGTTACTCAAATTTGTAGACTTACATGTCTCTATCGCCGCTTTTCTCATATAAAAATTTATGTAAGTTTCATTTTATTCGGAATGTTTAGAAGTCAATTCAATTCATTCTATACATAATGCTTTGTCATTTTACTACCTAATAGGTAAATATCAACATTTTGCTTTAAGTGGGATTTATTTAAATGTATCTGTACTGATCAGTTTTACTTAATTTAATATATTTCAATTCATTGAAAATGTAATTCAAAATTACATTAATATTACTGTAGCATTTTTATTGTGTTTTACATTTAAATAACTATGTAAAATGAATTTACATTATTATTTAACGTAAAATATTTTAATTGTTTTTTAACTGTAATATTTTTTTTTATTTGCCACATACATTACCATTGGGAGATCTCCAGCCTGGTGGACACGTTTTAGAAAAATTTTAAAGTTTTAATTCAGATAATGATACATTTGTTCAAAAAAACTACTAGGCGTCACCTCAGAAAACAGGGAAACTGTTGCATTTACATCAAATGAAAAAGGTTAATAATGGTAATAATTATATAATTGTTTAAAGCAGGTATGGCCATAGCTTTCTTCCAGCTGGCTAGCAGCAATATATCTCAGTAGCAGACAAAAAAATCTAAGTCTCTTATATCTTCCGAAGCTTATCCAGAGGTTCCATTGCAAAGAGCATGGGATTGCACAGGGAACAACTTACTCGCCTTTGATAGATACATATAACACCATCATAAACAACTAGGGGGCATATATTTAAAAGCCAAGAAAGCGGAGATAAAATTATCTCCCTATTACCTAGCTGTCGATAACACCAGTTAGCGACAGCTAGTAGGAGATAGCGACCATCTTGGGCCCCACTTTGCATGTCAGTGATATTTATCACTAATGACATGCAAAGTGGGCGTGCCAAGATGTTAGCGACTGGAAACAGTCGCTAACATCGCTATCTCCTATTACCAACTTATGAAGATATTCGCGCTAAGCGCGAATATCTCCAAAAGCTAACACCTGCCCCAGAGCAGTTCTTAGCCATGTTATCCAATGGGAGGTGGATAACATGGCTAAGAGCATTTACTCGGTAATGCCTGAATATAGCTGACTTTTCAGCGATATTCATGCATTGCGGCTGATTTTTATCGCATTTGTGATAAACCTTGGTAATACCAAGGTTTATTTGCGATAAAAAATCGCCGCAGCTCAGCGGTAAATTTTTGTCTCTAACCAAGCAATAGCGATAATTATCGCTATTGCTTGGTAATATGCCCCTAAGTTCCGCAGTGCCTCCTCCCACTTTCCCAACAGCAGTGACATTTTTGGAAAATGGTTTATGGGTGATAGGGTAGCCACCTTTCCAGTCTCACTATGCTTGTAGAGACAGATTGCGCACATTGAGAAACTTTGCACACAGAGACATCAGAAAGCGTAGAGTCAGATCATGACTATTTTGTGATTCATCCTTAATCCCACTCCTTTAAATCAAGCCATTTTTAAAGCTATAACTTGGTTGGAGTTTGAGCTGTGAGAGTTATTACTATTCAACCTTTGCTTTAGTTCTAATCCCTTTATGAACTTTTGGAGTAAGTCTAGACTGCTCGTTGTTGCAAGAATTGAGAGACAAGTATAGAAAATGAACAAATAGAATATCCACAAAGTATGAAATAGGCTTATGCTTTAAAAAGTCAATGGTAAATATCAGTATCTACCACACGAATCACAGACAGAATATCGAAGGTCAGAATATCGACCTACAGAAATATCGACACAAGAATCTTGAAGCCAAGAATCTCAACATCCTATCTACATTATGGTAAGTACAAAAATATCGGGAAAAAAATATCGATGTCAAAAATATCGTTGTTAAAAAATCGTTTTTTATTTAAGTAAAAAAATAAGGAAAAATAAAGTAAATAATACATATAATTAAAATAAACAGTCAAAAAATTTCAAAATTGAAAAAAATTATAAGTAATATATATGATATAAAAATAAATTAAACATATACATATAGGGTCCGATTCCAATTCGGTAAACTTCCTTTACAAATAGCCGTACGGAGCATATTTCCCGTACAAATCGTACCCGTAAACGTCCCCGTACATACGATGAAGTATGATTCGGATCCAAAGCAGATCTCCGTACGAATCGTACTAAAAACCGTACGATTAAAAAATACGTGTGATTTGTATCCGGAACACGCAGTACGCGACGTCCGTTCGTAACTAAGCTGCAGTTTCCTGCCCAGCAAGTATGATTCGTCTCTGCGACACTCCGTACGACTCTTTTTCTACGGGACCTCAAAGCGTCCGGAAAAGCAGAGTCCGACCCGAACCGCATCCCCGGTACGCGACGTACACGCCATGAACCCCATCGCCCGTGTCATCCCAGTCCTGTACGTCTATGACCTGGTGCACAGAAACTGACGACTGTGCATACGGTGAGAACAACAACCAGGGGCGATTGGGGGGGTGAGGGGCGGTAAAGATCACCCATACCAAAGTCCAAACCCATAATCTGGATGACATACATCACCACCAATGTTCGGGTACTTGGGAGACGTGTCCAGCAACCCCTGCGTACCGCAACAACGGAAGTGTACTTGTACGGTGCGTTTCACACGCTCGCGTATAGCACTGTTGAAATAGTACTACGAGGCGCACACACACCATGAATGCCGGGGTATGGTGTGTTACACATGCTCGTGTATGGCTCCATCACAATAGTGATACGAGGTACACACACGCCATGAATGCCGTGGTATGGTGCGTTACAAACGTTCGCGTATGGCTCCATTACAATAGTGATACGAGGCGCACACACGCCATGAATGCTGGGGTATGGTGCGTTACACATGCTCGCGTATGGCTCCATCACAATAGTGATACGAGGTGCACACACGCCATCAACCCCATCATCCGTGTCATCCCAGTCCTGTACGCCTAGGACCTGGTGCGAGAGCAACAACCAGGAGATATGGGGGGTGAGGGGCGGAAAACATCATCCATACCAAAGTCCCACTCCATAATCTGTATGCCATACATCACCACCAATGTCCGGTTACCTGGGGGGCGTACCCAGCAACCCCTGCATACTGAACCAACGGAAGGGTACGCGTCGATCTGGCCCTGCATATTACCTTCACATTGGTGTGTGCAGGTCCTGGCCTGCAGTGTCCAGCTCCAAGGGGGGGTGGGTGTACATCACTACCAGCAGTGGCCAGTCATATGGGGGTGGGTGCAGAGGACTCCCATCAGTGGGCAGTCATATGGGGGTGGGTGCAGAGGACTCCCAGCAGTGGCCAGTCATATGGGGGTGGGTGCAGAGGACTCCCAGCAGTGGCCAGCCATATGAGGGGTGGGTGGATATGACTCCCAGCAGTGGCCAACACTATAGGGGTGGGTGTATATGACTACCTGCAGTGGCCAGCACTATGGGGGTGGCTGCAGAGGACTCCCAGCAGTGTCCAGTCATATGGGGGTGGGTGCAGAGGACTCCCAGCAGTGGCCAGTCATATGGGGGTGGGTGCAGAGGACTCCCAGCAGTGGCCAGCCATATGAGGGGTGGGTGGATATGACTCCCAGCAGAGGCCAACACTTTGGGGTGGGTGTATATGGCTACCAGCAGTGGCCAGCGCTATGGGGGAGGGTGCAGAGGACTCCCAGCAGTGGCCAGCCATATGAGGGGTGGGTGGATATGACAACCAGCAGTGCTCAGATATAGGGGGGTACATCATCATCAGCATACCACAACTACATGGGGGTATGTGCACATCCCTAACTTGTGACTATAATGACAGTGCTATAACAACACATCACTTACAGCAGTGTCCCACTCCCTGGAGGATGCATGACTTTCACCCACTGCATGACACACCACATGTGGGTGTGATGTCAAATACCACATGCACACCCACCCATGGTGGCTGCAGGCTAAATACACACCCTGCCATCATGACACAATGGTGTATAGTGATGTAACTGCCTACCAAACGAAGAGAGCGAAAGGGAACACACACTGTCACGCACATCCCAGGACTGATATGAATGTCCAGGTGGTGGTCAGACCACCAAGATGTAGTCCCTCATGAAAGGAATAGGGGTGAATCCCCTTAGATAAAATGCTCAAAATTGTGAGTCATGTGCCCAAATACCCTGCATAACAATTCCCATCATAGGGGTAGGCTGTGTACACACATGCATAGTGGTGAAAAGGGTGAATGTGTCCCTGAAGGCATTTGTACATACTCAAAACACAATTACAGTGAGTAGCAAGGATGGCACAGATGAATAAGCAGTAGACATCTGTGAGCAGGCATGGCCATTGTTGAAGGGAACCGTCACCAACAAAGGAAATGTGCACACATGTCAGCAAATCAATTGTGCACCTGTTTGCAGTGGAGTCGTAAGGTGCCACAGAGGAAGGAACACTCCTTCGGACAATATCTCAAACCAATATGAACACACACAACAAATGAGGATTTGCAGAGACACTGTTATGGCACACAGATACCAGGGACCACATCAGGACAATCAACAACAAACATCATTCATTACCCACATATAATACCATGACACCAACTGCAGGACCCTCATCTGCAACATCAAGTACCTGCAATGCAAAAGTGTTTAAAGTAAAAAAAAAGGCTTTATTCAGAACAGAAATTATAAGTGGGTGAAAAAGAGTCCATGCTCAAATTAGGCCAATGTCCAGTCCTTCACAGATGTCCAGGAGGGGGACGTTGGGTAGCCCGTCTACCCCTACCTTGCCTGCACATAGAGTTCCTCACGGGACGTCGACCCTTGGGGGGGGCACCATCGGCGGCAGGACCAGGCACCGCAGGGACAGGAGTGGGAAGGGTAGGTGTGGTGGGTGCAGGGGTGGACGGATCCACCTCAATGGGTGGGGCTGCGCCGAAGGTGGCCATATACTCGGCACTGCACACTGCAGCCAGTTCGTCCACCCCAACCCCTGCACCTGTGGACACTATTGTAGTGGAGGGAGAGGGTTGTGAGGAGTGTGGACTGCGACTCTGGCTGCGTGTATGATGTTTAACCCAAGCCCCTGTGGGTGTGCCTGCAGCCCCCTGAGTGTGAGTGCCAGGAGGTGTGTGCTTTACCTTATGTGGGGGTGTGCTGCCTGTGTCTGTTGGGGTTTGTGACTGTGTCTTCCTGCGTATGCGTGGGACAGGTATGGGAAAGGTGAGTGTGGATGAGTCCGAAGGAGGTGGGGGGGGGACTGCTGCAGGAGGGAAACTGCTGCCGTCAGTGATGAGTCCATGGACTGCATAATCCGACGTTGGTCAGACATCGTTGATGACATGCCCTCCATGAAAGACACCAACTGCGTCAGGAGTTGAGTGTGGACATGGAGGACATTCAGCATCGATGTCTGACCAACCTGTAACTGGCGGAGTAAGTCCACAGACTCCGCAATGAGGGCAGCAGGGGTGACAGGGGCAGGGACTGCGGTGCCGGGGCTAAAGGAGACATGGGGGGCTGCACGGACAGAAGGGACGGGAGCAACTGGGAGGATGGAGATGGTGCTGAAGGAGGTGGGGACAGACTCAGTGCTGCTGCCAGGTGTTGCTGCAACTTCCGCCTCCTCATGGGAGTCAGATTCAGACCCATCGATGTAGGAAGAAGCGTCGCCTCCCGACAGGTCCACTGACTGACTCCCCTCACCCTCCGTGCCACTGGCTCCCTCAGACTCCTCCACGCTGGTGGCACTGTGGCTGGGTCCCTCCTCATGGTCCATGCAGCTGTCTCCTCCAGTTTCGGGTGATGATGCTGTGGGCAAGGAGAAGATACAGAAATGCATCAGTCACCTGAATACATATGACACATGAGCACAAAATCAATAGGTCACAGTGCAAATCATGCCATGCATCATGAGTAACAGCCAGATAACTCTGTACATATTTGAGCCCTGTACTGCCCGGTTGGTAGACACACAATGCTACTTGGACACATGGATCCAAATAACACACCAGGCCACAACTTGAATGAGAAATACACAATGAAGCTAGTGTTTGTGAACAGGAGAGCAGATCAATACAATGAAGTGATGCCACCTCTTGTTCACCAAGAAAGAAACAGTAGTGGTGCCCCTCAAGGTAAACTAACCCACCTCACTACCCAAGGTGTCACCACACTCAGAGCCCTGTAAGTACTTTTGGCAAAAAAAAATGTTGGTACCTTGGGACTCACAATACATAACACAATCAACATGTATTGAATGTGGTAATTCGCCATTTTGTGAAAAGAACACTTATGTGCCTGCATGAAAGATGTCTCATAAGGAAGTGCACACAAAACTACATTTCCACCTTCATTGAAGAAGCTGGCACTGTTTAAAAAAAAAACACTGTTAGAAACAAATGGTATTGCAGAATATCCATATACATCGGCCAACGGAGGTCTTGATGTCTTGACACTCCTTATTTTGTTAGGTAAAGTCAGATAAACGACGAGGACTGGCCCACTGTGTTGGATTGATGGAATCTGGTTAGTATTCCATGTCACCTGTGAACGCTGTGTCAGCTGGGCACATGCAGTTTTTGTTTTAAAACCCCTCACACACCAACCTGGTTGGTGTCATGCTTCATCATCGGGGTCCAACCAGGCAGCCGAGTGCCGCCTGGTTGTGCTTCAACGCCTGACTACAGCGGAGCGGGTGTCGTGCGATAGTGTGAAGTAGATGAAGGTGAATGTTAAAATGCACCTCTGGGAATCCTTGCCTAGTAATTTATTCGTGGCGGCCCAGGGTGTAAGGATAAAACTATGTGTTGCAACTAGTAGTAAAAAAATTATGATTACTAAGTTGACTAAATGATGGTCTACATGTTTCAGTCCCTGTAGAGTCTGGGCGGGACTTTCTTCAGGACCAGGGTGAGTGAGTGGCAAAAGGAAAAGCCACGTGTTAAGGTCCTACACACGCGCTAAGGTGTGTGGAAAAAACGGTGGAAAGTTCGGATGCGAGTTGCAGGCACTTTCAAGCAGATGAAAAAATCCTGTGGGGAGGAAGAGCAGACAATGCACACCAATGCGTTAAAGGGGCTGCTACAAGCGTTCGCTATATTCCAATAGGTGTATTGTGGCATGCATGGTGGTTACTGCTAAGGAGGGTGACAATGGAAAGAGCACAGTATGATGTGAGTGCTATCATGCCTGTGCTGTGGGCTTATAAGGTGGCTCTGTGGAGCCTGGTGGTTATGACTATAGCCTGAGTGCCACCAGTGTTTTAGCCGTAGCGGTGCCATTGCCTATGGCGGTCGGCCCTAGCGTCACCAAGGAGTAGAGTACATGCTGCGTAGGCTCATGTATTCAAATATGCAACCAATGAGTTGATGTTACAGTGAGACTCACATACATTTAAAAATTATGTAGTGACAGACATACATATAAAAATTATATGGTGGAACACACATACAGTAAAAAATTACATGTTGAAAAAGCGCCAATATTTACATCGCTACTTGGGAAGGTCCAGAGAATCGGGGCACAGGGGGGAGTCACTCCAGTCACTATCTGGAGATAGAAGAAAGAAATATAGGGATGAGAACCCCTATAGTAGGGAGAGGGTAGTGCTGTCGCCGTGTTGGCGAGAGTAGGAAAAACATCGCCGTGCTCGCGGCGAATCCAGTGAGGGAGGCAAGACCTTACTTGTGATGGTAGAATGCTCCACTGGCAACCTATAGGATAGTCCTCCCTGGCCCGGCTGGTGAGGGGCAGCGGGCCGTGTCCGGTTAAGAAGGGACCATTACTTGGGAAGGTCCAGAGAATCGGGGCACAGGGGGGAGTCACTCCAGTCACTATCTGGAGATAGAAGAAAGAAATATAGGGATGAGAACCCCTATAGTAGGGAGAGGGTAGTGTTTCTGAGCCCTCTCCGTAATTCTTTTGGGGTACCCTCGTTGTCCAAGCTTCACGCTAAGGTCCTTGGCCTGTTCTTTCAAATCTGTGGTGTCGCTCCAGTTACGTCTGAGTCGTAGAAATTGGCCGTAGGGAAGATTTTCCCTCAGTGGCCGGGGGTGGAAGCTGGAAAAATGCAGCAATGAGTTACGGGCCGTTGGCTTGAAGTGTGTTTTGCTTTTGAGTAGGCCTCTAGATGCTTCTATGTCTAAGTCCAGGAAAGTAGTTTTTTCTGCATTGAAACTGTAGGTGAATTTCAAATTGCGGTCACAGGTATTGAGCCATTGGCAAAAGTTGGATAGTGATTCTGTATTCCCTTCCCAGATCATGAGGATATCGTCTATATACCTCTTGTAGAACAGGATCTCCGGGAATTTTGGCTCGTTGTTGTTAAACAGGTGTACAGATTCAAAATGGTGTACGTACAATCCTGCTATGCTTGGGGCAAAAACACTCCCCATGGAGGTGCCATAGGTTTGTAAGTACAGTCTGTTTTCGAATTCAAAGAAATTTTCTTTGAGGGCTAGTTTGGCGCAATCCTATATGAATTTAGGAGAAGTGCGATATGGCCAAGCAATATTCGCGAGGGCAGTTTCCAGTACTGTGAGGGTGTCATCTTGTGGTAGGCTGGTGTAAAGACTTTCCACGTCTAGGCTGACCAGCAAAGAGGTGGTGGGGTTGTAACTCAATCCATCCAAAAGTTTTAGGAGATCCTTGGTGTCTTGTAGGTAGGTGTTGGTGGATTTCACTATCGGCGGGAGAAAAAAGTCACAGTAGCGTGAGAGCGGTTCTAAGAGTGAACCGATTCCAGAGACGATTGGTCTGCCGGGTGGGGGGGTCTGATTTTTGTGAGTTTTTGGAACAATGTAGAAATAAGGGATTTTCCCTTCTGTGGTTGTGAGGAATTTTGCTTCACTAGGTGTTATGAGGTCCGCAGCTTCGGCTTCCTCGACTAGGCTGGCAATGGTTTCCCTGAGCTTGCTGCTCGGATCCTCTGTTAGTCTTTTGTAGTTCTTGGTGTCATTCAGTAACCTGTTGCATTCTTTTCTGTAGTCTTCTTTATTCAGTATTACCGTGCCCCCACCTTTGTCGGCAGGCTTGATGACGATGGCTTCGTTGTCCCTAAGGGAATTGAGGGAGCGACCCTCTTCTAGTTCCTCAATGTCTTTAAACACAGCTTGCTCGTAAACAGAGATTTCTGCTGGAATAGTACTTGGAGGTGGTATAAAAGTCGATTTTGTTCTGAAGGTGGTGTCTCCTTCGACATCCCTGGGTGTTTCAACAGTGGTATTTTCAAAGAAAGCCTTGAGCTTCAGTTTCCTAAAAAATGCTGCCAGTTCGCAATGTAGCTGGAATTTATCCAGTCGTGATGTTGGGACAAAGCCCAGGCCTTTTTCTAACACTGCTTGTTCGTCAGGGGTAATCGTGTGGTCTGATAGATTGGTGACCAAGCTTACTTCGTGCTGGGGCCTGGTTGTTGGTCTTTCGCTTTGCTCCTGGTTACTGCCCCGTCGTTCTGGTCTTCCCAGTGTACCTGGTTGCCTCGGCGTCTCTTGCCTTTGTTGCGTTGGCCTCCACCTAAAAAAGGAAATCTTTGGTTGGGGTTTCCAAAAGTTTGAGGCGGTGGTGGTCCGTAGGGCATGCCCCATCCGTTCGTATAGGGCGGGTGCATTAATGGATATTGTCCTGGAAAGTGGCCCTGAGGGTCCGTGGGGCAGGGTTCCATGGTGATTGCCAGTTGGGGTTTCGTCCTCTGCCGTACTGCTTTTTCTTGTAGCTGTTGGTACTGGAGGTACTGCTTCCTGATGAGTCCTCCTCTGATGATGCCCCTGACACGTCGTTCTTCTGAGACGGTTTAAAGTCAGGCTCCGAGTATGGATATGTCTTGGCATAAGAGAATTTTTTTAGGTCCTTTTGGAACTTGTTTATCTTGCTCTGTGTTAATGTCTCTTTGTATTCGTTGATCTCTTTATTGGTCTCGTCCAGTCGCTTTTTGAAGGATGTGACTTGAAATGTGCCTCAGTGGTTTGGATCTCCATTAAGAAGGCATCCGAGAGTCGTTTGGCTGTGTGGATGATTAAAATCATCCACTCCCTGGTACACCTCCATGCGATTTGTGCCCAGTCTCTTCTGAACGTAGGGTCATCCAAGAAGATACGGGGTGCATTCGTTACTATCAGACCCCTTTGCGCAGTGTTATTCCTCAAATATTCGGTAAGTATCACTCCGTGCAGGATGGTGCGTATACGGTTCCTTTTCTTTTCGTTAAGGCTTTCCCAATCTGCAGTCTGAGCAATGGTAGTGCCCATGTTGAAATCCGCCATCAGTGGGGGATTGGAAAAGATGTGGTTGACGTCATCTAGGGTGAACCCCAGACCTTGGTTCTCTGACATGTTGTAGCGAGTTGGCGAGGTGGTGTGTTTAAAAAGTGAATAGAGCGCTTAAAAAAGCAAGGCTCTCGCAGCTGCGCGCTGCTGAATGGTTAGAATAACCAAAATGGAGAGCAAGGGTTATGAGGGGCGAGTCCCTACCCCTAAGGAAATTCAGATAAACAACGAGGACTGGCCCACTGTGTTGGATTGATGGAATCTGGTTAGTATTCCATGTCACCTGTGAACGTAGCTGTGTCAGCTGGGCACATGCAGTTTTTGTTTTAAAACCCCTCACACACCAACCTGGTTGGTGTCATGCTTCATCATCGGGGTCCAACCAGGCAGCCGAGTGCCGCCTGGTTGTGCTTCAACGCCTGACTACAGCGGAGCGGGTGTCGTGCGATAGTGTGAAGTAGATGAAGGTGAATGTTAAAATGCACCTCTGGGAATCCTTGCCTAGTAATTTATTCGTGGCGGCCCAGGGTGTAAGGATAAAACTATGTGTTGCAACTAGTAGTAAAAAAATTATGATTACTAAGTTGACTAAATGACGGTCTACATGTTTCAGTCCCTGTATCATCAACAACAAAGGAGTTTCCAGACCTCAAGACCACTGTGGGAACATGTATATGGAGATCCGGCCACACCATTTATCGCTAACACTGGCTGCTTTGAAAAGGTGCCAGTGTCTTCCATGAAAGTGGAAATTTAGTTTTGTGTGCACTTCCAAGTGAGACATCTTTCATGCAGGCACATGAGTGTTATTTCCACAAATCGTCAAATTACCACATTCAAAACATGAAGAACTTTTAACAAGTGTTGTGAGTGCCAAGGTGCAATCACTTGTGTGTCACAACTTGAATTATGTCAGTCGTCACATGGGCATCCGTTCCCTGATGAAACAGTTGCCTGTACATAAAACCTACTGTCTGTCATGTGGAGTGGCACGCATGTCTCAACTCAGGACAATGCTTAAGCAAATGGGCCTGCAATTGTGATGGACAAAATCATTGCTGCATTGTGGACACACTCTTATCCCCAGGCAGAATGTCGACACAGATGTCTGCAAACAAAGACAAAACTGTGTTGCATCTAAACTATACACAGGTGACAAACATGTATGAGCCTGAATCATGTATGGAACAAAATGACACAGGCTGCAAAGCCCAAACAGTAAGCACTGGCCACCATCACAGGGGCAGTGCTTGGTGAATCATTGTTCAGCCAATTCTCACCCACAGGTCAGACCTGGCAAGGCAAAATGAGGGGTGCCCATGTAGACCTCTCCCGCACAACACACACATACCTCAGTCAATGTGATTGATACAGCTCAAGAAGTGACACCTCTGAATCGGGGTTACAAAAACTGTGCAGCAACAATTCAAAAAGTAACCCAACATCACCTTGTGGGGCTGGCAATACATATTTGTGATAATCACCCATCAACAGATTGTTGTGACTAGGCACACAGGCACTGCCCAGTGTGAGTACGCACAAGCCAAATGTTGTATCCCTGTCCAGTGGACACATGTAGCAGACACAGGAAAAATGCAAACTATGCCAGGGAACAATGCCACAGAGGCAGACCTATGCTGCATCCACATAGAATGGGCACAGTTTTGGATGACACACATAATTAGGAGGCCAGGGTGATTTAAGGGGACTGTAGAGGGACTGTAGTGGGCACACTGCTCCATGGGCCTGGAATGAGCTGACTGTACCATGAACAACCGTCATGGCACTATGCATATCTCCCAATCATGTACATCATGTCTGAGGCCACAACATTGTTCATGCATGCTGCAAGGGTGTGCCGTTGAAACCTCACACTCCTATGTTGAGAATCATCATCAGTGCCAATAAATATGGAGCCCCAACACAGTGCACAGGTCATGGCACAGGCAAGGTCCCAACACATGTCACAGACCACTCCCACATGATGTGGAAATCAATGTGCAGTTTGATTTTCTAGCACCCTAGATGAACATGTGCAAATGTTATTACACACAGACCAGGGGACACATGTCAAGGAGGGGAAGGGATGAAAATGAGCACCAGGTTACTATGGGGAACCGAAAAGGCACTGCACATATAGCCTGTCTGAGCAGACACCCCAACTGTGGGAGTGTAGCCAGGATTCAGAGCACTTCAAAAAGCAGGTGACACACAGCACAACAAACAGCCATGTACCTACCCCCTCCTTGCTGCTGTCTCTCCTGCAACAGCCCATTGAGGTCTGGGAAAACCACCGCCAGGACACGGAGCATGTGGGGGGTCAGGCGACGGCGTCCACCATGCCGGCGCAGAGGTGACAACTTCAGCTGGACCCGGGCGATAGGCCGAGTCCCTCACCGGATGTCGTGCCACCTCTTTTGGACGTTCCTTAGCCGCCGGTGAGGGCCCCCCACCGACCGGACAGCCCTGACGATGTCATGCCAGATTACCCCCTTCTCGTAGGCTGTTACCTGCCAGGATGACACAGTGAGACAACATCACTCTACCTGCTCCATGTCCCAGAGACACACACTTTAACATCTTTGATAATGTGAACAGGGCATAGGATGCTGACAGGAATTGCATCATTGTCCATGTGATTTTGACCTGTGTGCAAGCCCCAATGCACTACATGGCATTGAAAGCCAACAGATGGCGTAAGGGGTGCAACACGCTCACTGATCATGACACACACTGGGCAGTACATGCAACTGCAGGGTGTCGGACAGCACGTGCCAAGCAGTCACATGTCCCACTCCACTGACAAACCCTAAGCAGACCAGACAGACACACCCTGGCACAGATCACTCGCCTGTCACTGACAATAGCGGATGCAGCCCTCACTCTGCACATGTGCCAGTTGCCTGTGGGGTGTCACAGGTGTTGTGCTACAAGTCAGGCACACAGCAGTGCTTACTTGTCACATCAGATGGGGATAGCTGCTGCATACGCCATGCAGCTGTAGTGCAACACATCACATAGACACTCACCCACATGACAAGGCACATTCAAACACATCAATGTCGAAGAGGATGTACATATCATTTGGACAATCTCATCACAGGTCCCCTCAAGTCATAAACATCTGTGAGTACAGTCACCTGTCACTCCGGGGGGACCACTGTTCCACCTCAGGGCATTAGGAAATAAAGCCACAAAGGTTTGTCCCGGCTGAATGTGTCATTCACTATGCAGGGAATGTCACAGTAAGCACAATGCAAGTGAGGAGTGAATACACATGAACTACATCATGCTCTGCATGGGAGACATCAGCATGTACACCCCCTGGGACTCACTCCAAACCACATTGCATGTCTGTCCCACCTGGACACAATGCCAGTAGTGACACTCACACAGCAGGTGCACAGTCAAAGGTAGTGGAGTCAGCACTCACCTGCTCAACTGGTCTCCCATACAGCTTCAGGTACTGTGGGAGGAGGCTGTAGAGCAGGGCCTGGTTCTCATCCTCTGTGAATGCCTGGGCCCTCTCCACAGTACGTGCCATGGTAGCCAGAGGATGCAGAGACAGCAGCAGTGTGGTCCCCTCCAATGTTGTGCAGGCAAGTGCCCTCTCCTAGGTTCATGCTGCCTTAAATCAGTGCTGCTGAGGGGCATTCAGTTCGAGGAGTACAGAGTGATAGGTCAGATTCATTCGCTTCGTACGTTTCCTCCAATCCCTTTAAACATACGCCTCTGACACGCATTTGCCTTGTTTAAAATTTGAGCTTCATCTCAACAATCACTTTGCAACATTGTATTTTTTTGGCCAACTGACTTCTGCAGGACACCTGTTGGACACATAACTAATCAAAACTCTGTATTCATGACACCCAGGATGCATTCAAGGTTCTACTACTCGTCCCCTAGGTGTCCCCTATGTAATTTTGAGATCCACACACATGTACGGTGTGTTTCACACGCTCGTGTATGGCACCATTACAATAATGATACTAGGCGCACACACGCCATGAATGCGGGATACGGTGGGTTATACATGCTCGCGTATGGCACCATTACACTAATGATACGAGGCGCACACACGCCATGAATGTGTGGTACGGTGCATTTCACATGCTCGCTTATGGCACCATTACAATAATGATACGAGGCGCACACACGCCATGAATGCGGGGTACAGTGCGTTTCACACGCTAGCGTATGGCATCATTACAATAATGATACGAGGCGCACACACGCCATGAATGCAGGTGTACGAGTCGCACAAGGATGTCTATCAAGTACTTGTCATTGCATACTTTCATGTGCACGCCCTAGGTGTGGCAGCCAGTGATATAGCACAGATCATCTAATCTTGTTGCACAATCGATGTGTGATGTCCTGTGGACACATGTCATGTGTGATGTGGCACTATGTGGCACACATCACATTGACACTTGTCACATGTGTATCAGTAGTCTGATTTTGTCATGCATAGCAACAATGGGATGGCACAGTCATCACTACCGGCACCTGTCTCCTGATGCCAAGGACAGGGGCACTTTGTCAACTGACATGTCACGCTCAGCATGACCCTATGTGACTATGTCAGGTGTGTGTCATGTGTTCTATTGAGCTTGCTGTTTGTGTTCCGTAAACTGCATCTGCTGTTGGTGCATCTAACAAGGGTCTGTGTTGAGATGGGAATGGTTTCACATCTACGCACACCATGCAACATGTGGATTCCCATGGCTGTTGGGTCTGTGTGCATCAGACATCATAGTTATTTCCAGGCATACATGTCTGCGTCGTGTCAATGGCTGTGTTGTTTTGTTCGAAGCAAACAAATGGAGAAAGTGAACATTCACTTTCAAATGGAGTTGTGCACTATGTTATCTTGACCTTAATGGTCTCATCTTCATTTTTTCATCTTTTTCATATGAATAAACTTTTCCACTCTGTGTATGAAATTTCAATCATTTCATTTTATTTTCATCAATGTTCCAAATTAATTTGTATTACTTCATTTGTTGAAAACATTGAAAGACGTTAACATTTAACCTCTACCCAATGCATCGCTACATCCCAAAGAAAAATCAGATCTGATTTTTCTTTGGGATGTAGCGATGTTTCTCTGTTCATGACCCCCGAGGAAGGGTCAATTTCGACCCGAAATGCATTGGGTAGAGGTTAAATGTTAACGTCTTTCAATGTTTTCAACAAATGAAGTAATACAAATTAATTTGGAACATTGATGAAAATAAAATGAAATGATTGAAATTTCATACACAGAGTGGAAAAGTTTATTCATATGAAAAAGATGAAAAAATGAAGATGAGACCATTAAGGTCAAGATAACATAGTGCACAACTCCATTTGAAAGTGAATGTTCACTTTCTCCATTTGTTTGCTTCGTTCATAAGAGTGCACCTAGACAAAGCACTTTAAAGGAGTAAGTAGCACAAAATGAACCTTTGAATGTGGAATACAATTGAATAATTTGGGAGTGCCAGACGAACTACAAGTGTGTGTTGTTTTGTTGTCACGTGTACCCCTTAATCGCAATGTGTTTGATATGTACATTTGACAATCCATGTGACCTGTGCGTGTGGCTTGCAGTCAGCGGTCTGGATGGGATGACATCCTTCCACTGCAGGTATAGTGACGTGTCTCACTCTGGTTACATCTCTGGCTGTTCACTCAGACCAGCTCACCAGCTCATTTCAGGGCATGTCATGTTAATTTGTCAATCAATAGGTGTATCTGGCTTTTCAAAGGAGTGCCAGCAAGCTGGCATATGTGTCCTGGATGTATTGCACACGCCAGACTCCATAGTGACCTGATGTCTGGTAGCAGTTTTGCATGTGCTATGTTCATTGCCATTGATGTTGGCTGACTGTCAATCTTCATTATTCCCAAAAATATCCTGCAGGGCACCGCCTGTACCAAGGCTATTCCCAGACTTGCATCCGACGTTACAGATTCACTCAACAGTTGATTGCGGACTTGACTAACAAGCTGGCACCACATCGCCAACCCCAACACAGGTATCCTACTGCGCTGACCTCCAAGATTAAGGTGATGGCAGCCCTACATTTTTTTGCTACAGGTACGTTTCAATTAACCATAGCTGATATTGGTGGTATGTCACAGATGATGTTCAGCCGTGTCCTGCGTGATTTTGTACCAGCCATGTTGGAGCACCTTGATGAATTCATCAAATTTCCTACTCCTGAAGAGTTGACAGATGTCAAGGGTGATTTATATGCCCTGGGAGGGATGCCACATGTCATTGGGTCCATTGATGGGACACATGAGGCTTTGGTGCCACCACAGGCACAGAAGCAGGCTTACCATATCCGTAAACATTTTCCAGGATCGGCACATGATGCATTCATCATGAGGCGTAGCAGGGTGTCACAAATGATGCTGCGGCTGCCCAATGAGCGGGCATGTCTTGTTGGTGGGTAAGCTCTGTTTGTCATGTGTGTTTCAGTATCTTTTGCTCTTACGGCATCTCCTGACCCACTTATTTACATGATGTTTCCATGTACGGGACTCGGGATATCCCAACATGCCATGGCTAATGACACCTCTCCACAACGCAAGAACATCTGCAGATCACAGGTATAATAATGCACACGGGCAGACCAGGCGAGTGATTGAGAGGACGTTTGGCCTCCTGAAGAGCCAATTCCGGTGCCTCGATAAGACCGGCGGATCCCTCCCATATGCACCGAACAAGGTCTGTAAGATCTTCATCGTGTGCTGCATGCTGCACAACATGGCAGTTGAGAAGGCAGTGCCACTCATCCTGGATGCTGAGGAGCAGGAACGTCCACCCGTCGAAGATCAAGGGCTTGGTCACGATGCAAGTGATGAGGATGAGGAGGAGGAGGATGATATCTGGAGTCAGCTCATACGCAAATTCTTCTCATAATTGTGATTCACTGGGTATGAGTGAGCAAGCTTGTAGCATTGAGTGGCATGTGCTGCAATGTGTGTGTCCAGCTCACTGAATGCAAAGTGACTTTGATGTGTGTTCTGATGTGTCACTCGAGTGCTGATGTCATGCCACACAGTAATACGCAATGACTTACTTTGAAATTTGCATGTGTCCTACATTGTTCATGTTTCGTAACTGCCCATGTCTGCTGCAAAACATTTTTCCGGTGACCTCTTGTGTGTCTGTGTCTTGTGTGTCTGTCATTCCCAGGTTGCTGTGCCTGTTGTCTGCTCGTGTCATCTTTGTCCTCCTGCTATTCCTCATGATGATTGCAACGCGGGCAGAATCAGCGTTCCATGTACGGACATGTGTAAATGTCAGTTCAGTTAAGGAATCCAAACAGGCTTTTTGGTGTTGGTATGGTTTGGGAATGTGTGGGAACTGTTTCTATGCATGTTGTAGTACCATGCATGCATGTCTCCTCACCATGGATCAAATAACATGTAGCATCATTTCCATGACATGACAGTCACCTTTCTTGACAGTCATCTGTAGTGGAGTGTGGAGTCTGGTGAAGGCATCAATGTGTAAACCTTGCCCCTGACACATTGCGGATGCCACGGGTTGACATTGTGTGGGACATCACAACAACAGGCTCTATGGGGAATTGCAGCCTCTCCGTGTGCAGCAGGATGTGTTTGGCTCATCCCCTTAATATTGTGTGCCAATTCATTTTGATTTACAACATCCATGTTGTGATGGTGGGGGTCAGTGTATGTCCCACATGTTCTGTCAACTGTCCTGTGAGTCTGTTCGTATGGATTCATTTCCCTTTGTGCCACTATTTCATGTCACTGTCACGTCACTTCCTCAGGGCCGGTGGAGAACACTGCAGTACAAGCCTTCTCAGTAAGTGGACGAGAAATTACATTTCCCATGAAGCCAAGAATGTGCCGCTGATGACGTCACGACGTTGCGCGGAAGCGAATGTAAACGCTTCCATGGCACCAGTCGGGTGCCGTTAATTCCAGGATTCTCTTGTGGTGTTCTGCATATCCTGGTCATGGTAGGGGTGCTTTTGCACCATCTCTCCTCGTTGTTACTCTCTGTTGAGTTCCGGCCCAGCAGCTTGTTCTGTTGGACATTTCGAAGCCCAGTTGGACGAGCCGATGACTGGCTCTTGCGGGGCTTCCTTGTGTTTACCTAATTCTCTACCTCATTGGACGTGCTTCTTAAGGCTCTTGCAGGGGCTGGGTAACTTCCCTTCTTGACCCTTGCTGATTCCCTGGGGGAACTACGGATTGTCCGCTTTGTGTGAGTCGCGAAGCAGCGCATTTGAAATACTGTTTATTGGACTTTATTTATACACTGTTAATTTCTGGATTACCGCAAGGGTTTAATTGCGTTGAAGCAGCCTGCAGAGCGTTATACCCCCTTCATATCGCTGCAATACTTTTATCTTTCTTCTGTGATCCCTGTGCTAGTTGCACATTCCTTGGAACAGGATCATAACATTGGCCATTTCTTTTGCAACTCGTACTACATTATCTTTGGTGTGTTATGGTGTTTAATCACCTTTCCATGTGCTATGAATTCATGTGGATTGTTCATCTCTGTTTTCACAGCAGGGGCTTGTAGAGCTCGTCCTGAAGAAAGCTGGCTACGTGGCTCTTATAACTTTTTTGGGTATGTTACTAACTGCTGGATAAATATATGGAAACGTATAGAACAGCCTTCTTTCTAAGTGTGTAGTAATGTCCTTGTTCTATCCTTAGATCCAGTAGTACTTTCATTACTGTGATCCCAACTAGGATACAGTGGCTGACGTTTTCCTTTACAGGTTTTACTGTTACAGTATAGGTCCTGAGGTATTCTGTGATTCAGTGACAAGAAGTGTTGAATACTTATGCCTGTTTACCTTTTTTTCAGATCTCCCTCCCTGCTGTTCCCATCCTTTCCTTCCCTCGCCTGATCACCGTTTTGAGTCTGTTATTTCTACTCAGACCAAGGGGCTATCAGGAGATGGACCCCTTTGAGCATCGCACGTTTCTGAGGATTCAAGGCCCTGACAGTCACAGGCAGTCATGTGCACATTGGACCACCAGCAGTACAGGTAGACTCATTACATGACTGTTATTTTCCGCAGAACAAAGGCACTGGCCATGGACATTGGCTCATGCAGCATGGCCTCAACACATACTTGATCCGTTTGTGTAGTAAATGTGTTCACTACAATACAATGTGCCTCATCTCTGTCAACGCAGATCTCTTGCCACTGTGCATGCGTCATCTAAGGCATAATTGTCAAAGATCGTGCATATGAGTGTATGTGTACTTTGGCAACATGCGTGCAGTTCTTCATGGCTAATGATCCCTATTGTGCATGAAGTACTTGGTTGTGTATGTATTTGTGCAGGTTGTTACCCACAACGGGCAGGCAACGCCTGCTGACGCTGTGTGTCCTGGGCGCAGCTTGGTCTTTTGGAGCCTGATTCTGTGCCCGTCATTTTTGGTGATTGTTCATCCATTTTCTTTGAGTGACCCATGAGTAACCTGACACTCCTTCCTTTCCATACACCTGTTACACTGTGCCTTTCTAACCTCCTTGTCTTTGTGTACTAGTTTTTGCCTAGTTCCTCACCCCTTCCGCCGTCAGGTGTTCACGCATTACTGCTGCTGCCTCCCCTGCAGCACTGTCCCACCGAGTGCCCTGATTCTGCAATCCACACGACTCCCAGGTGCTCCTCCCTCCACCCATTCTTAATGTAGGCAGCAGCTTGTCTGTGCCACTGTTGCGCCAACGCCATGCCAAAGGCAGGTCTGTCAGCACCCGTCAGCGCCTGCAACGTGCACAGTGCAAGACCCTCTGGTCCTTGCATGACCCACGTAGCACAACAGACTCATGCTCCAGCCACCCTCAAAGCAATGAACACTTGACAGTCAACCACCTGCTATGAGGCAACCCCTAAGTGCACACACGACAGCTTCGCATGCTGGGTGTGCAACTCCAACTGCCTACACCGCGCTGCCCCGCCTACCAGACCATGTCAGAACAACAAGGTCATATGCCTCCTACTCCATACCCGCTCCATCCACCAGCATGCCATTGGACTCTGTTACCTCCTCAACACAACAGGCCCACACATCGCCTTCATTACAGTAACCTGGTTGAACGCACCCTCAGCACACAACTTCAACATTGCCATCACAGACGGATACAAGATCAGCCGCATGGACCGCACCAACAATCCAGGTGGATGAATTGCAATTCATTCACAAGTACACCCTCAGAGTCACAAACAACACCAAGGACACTCTCAGCATTGTCAAGCACCTGCACTTCAGGTTTCACACCAACCCCCTGACCACCCTCAGACTAACACTCATCTACAGATCTCCAGGCCTACATCCACAATTCCGCTAAGCCATACACAACTACATCAGCACGCATGCCCTTACCTCCACAGACTACATGTGACTGGGGGACAGCAACTTCTGGCTGGAGGACAACCACACCACCATCCTTCATTGGTACATCAACATTTACATCCACTTCTCCGACAAGCAACACACTGCCCCACTCCGCTACAGAGCCCCCGAAGATGCTTGATCTAAGTCACCACAGACGAGCTGTGTGGCACCCTCGCCCAGGACACTCCAACCAACACCACCGCCACACCCTGCAACCTCACACACCGAATCAGCGACTAATCCAACAATCTTGCCACATTGACGGACTTTCCTGTGAAGCACAACAACAGTTAAGCCACCTGGGACAAGGCAGACCTACTGGACTCATACAGATCTAGCCGGACTCTTGTGCAAACCTTGTGACACAAACAACCATCAGTTACCTTTCAGCCCTGGAAACCGCCACTCACAGACATCACCATATCATCAGCACGGACAAGAGGACATCCTTCAGATAGGGCCTAGGCACCAACACACACGACATCAAGTAACTTATCGGCATCGTGAGTGAACTATCTAACCCCAGCTCTCCATCCAAAAGACATCCCACCCTTGCAAGGCCAAGCGAATCCCTCGCAACATTATACCACTGCAAGCTCGTGGACATACATGACAGCCTCAGCACACAGAGGCAGACAGCGCTATTATCCGCGGGACATATCCCCCTCAGGTTCTGGACTCCCGCCAGCAGCAATTACACCACCCGGCTCATGTACACCATCCACTCCGGCTCTCCATCAGGACCCTTCTCACACAACATCTCAATCACAGCATACCCCATCCTTGAAGCCCACCTCCGGCACGTCATGAATGTCTCCTTTGAGTACACCACATTCCATGTGAGCTGGAGGCATGTAGAGACCCAGGTCCTTCTTAAACAACGGAAGGCAGTACCGCAGGATCTACTGGAACATCACCCTACTTCCCTACCCGGCAAATGTCATCAAGAAGACAGTCAATGAACAACTGACCAACTTCATCCAAGCAAACACCTCCAGGCAGCCCGCCCCAGTCTATCTACCACAGTAATCACACCACTGCAACCGCCCTCAATGCCACCACCACCAACATCTTGGACCCTGCTAAACAATGGTGAGACCACCACCCTCACCCCCCTCGACCTCTTAATGGCATTCTACACCATTTGCTACCACACTGTCAGATCACACATCTCCAACACTGGGATCCAGAGGTGGGCCCAGGATTAAATCACCAAGTACCTCACCAGCAAGGGCCAGGGAGCCCGCCTCCCCCTTCAGCACATACTACACTGGGGTCATCAGGCCCATGCCCCAGGGCTCATCTCTCAGCGTGACAATCTTCAATGTCTCCATGACCCCCTCTCCACCCTCACATGCGCACACAACCTCATCATCATTCCTATGCCATGGCACCCAGCTGATCCTCACCCTCACCAAAGACCCAGCCACTGCCAGATCCAACCTTGAAGAAGGCATGAGGTCAGTTGACGAATGGATGAACATCACCCACCTGAGGCTGGACTTGGACAAGACTGAGGTAATCATCTGAGGATTGTCCCCTTACGAATTGGACAACTCCTTGTGTCCCACCGGCCTGGGCACCGCACCAGCACCCAGTGACCACACACGCAAGTTGGTCTTCATCGTAGACTCCTCGATCAAAATAACCATGCAACTCAACACCATCTCTAACTCATGTTGCAACACCCTCCGCATGCTGCAAATGGTCCTCAGATAGATCCACTCCTAGGCAAGACAGACAGTCACCCAGGTCCACGACACCAGCCGGGTCAACTACAGCAACGCCCTCTATGCAGGAGCAGCCAAACTCCAGGAGGTCTTGAACACATCCAGGGTACATCCGCACACCTCATCCTCATTATCCCCCGCAACAGCCACATCACCGTCTACCTGAGATACCCACAATGGCTCACTGTCAACTGCAGGATCACCTTCAGACTCCTCACCCACACTCAGGATGCAGTCCACAACCCCAGACCCCAAAACGACCTTGGATGTCTCTCATCCAACACCCCATTGCCCCAACTCCATCCAGTCAACCTTGCCCTGGTCACCATTCATCACATCCACAGAACAACTGCATGCGGGAGAAATTTCTCCCACCTCGACAAACAGACCTGGGATTCCCTCCCCGGGCACTTCCACATGACGCATGACCTCTACTCCTTCATGGTACTCTTCCAAACTTGTCTGTCCGAGCAGTATTGCACCCCCCCACCTCAGCAGCTTTAGACCATCACGGGTGAGTATTGCGCTCCATGTATGACTTTGAAGATACATTGTGACCTATGTGTGTCCTCGAACGGACTCAGATCCCAGTGTATGGATGGCTTGAGTTTGTTCCACACTCAGGCATACTTTGACATATCCCCACACGTATGTTGTTGACTCATGCTAAATGACTGCAACATCAATTTACCTTGTGATTGTTTTCTTTATTTCTCTGTCAGGTGCGTGATTCGTGAGTAGGTGATAGGTGCTGTACAATAATCCAGAGAATCCAAAGTTCACAGAGGGAGATGCTTTGCAGTTGGAGTCACCAGACCACAGTGCTTGGCATCATTGTTCAGACTGCAACCAGCAAGTCCATGTGGCAGAGTATGACAGTCAATGAGGTGATGCTGTTGTACACAAAGTCCAGGTGCCAGACCAGGTGACCTGGGAAATGTGCATGTCCCACTGCCTCTCATGTTTTTTTCCGTGGACGACCCACCTTCCTTGGTGGACCCTCATATGCAGGCTGTGACGATACATGGGATGCTCTATCGGATGATTCCTCCACCTCCTCCCTCCCTGTGCCTGGTGGTGGTCTTCAACTAGAAGTGTTTTGCCTGGTGACACAGGTAGGGTGCTACATGTTGTCTGCTATCCGACAGAGTGAATTGCTCATGTCCCTTTGCACCGCCAGGAGCTCAGCCAGTCTTGCCTCCATACGTCCTTGGAGTTGTTGTTGACTGGCGTGTTGCTGGGCCTGGAGGTTTTGGATGTTTGTGAGGGTCACCACTACCTGGCTGGTCTCCCTGGTGTCCCACTGGTATGCCTCCAGGATGTTGCGTAGTTCTGACATACCGGGCCCTGCAGCTGGCTGGTCAGGTTCTTGCCTCCGCCTGCCGCCACTCCCACCACCCCTGCCCACACGAGCCTGGCCTGCCGTTGTGGGCACATTGGGAGGATGGGACCCCTGAGGGATGGCAGTGGTGGTGTTGTCTGCCACCTCCTGGTTGCCCGGCGGACCTTGTCCCTCATCGTCAGACTGGCTCAGTTGTTCACTGCGGGCAGGGATCCGAGATGTCTGCTGGGATGTGGCAGGAATGGTGGTGGTGGTTTGCACAGATGTTCCGGATCCAGGTTGTTGGACTTGGCCCATTTTCCCCCAAAATGTTTTGCTTTTCACCCCCCTGTGTTAGGATGTCTCCCCCATGGTAAAGACATATATAGGGCATGTGTGGTGTGAGATGCCCTGTTTAATGTGATAATGTAATGCAATGGTGTGCGCCTCATTGTAGAAATGCACCTTACTGAAATGTCGTATTTTAAATGGATGCCATGGCTGTCTGTTGTGCCACCTGGCTGCAGTGGGTTAGCGGTCTAGTTGTTTGGTACCCAGCTATCCCAGCATTTGGAGGGAAAGCCTGTCACCCAGGGTGCTCTACTCCTCCCCCTAAGCAAGCTAGAACCAGTTTCCAGAGAATTCTAGAAGGCTCTGGCACTGGCACCCCTCTGGTGGGGTGAGGGGCATATAAATAAGGGGGCTGTGCCACCATGTGCTCGGCCAGAGCAAGGACAAGAACGTGAGAGGACCTGCTGCCAGGGGATACCGCCACTTGGGCCTGTGTGCTGGACCCTGCACCCAACCAAAACCCCTCTGCTGTCCTCAGGGCTAGTGGAAGCCCCACTGCAGGAGTTCAGTCTGCTGTATAGGAGGAGGGCCAAGCTACAGTGGAGGATGGCTAAGGCCTACTGCCCTGTTTTGATGAGTTCCCACTAACTGTTGACCTGGCCCAGTAGTGCCTG
Organism: Lissotriton helveticus; assembly: GCF_964261635.1. Classification (NCBI taxonomy): domain Eukaryota; kingdom Metazoa; phylum Chordata; class Amphibia; order Caudata; family Salamandridae; genus Lissotriton; species Lissotriton helveticus. The sequence continues at coordinate 1,192,589,287 of NC_136057.1, read as the reverse complement.
CTGCTCTGCCCCTTTGCCCCTGAAGCAGGAGTGCCATCCTAGGTCCCTGAGGCTGGTGGGACCTGGCGTCACGCGAGCGCTACATCTAAAAGCCCCTGAAGAAGAGAGCGCTATATTGGGGCTGGACTGGACCCCCCAGGAGGTAAGGAGCGTTACCCTGGGGCCCCTGAGGCTTGCTGCTGGGGCTGTCTGCCTTGTAAGCGCTCCCACACTTCTAAGCGCTATAGCCGCTGTGCTGTCCTGCTGCAGCTAAAGTTGCCAGTGAATGTTGTGCCCCTCCGAGCGCTTTGGCTCTGGACACTGTTGTTGCCCCTGAAGCGCCGCTTCATCCAAGCCCTGTGCTGGTAAAGCACTGTGTCTGGAAGACGCTGTTGCTCCTTTAAGCTCTGTGCCTTAGAAGTGCTACTGGCTCACCACAGGGAGAGCCGCCGCCTTGGGACATCGCGGGTGCCCACCCCGTATTGCCCCGCAAGAAGGAAACGCACCGCCGTCGCCCGGACTCTGAAGAGCGCAGCGGCTGAGCGAGCTGTTGCTGATCACCGCCACTGCCAAGGGGACGTTGAGGAGGCTGCGCTGGCTTTGCCGGGCTGAGTCGAGAAGAGGCACCCTTGGAGATTGCCACCGCCGCGGCCCCCGTAGGAAGGGATGGACCGCAGCGGTATTCAAGAAAGGGCGCATCAGGCCCCGGAGCATTCTCTGAGGCCTGCGACATCCGCCGCGCCCACCGGAAAGCCGCAACTTATTGGTTCCTGCGCCCGGCCCCTGGGAAGCGACGCAGCCATTGCAGAGACTGCCGCGCCCCGAGGAAGCCGCACAGGGATTGGCTGCCGGCCCGGAAGGCAGCCAGAATACCCGGAGGAGCAGAAGCGCGGCCAACCTCGGAGAGGGCCGCCTTGAAGGTGCTGCTGCCGGCGGGGCTCCCGTGTTGGTAGGGGAAGCCCCGTGCCTGCTGCCAGCCTGCCCGGGAATGAAGAAGAGTCCCGGTGGAGATCCCGCAGCCCCAGAGAGAAGCAGAGACACCCGAGGAGCCCGGTGAGTGAGGCTCGGTTCACAAGTGGTTGGGGGGTCTATCGGGGCACATTGCCGGTGCCTGCACCCTGCGCCTGCCTAATCCTGTGGACCAGTGTGGTATTGGGGGGGCTCCAGAGGACCCAGGCCTGACTCTCTAGTATTCAACTGCCCCGTGGGACAGTGGGAGGCTACTACGAAGGGGGCATTGATCATCTGGGGAACCCCATGCTTTTCCCCTAATGCTGATGTCGTGGGAGTTACGCATGGTGATGCTTACATGCTGATGTGCCTATGCTCCAGTGACTCAGATTGAGGTCCCAGGGTTTTATGCCTCATCCACTGAGACTTATGTTCCCAAGTGTACAGCGAGTGATACTGCTTAGATGGACTGAGCCTGTCCCAATACATATGTGCCGATGCTGTCTATGCCGCCAGGCTCTCATTGGGTATGCCTAGGCCTATTCAAGGAATGTTCTATCTTGAAAGTGATCTACAAATTGTTTTCTAACGCAGCCCGGTTACTGCGCCATGTTGAGGCTTTATGGGATCTCCTGAAATGTGTCCCTGAGTAATGGTAGTGTGGCATTTCCTTGATCCACCCTATTTGATCCCTTTATTATTTGGGTATGTTGTTGCCTAGCTTGCTCATAAAGGACAGCGAGGAATTTACAGTCCTATTGCCTGATGTCCTATACCATATGATGTTAATGCCTTATGTTTTGTTGCTACAGCCCTAAACCTAACGGACTTACCTTTTTCTTCTTTTTCATTACCCCTGTAAATAATCCTCCTTGTATATATTGCCCTGGCGCCAGTTGGCGCAACATTGTGATTACTGTGATTTCTATTGTCAATTTGAGACAATACAAATGTTCTTCTTTTTCATCAAAACTGGTGTTGTGTCTCTTTTTGTGCTGTGCCTGGTGTGTCGTCTGTGCGTACTGCGTGGATGCTTCACACATGTCCTCAGGAGTTTGGCCTGCCCGCTCTGCACCATGCTACCCCCCCGTAGTATTGGTAACCCCATTTCTAGCACAGGTGCTGCAGGGATTTGGACAGCAGAGGGGCCAGGGTGGTCGGGGTCATCCGTGGAGTAGTGAGAGGCGTCACTGATGGTGGGATCAGGGTCCTGCGGAGCCTGGGACTGTGAACCATCTCCCCCTTGTTGGGGGTAGATTCTTCACGTTGCCCTGTGGGTGTGAGAGACAGACAATGTTAATGCCATTTCATCCAACATCAATGTTTCATACACATTGTAGTTGGCACTGTTCCACCAGGTAGTTGTCTGTGCTTTGCATTGTCCTCAATGTTCACTTGTGGATGGGTATGTTGTGGGGTCAGATTGATATGTGCTCCTGAGTCATTGACATGTGGGGGCATATTTACGAGAACTGGTGCATCCCTGCATACCAGCAGGGATGCGCCAGTTATAGTGCGCCACAGCTCCACCAGCATGGATGCGCCACATTTACAATGCGGCGCACCATGGGGAAAAAATGGCACAGATGCGTCACGCAGGCGCAGGGTTTTAACGTAGCATGGGCTTAAAAGTGACTGAGTGAAATCTTTTAGATTTCACTCAGCCACTTTTAGGAGGCATTCCTGCGCCGGAACGACCCCCGCCCGGGAACACCTACTTCTGGCGCAGGGCTTTACAACGTGACGCATCTCCCAGATGCGTCACCTTGTAAATACCCTGGACCATGGCGCCACTTTTGTGCCACCGCTGCGTCACAAAGGTGACGCGACGTAAAAGAGGCGCAAAGGGCATGTAAATCTGTGCCATGGATTTTTGTCTTGGATGCTTCAGCAGATCTGTATTGGTCTTGTTGTGTTACATGGCCATTGTGACAGTGGGACACTCCATTGCCTGTCCCAGGAGGGTATGTTTGCGTAAGGGGTGTGTGTAACAGGCCGTGCTGGTAGTTGGAGTCTGAGTTGGCACTGGGCCTCCCTCGTGATGTAGCTGTCCCCCCATGCCTCGCGGGATTTTAGCCGGTCTGATGTCGGATGGAGACTCCACGCCGAGTTGTACTAAATAAATGTATTATGGAAAGCTCGAATGTTGCATTGAGATTTCTCTATGTTTGAATTCCGCTCCGCTGGCTTTTGTCTTTGATGTCTATAATTGATGACTTGATATTTAGTGTATGAGTCTCGAAGTTACAGGACCCCCCTGTTTGTTAACTTAAAATAAATTCTTCTCGTTGGATACAAGGAGGAGTCCCAGCTTTTTAAAGAATTTGTGTTAAGTGGTCGCTTCCCACTCTTGAAGCTTCTAGTCCTGATGATGACCCTGAAAACCACCTAGGGTTGAAACGCCGTCGACGCTTCCAACATGGCCTAAATCACAGAGGACATTAATGCTTTGATTATATTCTGTGTTGATTGTTGTAGAAGTATTTTCCTCTGCCATTGTGTGTTTTTTGATTTTTCACATGTTTTATGCTTTACATTGTGTAGGAGTGTAATTGTTTCAGTGTGTTCTGTCTATGATTACATTTATTTATACATTGTACCTGGCTTTCTTTGATATTATGTTCTTTTCAGGCCTCTCCTTCTTTCTTTCTTTTCTTTAATTTTTCTTGTATGTATGATTTACATCTATGGGTATATAATAACGTTGTGTATGAGTATTGCTCAAGAGCCATTGTTTGGACAATTGTTACTATAGCCCCTGGCTCTTGCTCTAGGGTTGCCCCTGTGTTTTGAAAACACTGTCCCCCATGGAGCATGCTGCCATGACAGTGGGTGTAAGTTCCTGTCCAAGATATCAGACCTTGTTGTCCTGGTGTTTGTGTTTGCCCTGGTCACAGGAGGGCCTTGTGCTGCCTACACCAGGGCCCAGTGTCAGCTATCTTGTCAGTACTTTCCCACTCCCTGTGCATTGAGCATGGTGCATAGGTGTGTACCTAGGCCATATGGGATGAGGGCAATTGGGTCTGATTTGGAGTCCCACAATGCATTTTGTGACGCCCACCCTCCCAGCATACCGGACATCCATTCTTGGGTCTGTGCTTCCTGTAGCATGGGACATTGCATGGCCTTGCTTTCTCAATGGGGCATACATATGTTAGTGGCATTAGCATTGTTTTTGGCCTTAGTTCTGGGCGGTGGGCGCTTGGGGTTTGGTGCGGGCATTTTTTGTACTTGGGGTGTGGATGCCATTACCCCCATGTTACATGAGTTGTTTGTGTACTCACCAGGATCTACTACTCCTTCAATTCCATGTACTCCCACCGGTGGAAGCAAGGTCATCACCTTCTCCTCCCAGGGCTGGTACTGTACTGGTCTGCGGGGACCGCCACCTCCATTTTGCTGGCTCTGTGCGTAGTCTTCATCCATTTTGCGCTTGAGCATCCTCTGCAGATTGTACCACCTGGCCTGGCACTCCTTCCTTGTGCGTCTGATGGGTGCAACAGCATTCACCCTATTGACTATCCTCTCCCACAGGTGGGTTTTCTCAGCTATGCTGGTCCGTCTGACCAATGTGCCAAACAGCTGTGGCTCGACTCTGATGACTTCGTTGACAAGGGTCTCCATCTCCTCCTTTGTGAACTTTGGATTCTTCTGTGTGGACATGGTGTGGGGTGACGGTGTGTATGGATGTGGGTGTGTGTGTCTGAATCTGAATGGGGTATGTGTGAAGGTGTATGTGTGCAGTTGGTGGTGTGTTGGCAGTGTCAGTTGCAAATTGAGTCTGTTGCAAAGGATCATGGTTTGTGTGTGTGGGCCCTTTTTATTGGTCCATTTGTGGGTGGGGCTTAGATTGAATTTGTGGTGGGTGTGTTATAATGGGTGGTTCTGAGTTAGCCCCTCTGTTTGGATCTGCCCAGGACATTCATTTCCATGGTTTGTACACTGGAGACGTGTTTTGTGGTGTTGTGCGAATCGTTTTCACCCTCCTTGTGCTGTTTTACAGTGTCCGCGTGGTTCAGTACGGCTCGTTTAGTTGTATTTGCTTCTGTTTATTTGTGTGTCCGACTCGATCATACGCGACGTTCTCAGCATTACGGGTTGTTTTTACCCTCCTTGTGCTGTTTTACGGGGTTCGCGTGCGCGTCGTTCAGTGTAGGTTCGTCTTGTATTAATTGTGTGGCTCGCTCATACGCGACGTTTTCCGTACGAATCGCATTCTGATTCCCCGGTCTGGATCGTACTTGTCGCGTCGTACAGCATGTTTACGATTCGTATGGTTCACTTTGAAGGTCGTACGGATTTTCCCTTGCTATTCGTACGATTCACAACGATTCGGTCGTATATTTTTCCTACGGGTCGTACTACGGGATTCGGACGGTAATTGGACGAGACGTACGGAAAGGGCTATGGATTCAATTCAATCGTAAGGATTAGTTTACCGAATCGGAATCGGCCCCTAAATCGCTCCTCACCCTACTCCCCCATAAACACACATCCCGCTACACATGAAAAAGAACACAATTAATTTAATTATCAATTAATCAATTAATAACAATTGATTACCAATGAAAAATTAACTAACAAAATATTAATAAGAAATACCAATTAAGAAAAATTAATAATTATTTAATTATAATGAATTACTTCTCACCTTATTCCCCTATAAACGCACAACCCACTGCACATAAAAAAAGAACACAATTAATGTAGTTATCAATTAATCAATTATTAAAAAGTATTTACCAATTAATAATATAATTACAATAAATTAACAATAAAAAGAAACAAAAAATAATAATAAATGCATTATAATGAATATCATTATAAGTGAATCAATTAATAACAAATTATTTCCAATTAATTAACAATAAATTAATAATCAATAACAATTAATTAAAACATATTAATTAATTAATTATAATTACATTACTTCCCACCCTATTCCCCTATAAACCCACAACCCGCTCTGATACTAAAACGCAAAATGAACTTAAAAAAAATTACTAATTTCTAAACATTTAGGGCCAGATGTAGGTAGGCATTTACCGGTCGGTAACGGCCGAAAATTGGTAAAATCGACCGTTACCGACCGGTAACCATGAAATGAGATGTAGGAGCCCAATATTTACCGAATCGGAAAATACGAGTCGGAATAATACCGACTCGGTAAATATGAGTCGGAATAATACCGACTCGGTAAATATGAGTCGGAATAATACCGACTCGGTAAATATGAATCGGTAAATTACCGAGGCGGAATCTACCGAATTCTAATATACCGAATTCTTATTTTCCAAATCGGTAAATAAGAAACGGTAAAAACAGGCCATGGAGATGTAGGAAAGCCCAAAAATACCGAATTTGCTGAAATTCGGTATTTAAGAGTCGGTTTTTACCATGGATTGAATGCAGGTGGTAACCAGGGGAGGGCCATAAAAAGAGACCCAAAATGCACCTCTGGAACCATAATGGCGGCTTTTTACATCATAGCAAGACGGCAAAGACTACAGGCAGCAGGAGAGAGAGAATGGCAAAGGGAGGAACAAGTGTACAGGCAGAGGATAACACTGTTCCAACTGACAGAGCCTGAAATACTCCAGAGGTACAGGCTACATCCCCAAACCATCAAGGACTTGATCAGGGACCTACAACCACTCCTGGAGCACCCAACACCCAGGGCCCACGCCATCCCACCCCATGTCCAGGTGCTATGTAGCCTACACCTGCTGGCCTCTGGGAGCTACCAGAGTGTGATAGCTGCAGTCGGTGGTGTGTCCCAGGGCTGCTTGTCCCGCTTCTTCAGGAGGTTTCTTGACGCAATGATGCAGAGGATGGGGCATTACATTTCATTCCCTGCAACACCAGCAGATTTAGCCAAAACCAAGACAGACTTCTATCACCTGGCACACTTCCCTCACGTGATAGGCTGCATCGATGGTACCCACGTCCCACTCTGTCCACCTGCAGCCACAGAGCACATATACAGAAACCGCAAGTCGACGCACTCCATCAACGTCCAGGTCATATGTAACGCAGGGAATGTCATCACAGACATCGTTGCCAAGTTCCCCGGAAGTACCCATGATTCATATATATTCCAGAATAGTGGAATATACACACGCCTACTTGCCGGAGAATTTGGAAATGGATACCTGCTAGGTAATTCTCATTGACACACCTTGACACTCACAGCAGATCTACGTCTCATGTACATGCAATTAATGTCATTCTTTCTCCCCCCTAGGCGACAGTGCATATGCCCTGCGGTCCTTTGTGCTCACTCCCTACCTCAACCCATCCACCAGGAGTGAAAGGCGCTACAATGTGGCTCACAGATCTACACGAAACGTAGTGGAGCGCACATTTGGACTCCTTAAGAGCAGGTTTCGCTGCCTCCACAAGAGTGGAGGAGCACGGCAGTACACCCCTTTAATCTGCTGCAAGATCATAGCAACATGTGCCATGTTACATAATCTCGCAACAAAGGAAGGCACAGAGGTGGAGATCACATTTCATGAGGACATAGATGACGACACAGAGCCCCATGCTATGGTGGCAGCAGCAGCTACAGATGGGAGACTGAGACGGGAAGAGATTACACAGCAATATTTCTGAGTGAGTAATGATACACAGGCAGGCAAAGTAATTTGTGTAAGTAGTTTAATTTGCACTACGCTACTGTATTGATAGCACACATTGGGCACACAATGTCAAACAGTCCATGACTGTGTTGTCACGGTTAACACCACCGTGACTTCTTCCTTGGGTGGAGGGCAAAGTCATTGTTTGTGGCCACGGACCACAGGGCGGGACTGCTGTGGCTGTGAGTCAATGTTCTCAGTGTGGCCTGGCTCACTTCCCCGACGCCTGCGGCTCCGACGTAAGTCTTGCACAGGAGTGCTTGCACCACTCCTGCTGGTGGACCCCTCACTTTCCAACACACAAGTGTCGCCTCCAGTGCCAGTCTGTTGAGCGAGCACGAGCTCCATTGCTGAGGTCATCCTGGCCATTCCTTCTGATAAATTGTTGCAGCACTGCACTATGGCATCCTGCATCGTCACTGACCGTCTGCACAGCACGGTGGTAGCAGTGGCAAACCTGTTCAGGGCCTTTGTCTGTTGCCGCACATCCACACGGGCCTTGCTTCTCTCTAAATGGTCCCTGTTCAACTTGTCACACAAGACAGTCATGCACTGTGTGATGTCAGATATGCCAGACGCCATAGACTGCATGCTCTCTGCCATTTCCCCTATGCCCTTGCCTACTGCATCTAGCTTTTTGTTTGTTGTGCGTGCCTGCCTCTGAACCCCCATCATCGCTTTTGCCTGCAGGCGCTGAACTTTGACCATGGTGGCCTCCAGTCCGCAGAAGACACCCTGCACCTGACGCACATCCTCTGCCTCCCGTGGCCTTCGCCCTCGGACACTGGCCCGCGTAACTCTGGGAGTGGGCAGCTCTTCGGTGTTGCCTGTTTCCTGTGTGTCACCCTCCACCTCCTTCTCCTCCGATGTTTCTAGTATTCTGCGAGGGGGCACATCACGGCACCTTGCCCTTCCCAGCACTGGGGATGGTGTTGTGGGGGTGGGTGAATGTCCAGCCGCTCCTGTCTCCTGACTCTCGAATAAGAGAGGGGACTGTGGATGTGGTGATGCAGGCTCCTCTGGTGACACGGCTGCCTGCTCTTGGTCCTTCCCTCCGTGTGATGTGCTTGGTCCTGCTCCTTCCCTCCTCTTCTCTCTATCTTCTGCTGTGCTGCGCATTGACTCTCCTGTGGACAGACATGGACATTGTGTCAGTGGAGTTTTTCACCTGTGTCTCATGATAAAACACACTTCTATTGCACCTTTGCCTGTCTCTCATTTGCCTATGCTAGTTGTCTGTTGGTCCCCTTGCTGCAATGCATGCTGACTACTCTGAGGTATCTACACATGACTACATTTCCCAGGATGCATTGCAGGACATTAGTTAAACCTGTTCTGGAGTCTGATTAGGGCACACAAAGTGTGTGAGGGGAATAGGTAAATGGGTAAATGACAATGTTCTTGCATCTTACCTTGTTTTTTTGCGCCTCTTGCTGAGCTGTCTGCGTCCCCGATGCCGTGGATGCATTCCTGCTCAAGGGTGGATGCCACCATCTCCTCGATGTCGCTGAGTCTTGGGGCTCGGTTTCTTCCTCCCCCTGTTGCATCACTTTCCTTGCGGTGGGCAGCAAGTTTTTTCTTTTGTAATTATGCGGATGTCATACCACTGTTTTTTCAGGTCTTCAAGGTCACGGTGGGTGACACCAATAGCATTTACCTTGCCTTGTATTTCCATCCAGGTGCTGCGTTTGATAGATTCTGCTACATGCAGGGATAGCTTTCCAAAATTTTTGCTGTAATTGCTTGTCACCTCTGATACAAGCACATGAAGTTCTTCCTGGCTGAACTTCTGCTTCCTCTTGCGCTCTGCAGCATCCCTCTGTGCCTCCTGACTCTCCATGGCGCTGTGTTGGTTAGCTCAGGGAAGCCTGCTCCACACTCTGTCCTCCTGCTCTCCTGACTGTTGGTTTCTGCACCTGCATGGGCGTGGCCAGTCCCAGGTACTGGGGAGGGGTGCTTGGATCTGATTGGTTAGTTCCCCAGTGGATTTGGATTTGGGTGTGGTTGGAGTTCCTGATTGGTTCACAGGCTCACATGTTTGTCACTTTCAAATCTACCGAGTCGGTATTTTCCGATTCGGTATTACCCATTCATTCCTATGGGCCATGGACCCGTTGGTGTGATTGAGTTTTACCGATTCAGATTTTACCGAGTAGGTAAATTCCGACTCGGTAAATACCGATATCGGATACCGACTGGTTCCGATTCGGTAATTTTTACCGATTTTTTATCTACATCTCATTTTCCGATTCTGAAATACCGATTCGGTATGACTCGGTATTTTAGAATCGGTAAATAAGATTTACCTACATCTGGCCCTTGATACATATATTTAAAAATAATAAAAGTACATTACAAAAAATGTTAAACATACAAATAAAATACATACTAAAATACATAACACTAATATATATATATATATATATCGATATTATTAGCAACAATATTTTTGCTAACAATATTACTTACTTCGATATAAAAAACAATATTACTTACCTTAAGGTCGATATTCCGGTCACCGACATTCTTGACATCGATATTCTGTACCTACGATATTAAAAAATCTATATTAGTGTAGGTCGATATAACAAAATCGATATTTTGACTGCGCACCTTACCACACATACAGCCCAGTAACCATCTACTACCATAGACCTAGATCCAGTAGGTATATTATAGCCATGAATTTAGCATACTTGGGCCCCCATCCCAGTGTGTAAAGGGACTGCCCGCCATAAGGGTGGGGTACCGTGGAGGGAATTAGGATGCGCCCGCCACAGTGGCGGGCACATCCTGTATTTTTAACATTGCGGCGGGCAGGGCTGAATGCACCGCCAGCCTCAATGTTAAAAATACATGTTGTTCATTTCAAAGCACAACGTGACAGGCACCGCGCCGTGCCTGCCACACTATCCTTTGAAATGCAGGGGGGTACCATAGGTACCACCCATGTGCACCCCCCACCTCCCCGGAGTCCTTGGGGGCCCGCAACGGGCCCCCATAGTAGACTCTGCATGCCTTTCTGTGGCGGCAAGGCCATTGGCAAATGCCCATCCGAATATGCCTGGCGGTGTCTGATAGACACCACCACCATATAAACCCTTTTCCGCCCCGGTCGCAAAGCGACCGGTCAAAAAAGCGACGGACGGTCTTTCCATCCGCCGCTGACTCCCCCAGCCATGCTAATATGGCGGGGGGTCATTCCGGCATGGATGGCGGGCGGATCGCCACGCCAGGCCGGGGGTGGCTACCGCCGGCCTGGAGGGGGCAATCTGCTCGCCATCCTAATGGGGACCTTGATCTTCAGCCAAGTAAATATGCTGGAAATTAACATTGTATTATAAAGCTGGGCAGGACAACAGCACATTTATCCATCATTTTGTTGTAGGTCACATGGGAAGGGCATTTGACAGATTCATATTTTCCTGAAATGGTAGGAGGTCCCCTGAGGGTCCATAGTTACAGTCTATTCACCTCGTTCGTCACTGAACATAGTAACCTTTCTGGCTATTACAATAAAGGGTTTCATTTTTAACTAATAGATGAGTCTTCCCATAGATTCTAATTTCATATTGGGAAAATAGCCCTGCTTAGTCCATAAAGAAGTGTGGACATTATCCATTTTTTCAGTTTCGTTTTTTTTCTGAAAACTTCCTCTCCATCATATTTCTGTCTTCCTTTTTCCAAGAAAAGCGACAAGAGTAAGGCCATTGGTTATGGCAGTACAAGGCCATTGGTTGACCAGGCATGAAACAATTATCTAATTTCCTCAGTCCACTGTTTTTGGTTTCTCAAGTTCGTCCTTTTAAAATCAATATTTTAATGAGTTTGCCAGCAGATTATGAGTGCTGCCACCAGGTAGATGGCAACATTTACAGTTCTGAGAAGTGATTTAAACATCTGGAAAGTTCCTCTTCATTACAATTTAACAGTGGTGACCTTTAACATGTATGTTTAGAATCCTTTGTGGCAACAGAATAATTCTGCAGGCATTTCAGCCATATCAGTCATCTTGGGTCCAAAGACGCTGGAACTTTATGAAATGCATACAGTGCAACCAGAAGCAGAGAGGCAGCACTATATTGTGCATTGGGGTAGGGAGATGTTGGATAAGTAATAGCCCTTGAGAGGACCATGTCTTGGGAGTGATAGGATTAACCTGTATTTGCTAGCTGTTAGGTCCTGGTTATGAAGATATTCCTCTTTACGTTGTACGTGCTCAAAAATCTTTTTCACACAGAGATACTCACTTTGAAGTTGCAGGTATTACTGGTCACCTGCTTCACAAGCACCTAAGAATCATCCAGTTGTATATTTTTTTAGGCAAATGAAAAAGAACAGCAAAACAACTCAATAAGCTGTTGAATAAGCAATGACACATACTCCTATATGACATTTCAATAGTTAATAATAAAGTCAAGGAATTGGCAATGAAATAGATGGGCAGCAAATATTAGACTACCGACATCATAATACAGCCACCAGTGATCCTAACCCCCCACTGTTATTATCCACCAGTATCTCCATTCAGTCCATCAGCCATTCCTATTGTCCATCCACAGCATTCCTGTCTGGGTCCTCCAACCGTGCGGTGTGTGCTTTATTGCTCTATTGTATTGTCTAAGAATAGATATGTGTTTCGTGAGTGACTTATGCAGTTGTAACGTCACATAAAAATCCGTGGTGTTGTTGCAAAGTAATCATTTTTTAAGCACTCCTTTACAAGTAGCACTGGCCTCCTTGCCCCAGGTGAAAGGCACTCTTGTTTAGCCACCACTAGCTACTAGCATCAGTGCCGAGAACCTGGCTTACTGAAACTAGTGGTTCCCTAACAAATTCCTACCAGGTTTTCAGTTTGCTTATGTGTGACATTTCCATGGTTTCAGTGTACTTATGAGTGACACTACAGCCAAATGAGTCACAGTTTGAGTGACACTTATCTTTTACTGTGTTTAATACAATTGATTTGAATATTCAAAGTGCTTTCTCAGTCATGTGCTGTGACCTCATAGCACTATAAATAGACAAGTCACAATTCCCTACTGCACCGACCAGGGTTCATTTCTATTTGTTTCTGGTTGCACACACACACATCTGCCGAGAGATCGCATTAACCAACCAACTGTGGTTTCATAATGTACAAGAGTGCGCATTTCCCACCCTTGAGCTTGCATTTATCTTTCAGTTAAGGTGTGTGCATTATTTTATGTGTAGTTACCTGAAGGTGAAAGCCAACAAACATGCAGACAGAATGAATTGTTCTTTGTAACCACTCTTTGCACTGCTCACCCCCACTCTCTGATATGTTGCCCATTGCACTCAGTTCAGTGTACAGAAGTGACTGCTAAGGCAGGTTGAGCCCGAGTCAGCAGAGAGCGTCTTGGAAAGTGACTCCTGTACAAAAGGAAAGGAGCATTTGGCAGCATCCTGGTGCCATCGGAGGAGAGCAGAGGCTATATAGGTGGGGGGCAGTCTGGATCCACATAACTGGGGGAAATCTGAGCAAAATAAGGAGAAAATGTATTTTAAAAATCCAACCAAGAGGGATATACTTTTCATGTGAACGTGGTAGTCCCCAATAAAAAAAGTTACATCTCAGGGACACTCGTAAGGGTGAGGTATTTGAGCGAATCAGATAACAAGGGCATGTAGCAGGGACTCGAAACAAGGCTGTGCATGTCAAAGACCCATACGAGAAGGAAGGCCTGAAGTGCACCTAATTGGGTATGCAGTAGTCTTTTGGAGCTGAAGACCAGTTTTACAAAATGCTACTCACCTCTCAACATCACGTACAGAGACTGTTATTCATCTGCTAAAATAACCAAATTAGCACTCTACTCTTACTTCCCCCTTTCTGAAACACACATGAGTTGGGCCCCTCTCACCTCCAATGACACTAAATCGCTACCAATGCTCTCGGCCCCAGCTGCCTCTCTTGCAGTGAAACAAAGTTACACAGGAGGAGCACGGCAACATCCTGTGACAGGGCAGGGCTTGTGAGCATTGTCACTGTTAAGTAAACCCAGGACAGTCTGTGCACCCGTATGTGTCCAATGCCCCATCAATCAGCATTGATTTAAAAAATATATAACCTTTGCTTAGAAGAGCGTATGTATGTATGACACGGGGACCATCCTTTACAACGCAACTTTTACAACGAAGTACCTTTACGACGCAACCATTACAACGCAACTTTTACAACGTCTTGCGCTGGGGGCCTACTATCCACGGGGACTGGAGTTGGAATAGTAAATTAAACTATTCACTATCCAGCGCCCCCAACGCCAGTCGTTGTAACGACTTGCGTTGTAAAACTTGCGTCGTAAAGGCATGCGTTGTAATAGCATGCGTTGTAACGTCATACATCCGTATGGCACAGGTGCAAACATAATGAGTGAGACAATTCATTTTAATTTGAAGAGTCAGTAGGCCGCAGGGCAAACCAGTTTTAGCGTGCTGGTAGACTGATTGATATTAATGCAGCTGAGCTCTAGCATTAGCCCACCTCGTTGTGGGTGGTCCCAGGGGCACTATAATACGTGATTAATGCATTTTGTTTCAGTGATGTGGAGACCAGCACTAAAATGTGTTCATCTTACTTCTGATGCGTGGTACTTGGCAGGGATTCCCAGGAATGCCACGAATGGGAAAGAGTCATATGTTACACAAATTATCTCTGTAAGTATACCTTGCCAGTACTTAGCTATCAGAGTACAATCCCATGTCAGACATATAAACTATAATTATCCCCATGCTTCTGTAGCACCACGTCCAATCCAAAGGGCCTTAACAGCTTATGGATATAATACACCCTGGTGTAAGTTCTTATAAAGCAACAGCCTTTGCTTGATATTCAGAGACAGTAGTCTGAGAGCAGTAGATTGTACATTGATCGTCCAAATGGGTAAACCCTAAGTCTACATCCAAATGTCATCTGGAACTGTTGGATTTCACCATTTTCTAGTTAACCAATATAGTATAAACACAATGCTTGACGCGGTGTGGTGGTGGAGAGACAATCAACCAGTGTAATGCATTTTGTCACAAGAGTCTGCCTGGAAAGGCGGGTGGAAAGTCTTCTATCTATTCTTAAAGTATGTAAAAACTATCCTTGGGGTCAGTAGACCCCAGTTCTTTAAATTTGAACAATTTTATAAATGAGCAATTGGGGAACATGCAACCCATTTAACGGAGGCCCACCATTCCAGTTGTGCTTGTCCTCATGCTGAAATCATTACAGTTCTCACTGAAATGCTGACGAGATTACTTATCCCAAAATGAACTTTGAATCGCAAATACAAAAATTTACAAACCAAAATTGATTAAGACTCTTTTTCTGTCAAATGTTATTTGACTGAAATGTGCATTCAGTGAAATTTGGTCCTAATAGAGAGGGCATTAGAGATGTCTGGGATTTTGTAGAACTATCCCTCCTATCGTCAAATAAAGACCCATCAAGAAAGCCTACTCCTCCTTCTGCCCTCTGTGCCACTAGTTTTTCCCTCGTTTCTGTGCCCCTTTTGCCTTCTGTTCCACTCGTTTTTTGTGCCCTTTTGCCTTCTGTGCCACTCGTATTTTCCCTCGATTTTGTGCCCTTTTTAGGTTTTGCCTGGCGAAAAGATGCGCTCTGCGCATCTTTTTCGCGCAGGCGAAAACCTGATGAGAACTGTAGTGGGGTTTGGGTCGGCCCTCGTCATTTATTGGCTGGCTCCATAAATGGAGCCTAGCCATTGGACGAGGGGCCTGTCCGTCAATGCCGGACCAGATTCGGAGGCGTTCCCGAGATTCTTTGGCTTTTGCCGACGTCACGCGACGTCAGCCGAAAGCCGGGAACGCCCCCGAATCGACTTGCAGGTAAGCGATGGTGTGTTTTGTAATTCAGAAATAACTGTGTTCAGCCTATATTGTTTAGATTGTAATGTATTTATTTTTTTCCTTTGCTTTCCCTCTGTTCTCTCTAGTGTTTCCGTGTCGGGTCTCCTCCGTGGCGTGACGACTTTCAGGTAAGCGATGTTGTGTTTTGTAACAAATGACTGTCCCTTTTCAATGCCCGGTAGTTTTTTAACTTGGAAAAGGTATTTGTGAGTTTATTTATCTTCCTTTCTTTGCAGGAATTGGGCGGCGGCGGCGTGGTGACGATTTCCGGTCGGGAACGCCCCCGAATCGACTTGCAGGTAAGCGATGGTGTGTTTTGTAATTCAGAAATAACTGTGTTCAGCCTATATTGTTTAGATTGTAATGTATTTATTTTTTTCCTTTGCTTTCCCTCTGTTCTCTCTAGTGTTTCCGTGTCGGGTCTCCTCCGTGGCGTGACGACTTTCAGGTAAGCGATGTTGTGTTTTGTAACAAATGACTGTCCCTTTTCAATGCCCGGTAGTTTTTTAACTTGGAAAAGGTATTTGTGAGTTTATTTATCTTCCTTTCTTTGCAGGAATTGGGCGGCGGCGGCGTGGTGACGATTTCCGGTCGGGAACGCCCCCGAATCGACTTGCAGGTAAGCGATGGTGTGTTTTGTAATTCAGAAATAACTGTGTTCAGCCTATATTGTTTAGATTGTAATGTATTTATTTTTTTCCTTTGCTTTCCCTCTGTTCTCTCTAGTGTTTCCGTGTCGGGTCTCCTCCGTGGCGTGACGACTTTGAGGTAAGCGATGTTGTGTTTTGTAACAAATGACTGTCCCTTTTCAATGCCCGGTAGTTTTTTAACTTGGAAAAGGTATTTGTGAGTTTATTTATCTTCCTTTCTTTGCAGGAATTGGGCGGCGGCGTGTTAACGATTTCCGGTCGGGAACGCCCCCGAATCGACTTGCAGGTAAGCGATGGTGTGTTTTGTAATTAAGAAATAACTGTGTTCAGCCTATATTGTTTAGATTGTAATGTATTTATTTTTTTCCTTTGCTCTCCCTCTGTTCTCTCTAGTGTTTCCGTGTCGGGTCTCCTCCGTGGCGTGACGACTTTGAGGTAAGCGATGTTGTGTTTTGTAACAAATGACTGTCCCTTTTCAATGCCCGGTAGTTTTTTAACTTGGAAAAGGTATTTGTGAGTTTATTTATCTTCCTTTCTTTGCAGGAATTGGGCGGCGGCGTGTTAACGATTTCCGGTCGGGAACGCCCCCGAATCGACTTGCAGGTAAGCGATGGTGTGTTTTGTAATTAAGAAATAACTGTGTTCAGCCTATATTGTTTAGATTGTAATGTATTTATTTTTTTCCTTTGCTCTCCCTCTGTTCTCTCTAGTGTTTCCGTGTCGGGTCTCCTCCGTGGCGTGACGACTTTGAGGTAAGCGATGTTGTGTTTTGTAACAAATGACTGTCCCTTTTCAATGCCCGGTAGTTTTTTAACTTGGAAAAGGTATTTGTGAGTTTATTTATCTTCCTTTCTTTGCAGGAATTGGGCGGCGGCGGCGTGGTGACGATTTCCGGTCGGGAACGCCCCCGAATCGACTTGCAGGTAAGCGATGGTGTGTTTTGTAATTAAGAAATAACTGTGTTCAGCCTATATTGTTTAGATTGTAATGTATTTATTTTTTTCCTTTGCTCTCCCTCTGTTCTCTCTAGTGTTTCCGTGTCGGGTCTCCTCCGTGGCGTGACGACTTTGAGGTAAGCGATGTTGTGTTTTGTAACAAATGACTGTCCCTTTTCAATGCCCGGTAGTTTTTTAACTTGGAAAAGGTATTTGTGAGTTTATTTATCTTCCTTTCTTTGCAGGAATTGGGCGGCGGCGGCGTGGTGACGATTTCCGGTCGGGAACGCCCCCGAATCGACTTGCAGGTAAGCGATGGTGTGTTTTGTAATTAAGAAATAACTGTGTTCAGCCTATATTGTTTAGATTGTAATGTATTTATTTTTTTCCTTTGCTCTCCCTCTGTTCTCTCTAGTGTTTCCGTGTCGGGTCGCCTCCGTGGCGTGACGACTTTGAGGTAAGCGATGTTGTGTTTTGTAACAAATGACTGTCCCTTTTCAATGCCCGGTAGTTTTTTTACTTGGAAAAGGTATTTGTGAGTTTATTTATCTTCCTTTCTTTGCAGGAATTGGGCGGCGGCGGCGTGGTGACGATTTCCGGTCGGGAACGCCCCCGAATCGACTTGCAGGTAAGCGATGGTGTGTTTTGTAATTAAGAAATAACTGTGTTCAGCCTATATTGTTTAGATTGTAATGTATTTATTTTTTTCCTTTACTCTCCCTCTGTTCTCTCTAGTGTTTCCGTGTCGGGTCTCCTCCGTGGCGTGACGACTTTGAGGTAAGCGATGTTGTGTTTTGTAACAAATGACTGTCCCTTTTCAATGCCCGGTAGTTTTTTAACTTGGAAAAGGTATTTGTGAGTTTATTTATCTTCCTTTCTTTGCAGGAATTGGGCGGCGGCGGCGTGGTGACAATTTCCGGTCGGGAACGCCCCCGAATCGACTTGCAGGTAAGCGATGGTGTGTTTTGTAATTAAGAAATAACTGTGTTCAGCCTATATTGTTTAGATTGTAATGTATTTATTTTTTTCCTTTGCTCTCCCTCTGTTCTCTCTAGTGTTTCCGTGTCGGGTCTCCTCCGTGGCGTGACGACTTTGAGGTAAGCGATGTTGTGTTTTGTAACAAATGACTGTCCCTTTTCAATGCCCGGTAGTTTTTTAACTTGGAAAAGGTATTTGTGAGTTTATTTATCTTCCTTTCTTTGCAGGAATTGGGCGGCGGCGGCGTGGTGACGATTTCCGGTCGGGAACGCCCCCGAATCGACTTGCAGGTAAGCGATGGTGTGTTTTGTAATTAAGAAATAACTGTGTTCAGCCTATATTGTTTAGATTGTAATGTATTTATTTTTTTCCTTTGCTCTCCCTCTGTTCTCTCTAGTGTTTCCGTGTCGGGTCTCCTCCGTGGCGTGACGACTTTGAGGTAAGCGATGTTGTGTTTTGTAACAAATGACTGTCCCTTTTCAATGCCCGGTAGTTTTTTTACTTGGAAAAGGTATTTGTGAGTTTATTTATCTTCCTTTCTTTGCAGGAATTGGGCGGCGGCGGCGTGGTGACGATTTCCGGTCGGGAACGCCCCCGAATCGACTTGCAGGTAAGCGATGGTGTGTTTTGTAATTAAGAAATAACTGTGTTCAGCCTATATTGTTTAGATTGTAATGTATTTATTTTTTTCCTTTGCTCTCCCTCTGTTCTCTCTAGTGTTTCCGTGTCGGGTCTCCTCCGTGGCGTGACGACTTTGAGGTAAGCGATGTTGTGTTTTGTAACAAATGACTGTCCCTTTTCAATGCCCGGTAGTTTTTTAACTTGGAAAAGGTATTTGTGAGTTTATTTATCTTCCTTTCTTTGCAGGAATTGGGCGGCGGCGGCGTGGTGACAATTTCCGGTCGGGAACGCCCCCGAATCGACTTGCAGGTAAGCGATGGTGTGTTTTGTAATTAAGAAATAACTGTGTTCAGCCTATATTGTTTAGATTGTAATGTATTTATTTTTTTCCTTTGCTCTCCCTCTGTTCTCTCTAGTGTTTCCGTGTCGGGTCTCCTCCGTGGCGTGACGACTTTGAGGTAAGCGATGTTGTGTTTTGTAACAAATGACTGTCCCTTTTCAATGCCCGGTAGTTTTTTAACTTGGAAAAGGTATTTGTGAGTTTATTTATCTTCCTTTCTTTGCAGGAATTGGGCGGCGGCGGATGGTGACGATTTCCGGTCGGGAACGCCCCCCAATCGAC
Source organism: Lissotriton helveticus (assembly GCF_964261635.1). Classification (NCBI taxonomy): domain Eukaryota; kingdom Metazoa; phylum Chordata; class Amphibia; order Caudata; family Salamandridae; genus Lissotriton; species Lissotriton helveticus. The sequence continues at coordinate 1,192,570,035 of NC_136057.1, read as the reverse complement.
TTGCAGGTAAGCGATGGTGTGTTTTGTAATTAAGAAATAACTGTGTTCAGCCTATATTGTTTAGATTGTAATGTATTTATTTTTTTCCTTTGCTCTCCCTCTGTTCTCTGTCGGCGGCGCGGCGTGGTAACCATTTCCGGGCGTGGTAACGATTTCCGGTCGCCATTTTGTCTTGGGATTCTTGGCTCGCTCGCTGTCTTGTCTCCGTGGTACGAGGGATTCAGGTACGCGATTTACATTTTTATGTAATTGTAATTTCTTTTATATGTGTTCAGCCTATTTTGTTTATATTGTAATGTATTTATTTTTTGGGCCTGTTCTCTCTAGTGTTTTTGTGTCGGGTCTCCTTCGTGGCGTGACGACTTGCAGGTAAGCGATGGTCTGTTTTGTAATTAGGAAATAACTGTCCCTTTTGAATGCCTGGGATTTTTTTTAACTTTGAAAAGGGTTTTTTGAATTAATGTATCTAACTTTCTTGGCAGGTATTTGTCGGCGGCGCAGCGTGGTAACGATTTCCGGTCGCCATTTTGTCTTGGGATTCTTGGCTCGCTCGCTGTCTGTCCCCGTGGTACGAGGGATTTCAGGTACGCGATTTACATTTTTATGTAATTGTAATTTCTTTTATATGTGTTCAGCCTATTTTGTTTATATTGTAATGTATTTATTTTTTTCCTTTGCTCTCCCTCTGTTCTCTCTAGTGTTTCCGTGTCGGGTCTCCTCCGTGGCGTGACGACTTTCAGGTAAGCGATGTTGTGTTTTGTAACAAATGACTGTCCCTTTTCAATGCCCGGGAGTTTTTTAACTTGGAAAAGGTATTTGTGAGTTTATTTATCTTCCTTTCTTTGCAGGAATTGGGCGGCGGCGGCGTGGTAACGATTTCCGGTCGGCATTTTGTCTTGAGATCTTTGGCTGTCTGTCTCCGTCTCCGTGGTACAAGGGATTTCAGGTACGCGAATTCAATTGTAATGTAATTAGTATTTCTTTTACAGGTGTTCAGCCTTTTTCGTTTATATTCTTTTAACATGTTTCTTTTTTGGGCTGTTCTCTCTAGTGTTTCCGTGTAGCCTGCCGTGACGTGACGATTTCCGGTCGCCATTTTGTCTTTGGATTCTTGGCTCGCTCGCTGTCTTGTCTCCGTGGTACGAGGGATTTCAGGTACGCGATTTACATTTTTATGTAATTGTAAATTCTTTTATATGTGTTCAGCCTATTTTGTTTATATTGTAATGTATGTATATTTGGGCCCTGTTCTCTCTAGTGTTTTTGTGTTGGGTCTCCTTCGTGGCGTGACGACTTGCAGGTAAGCGATGGTGTGTTTTGTAATTAGGAAATAACTGTCCCTTTTAAATGCCTGGGAGTTTTTTAACTTTGAAAAGAGTTTTGGGAATTAATTTATCTAACTTTGCAGGTATTTGTCGGCGGCGCGGCGTGGTAACCATTTCCGGGCGTGGTAACGATTTCCGGTCGCCATTTTGTCTTGGGATTCTTGGCTCGCTCGCTGTCTTGTCTCCGTGGTACGAGGGATTTCAGGTACGCGATTTACATTTTTATGTAATTGTAAATTCTTTTATATGTGTTCAGCCTATTTTGTTTATATTGTAATGTATTTATTTTTGGGCCCTGTTCTCTCTAGTGTTTTTGTGTCTGGTCTCCTTCGTGGCGTGACGACTTGCATGTAAGCGATGGTGTGTTTTGTAATTAATAAATGACTGTCCCTTTTGAATGCCTGGGAGTTTTTTTAACTTTGAAAGTGTTTTTTGGGAATTAATTTATCTAACTTTCTTTGCAGGTATATGTCGGCGGCGCGGCGCGGCGTGGTAACCATTTCCGGGCGTGGTAAATTCCGGTCGCCATTTTGTCTTGGGATTCTTGGCTCGCTCGCTGTCTTGTCTCCATGGTACGAGGGATTTCAGGTACGCGATTTACATTTTTATGTAATTGTAAATTCTTTTATATGTGTTCAGCCTATTTTGTTTATATTGTAATGTATTTATTTTTGGGCCCTGTTCTCTCTAGTGTTTTTGTGTCTGGTCTCCTTCGTGGCGTGACGACTTGCATGTAAGCGATGGTGTGTTTTGTAATTAATAAATGACTGTCCCTTTTGAATGCCTGGGAGTTTTTTTAACTTTGAAAGTGTTTTTTGGGAATTAATTTATCTAACTTTCTTTGCAGGTATATGTCGGCGGCGCGGCGCGGCGTGGTAACCATTTCCGGGCGTGGTAACGATTTCCGGTCGCCATTTTGTCTTTGGATTCTTGGCTCGCTCGCTGTCTGTCTCTGTGGTACGAGGGATTTCATGTACGCGATTTACATTTTTATGTAATTGTAATTTCTTTTATATGTGTGCAGCCTATTTTGTTTATATTGTAATGTATTTATTTTTTTCCTTTGCTCTCCCTCTGTTCTCTCTAGTGTTTCCGTGTCGGGTCTCCTCCGTGGCGTGACGACTTTGAGGTAAGCGATGTTGTGTTTTGTAACAAATGACTGTCCCTTTTCAATGCCCGGGAGTTTTTTAACTTGGAAAAGGTATTTGTGAGTTTATTTATCTTCCTTTCTTTGCAGGAATTGTGCGGCGGCGTGGTAACGATTTCCGGTCGGCATTTTGTCTTGAGATCTTTGGCTGTCTGTCTCCGTCTCCGTGGTACAAGGGATTTCAGGTACGCGATTTAAAATGTAATGTAATTCGTATTTCTTTTACAGGTGTTCAGGCTTTTTGGTTTATATTCTTTTAATATGTTTCTTTTTTGGCTGTTCTCTCTAGTGTCTGTGTAGCCTGCCGTGACGTGTCGGGTTTCAGCCTATATTGTTTATATTGTAATGTCTTTATTTTTTTCCTTTGCTCTCCCTCTGTTCTCTCTAGTGTTTCCGTGTCGGGTCTCCTCCGTGGCGTGACGACTTTCAGGTAAGCGATGTTGTGTTTTGTAACAAATGACTGTCCCTTTTCAATGCCCGGGAGTTTTTTAACTTGGAAAAGGTATTTGTGAGTTTATTTATCTTCCTTTCTTTGCAGGAATTGGGTGGCGGCGGCGTGGTGACGATTTCCGGTCGGCATTTTGTCTTGAGATCTTTGGCTGTCTGTCTCCGTCTCCGTGGTATTAGGGATTTCAGGTACGCGAATTCAATTGTAATGTAATTAGTATTTCTTTTACAGGTGTTCAGGCTTTTTCGTTTATATTCTTTTAATATGTTTCTTTTTTGGGCTGTTCTCTCTAGTGTTTCCGTGTAGCCTGCCGTGACGTGACGATTTCCGGTCGCCATTTTGTCTTGGGATTCTTGGCTCGCTCGCTGTCTGTCTCTGTGGTACGAGGGATTTCAGGTACGCGATTTACATTTTTATGTAATTGTAATTTCTTTTACATGTGTTCAGCCTGTTTTGTTTATATTGTAATGTATTTATTTTTTGGGCCTGTTCTCTCTAGTGTTTTTGTGTCTGGTCTCCTTCGTGCCGTGACGACTTGCATGTAAGCGATGGTGTGTTTTGTAATTAATAAATGACTGTCCCTTTTGAATGCCTGGGAGTTTTTTTTAACTTTGAAAGGGGTTTTTGGAATTAATTTATCTAACTTTCTTTGCAGGTATATGTCGGCGGCGCGGCGTGGTAACGATTTCCGGTCGCCATTTTGTCTTGGGATTCTTGGCTCGCTCGCTGTCTGTCCCCGTGGTACGAGGGATTTCAGGTACGCGATTTACATTTTTATGTAATTGTAATTTCTTTTATATGTGTTCAGCCTATTTTGTTTATATTGTAATGTTTATATTTTTATCCTTTGCTCTCCCTCTGTTCTCTCTAGTGTTTCCGTGTCGGGTCTCCTCCGTGGCGTGACGACTTTGAGGTAAGCGATGTTGTGTTTTGTAACAAATGACTGTCCCTTTTCAATGCCCGGTAGTTTTTTAACTTGGAAAAGGTATTTTTGAGTTCATTTATCTTCCTTTCTTTGCAGGAATTGGGCGGCGGCGGCGTGGTGACGATTTCCGGTCGGCATTTTGTCTTGAGATCTTTGGCTGTCTGTCTCCGTCTCCGTGGTACAAGGGATTTCAGGTACGCGATTTAAATTGTAATGTCATTAGTATTTCTTTTACAGGTGTTCAGGCTTTTTGGTTTATATTCTTTTAATATGTTTCTTTTTTGGGCTGTTCTCTCTAGTGTTTCCGTGTAGCCTGCCGTGACGTGTCGGGTTTCCTTCTCCGTGGCCGAACGAGTTTCAGGTAAGCGCTGTGGTCATGTATTAGTGCGACTCGGTGTAGATAGATTTGAATGTAATTTGTATGTTTCTTACAGGTGTTGTAGATTGTAACGTAACAGGTGTTCAGGCTATTTGGTTTATGTTCTTCTAATGTTTCTTTTTTGGCCTATTCTCTCTAGTGTTTCCGTGTCGGGTCTCCTCCGTGGCGTGACGACTTGCAGGTAAGCGATGTGTTTTGTAACTAAAAAATTACTGTCACTTTTGAATACCCGGAGTGTTTTTTTACGTTTGAAAAGTAATTTCTGACTTCATTTATTTTCCTTTATTTGCAGGAATTTGGCGGCGGCGCGGTGGGGGTAACTATTTCCGGTCGCCATTTTGTTTTGTCATCTTTCGCTCGCTGTCTCCGTCTTCGTGGTGCAAGGACTTTCAGGTAGGTGATTTTGATTTTTTCCCAAAGTAATAAGTGTGGCTCATATATTTTTGTTCGCCATTTTGTCTCGTGATCTTGGCGTGACTTATTCAGGTAAGTGCGACTCGTAGTACATACTTTGTAATGTAATTAGTGTTTTGTTACAGGTAACTTCATGCTCCTTTGTTTATAATCTTGGAATATATTTTTGTTTTGCAGCTCTCTCGTGTTTCCTTTATATGTTCGGACGTGGCCGCCGTGCGCTTTGTTCGTGGTGCAAGTCAGCTATTTAACCTGTTCGATATTAATCTCTCTTTTCTGCTTCTTTTGTAGGTACTTTCGTATCGCCTCAGCTGCTTGGTGCCTTTGCTCGTGTCTTTTGTGATCTTTGGCTCGCTTTCTCCATGGTGCAAGGCCTTTCATGTAAGCTATTAAATCTATTTTGTATTTTGTAAAATAAAACAGTTTTGTTTCTTTCAATGCTCCATATTTTTTAATACATCTATTTTGTTTTCGTTGCAGGTATTTGACGGATGGGTGGCACTCGTATTTCTATTATGCTTACTTTAATAGCTATTTTATATCGTGCTTTCTGTGTAGGGAATTTTTGCAAACAGCTATCGTGTTTTTCTACTTTACCAAAATGATATTCACCAGCACTTTCTTTTATTTGCAGGCAGCGTGGCGCCAACTCGTCTACCACCATGCTTTGATATGCAAGATAGGCAAAAGTCGCACGTAGCCACTAAGTACTCTAACGAGTCACAACATCCACGACCTTTTCAGTCGGCCAGACAGCCTCCTATCGGCAATTTACATATGTCGAGACAGCAACATCCTAAACAACATCTCACCTACATGTTCTTAACAACAAACTTTTCAAGTCTTTTGTTATTTAATGAACTAACTGCGTTTTTTGTCTTCCACAGTATGTAAAGGACTACAGCCACGAAAAGAAACATTTCTTCGAGCGAGCTCAGAAGGTACACTTCGAGACAGCGGACTGGAGCCTCTCTAGAATTTTCGAGCGATCGATCTCAGGAATTATACTTCGAGACAGCGGACTGGAGCCTCTCTAGAGAAACTGTAAGTTACTTGCCTTTCTGTGAAAGTCATTTGTCCTTTTGACCAGCGGTATTACGAGCACATTTTTCAGTTTTATACGCGCAAACAAAGCAGTAATAATATGTATCACTTTAGATTTCAATTGTGTTGCCTATACGTTTGGCCAATTTCACCATGTTTTTGTTTAATGCGTTTGAGTTCTTTTTGGTACATCGCCAATAGGGACATTGACGATATAAATGTTTGCGCATGTCTACTTTATTCATGGACTTTGCAAATTCGAACAAATGCTTACTTTGTAAGGCCTTTCTGTTTAGTCAAATTCGTCATTATGTACATTTTGGGTGCCTTGTTTGTGCGATGGCAGATTTTATTTAATATGCTCAAATCGTAGGGCTGAGACTTAGCTGAGCACAAGCATGTGTTTGTCGCAACACTAGATTTAGTTAGAGCATGAAGGCCCGTTACATTTACTGAGAGCATAACGAACCGTTAGGATAAGGTGAGACCCGACGACTTTCAGTGCAAAGTTATACATCGGCAAACAGTGCATTTAGGATGAAAATGTTTGCGCATGTAACTTTAGGCCTTTCTGTGAAAGTCATTTGTCCTTTTGACCAGCGGTATTACGAGCCCATTTTTCTGTTTTATACGCGCTAAGCAGTAATAATACGTATCACTTTAGATTTAAATTGTGTTGCCTATACATTTGGCCAATTTCACCATGTTTTTGTTTAATGCGTTTGAGTTCTTTTTGGTACATCGCCAATAGGGACATTTACGATATAAATGTTTGCGCATGTCTACTTTATTCATGGACTTTGCAAATTCGAACAAATGCTTACTTTGTAAGGCCTTTCTGTTTAGTCAAATTCGTCATTATGTACATTTTGGGTGCCTTGTTTGTGCGATGCCAGATTTTATTTAATATGCTCAAATCGTAGGGCTGAGACTTAGCTGAGCACAAGCATGTGTTTGTCGCAACACTAGATTTAGTTAGAGCATGAAGGCCCGTTACATTTACTGAGAGCATAACGAACCGTTAGGATAAGGTGAGACCCGACGACTTTCAGTGCAAAGTTATACATCGGCAAACAGTGCATTTAGGATGAAAATGTTTGCGCATGTAAGTTTAGGCCTTTCTGTGAAAGTAATCTGTCCTTTTGAGCAGCGGTATTACGAGCACATTTTTCTGTTTTTTACGCGCAAACAAAGCAGTAATAATACGTATCACTTTATATTTACATTGTGTTGCATATACATTTGGCCAATTTCAACATGTTTTTGTTTAATGCCTTTGAGTTCTTTTTGATACATCGCCAATAGGTACATTTACGATATAAATGTTTGCAAACTGTGCATTTAGGATGAAAATGTTTGCGCATGTAAGTATGCCTTTCTGTGAAACTAATTTGCAGTAAGAATACGTATCACTTTACAATTAAATTGTGTTGCATATACATTTGGCCAATTTCAACATGTTTTTGTTTAATGCCTTTCAGTTCTTTAGGTAAGACTAATCTTTCACACATATATATCTATATATATATATATATATATATATATATATATATATATATATAGATATATATGTGTTTAGTTACAACTTTAGTTCACAAACTGCTTTGCATGATGCGAGAAATTAAATAAAACACTGACAACATTCCTTGTTTTATTTTCACTACGTGCATGCGCGGATTTCTATATTTTTAAAGGCACATACAAACCAGTAACGTGACACAAATAATTGCCATACTATTACATTAGAACACATTAATCGCTAATACGCAAAGCTTTAGCTAAGATTCAATTTGCACAGTTTGCATGAGAAAATCACTGCTTGTTTTGCCTGCACTCGTAATCTTTTGCTAACGCTATATTTTTTTTATAGGGACAAAAAGTAGACGTTTGTTGCAACTGACCCATCGACTACACATATTTGAAATTCGTTATATAAACACGGTATGTTAATACTTTATTTTTTTTACTTAATACATTCGTTTTTTTACTCATTGCTGTCTGTACTGGGCATTCTTTGCTGTATAGTTATACACAACATTTCGCTCATAAAGCACATCTTACGCGTTTGTACGTGAAAGCTGCACTGGTGAAGTTGTAGTCAGCAGAGAAGGAAAACTTATAACCAACATAAAGCACATCTTACGCGTTTGTACGTGAAAGCTGCACTGGTGAAGTTGTTGTCAGCAGAGAAGGAAAACTTATAACTAACAACGGTTAGGATAAGGTGAGACCCGACGACTTTCAGTGCAAAGTTATTCATCGGCAAACAGTGCATTTAGGATGAAAATGTTTGCGCATGTAACTTTAGGCCTTTCTGTGAAAGTCATTTGTCCTTTTGACCAGCGGTATTACGAGCCCATTTTTCTGTTTTATACGCGCTAAGCAGTAATAATACGTATCACTTTAGATTTAAATTGTGTTGCCTATACATTTGGCCATTTTCACCATGTTTTTGTTTAATGCGTTTGAGTTCTTTTTGGTACATCGCCAATAGGGACATTTACGATATAACTGTTTGCTCATGTCTACTTTATTCATGGACTTTGCAAATTCGAACAAATGCTTACTTTGTAAGGCCTTTCTGTTTAGTCAAATTCGTCATTATGTACATTTTGGGTGCCTTGTTTGTGCGATGGCAGATTTTATTTAATATGCTCAAATCGTAGGGCTGAGACTTAGCTGAGCACAAGCATGTGTTTGTCGCGACACTAGATTTAGTTAGAGCATGAAGGCCCGTTACATTTACTGAGAGCATAACGAACCGTTAGGATAAGGTGAGACCCGACGACTTTCAGTGCAAAGTTATACATCGGCAAACAGTGCATTTAGGATGAAAATGTTTGCGCATGTAAGTTTAGGCCTTTCTGTGAAAGTAATCTGTCCTTTTGAGCAGCGGTATTACGCGCACATTTTTCTGTTTTTTACGCGCAAACAAAGCAGTAATAATACGTATCACTTTAGATTTAAATTGTGTTGCATATACATTTGGCCAATTTCACCATGTTTTTGTTTAATGCCTTTGAGTTCTTTTTGATACATCGCCAATAGGTACATTTACGATATAAATGTTTGCAAACTGTGCATTTAGGATGAAAATGTTTATCTCCCTCTCCTTTCTGCTTTTTTCCCTTGGCCATCGCTCTCCCTCTTGTCCCTCTTCCAATTGCTCCCTTAATTCTTTCTTGCTCATGTTTATCCTCACTTTACCTTCTGTCTTCTCTCTCTCTCTCCCTTTTGCCCTCTCTCTTACTTTCACTGTCTATCTCCTTCCCTATCTAGTTCTCACTTTCCATCTTGCACTCGTTTTTTGGCCTTTGACTCCATTCTGCACTCTTTTCACCCTTTCTATGTTCTCTCTCATGATCTCCATTTATCTTGCATCCTCTCTACTTCCTTATCTATCATACTTTTATTTTCTGCACTCTCTTCCTTCTTTATCTGTCGTCTTTTCACCTCTTTGCGTTCTCTCCTTATCAAGCTTCTCTTTCACTTGCACTCTTCCTCATCCTTTATCTTTCTCCTTTTTTATTTTCACTCCTTTTCTTTTTGCCTATCCTCCCCTATTTCTTTCCATCTCTCTCTTCTTCCTAACCTCTATCTTTTTCTACCTTGCTACTTTATAGTCTTTACTAATATACTAGTTACTCTATAATACATAGTGCTTCTAATTCTCTATTTACAACTTATAATATACTTCACACAAATGTCCTCACTCTTTTCAATCTTTTGCTAACAGTATATTTTACTTTTACAGGACAAAAAATTTGCCATTTGGTGCAACTGCCCCATCGAAGACACATCTTTCAAATTCGTTCTTTCAACACGGTACGGTCATACTTAAAACTTATTTTACTTTAGACATTTTTTTGTGTAGTACTTCCTGTCTGTACTGGGCATTCTTTGCTGGATAGTTATACACAAAGTTTGCCTCATAAACAACATTTAATTTAGTTTGGAGATGAAAGCTGCACTGGTGAGGTCCTACTCAGGAGAGAGGTCAAAGCTAAAGGAAAACTTATAACTAAGACTTTGTTTACAGGTCCCTGCACACACCCTATATCTTCTTCCCCATCCTGCAGCAAATGCTTAGATACTGAGACAGCACATGCAACATACATACATCTCCCTCTCTTGCCTTCCCTTTCAATTTTGCATTCTTGCCTTTCCTCTCTCTTGCATTTACTCTGCATCTCCTTCATGATTTTGCCGGCAGTCTTTCTATTTTATTTACTCCTGCTCTATTCTTCCCTCACTTTCTCCTACTTTCCTTCTTTCTTTTCCTCTCCCTCTTTTGCATCCCTTCTCTTCTACACTCTCTCTCCTGTATTCCCATCTTCTCTTTCCTTCTATCATGCACTTTCTTTTACTCCCTCACTCTATTCTGCTCACACTTTTACTCCTCCTTACCTTCTCTCTCATGCTCTTTCTATCTTGCGTCTCGGCTTGCTCTCTCCCTACTTATCTATTATGCTTATCTTTCATGCCTTCTCTTTACCTATTCCTTATATCTTCATCTCTCTCTCCCTCTTGCTCCCTTTACCTTTTGCCCCTCTCTAATTCTTGCATACCCCTTCCATCTCTCTCCTTTTTTCTCTACTTCCTATATCTCGCTATCTCTCTTGAATTCATTCTTTATCTCTATTTCCTGCGTCCTTTCTCTCTTCTGCTTGCTCTCTCCCTCCTTTTCTATCATGCTTCTCTCCTGCCCTCTCTTTTCCTATTCCTTCTATCTTTATCTCTCTCCCTCTTGCCCTCTTACCTTTTACCCCTCTTCTTTTTGCATACCCTTTCCATCTCTCTCCTTTCTTTCTCTCCTCCTTATGTCGCTTGCTCTCTTACCTTTTACCCCTCTTCTTCTTGCATACCCTTTCCATCTCTCTCCTTTCTTTCTCTCCTCCTTATGTCGCTATCTTGTATTCCTTCTTTATTTCTCTTTATTTTGCCCACTCTCTCCATCTTACATTCACACTCTTGTGCTTTTCTTCATCTACCCTCTCTCACCTTCTTTCTTCCATCACAATCTGTTTCCTCCCGTTCTCTTTATTGCTCTCCTATATATCTCTCTCCTTTCTGCTCTCTCTTCCCTCTCCCTCCTGCCCCCTCTTTCCTTCTTGCTCCCACTCGATCATGCTTCTCTCAATATCTCCCTCCTTTCTGCTCTTTTCTCTTTGCCATCAATCTCCCTCTTGCCCCCTCTTCCAACTGCTCCCTTCTTACTTATTTCTTGATCATGCCCACCCTCCCACCCTCCCTTTACCTCTTGCCTTTTCTCTCGCTCTCTCCCTTGCTCTCCCTTTTGCCCTCTCTCTTACTTTCACATTCTATCTCCTTCCCTATCTTGTTCTCCATTTCCATCTTGCACTCCTTCTCTTTCTTGCCCTCTGACTCCATTCTGCACTCTCTTCTCTCTTCTCTCTCCTTTTTGCTCTCTTTCTTCTCCCTCCTGCCCCCTATTCCATCTGCTCTCTCTCCTTCCTTCTTCCTCCCTCTCTATCATGATTCTTTTTTTATCTACCTGCTGCTATTTTCCCTTTGCCATCACTCTCCCTCTTGCCCCCTCTTCCAACTGCTCCCTTCTTAATTCTTTCTTGCTCATGCACACCCTCCCTTTAACTCCTGCTTTCTCTCTTTCTTGCTCTTCCTTTTGCACTCTGAGTTTCACTCTCTATCTCCTTCCCTATCTTGTTCTGCCTTTTTATCTTGCACTCCTTCTATTTTATGCCCTCTGACTCCATTCTGCAGTCTTTTCCCCCTTTCTACGTTCTCTCTCATGATCTCCATTTATCTTGCATCCTCTCTACTTCCTTATCTATCATACTTCTATCTCCTGCACTATCTTCCTCTTTCTTCCTTATCTTTCTCTCTCTTCTTTTCACCTCCTCTCTGCGTCCTCCGTTCTTTCTTTTGCACTCTCTCTTCCTTTTTTTTAATTACTTCTTTATTGCTATTTCTTCTCTATATATTTCTGCTCTCTTCCTTCTTCCTGCCCCCTATTCCATCTGCTCTCTCCTTTCTTCTTGCTCCTTTTCTATCTATCATACTTCTCTGTCCTGCATTCTCCTTTTTCTTTTATCTTTTCCTCTTTCTAATACTCTCCGTATTCCTCTTCCTCCCTATCTATCATTCTTCTCTCTCTCCTTTATGCTTTCTTTTCTCTCTACCGTCCCTCTCTCCTGCACCTCCTAGAGAGAGAACAGAGGGAGAGCAAAGGAAAAAAATAAATACATTACAATCTAAACAATATAGGCTGAACACAGTTATTTCTTAATTACAAAACACACCATCGCTTACCTGCAAGTCGATTCGGGGGCGTTCCCGGCTTTACGCCGCCGCCGCCCAATTCCTGCAAAGAAAGGAAGATAAATAAACTCACAAATACCTTTTCCAAGTTAAAAAACTACCGGACATTGAAAAGGGACAGTCATTTGTTACAAAACACACCATCGCTTACCTGCAAGTCGATTCGGGGGCGTTCCCAGCTTTCGGCTGACGTCACGTGACGTCGGCAAAATCCAAAGAATCTCGGGAACGCCCCCGAATCTGGTCCGGCATTGACGGACAGGCCCCTCGTCCAATGGCTAGGCTCCATTTATGGAGCCAGCCAATAAATGACGAGGGCCGACCCAAACCCCACTACAGTTCTCATCAGGTTTTCGCCTGCGCGAAAAATCTTGCACTCCTTCTATTTTATGCCCTCTTGTTTGTTTGTTTGTTTGTTTGTTTGGATTTATATAGCACTTATAACCCAGGGGTCTCTAAGCGCTTTGCCTTGGGAACACGTCCTGGTTTTTCCCTGTGAGATAGCCCCTACAGGGCATCCCCAAGGTGAAAGCCAGGCATCCTGCCGCGGGGGGCCATTGTGGAGATTAAGCAAGCTTAATGCCCAGAGTTGCAGAGTGTGAACCCATGATTAGGTCAGGCACCGAAGCAAGAATTATCGAGTCCGTGGACATTTGAGCTCGAGACCCTGCCGCGTCGGGAATTGAACCCTGGTCCCGGGTCTGACCTCTGCTTCAGGGTCTGCCTGCTCTAACCAGTGAGCCACACTTCTCCTCTGACTCCATTCTGCAGTCTTTTCCCCCTTTCTACGTTCTCTCTCATGATCTCCATTTATCTTGCATCCTCTCTACTTCCTTATCTATCATACTTCTATCTCCTGCACTATCTTCCTCTTTCTTCCTTATCTTTCTCTCTCTTCTTTTCACCTCCTCTCTGCGTCCTCCGTTCTTTCTTTTGCACTCTCTCTTCCTTTTTTTTAATTACTTCTTTATTGCTATTTCTTCTCTATATATTTCTGCTCTCTTCCTTCTTCCTGCCCCCTATTCCATCTGCTCTCTCCTTTCTTCTTGCTCCTTTTCTATCTATCATACTTCTCTGTCCTGCATTCTCCTTTTTCTTTTAGCTTTTCCTCTTTCTAATACTCTCCGTATTCCTCTTCCTCCCTATCTATCATTCTTCTCTCTCTCCTTTATGCTTTCTTTTCTCTCTACCGTCCCTCTCTCCTGCACCCTCTTCCATCTGCTCTCTCTCCCTCCTTCTTGCTCATGCCCTACTTCTTACTCTTCCTTTACCTTCTGCCTTCCTCCTCTTTCTTCTTACTCCAGAGTCTTATCTCCTTCCTGCCTTCACTCCATCTCTGTCCTCATCTTGTCTTCTCTTTCTATCTTGCACTCTTTGGCTCACTGTCTCAGTCTCCATGGTGCAAGGACCCCCATAGAGAGAGATGTAGATGAAGGGCACTAAGAAGAGAGCAGTTGGAAGAGGGGGCAAGAGGAAGAGTGATGGCAACGGGAAAAAAAAGGAGAGGGAGATAAAGAATAATGATAGATAAGGCAAGAGAGAGAGAGGATGCAGAGAGTGAGCAAAAGAAAAAACAGATAAAAGAGAAAGTTAAAAGGATAAAAGAGGGAGCAAGAGAGAAGAATAGTACATAGGGAGGAAGAGAAAGGGAAGACGAAAAGAAAAGTAAGGGTAGAATGAAGTCAAAAATTCCTTTTCAAACTTAAAAAATATTCCGGGCATTCAAAAGAGACAGTCATTTATTTGTTACAAAACACAACATCGCTTACCTGAAAGTAGTTACGCCAAGGAGGAGACCCGACACGGAAACACTAGAGAGAACAGCCCAAAAAAGAAACATATTAGAAGAATATAAACAAAATAGCCAAACACCTGTAAGAGAAATACAAATTACATTACAATTTGAATTGCGTACCTGAAATCCCTTGTGCCACTTACAATTTGAATCGCGTACCTGAAATCCCTTGTGCCACGGAGACAGCGAGCCATGGATCCCAAGACAAAATGCAGACCGGAAATAGTTACTATCTTGCACTCTTTGTTTTCTATCTTCTTGCTCCATTGTACCCTTGATTTTCTTTTTGTCTTCCCTCTTTCTTCCTCCCTATCTACTATTCTTCTCTAGCACTTTCTCCCTCTTTTATCCCTTTAACTTTCTCTCTTTTCTATCTTTTATCTGTTTTTTCCTCTTGCTCACTCTCTGCATCCACTCTTTCTCTCCTTCCTTATCTATCATTATTCTCTTTATCTCCCTCTCTGCTTTTTTTCCCCTTTGCCATCACTCTTCCTCTTGCCCACTCTTCCAACTGCTCTCTTCTTTACTGCCCTACATCTACATCTCTCTCTATGGGGGTCATTGCACCATGGACACTGAGACAGCGAGCCAAAGATCCCAAGACAAAATGGCAACGGGAAATACTTGGCCAACCCTGCTGTCAAATACCTGCAACAAAAGAAAAATAAATTTAGTCAAATTCAAAGCATTCAAAGTGACAGTATTATTATCTTTACTAAAGACAAAATTGCTTACCTGAAAGTCCTTACACCACTGAGACGGGCCTCTTGCTCCTGCACCTTCTTCCATCCATTCCTCCTTCTTGCTCATGCCCTACATCCTACCCTCCCTTTTTCTCTCTCTCTCGTGTCCTCTCTCCTTCCTGCCTTCACTCTCTATCTACGTCTCCATCTTGTCTTCACTTTCTATCCTGCACTCTTTACTTGCTATCTTCTCACTCCATTCTGCACTTACTTTTCTTCTTGCTTTCCATCTCTCTTGATCTCTCTTATGCGTCTTCTCTCTTCATCAACACTTTCTACCTACTTTGTGTGCTTTACACACATTTTTCCACTTCACTTCCAAAAGTTAGTGTTAGCATCCCTATAAGGCTATATAGATATATAGATGGTGTTAACTATAGTGTTTATTTAGGAACACTATGCCACAACTATGGAGCACCCTGGACAAACGCAATGAGCTATATTTACAACTAATTGTGTGAAAGTTTTATATGTTTGTCTGTTATTTCTTTTACAGGTGCACAAACACTCCGCAATTAGGAGTATTTTTGGAATGAGCAATTGCTCTTCCCCCCTTTTTTTATGCACTAAATCATTTTTTTGATATTTTCACTTTCACGCCCCCAGGTCAGGGTGGACGATTAGAGAGTCCATACCGCCAGGGTATAATTATGTCATTATAAATGCCTAAGTAAATTTAAACTACTGTAAAGGATGAAACATGTTGACTGACTAATTAGTATTTTAAATTAACAAATCCATTAGCTTGGGCATTAAATTCAGACACATAACTCTTTCATTTGTGTACTAAGCATCACGAATTATAGAATTTTACTTACACATTAGGCACTTTTAATTAGAAAACTCACAACATGCCTTTTTCACACAACCTGCTCCGCAGTCTTCTGGCGTCGTAGCACACCAAAGAGGCATTCGGCCTCTTTGGTGGGGCCCAATGATGAAGCATGACACTGACTAGGTCGGTGTGTGAGGGCTTTCTTTTCCACCTAAAGTGAGTGTGCAATTCCCCAGTTGCATCGCTCAGTCTCTGTGGCAATTTGAGACTTATTTAACGTCTCTTCTCTTGTTTATTTAGATTTAACAGGGGACTAAGTGTTCCTTAAGCTCCCTGCCTCTCCTATTGTTCTTTTGTACTTGCTTAAAATTACAAACAATGCTTCTAATACACTCTTTACAACTTCTAATAAAATACACATTGTGTAATTTACATTTCTATCTTTATTTTCTACCTTCCTTTCTACACCTCTATATCCTCTCTTCCTTATCATACTTCTCTCTTTTCCTTATCTTTCCTACTTTATCTTTCTCTTCATCTTTCCACTACTCTCAATCTTGCCTATCCACCCCTCTTTATTTCCATCTCTTCTTCCTGCCCTCCTTCTCTCTCTCTCTTGCTCACTTTATCCTCATTACTACTATACTTTACTAGTTACTCTATACTACATACACTTCTAATACTCTATTTACGACTACTAATATGCTTCATCACTCAGTCCACACACATACTACACATACAACTTCTACAGTCTTAAAGTATGTACTACATATACACTTTGTACACACAATTTCTACACATATGCCTTTATACATATACGTTCGCCACTCTTTACACATGCACTCTTTACACCTGCACTCTTTACACATGCACTCTTTACACATGCACTCTTTACACATGCACTCTTTACACATGCACTCTTTACACATGCACTCTAGTCACAATGTTTCTAAAACGTATATCCACATACAATACAATATATAGTATTAAATATAACTTACTGTATACACTTTTTAATACTAGTAATTAATTAAAATTAAGAACTTTTTGCTAAATATTTTTATATACTAACAATGATTAGGAGTATCGAGCCACTTTTATTATATTAATATCTAAACTCAATATTAATGCTTGTTTTCATTCTTCCTTAGATTGCCAATTGATTGAATAAGATCAGACGTTCATAATTCTTTGACACATCATCAGTGAAAACATCATCACGGTAAAAGTATCTATTTTGCTTCTGTATTCACTTGTAAGTATAGAAATAGCAAGGAAAAAAATAAGACACATATATCAACACACACACACACACATATATATATATATATATATATATGTATATATATATGTATATATATTGTATATACTTATAATTAGAAAATATCGCATAGAAGATTTACATAGGTAACATTAATCTTAAGAAAAAAAAATTATTTAAGACAAAAGTAAAAGTAATTGCTTTGTTTTGCTACCAGCACCAACTATAAAACAGGTCAAAAACAACAGAGTGGATTTAGATCAATAAAACTAGACCTAATCATATATAGACTTATTTATTTAAAAAAATTATATATATATTTATATAGTTACCATTGAAAATTATTTCTTTTGTAAAGACAATTGATAATTGTTTGGAAATATATACAATTACAAGTATCTTTTTTAAATAAGTTATCAACCTGTAACTTGAAATCTATTTAAAAACAGTAAAATAACTATATATATATATACAAATAAATATATACAAATATATCTATATATATATATATATATATATACGCTAATAGTATAAATTATAGCTAGTACATCACTAAAATTGTAAAAAAGATACATCTAAAGTTGCTATCTAAAATACAAAGCAAAAAAATAGTGTAAAATTACATTAATTGCCTAGGATTATAGTTAACTACAAGACAAATATAAATTAGCTATATATATATATATATATATATATATATATATATATATATATAACAGAGAGAGAGAGAACAATAAAAGACTCAGGTATAACAAAAAAATCTAGCAATACTGTAGCGATATCAAATTATTTAATAAATTAGCTTAGCTAAGATGCAAATACTAGCAGCAGATTATCATCAAGGTCATGACAAATTTACATGCAATTCTAGAGGTTATCAATGCTTGCCAAATAGTACATTTGCAATTATACACAACTATTACAAAGATGCACATACATGGACTAAAGAAGACTTGCATTACATTATGAAATTAGGTGATGCTTTATATATAGATATGCATTTACTTAATAGCGAACAACTTAGGCATCCAGATGAGTTACCAAATTTTATTGAACACAATACTACTATCTATTCTCTTAAACTTAAAGAACCTTATTATGGAGACATATTACAACAATGTGACCCTTCGTTTCCAAATCTCAACAAAATATTAAAACAGGCACTTGATTACAACTCCGGTGTTATACTTTGCATGGAAATTTATGTTATTTCCATTTTTAAGAAAAATGATTCGTACTTTGTATTTGACTCACATAGTCGTGATAACACTGGAATGCCTCACCCAAATGGAACATGTATTACTATACAGTTCAGATTTGAAAAACTTCTAGAGTACATCACAAATCTGGCACACTATCTAAAGAAACCAAACATGAATTGTGTACCGTATGAATTAACTCCAATACAAATAAGTACGATTAAAAAAGAATCACTTCAAAAAGCAATGGTGCTTCATGAAAAAAATAAGAATGCAGTAGCACCGAAAAGTATTTATGTGTATTCTACTGAAGCTAGTGAACATTTTTTCACACAAGCATTTGAAATGCGTATAGAAAGTGCCAAAAAATTCATTCAGAGATGTCAATCTAAAAAAAAGACTTTTTTGAATAAGGAACAGCCATTAGCATCTTTAGATAATACTCCTAGTACTAGTACATATTCCTGTGCAATTCTCACTACAACAGGGCCTAATAATCTATCTAAAAACAACAGCAAGCAGATCAGCACAACACAATATACTAATACACCACAAGAGACTACTCCTACTGACACATATGCAAGTATACTTAAGAAAACACTAAAGGGCAACACAGAAAGACAACATATTAATAGCACACACATAAATGTACAACAGACAATACCAGCAAGTAATTTAAATACCAACACATATTCTAGTAATGTAATTAATAGCACACACATAAATGTACAACAAACAATATACACAAGTAATTTACATACAAACACATATTCAAGTGATTACTATAATACATATAAACGTATTACTGGAAGTAATGACAGTTTACTTCATGATAATATACACAATAGCACATTGCACAACAAGGAAAGTAGCACAAATAATACCAATCTAGATTCAAATATTTTAACACAAACACCACAAGGAAATACCTTTTTACATAACACACATCCACAGGAAAAAAATACACATAGTGATAAAAGTATTCACTATACACATTCTCTTCAAAATAGTATATTTGCTATTCTAAAGAACTACTGTAAACCAGCATATATTTGGGATAGTGTAGACTTGCACTGTATTATGAATCTTGGAGATGCTTTGTACACTGAAATGCACTCTGTTGATGAACAAGATTGTATGCAACCTCTAAAGTTACCAAATTACATAGTTAGCAATGACATAATTTATTCTACAAAGCTCAAAAAATGCTTTAGCGAAGAACTAACAAAATCAGCACAAACTTTACATAGTAAATTTATATCTGCATTAACTTCTACAATTAATTCACAAACTGGTGTATTGATCTCTATAGGTAGATATATAATTTCAGTCTTCAAAACTATACATACATACTCTCTATTTGATTCACATAGCCAAAATGAAAATGCAATACAACATTCTAATGGAACATGTATTGCTATCCAAATTGACTCTATTAATCTTATTATAGAATACATCCTAAAGTTAGGCAATAGAGAACAAATTACTAATTCTGAGAGTATTATTTTAGATTTAACTACTGTGAACATAACAACAATTAGCAAAAAAGGATTACAGCAAACACAACGGAATCATAAACAAGGAAATGTAAAGTCTAGAAAAAGCATATATGTTCATACGACACATATATCTATAAATGCATTAGGGGAAATTCCTTCAAATAACTTACAAGTAGAAAATACATTAATAAACACACAAAAGAGCAATAGTCAAGACAATAGACTGCATGTAACAGAAGACAGTTATTTAGCTTCACACATAGCTCTTAACAATACTGAGATAATAAACACATTAACAGCTGATGTTGAATCACTAATTCAAACAACCAATATAGAAATTCTAGAAATAAACAGTAATAGAAAAAGAAAACGGACACAAAACAAAGAGAATGAACTTAATCATAGAGATATAGCAGGTCAAACAACAAATGATATAATTAGGATATTTCAGGAAGAAATAAGATATGGACCTGAGTACACTTGCACTATTTGCAATCAACTATGGCATAAGCAAAGTCTTCAAAAAACAAACAGTATTAGTAAGAGAGCTAAATTCATAGAATGTAACATTAGCAAATACAGAACAGATGAGATATGCAGAACATGTTACACATATATATCTAAAGACAAAATACCTCCATGTTCAGTATATAATGGGATGACATTTCCTGATATCCCAGCAGTCTTACACTTGCATAACTTAGAAGAAAGATTAGTATCACCAAGAATACCTTTTTTACAAATTAGAACATTACCACGTGGATTCCAAAAATCTCTATCAGGTGCAGTAGTAAATGTACCTGCAGACGTTATGACAACAGTAACTGTTTTACCAAGGCAAATTAATGATAACATGACAATTCCAATAAAATTAAAAAGAAAATTAAGTTATAAATCTTATACCCATTATGAAAATGTTAGACCAAACAAAGTAAAACGTGCAGCTTTATATTTAGCCACTACTAGCACTTTGTTTCAAGAATATGGAATCACTATTAATAAAGATTGGGATTATACAACACAAGATATACATTCTTGTGATGAGACTTCAGATACAAGTTATATGTCAGATTCCTCAGACAATATTCCAGCAGGAAATTTAGATACTATGTTAGATAATGAAACTATTACTACAGAAACAAATAATATTTTAAGTTTAGCACCTGCAGAATATAACACACCAAGAGGCTTGTATGAAGACAAAGATTCTGAATATTTGGCATTCCCAACTATATTTTGCGGAAAACGAAGGCCAACTAATAAAGAAAGGCATGTCCCAATACATTACAGCACAATCTGTCAATCAGAAGTAAGAAGTAATGATCTAAGAGTAGCAAAGTGTGCTACTAATCTTTTCTTTAAATTAAAAACATTACACATTAAACAATTACAGAGCAAAATATTTATATCTCTTAGGAAATACTTTAATAATGGAAACATTATAACTGCCAAAGACATAAAAGATAAATTAGATACAATTTTACAGTATAATGAAGGATACAAAATACTTAAAACTATCCGTAGTTCACCACCATATTGGGAGCAATGCAAAAAAGACCTTTTTGCTATGATTAGACAATTAGGATTACCAACATTTTTTTTAACTTTATCTGCTGCAGAAACGAAATGGTATCACTTAATTAACATATTATTACGTACAGAAAAAAGACCAGAATGCACAAAAGAAGAATTTAAAAATATGTCATGGGAAACAAAATGCCAATTAATACAGCAAAATCCCATTACATGTGCAAGACATTTTGACTTCCAAGTTAGGAAATTATTTAATTCTATTTTATTGCATGAAAGTAATCCGATTGGCAAAATTATTGATTACTTTTATAGAGTGGAATTCCAACAACGGGGATCACCACATATACATGCTATAATATGGATAGAAAATGCTCCACTATATGAAACTTCTGATAGGAATGAAGTCACTACTTTCATAAATAAGTATGTTACATGTGCAAAAACACAAGAACCAGATATAGAGTCTTTACTACCTCTACAAAGACACGGCCATACCAAAAACTGCCGTATCAAACATAAAAGAACATGCAAATATCATTATCCCAGATATCCAATGCCTGAAACTTTTATACTAGAACCAATAGAGCTAGACAAAACAAATAACGAGCTCTTACAGCAAATTGAACTAATACATCTAACTATAAACAGCCAAGAATTTTCAAATTATACTTTTGAACAGTTTTTACATTCAATGAACATAGATCTAAAACAATATACTTTATGTATACAATCTATTATAGAAAAAAATACTATTTTCTTGAAAAGGACACCAGCTGAATGCTTTATAAATAACTACAATCCAACTATTTTGAAAGCATGGCAAGCAAACATAGATATACAATACATCTTAGATGCATATGCATGTGCTGTGTATATTGTTTCATACATTAGTAAATCACAGCGAGGAATGAGCAAATTAATTGCCCAAGCTGCTAAAGAAGTACATGCCAATCCGAGTATTAAAGAACAACTTAAGCATATAGGTAACAAATTCTTAAACTGTACAGAAATAAGTGCCCAAGAAGCAGCATATCTAATACTACAAATTCCTTTACGGAAAAGTTCAAGATCTTTTGTATTTATCAATACAAGTCCTAATGAAAAGCGTACATACTTATTAAAAGACATCGAAACTATCAATTCTTTACCAGATGAGTCTTGTAAAATACAATATGATAATATTATAGTGAGGTACAGCAAACGCCCTGTAAAATTAGAAACATGTACATTAACTGACTATGCATCTATGTATAATGAAAAGAAAAAATGTAAAGGAAAAGAAGAAACAGGCCATGACAATTTCCTTATTGAAAATAACTTTCATAGCTCAGATGACGAAGAACTTGAGATAAATTTAGTAGACGAAACAAACTACATAAAAAGGAAAAAAGCAAGAGTAATTCGCTATTGCAGATTTAACATCAAAAATGACTCCGAAAACTACTATAGAGAATTGCTCATGCTTTTTTACCCATGGCGAAATGAACATAATATAATTAATAACAAGGAAACGTATTATGAACGCTATCTAGAACTTAAAAATGCAGTTGATTCAAACCATAATAAATATAATAAACATAATAAACTACTAACAACTAATAGCAATGAAACTAGTATATTAGATACATTGCTACCACCAATAGATGCAGAAGAAGATAACGCCATATTCCATGAAGTCCAAAATAATGAAAACCCATTGTATGACCTATCATTTGATTTAGGGATTAGAAGTACAAGTAGAGAAGAAGCACTAAGCAATAACATAATGCCAAAAGAACAATATGATAGTATAATGCAAAATCTAACAGCAGAACAACTTAACTTTATATATCATCATTTGCATTGGGTTAAAACTAAAGAAACACCATGCTACACATTTTGTACAGGTGGTGCAGGAGTAGGCAAAAGTTTCCTTATAACAGCACTTTACCAAACATTAGTACGTTATTACAATACAAAAGCAGGAGAAAACCCAGATAACATATATGTATTGCTTACAGCTCCAACTGGCAAAGCAGCACATAACATTCAAGGCAAAAAACTACATAGTACTTTTAAAATACCTATTTCACAAACACTAACTCATAGACAGCTAACTCATGAGAATAGAAGCACACTACAAGGTCAGCTAATGCATCTTAAATTGCTAATAATTGATGAAATATCAATGGTAGGGGCAAATGTATTCAACTTTATACATAATAGATTGCAAGAGATAAAAATGTCTGATCTCCCTTTTGGCGGAATATCTATTTTAGCAATTGGAGACTTTTACCAATTGAAGCCAGTTTTTGACCCATACATATTTGACAACCCAAAACATTCATATAGGCCAGTAAGTACTAATTTATGGCAGACACATTTCAAGTTATTTGAGTTGACTAAAATAATGAGACAACAAAATGACTTGCCATTTGCTGAACTACTAAACAGATTAAGAGAAGGGAAACAAACAAATGAAGATATTATTCAGATAAAAACACGAGAAATAGAGCCACCTGAAACCATTAGCAAAACGATCCCTTACATTATGGGAACTAACAATGAAGTCAATAGCATAAATAATGCAGTTTTATTAGAACATATAACTCATTACCCAGTTTACACAGCTACAGCAATAGATACAGTTGCAGCAGACTTAAGTGAAGCAGTAAAAAAAAAATACTCCAACAGTTGCCCACAGATCCTACTAAAACAATGAGCCTGCCATCAATATTACATATTGCATTGCAATTAAGATATGATTTAACAAACAATATAAATGTCAATGATGGTTTAACAAATGGTGCAACAGGTATAGTAGAATTTGTAGAAACTATCAATAACAGACCAAATGTAATTTGGATTAATTTTGATAAAGAAACAGTAGGTAAATTAACAAGACAAGAAAACAAACACATATATCACAGTAATATTTTGCCTCATTGGACACCCATTCATGCTATTACACGGCATTTCCAATATACACAGAAATTTATAACTATTATACGCAAACAATTCCCATTGCGACAATCATCTGCAAGAACTATACATAGAACACAAGGAGAAACAATTGAGCCCATTTACATTCACTTTAACAACAGTAAAGTACATCATCTGCATTATGTAGCTTTAAGCAGAGCTAAATCTTTAGACAACATATACATTAGAAACTTTCAGCAAGACAAAATAGCTGTACATCCAAAAGTACATGAAGTAATGACACGTTTAAGAACACACATGCAATTACAAATATCAGTACCACAATTAGATCGCTATAGACAACAGTGTAATATAATTGTCCATAACATACGGTCCTTGCAAAGAAATTACACTGCTATTAAATCGGACCAAAATATCATGAACAGTGATATTATATGCCTCACTGAAATAAACACAACTAGAAAAGCAGGTAAGAATACGTTCTTAATAGAACAATATCACCTAGTATTATTTGATAAATTTCACAACCAGCACACAAAGCATGGTATTGCCATTTATTACAAAAAAAACATGCTTTTATCGCCAATATATCAAACACAACACAAAATTGACTTGTTATTTTTCACTCAGCATCTTAATGATTCTGAATACTTATTTATTATACTGTACAAACCACCACATGTACTTTTGCAAACATTATTACAAGTTTTAAGTAGCATAATTAACTTGTATCCAAATTCGAAATATGTCATCATGGGAGACTTCAATATAGATTTAACACAAATGTCACCAAACAGAACTTTGCTATTAGAATATATGCTACAGCAATTTCAATGCCAGCAAAAAATACAACAATACACAACAGACTACAATTCAACACTAGATCACATCTATACTAATGACAACATCATGCACTACAGTACATTAGAATCATATTATAGTGATCACAAAGCATTATGGGTGGCAGTTTAAAATGCAACAACTTCATTAACATGCGATTTTATTACAGGTAATAGCAAAAGGGGAAAAATTTATGTTCAGAATGTGTACTAACATTTTCTCTCGTTTCAGATGATTTCCATACAAGACCTCAAAAAAATGAAACCTGAAGACAACAAACCGTACCAAAAAACAATCCGAGCCAACGTTATAAAATGTTCCACAAAAACAAACTATACAAATGCTAAACAAGAGAACAAAGTCATGTATCATCTAGCTCTAGCTGATGAAAGTAGTTGCATTAAAGCAACGTGCTACAATGAGCCATTTTACCAGCAAACTAAAGAAGGACAAGCTATTATGATTCGCAATTTCTTAGCCAAAAACAATGTGATTATCATCACGAAACAAACGAAACTATCACGCATGATCCCCTTAACTATACCTCAAGAAATAATACAGGAGGCAGAATATATCCTACAACCCCCTGCTCCACCAATATCACCTATAAAAACAGTTAAAACAGCTTCACTACGCTCATTAATGAGCATTTCTGGGACTATTGCAGAGGTAAGCTTATAAAAAGAAAGAAAATTATCACACACCCTTTTACACACACACTATATACCAAAAACTCTTGCACACAATACTTACCGCTTTGACCGACTCTCACTCTTTGACCGACTCTCACTCTTTGACAGACTCTCTCTCTTTGACAGACTCTCTCTCTTTGACAGACTCTCTCTTTCACAGACTCTCTCTCTTTCACAGACTCTCTCTCTTTCACAGACTCTCTCTCATTGACAGACTCTCTTGGACAGACTCTCTTTGACAGACTCTCTCTCTTTGACAGACTCTCTCTTTGACCGACTCTCTTTGACCGACTCTCTTTGACCGACTCTCTTTGACCGACTCTCTTTGACAGACTCTCTTTGACCGACTCTCTTTGACCGACTCTCTTTGACAGACTCTCTCTCTTTCACAGACTCTCTCTCTTTCACAGACTCTCTCTCTCTTTAACAGACTCTCTCTCTTTGACAGACTCTCTCTCTTTGACAGACTCTCTCTCTCTTTGACAGACTCTCTCTCTCTTTGACAGACTCTCTCTCTCTTTGACAGACTCTCTCTCTCTTTGACAGACTCTCTCTCTCTTTGACAGACTCTCTCTCTTTGACAGACTCTCTCTCTTTGACAGACTCTCTCTCTTTGACAGACTCTCTCTTTGACACTCTCTCTCTTTGACACTCTCTCTCTTTGACACTCTCTCTTTGACAGACTCTCTCTCTTTGACAGACTCTCTTTGACAGACTCTCTTTGACAGACTCTCTTTGACAGACTCTCTCTCTTTGACCGACTCTCTCTTTGACAGACTCTCTCTTTGACAGACTCTGTCTCTTTGACAGACTCTCTCTCTTTCACAGACTCTCTCTCTTTGACAGACTCTCTCTCTTTCACAGACTCTCTCTCTTTAACAGACTCTCTCTCTTTAACAGACTCTCTCTCTTTCACAGACTCTCTCTCTTTGACAGACTCTCTCTCTCTTTGACAGACTCTCTCTCTCTTTGACAGACTCTCTCTCTCTTTGACAGACTCTCTCTCTCTTTGACAGACTCTCTCTCTCTTTGACAGACTCTCTCTCTCTTTGACAGACTCTCTCTCTCTTTGACAGACTCTCTCTCTTTGACAGACTCTCTCTCTTTGACAGACTCTCTCTCTTTGACAGACTCTCTCTTTGACAGACTCTCTCTTTGACACTCTCTCTCTTTGACACTCTCTCTCTTTGACAGACTCTCTCTCTTTGACAGACTCTCTTTGACAGACTCTCTTTGACAGACTCTCTTTGACAGACTCTCTCTCTTTGACAGACTCTCTCTCTTTGACAGACTCTCTCTTTGACCGACTCTCTCTTTGACAGACTCTGTCTCTTTGACAGACTCTCTCTCTTTCACAGACTCTCTCTCTTTGACAGACTCTCTCTTTCACAGATTCTCTCTCTTTGACAGACTCTCTCTCTTTAACCGACTCTCTCTCTTTAACAGACTCTCTCTCTTTGACAGACTCTCTCTCTTTGACAGACTCTCTCTCTTTGACAGACTCTCTCGCTTTGACAGACTCTCTCTTTGACAGACTCTCTCTCTCTTTGACAGACTCTCTCTTTGACAAACTCTCTCTCTCTTTGACAGACTCTCTCTCTTTGACAGACTCTCTCTTTGACAGACTCTCTCTCTTTGACAGACTCTCTCTCTTTGACAGACTCTCTCTCTTTGACAGACTCTCTTTGACAGACTCTCTTTGACAGACTCTCTTTGACAGACTCTCTCTCTTTGACAGACTCTCTCTCTTTGACAGACTCTCTCTTTGACCGACTCTCTCTTTGACAGACTCTGTCTCTTTGACAGACTCTCTCTCTTTCACAGACTCTCTCTCTTTGACAGACTCTCTCTTTCACAGATTCTCTCTCTTTGACAGACTCTCTCTCTTTAACCGACTCTCTCTCTTTAACAGACTCTCTCTCTTTGACAGACTCTCTCTCTTTGACAGACTCTCTCTCTTTGACAGACTCTCTCGCTTTGACAGACTCTCTCTTTGACAGACTCTCTCTCTCTTTGACAGACTCTCTCTTTGACAAACTCTCTCTCTCTTTGACAGACTCTCTCTCTTTGACAGACTCTCTCTTTGACAGACTCTCTCTCTTTGACAGACTCTCTCTCTTTGACAGACTCTCTCTCTTTGACAGACTCTCTCTTTGACAGACTCTCTCTCTCTTTGACAGACTCTCTCTCTCTTTGACAGACTCTCTCTCTCTTTGACAGACTCTCTCTCTCTTTGACAGACTCTCTCTCTCTTTGACAGACTCTCTCTCTCTTTGACACTCTCTCTCTTTGACACTCTCTCTCTTTGACAGACTCTCTCTCTCTTTGACACTCTCTCTCTGACAGACTCTCATAAAAAACACTTTCGTACACACTCTTGAGCACACTCTTTCGCACACTCACACACTTTCACACACATTCTTTAACACACACATTCTGCTACAACACGCTCACACCAACTCTTTAACACCCACACTCTTACACACCAACACTGTAACATAATAAAAAAAATTCTATTACCAATTTTTTGTCTTACAGGAAGAAGAAACAAAAACAATTATTATTGCTGGCCAAGATACAAAACTTAAATCAATAACTGTGAAAGATACAACGGACTCAGTGAAAATAACTCTTTGGAGAGATGCCACAGACTTCCCCATAGAAATTGGATCCTACATAAAGATGACGCACCTGACAGTGCATGAATTTAGCAGCAATAAAATGTTAAACACAACAAGAAATACACAATTTCAAGTAAGTACAAATTATTAAACTATTAATAACTTGCTCTACTACTCAATCTATACTATTTACTTTTTAAAACACTATCAAACTCTATATTCACTAATTACAATTCACTCAAACTCTCTCTTCTAATACTCTCTATCTAAATCAATTAAGCTATACTACGTATTCTACTAATCACTACTATAAAACTCACTAATACTCTCCACTAATAAATCTACTACTCAATCTTAACTACTCTCTCTTTATTACTCACACCATAAAAAAACACAATTACAGAAAAATAACATTCACTATTTCAAAATAACTTACTAAGAATGCCCAACTATCACTTACAAATATGACTTTAATACTTACACTTAAGTACACAATTTTGTCGTTTTCAAATTCTCTTTATACTACTACGCCAATAACTTCAATACTCCCAAAAATAATTAACAATGCACTAAAAAAAAACACACTCTACTAATAACTCAAACTCAACTCACACTGCACTATTAACTATAATCACTATTTACAATACTCTTCTAAAACACAAAACTAGTACCTACTACTCACTATTTATTAATACGTATTTTTACTAAAGTACCTATAACATTACAAAACAGTCTCTAATCCTCTATTATACACACTATATTATACCTTTTCACTATCTTTACTCACATCTATCCTTTCTTAAACTATCTTCACTACTTATTAACATTATTTAAGCCTGCATATAACAAGAAATTTTTCCGTAGGTCAACACAAGAAAAAAAAAGGACTTCAAAAAAATGAAATTAACTAACTTCTTTTTCCTTCACAGAAAATACAACCACCAGAAGAAGAAATAAATATGACTATATATGGGCTAGAAACTGCGCATCAGGAACACTGTACACTAAATGTACATATTGATAACGCCGAAAATTTACAATCAGTAGAAATAAATAACAATGTTCTACTGGACTTCTTCAATATACCAGCCGACATTGACGACATTCAAGAAGCTCTAATGCCTAGCTGGCCAAAAAATGTTAATGTCATTTTTCAAAACGGATACATACTAAAAATACATGAGTTGTAAAAAAGAACACAATACTTTACTGTAAATAGAAGTACAAAAAGAAGATATTCAAATTATGTTTCAGTAAAAAGGCTAAAAATACAGTATTTTAATTAAAGTTTAATTTGCTTTCATACAATAATACTAAATATATTTACTTAAATACAATTTTTAAAGCTTTTTATCTTGTCTTTGCATTATTATTTACAGAGTACATAAGATATGTTACTGGCCAATTTTACTTTAAAAAGACTACAACAAATGCAATAATTCTATGTTCTATAGCAAATTGAGCAAAATGCATAAAATGTTACTGTGCACAATTTTTTTTTTTACAGAAGCTACACCACATGCACTCATTCTATGTTCTGTAGCAAATTCATCTGTCTTATACCTTGTGAAAGAATGGGAAAATACAAACATCCCACATTCATTAGAACTGCTACTCCCGTGATAATGCTCATATACCTACACTTTCATCCATCCACCCATCATTCATCCCACCACCTTTTCATACATCTTTCATCCATGCAATATTTTATCCACCCATACATCAGCCACGTTTTATTCCATTCGTCCACCCTTTTATCCTACCATGCATCCTTTCATCCACACTTTCATTCATCCACACTTGCATCTTTCCATCCATACTTTCTCAGCCACACTTCGATCCATCCACCCATCATATAGCCACCTACATTTTCACACATCCATTCATCATTCATGCAACATTTTTATTAATACATCCATCTAACATTTCATTCTACTAACAATACATTCACTCACTTTCAGCTTTACATCCATACATCCATCCTTTACACATCCACCCTTCTATCCATCCACTCATCATTCGTCCACCCACCTTTTCAACAATACATCATTCATCCATGCAACATTTTCTACATCCATCTTAAAATGTCAGTCTCCAATATATATACACATCAACGCATCCATCCAGCAACACATCATTTATCCACCGACATTTTCACAAATACATCATACATCCATGCAACATTTTAACTATCCATACTTTCATTCTACCATCCATCCTTCATCCATCCAACGTTTCATCTATACATCCATCCACCCACACTTTCATCCACCCACCCATCATTCATCACAACACATTTTCACACATCCATACGTCATTCATCCATGCAACATTTTATACATCCATACATCCACCTTTTCTTACATCCGTCCTTCCGTCCACCCTTTTATCCTTCCATGCATCCTTTCATCCACACTTTTATTCATCCATCCTTCAGCCAGCCACACTTCCACCTTTCCATACATCCATCCTTTACTCATCCACCCTTCGATCCATACACCCATCATACAGCCACATAAATTTCCACACATCCATCCATCATTCATGCAACATTTTTAATAATACATTCATCTACCATTTCATTCTACTAACAATACATCCATCCACTTTCAGCTTTCCATCCAGACAGCCATCATTTACACATCCACCCTTCTATCCATTCACTCATCATTCGTCCAACAACTTTTTCAACGATCCATCAATCATTCATCCATGCAACATTTTCTACATCCATCTTAAAATTTAATTCCACAATCTATACACACATCAACACATCCATCCAGCCACACATTATTTATCCACCTAGCTTTTCACACATGCATCATACATCCATGCAACTTTAACTATCCATCCTTTCATTCTTCCATCCATCCTTCATACATCCTTCATCCATCCAACGTTTCATCTATACATCAATTCACCCACACTTTCATCCATCCACCCATCATTCATCACACCACCTTTTCACACATCCATACATCATTCATCCATGCAACATTTTATACATCCATACAACCACCTTTTCTTTCATCCGTCCTTCCGTCCACCCTTTCATCCTTCCATGCATCCTTTCATCCATTCACACTTTCAACAATACATCCTGCATCCATCCACTTTTTCATCCTTCCATCCATCCTTTACACATCCACACACCTTTTCAAACATCCATCATTCATCCATGCAACATTTTATACATCAATCTTCAGATTCTTCAGAACTTATGGGGTTTTTCAAACTAGTAAAGTCACTGTGTAATATTGTGCCTATGCATGGTTCTGTGTGGCATCCTCAAGTGCCTTATTGATGTTTTACAACAATACATGCAATCGCATTCTAAGACCTTCACATCATTGTATATGTTTAAAGAAGTTTCGAAGCAGCTGCCTGCATCCATCTAAAAGTGGCTTGTACAAGATATATTTTCATAAGTTGAAAAAAAGGACACAACACTTTACTGTAAATGGAAGTTAAAAAACAATTACATTACGTTTCATAAAAAATGTAAAAGTATTTTCTGTAAAGTTTAATTTGCTTACATACAATAATAATAAATATATTTACTTAAATAAAAAATTTAAACCTTATCTTGTCTTTGCATTATTATTTACAAAAAACATAAATATGTCACTGTGCAAATTTAGTTTTAAAAAAAATACAACAAATGCACTCATTCTATGTTCTATAGCAAATTGATCAAAATGCCTAAATTATGTTACTGTGCAATACTTTTTTTTTTAAAGAAGCTATACCACATGCACTCATTCTATGTTCTGTAGCAAATTCATCTGTCTTATACCTTCAGAAACAATGGTAAAAAAATATCCTACGTTCATTAGAAGTGCTACTCCAGTAATAATACTCACAACAAGATAAAAATTGTGAATACGATACATCATTCATCCTACCACATTTTCACACATCCATACATCATTTATCTATGCAACATTTTATCCATCCATACATCCACGCTTTCTTCCATCCTTCTTCCATCCACACTTTCATCCTTCCATGCATCTATTCATCCACACTTTCAACAATGCATCCTGCATCCCTCCACCCTTTCATCCTTCCATCCATACATCCATCCTTTCAACATCCACATTTCAATCCATCCAACAATCAATAATCCACCCACATTTTCACACATCCATTCATCCATGCAACTTTTAATACATCAATCTTCATATTCTTCAGAAGGTACCTTATTAATGTTTTACAACAATACATGCACTCACATTCTAAGACCTTGACCTCCTTGTATATGGTGTTTCAGAAAATTTCTAAGCATCTGCCTGCGGCCATCTAAGAGTGGCTTCAATAACATATATTGTACACCATTGTATAGTTACAAAAAAATATATTCTTCATAATAAAAAGTTGAAAATAACTCTCCAAAGATTTATAGAACTCTAAGGGCTTACTATACATTGCCAAACAAGGGGACAGCTTTCCGTGTGTGAGCGGGGTGGCTCTAAGTGTGGAGGGGGCTTTGTAGGAGGTGACTCGCAGTTTATAGAAGAGGCTCACAGTCTGTGGAGGGAGCTCAAAGTGTGTGTGGGAGGGCTCGCAGTGTGGTGGTGCTCGCAGTGTGTGTGGGAAGGGCGCAGTGTGGGTGTGTGTTGGGGGCTCATTTGCAAAAGATAAAGCTAGTGCCATTGCAAATAACAATGCCATTTAGTTATGTTAAAAAAAAAGGTCAAGAGCTTTGCCAACAGCTCAAACTTTAACAAAGGCAAAACCATTGCATTGTAAATGCTTGTTTTCTTCTGTTACCTTCGTTGTCCCTCACCGCCCTTGCCGCTGCGTCCCCTGTGGCCTCGCCCCCCCTGACGGCCCACTACCCCTTCGCTGCCCTCACCACCCACCTCCCAGCTGCTCCTTCCTCCCACCTCCCCATATATGCCGGCCGCTGTGCCCGTCCGTGCCTGGACCGCGCACATCGCCGGAACCCCAGGCCTCCCGCACCCGCCACGACGACCACCGCCACTACAACGCCAGCACTCTGCATGCTCTCGACTCCGGACGGAGCCACACCTGCTTCAAGACCGCCCGGAAATGCACACACGGCCCCTTCACCTGCTGGAACTGCAGCTACACCAGCCTCAGAGCCGACGAACCACCTGCCAAGAAAGACCCCAACTAGCCACCAGGAGTCGTTAAACCAGAGACCTGGTTTAACAACTCCTCCGCACCCGACATCGCCATAGCCATCCCAGACGGCTACAAGATCACCCGCAGAGACCGCACCAATGGAGGAGGAATCACCATCGTCCACAAGAACAGCATCAGGGTCTTGACTAGCATCGACGACGCGCTCAGCACCACCGAATGCATGCATTTCCAGATCCACACAGACCCTAACTCCACCCTCAGAGGCACCCTCGTCTACCGACCCCCCGGACCCCGCCCCCAGTTTAGCGACTCCATCGCCGACTTGATCAGCAGGCACACCCTGGCTTCTACCGACTACATCCTCCTTGGAGACCTGAACTTTCACCTTGAGAACAACAACAACAACTCCACAACCCTGATTGATAATCTCGCCAACCTCGGACTGAAGCAACTCATCACAATGCCCACCCACTCCACCGGCCACACGCTCGACCCCGTCTTCTCCTCAAGCCCGCACGTCTCCATCAGCCATGCCACTGAACTCCCCTGGACCGACCACTGCTGCATCCACTTCGCCTTGCAAAAGCCCACCACACACCATCGCTCCCAGCAGATACCACGCCGCTGTTGGAGCAAAATCACTGAAGACCAACTACTCACAAACCTCGCTCTCAGCCCACCCACCGAACCCTCCAACACCGAGAACGCTGCCCACAGCCTCAGACGCAGGATCGAGGACTGCGCCAACACCCTCACCCCGCTGAAGAAACCCCCCCACAGAAACACCAGCAAGAGGGCCGGCTGTTTCTCCCCAGAACTACCAAGCCTCCAAGCAAGCCTGCTGGAAACTAGAGAAGAAATGACACAGTGAACAAACTCCGGACAGCCACGCAGCATACAAGGACGCCATCCACAACCACCACCACCTCATCAGGGCGGCCAAGAGGACCTCCTTCAAGGACCTCCTCGACAACAACGCACACAATAGCAAGGAGCTCTTCAACATCATGAAGGAACTCTCCAACCCCAGCTCCAACACCAACAACATCCCGCTGTCGCAAGCCCTGTGCGACTCCCTCGCCACCTTCTTCCACCGCGAGATAGCAGATATCCACAACAGCTTCAACACCCAGACAGCCCCAACAGACAGCAACACAACAGACCCTCCGCACACCATCAACCATGACCCCCTGCTAGCCTGGGCCAGCGTGAGCATCAAGACACCATCAAGCCCATGAGCACAATCCACTCAGGATCTCCGTCAGACCCATTCCCACACCACGTCTTCAACAGAGCTAGCAGCTCCATCGCACCCCACCTGCCCAACGTCATCAATCTCTCCCTCGAGACCGCAACCTTCCCAGAGATCTGGAAACACGCCGAGATCAACGCCCTACTCAAAAAACCTAAGGCAGACCCAAGGGACCTCAAGAACTTCCAGCCTATCTCTCTGCTCCCCTTTCCGGCCAAGGTAATTGAGAAAACCGTCAACAGACAGCTAACCCGATACCTCGAAGAAAACTGAATCCTGGACCCTTCCCAGTCAGGGTTCCGCAGTAACCACAGCACCGAGACTGCCCTCATCGCCCTCACCAATGACATCAGTACCCTGCTGGACAACGGCGAGACCGCAGCACTCATCCTCCTGGACCTCTCTGCCGCGTTCGACACCGTCTGCCACCGCACACTACGCGCATGCCTCAACGCCGCACGGATTCGAGACAAGGCTCGGGATTGGACCACCTCCTTCCTCTCCGACAGGAACCCAGAGCGTCCGCCTCCCCCATTCTGTTCCAAAAGCCTCCGAGATCATCTGCAGTGTACCCCAGGGACTCTCCCTCAGCCCGACGCTTTTCAACATTTATATGGCCCCGTTCGCACACGTAGCTCGACAGCACAACCTCAACATAGTCTCCTACGCCGACGACACTCAGCTGATCCTCTCCCTCACCAAGTACCCCATCACCGCCAAAGTCAACCTCCATGAAGGAATGAAGGCCGTCACCGACTGGATGAAGAATAGCCGTCTGAAGCTGAACTCGGACAAGATGGAGGTCCTCATCCTCGGCTCAACCCTTCAGCCTGGGACGACTCCTGGTGGCCGACGGCACTGGGGACAGCCCAGACACCCATCGACCACTTACGCAACCTGGGAATCATCTTCGACTCAACGCTCTCAATGACCAAGCAAGTCAACGCCGTCTCCTCCTCCTGCTTCAACACCCTCCACATGCTCTGCAAGATCTACAGATGGATCCCGACAGATACAAGAAAGACAGTCACCCAGGCCCTCGTCAGCAGCAGACTTGACTACGGAAAAGCTCTGTACGCTGGAGCCCCGACCAAGCTCATCAAATTACTACAACGCATCCAAAACGCCTTGGCATGACTAATCCTTGACATACCACGCCATGGCTCATCACCCCCCACCTGAGAAACCTACACTGGATCCTCGTCAAGAAGAGGATATCCTTCAAGCTCCTCACCCACGCACACAAGGCACTCCACAAGATTGGCCCAGCCTACCCCAACCGCCAGCTATGCTCTGCCAACCTCTCACTCGCCACCGTCCCGCGCTTCTGAAGAAATACCACCGGCGGGCGCGTTTGATACTTTATTTATAGAACCTTCCGTGAACACATCACTGATGGTCTAACATCCACGGCGCGGTGCAGATGATCGCAGCTCCCCTTATTTCATCTAATGATTGCCAACTTACTTCATACAACATTGCCAACTTCCTCTAGGTGAGCTTTTAACAAACTACATATGTTTCCGTTTCCCACTTTAAATCGTCTTTGGGAACTGAATAGCCTAGATTCCTGCATTTTTATTTCAAGTCACGAGATCTTACAGAAGCCTTACACCAATTAGTTTATGTTAAAAGACTTATTTTGACTGCGCTTTTTCAGAACTTGGCTTTCAGCCAAACTGTGTGTTTACACTGATTTTATAATTCATTGCTTATGTTGGCGTTTACCCCTGTGAACAGGATTGCATATTAAATAGACAAACAGTCAGGCAACCTTTTCAATTAATGTTCTATTAAAAAGATGACAAAGTTTCAGTTTGTATCCAACTTGTGAGTTGTCCACCAGGTTCTAAATAATTTTCTAACAACAATGCCTGAGAGTAAAATATAGCACGTCAATGATGACTAATCAAGATATCAAGATAGCATATGATAACAATACGTGTCATACGTGTCATGTATAGTTTAACATGTGCCATCAAATGTTTCTATTTTTTAGAGTCTCAAAGATGTGTTCATTTGAGTCCAGAAAATCCATTTTTATCTGGTTCAACCTGTCTGAAAAGAACAGACTAAAAGAATTGCTCTTGAAAGTAAGCAATTATAAGGATATGTCGTACTTCATAACCAATTTTGTTGCAATACAAAATCTGATACTGGATAACATATTGTTTTGAGATTAATATTTATAGACCGTTCACACTTTTTGGTGGAGGTTATAATATGTTCACGATTTTATTTATTTCTTTTCACGCGGGTACGTTCATTCTCTTCATAAACCGCCACAACTCACAGTGGCGCGCAATGTTTTAATATTTTTATTTGCATTGTATGTACAGGGTTTTCTATCAACCTCTTGTCCCGAAGATGGTCTGACGGTCTCATCGCCATCACAGAAGGAACTGTATATTGTTGTATTCAAATCACATCCTTCTAGGAATTGATGAAAAGATGTCAACATAGTTGTTTTGTAGGTTTTCTTTCGCCACCTCATGAGCTATGTTTGGTTGATTCCAATTTTGTTCCCCCTGATTTGTAATATTTAACATATATTAAATATATGCTTGTTTTGAAGTAGATATTTGCCCCGTGTGTCACATTTGATGTGGTGTTTAAGATTGTTTGTTTCTTTTAATTGTTTGATTGAAATCATTATTCACCACTTTTCAGGGTGTAACCTTTACAAGCACTTTTGAGACAGGATCTCCAAAAACAACCGAATTTTTATTGCCCAAGCCTGCAAGGGTACATTGGTTTTCCCACTTTTCTTGAAACCACTTTCTAAAAGTGGCTTTTTCAAACACAGTGTAAAAAAACATCTTTACCAAAAGGTACGTTAATAAATTCGGAGTTCAGAGAGTCTAAACTTCATCTTTCTATTGTGTCCCTATGGGAAGCTACACATGTAAAATGTTACCGCGTAGCCCCAATGATATGAAATAACTTGTAACTTGTAACTCACAGTTCCTCATGTAAAGCGCTCTGATACCTCCTGTTCTAGCCAGTGCTATATAAAACTCAAATAAATAAATAAAGATATGGGACAGATAGCCTTTCAATAGTGAAAACATTAAATACACAGTATTTCACCATCAGGACACACACACACCAGTACGTGTCCTACCTTTCACATACACTGCACCCTGCCCGTGGGGATACCTTGGGCCTACGATGGTGGTGCCTAACATGTAAGGAAATGGAAGGTTTGGGAATGGAAAGTGGGTGAACTTGCAAGACAACATGGCAAATTAGAACTGTGTGCGCAGACACTACAGTGGTTGGTCCGAGATACACTTACAAGGTTATTCATGTGGGTGGCACGGTAGGCAGACAAAATATCGATTTTTTAATATCGACCTACAATAATATAGATGTTTTAATATCGAAGAGACAGAATATAGAAGGTAAGTAATATCGAATTTGTTAATATTGAAGGGACAGAATATCGAAGGTAAGTAATATCGAATTTGTTAATATCGATGTAAGTAATATCGATGTTACTAATATCAATGTTAGTAATATCGATGTTACTAATATCGATTTTTATATGATTTTTATGTATATTGTTATGTATTTAATATGTATTTTATTAATTTTTATGTATTTAAGTAAATTTTATATTTTAGTACCGTAGCGGGTTGTGGGTTTATAGGGGAATAGGGTGGGAAGTAATTTAATTATACTAAATTAATTATAAATTTTTAGGAATTATAAATTAATTTTAATTAATTGGTAATTCATTTTTATTAATTGGTGAAAAAATTTAATTAATTGATTAATTGATAATTATGTTCTGTAGCGGGTTATGGGTTTATAAGGGAATAGGGTGGGAAGTAATTTGAATGTAATTGAGTAAAAAGGTATTTTCATTAATTGTTTTTGCTAATTATATTATTGTTAATTAATTATAGATTGGTCATTCATTTTTATTAATTGATTAATTGATAATTATGTTAAGTGTATTATTTTATTATTGATGTTTGTTGTGCGTTTATAGGGGAATAGTGTGTAAAGTAATTGATATGTAATTAAGTAGTTATTAAATGTATAGTTGTGTATTAATAATTAATTATTGAATATTAATTATTCATTGGTAATTATGTTTTTAATCATTATTTATTGGTATTTGTAAATAGTTTAGATTTATTTAATAATTAATTTATTAAATATTTTTCAATATTAATGTATTTATAAGTATGCTATTTTTATCTTCTACGCTATCCAACACTTTCCTTACTGTTACACTCTCTGGAGTTGGAATAGTAATTTTTACCCTTATGCTATCCAACACTTTCCCTGCTGTTCAACTCTCCGGAGTTGGAATAGTAATTTTTAACCACTACGCTATCCAACACTTTCCCTACTGTTGCACTCTTTGGAGTGGGAATAGTAATTTTTACCCCTACGCTATCCAACATTTTTCTTACTGTTGTTTTTTTTGGAGTTGTATTAGTATATTATTCCCTCTGTTATTTAATATGTTTTGTATTGTTTTAGTTAATGTAATATTTGATTAATTTTAAAAATATCAAAAGTAAATTACATTTTTTTTAATTTGTTTTGCATAATTATTTAATTTTTATGTATGTTATTATTTGATGTGTGTAGATGAATTTGTAATTTATATTATTTATAATTATTTATAAGTTAATAAAATAATTATTACAATTGATTATTAAGTAAGTATCTATATTACATATTACATGTATATATTTAATTAATTTTTTATTAAATTATATATTACTTATTAATTTTAAATATTATCAAATATTTTTACTATGTTTATTATATTTTTAAGTATTATTTACTTTATTTTACATATTTTTTAATTTAAAAAACGATATTTTGAAAAAACAATATTTTTGACATCGATATTTTTTTCTCGATATTTTTGTACTTACCATGTTGTAGATAGGATGTCGATATTGTTGACTTAGACATTTTTGCTCTGATATTTTTGTAGGTCGATATTTTGTCTGTCTATATTTTCTCAGACATTCGGGTGGCACAACCAGTGCTGCAAGCCCACTGGTCCTAGTAAGCTTGTTTCCGGTCCAGGGAAGGCATGGCTTGGCAGTTCGGGCTGGACTGTTCCCATGAGGCACAGGGTCAGACTGATTTGCATATGGCCATGTCTGAACTGGGGTGGCAGAGTGGGCTAAAGAACGGTGATGGATTAAACCCAGATCTTTTGACTGGGTGTGAGTGTTTGATTGGTTCAGATGCTCCGTCCATCACCACCCCCTTTTGTACCGCAAGCCCACTAGTAGCATTTGATTTACAGGCCTTGGCCACACTGTGCACTTTTACTAAGGACTTACCAGTAAATCAAATATGGCTATCATGGATACCCAATCATATCACAATTTATACAGAGAGGATATGCACTTTTGCACCGATCAGCAGTGGTAAGATGCTCAGAATCCTATAGCCAAAGAAAAAAGAACAATTGATGGACAGAATGCAGAACAATGTCATACCTTCACCCGAGCACAGAGATCTGGGCATAAACCCATAATTTTTTTGCTCACCATGCCATTCCAGTTTGGACCCAGCCTTGTCCAAATCAGTCTTGACCCTGCGCTCAATGGGAACAGTCCAGCCCAAACTGCCAGGTTCACTACACCACGGGATTCAAGCTAGCCTGGCTGATGAAGGGTGGTGCCCTGAAACCGGTCCATGGATGCTTGTGTCCGGTCAAGGGAGGACCTGGCTTGGCAGTGCGGGCTGGACTGTTCCCACAAGAACAGGATCAAGAATGATTTGCATATGGCTGGTTCCAAACTGGGGTGGTGTGGTGAGCAAAAGAATGATGGATTAAACCCAGATCTTTGTGACTGCGGGTGAATGTTTGTATTGTACAGCATTCCAACCATCAATTGTTTCTTTTGCAGAATCCTATAGCCATCAAAAACAAGGTAAGAAAAATAGGAGGCAAAAGGCAAAAAACATTGGGAGTAACCTGTCAAAAGGGCCAGGTCTAACACCCGGCCACTCTCAATAGGCCAAGGAGATCGTAATGAGGAGTGGGCAAACGTGGACCATTTCACTTTGTACGGAGTATGGAGCTCAATGCAGTTTCCTCACACTATTATAAATCCAACCGCAAGCTGTATTTTCTCCAGTGTTGCTTTGTGCACCATAAATTAGAAACACCGGGGCAGATTTACAAGCCCCTTGTGACAACTTTACGCCGCTGTTGCATCACTTCTGTGATGCAGCGGCGTCGTAAACAGTTCGCCACGTTGTGACATATTTACAATGGAACGCATCTAGGGAGATGCGGCAAGTTGTAAAGCTCTACGCTACATTATACCTGCAAAAGGTATAATGTATGCATGGTGGGCGTTCCGAAACAATAAAGCCTTGTAAAAGTGACGCAGTGAAATTAACAAGATTTCACTGAGTCACTTTTACGATGCCTCTCCGTCAAAACCTTGAGCCTACTTGAAGCAGGCAGAAGGAGTGACACAGCATGATAGGAATAGGCATTGCTGACCATTGCTGGAGTTGCATTGTGCTTGCGACACGACTTCAGCAATGCGCTGCCCTCACGCCAAAAGATGCGTCACTCGTCTGTCTATCCTTGCGCCACAGTGCACTGCATTGTAAATGCGATGCATCCATGGTGGCACAAGCGTTTTTTTACGTTTTGCAAATTAATTTGCACATCTCTGCTAATTTGCAGAGATGCAGCAGTTGTGGTAAATCTGCCCCTTAGTTTCTGAACGCAAACATTTGATTCAGCGTCAGCAGTCACGTCAGTCCTGCCAACCGCAAATAAACTCAGGTGAAACATTTCCCTTTCACAAGAGCATTCTTTTTAATACTTCTGAACCCGCTAAGCGAGGCATTCCATTTAGATAGATTGCCCGCCATCTGGCATTTCATCCCATTTCTCTTAATCTGTCTAAATCTCAAATAAAGCTTCCAGTGGTGTTCTAGTAAAAGTCTTGTGGAAAACGACCTACTGTCCACTGTCATTATCTATCCTTCTGTAACATTTTCCACCCAAAAAATGCCAAATGGCCCTAGAATAACCCTGCTCTGTGCATACGCAGAGCCAGCCATAAGTGGCTGTTTCCGTTCGCTCCACCGTCCCGTGTGCGACGCTCTGGTTTTCCAAAGAAGATTAGTCTAACTTGATTTGTAGCCTGTCCGTCCTCTGTTCGAAATTAAGCTGGATTGCTCCACCTCCCAAGTGTGGGGGCATTTCTGGTTTGTGTTTGTCGATTAAGATAATAGCAGGGGCTTAGAGTTTCCCCTTTCACCTTCTTTGTCATCTTAGCGTCTGGCCCATCAGGGTCTAAGGATGTGATCTTATTTCGAATTAGCTGTCGTCATGGCCGCTCTCAGTTATCCTAAAGCGTATAAGACCAGAGCATAAACCGCAAGGAGCCAGGGTATAGCTTCTTAAACCGCACCCGGGTCACCAGAAAAAATCGCATTCAGCGCAGCATGTTAATGTTTAATACGCTTGTGATTTATAACCTTTACAGTCCAGGGTGATGCAGGCATTTTCAACGCGTTGTGCTAAACGGGATAATTTAGACCGCGGGACTCATAGAAAAACGGTGGAAATCAGAATTTGTGTCTGCATTCGCACCCGCTTTGAGCAGGAACTGAACGCAAATTGTGCCTACTGGTATTTTCTGCTTCTTGCTGGTAGTAACAGTGAGCACAAAACTATTGAAAAGGTGTAAACCATGTCACAGTGGGTGAAAAAGAAATAAAAAATAATGAATTCTTGTCAAATTGTTCAACTCAACTTCATTAAGTTGTGTTTAAATGAACCACAATTCGAATTAAAACAATTTGCCCACATTGTTCCTCATTTTCTGACCGATAGCGAGAAACTGGTGCAAAGTACAAATGTTGTTTGCGCTACGGCGTTTTTACGAATGATGTGTCAATGACTCCATCGACAACAGTTAATGAACCATAAAGCTAAAGTGCTGCCCATAAAACATACAAAGATATTAGGAGTGTCAAATTGTCCAAGTAATAAAACGTTGAACCATACAAGATTTCAGAATGTTGAATTGACCATGGTCCCTTTTTTAAAATCTGTTATCAGTTTCAGTAGTGGCCCGTTGAGGGAGTGCTGTGGGGCAGGGCGAGTGAGGAGCAGGGTGGAAGTATTAAACTGCGGAATATGGCCGAACGGAGGTAAGTACACAGATAAATAAATACAATGATTTTTGTTGCGCGCGCGCACTGCATCACATTTGGCAATGCAGCGCAACCAATGAAGTTTATTTTACTTATTTATCTGTTTACTTACCTCCGTTCGGCCCTATTCCGTAATTAATAATTACTATTTGGGATGCACCATCCCAAATACAAAAATCGCAAATTGCGATTGCATTTAACCGCTTAACTGTGGCGCAAATTCCGCCGCTCTGCGGAGCTTTGATCAAGCGGGCGGGGCCGCATCGGCCAATGGACGTGCGCAGCACTACGGAGGTAGTGCTCACGATGGCTGTTGGCCGACAGAATCAGGGAAGGGGTTAAGGAATCGCAAATTGCATTGCCTTGAATGCAATGCAATATGGCATTTAAAATAGCAATTTCACTGTTAGGGTCTGCTAAATACCAAAAAATTCAACCTGATGGTATTTAGCGAAAACTTTGAAAAATGCACTAAAGTGCATTTTTCAAAGTTCCATGTTACACACACACACATGCCCTTGGGGCATGTGTGTGTGCAACATGGGTGCACAAATAAATTTCAGGGATGCAACAGGGTGTCCTTTTGACACCTTTGCACCTTGAATTGCATGCGCAATTTGCGAGTACCGAATGGGTACTCGCAAATTGCGCAAGCAATTCCCATTCATTCCTATGGGCCTGTAGCCCATAGTAATGAATGTGAAGCCATTCCTTAATTGCGACTCACAATTTGCGAGTCACAATTCAGGAATTTGTAGCAATCACTATTTTTTTTAGCAATTCCTACATGCATAGGCTTTCACGATTCCTTATTAGCGAATCCTTATTTTTCGCTAATAAGGAATCGCAAATGGCATTTTTGATGCATGGGCCAGATAGTTCCTTATTTTCAGACGATTAGTTTGACACTCCATTATTTATATCCCTGGAAAT
The DNA here is from genome assembly GCF_964261635.1 of Lissotriton helveticus. NCBI lineage: Eukaryota > Metazoa > Chordata > Amphibia > Caudata > Salamandridae > Lissotriton > Lissotriton helveticus. The sequence continues at coordinate 1,192,526,704 of NC_136057.1, read as the reverse complement.
TAGTGGTATGTCACATGTCTAAGAATTTGACTTTGTTGAAATAAACTGTTGTCAACATCTTTCTACCCTTAGTATTAGTTCGTCTGAGAGGCCATTGGCTATCAAGGCTGACATTTTCTGTTGTGGAAATTCCTACCTACAGTGTGAGGCAGCAGCACTAGAAAACAGACAATTTGGACAAACTTTGGCATTCTACAGGAATGCTAGATTACAGACTGATTGAACCCGATGGCCATGTGCTATTAATTTGAATAGGGAATACTTGGTTTGTTTTTCCTCAATACTTTTTAGCTCTAATGAGACTCGTCATTGAGGTAGTATTTTTAAGCCTCGCACCTGGCGATTACAGCGCGAAAGCGCTGTCTCTCCTGCGAGACCTATAGTCACCGGCTCTGCTTCCCAGGAGACAGGAGATGTGCACGCGCATCCGGAATCGGATCAGGTCGCGCAGGGACAGCATGCCGGAAACACGCGCGCACACACACAAACACACGCGCACACACACAGACACACGCACACACAGACACACACGCGCACACACACACACACGAGCACACAGACACACGTGCACACACACACGCACACACACCCTCTCCCCCCACCCACCAGGCTCTTTCCGCTACAGGCTCCGTCACTCCGCCACATCAGCGTACCAAGCTGGTTGTCCCTTTCTCCTTCGTCAGTGGGTCAGTGTCGGCAGCAAGCGGGGCTCTCCACAAGCGCGGGAGCCCCGCTAGCTAACACGTTCACTTCCTGCTGGCTTCACGTGCACAGGAGCGCGGGGTAGGCTCCTTTCTGCTTGCTGTCTTTTTGCGGCCCGCCCCCGTCCAAACACAGGTTGCCTGGCTTCCTGTCCAAGCCGGGCTGCGGCGGTGAGTTTGTCAATTAATGTGCTTGTTTTACAGCTCACTGACTTGTTTATTAAATACGACCCTTTCTCCTTGAATTGCATTTATGATTGTGCGCATCCACATCGTAAAAACGTAAGCTAGCCAAGGTGACATTACTCACAGACATGCAGAGTTGTGGTCTGTAGGTGAGACACGCCCATACGCATGTTTCTTCGGGCACAGGCATGTTTTATTAGAAGTTTCAGGGTGCAGGCTGCAGTGGCCATGCTAAAGGTGTACAAGCGGGGAGCACGGCGTCAGTGGCCGTGCAGGGCCTCATGGCTGTAACCACATGCACGCCGGGCATAGGGGCCTACGTGTACAATCCCGAAAGCAAGGTCTTATGGGCGCCATACCATGTACCCGCCGGGAGCAGGGGCACCATGGTCGTGCCTCACTGTCTACAGGCTTGGAAGAGGCCTCAGTAGCCGGCTTCAGGTACATGCCAGGAGGAGGGAGCATAGCGGCCGCGTCTCTGTTGCTCCAGGCTGAGGAACGGAGGCCTCAGTGGAACGCCCCATGGTAACACCCCAGAAGAAGTGCCTTGACTCCAAGTTTTCCAGGGCGAGCACATCCCGGCGAATTTAACGGGACCCTTTTGATGTGAAGATGAATAAACCTATGTCTCGGCGTAGTTTTATAACTCCGGACTCCACCCACAAACACCGTCTTATATCTGTGCTTCCAAGGGGCGTTTGTATCCACGAGCAGTTTGAACCCCAACACCCTCTGTCCTGCCTGTTGCTTGTGGCGGCATAGGGGTCTTCAGCCCCACAAACTCAGCCGACATCACCGAATAAAGGAGATTCTATAGTGAAGAAATAAAACTTCTTCATTCTCAGGGGTACTTCATAATAAAGAACTTGGCACAGAAGCTGAAATATGAAAAGACATCTTTATTAAACTTAATTAAGTGAGGCTACGTCACACAGAAGCCGTACCAACTGAATGAGGCAGTCTCAAGAGTACAGAACACAGAGGCCTTTTATATGCTTAGGTTTACAAACTCAGCACAAAAGAAAGGGGCAGTCCTAGCTTTTGCAAGCATGCAAAATACCTAATATGGTCATGCAAGATCTGCCAAATATTAGCGAATCGGCAAACGTTAAAAACAAGGCATCATGTAACCAGAACATCCCCCTTGAGTCGTGCTCTTGCCCAACCCGATAAGTCAATCTATGACAGCACCTATAGGTCAATCAGTAATGGCAGAACATGTTTGCGTGCTTCAAAGGAAAAGGTTGTGGAATAGGAAAACACAGGGAGAGAATAGCGAAGGCCAAAAGATAGGATACAGCACGAGAAAGATGCTAAAGGCTAACAGATAGTTGATACAGGGATTAGGTGGTCCAGACAAGAATTAGTTAGGCCAGCAGGTGTCTGAGATGAGTTTCAAAACAAGGACAGAGGGGGTTTTCCACACGTTGCAGTCCAAAGGGCAAAAACACCTCGTGAATCATGCAGCCTGTGTAAAGGCAACATAAAATGATGACAAATGTAAAATGGAGTCAAAATGAAGGAACCTCAATAGCTCCTCAGTGATGGGTAGAGGGGGTGTGTGAAATGGGGTGCAGGACGACCCCCGCCCTTATGAAGAAGAGGGGTTCGAACAGTTCAGTTTCAAACAGGGATCGTTTTATAAGTGAGCACAATCACATCGGGGAAACATTATCCCCTCAGAGGGACTATATTTTCGATTAAAGGGTATCACAGCGCTTGTCTAGATACGCCCTGCTCACACACACAGATGCGCGCACACTGTGCCGGGGCAGCGTTCTTGTCTGGCTGGACCGTTTTGACGATAAAAGACACTTCCATCCTCCACCTGTCCGTCCGTCGCAGCCCTGCGTGTGCCCGAGTGTGAGGTGTGGGGGCCTCAGCAGCCGGTCCGCGGCCGGCGTTGTGTGGATCGTGTGCGGCAGAGGGCTGTAAACGCATTTACCTCCCGCAGGGCCTGTTTATCCAAGGCCCCCATAAAGCACTTAACGCCCAAGAGCTCCTGACACCTTTTATTGGTACGGTGTACAGTAGCTCTGCCTCGAGCGTGCTTTTCTGCACGGCAATCTGCAGTGTTAGCACCGTGACCACCATTCGAGGCGCATGTGTGTGCCTGACCTAACCACCCTACCAGAGAAGTGTGTGCAAGATGGTCTATGGCCCTTCTGTGCGTGAAAGCGGGGTACGGAGGCCACCCTATGGTGAGCGCGAGAGTCTTGTGCAGTGGACATGTAGAAGTGCAGATATTCAATGTTTAGAGACCTGTTTGCTACTCCCCCATTAAATGTATGGCAGCGGTGCTGAGAAGTGCCAGCACTCCTCCATTACATGTATGGCGGCGGTGCTGAGAAGTGCCAGTACTTCTCCATTAGATGTATGGCAGCAGTGCTGAGAAGTGCAGGTACTCTGTGTCAGACAGTAATTCCTGCCCATTTGAAGCACTGGTCGTGTGTGATCGTCCTAACAAGTATATGTGTGCTTTTGTGTGGGAGAGAGAAGAAAGGGAGAACATTAGTTTCCTGGGATATGGGTGGTGTGTGCGTGTGCACGCCCACCCCCGCCCTATTAGCAGATTGTGTGTTTTGTGTAACCAGTCTATGTGTGTGTTTGTGCTGACGAGAGAGTTTCTTGTGTGAACAGTGAAAAGGAAGGAGGCCATTTTAAATGCTAGAATAAACGAAACCGTGTCGGGCAGGCATGTTATGTTTTGCTGAATATTTAGGAGTAGCTATTAATGGTGCTGGACAGGGAGCTGCTAGGTGCGTGCTGCTCTCTGGACACACATATCGGCCTTGTCTCTGTGGAGTGGCTGCCTGTGTCCACCTCCTGCCGGAGCTGCACTGACAGGACCAGGCTGCAGCAGCACTGACAGGTTCAGGCTGGAGAAGCCATCACCGGACCTGGTAAGGGCTGCACCCACTAGACCAGGTGCGTGCTGCCCTCGCAGGACCAGGCAGGGGCTGCACTCACCAGACCTTGCAGGGGCTGCACTCGCAGGACCAGGCTAGAGCAGTACTCACCGGACCTGGCTCTAGCTGCACTCAATGACCTGGCACTAGCTGCACTCACCGGACCAGGTGGATGCGGCACTCGCAGAACAAGAAGGATTTGCACTCACAGGACCAGGGTGCAGCGGCACTCACAAGCCCTGGATGAAGCAGCACTCCCAGGACAAGGCTGGATGCGCACTCACTGAACCTTGCAGGAGCTGCACTCGCATGTAAAAAGAAAAGGAGGTCCCCTTACTATCCAATTCGGGACAGGGGAAAATTCAAGAAAGTAAAATTGTCCCTAGCTTAGAGTTTATACAAGGAAAAAGGAGGGGATTCAGTGGTTGTCAAGAGCTCATAGCACACCATCCATTAAATGCCAACAATGTTAAGGAACAAATTACACAAAAACAATATTAAATGCACAACGTAAAAACACAATAAGCATAAAAATTATTATTTTTTTAAATCTATATCATTTATTCCAAATATAACACTTCCATCTTTTATATCTTCAAAAACACAACCTTAAATAAAATCATTGGAATCACAAAATATTATCATAAAATCATTGGAATCACAGAGAGAAAAGTTGTAGACGCAGCGTTTCGGTTTATGCTTTAAAACACCTTCATCAGGACCAAAGTTCTCAATATCATATGCAAGATGGACAAACAGGGATGTCCTATATTTCTCTAGGCACATCTACTATGCATGAGGATAAGAGGGAAAGAATCTTCTTATCTGGATGACTCCCTTTGTTAATTAGGGAACCTGCGTGGGTTGCACTGTATTGGGGCCGGAGTCCTTATTTAAAATAAAAACAGGTTTCAGTTTGAAGGAACTCAGACACGTTCACTGTTGCAATTTGATAAATTTAATCTTGTCAACATGAGTGAAAGATCAGGGGGTGACCTCCTGAAAGCAGTCTGACAATGCACGCCGATTTGATTGGTAAATCGCATGACCTGACTGGGACTACACTCACCGGACCTGGCGCGTGCTGCACTCAAAAGACCAGGGTGATGCTGCGCTTGCAGGATCAGAGAGGATTTGCACTCACAGGACCAGGCTGGAAGTGCACTCACAGTGCCATTGTAGAGCTGCACTCACAGTACAAAGGTGCAACTGCACTCACATGACCAGGCTGGAAGTGCAATCACAGTGCCAAGGTGCAAGTACATTCACAAGACCAGGTGGGGCAACGCTCACAGGACCAGGCTGGATGCGCACTCACAGGACAAACGTGGAGCTGCACTCACAGGACTAGACTGGAGTTGCAGTCACTGGGTCAAGCTGAAACTGCCCTCCCAATAGCAGCTGCATCCTCGGGACCAAGCACGAGCTGCACTCACGTGGCCAGTTTGGGGCAGCACTCACAGGACCAGGATAAAGATGCAGTCTCAGGACCAGGTGGGTGCTGCAGGCGGAGTCCAGCTGCTGCCCTCTTCCCCGGGAACGAGTGCATCCGCCGACTTATCAAGAGCTTTTTTATCCACCCACTGACCCACGCCACTCGAATATATATTAAGACACATTTTCACTGCGAGAGCAATAGTCCATTGGTCACATAGAAGACAGGAAGCAGCTCCCTCTAACGCCGTGGTGTCCAGGGCATGGGGCTCCCCGGCAGGTTCTGCTTGTGCAGCCGGAAGAAACCACTCTTGCAGAAGCCGAGTACCAAGAACCAGACGTGCTTCGGTGCCCAACACCAGGCCTGCCGAAAGACAGCACCGTGTGCCAGTGGTTGGAATCTGAGGCAGGTATGGGTGAGAGAACTGTGAGCTGGCACCACTGCAATAATGTACACTAAGTTTGGAAAATATGTACAAAGCGGAGAAAGCTGCTGACTGAAGCCGTGATACCCGCAATGAAGCCTTGAGCGACCTCTGACCTCCCACGAGCCACGGCCACTCGGCCATTCTACACACAAAATAATAATGCTAGAGAGGAAGTGGACTTCTGTTCCCAAGCCCAGAATCCCAGAAATCTAGATGAAAACCATTGCGAAATAACGTGGCTTTGTCGCACTCCGAGGCTTGCCTGTCACTGCAGCGCCTGGAGGCTGCGCAGTAACATCAGACGCTACAAGATCCGCGCCCTTTAACCAGTGCAACTTAATGCCACTGAAACTTACCATTTACTAGTAACGGTTTGAAGTGCGCTTGATAAATAACAACTGACACTCAGTGCCACATAATTATTTGCTACATATTTACACTGCGCTCAACGCAACATACACTCCAAATACCACTCAGTGCCACATAATTACACTGCACTCAATGCAACATACACATCAAATACCACTCAGTGCCACATAATTACAAGTCACATAATTACAATGCACTCCATGCAACATACACTCCAAATACCACTCAGTACCACATAGTTACACGCCACATAATTACACTGCACTCAATGCAACATACACTCCAAATACTACTCAGTGCTACATAATTACATGCCACATAATTACACTATCTATCTATCTATCGCCCTCAATCAATCTATCAATCTATCAATCTATCAATCTATCTATCTATCTATCTATCTATCTATCTATCTATCTATCTATCTATCTATCTATCTATCTATCTATATATCTATCTATATATCTATCTATCTGTCTATCTTTCTATAGCCCTCAATCTATCGACCTTTATCTATCTATCGCCCTCACTCTATCTGTCTATCTATCTATCTATCTCTCACTCTATCTATCTATCTATCTATCTATCTATCTATCTATCTATCTATCTATCTATCTATCTATCTATCTATCGGCCTCACTCTGTCTATCTATCGCACTCACTCTATCTATCGCCATCAATCTATCTATCGATCGCCCTCACTCTATCTGTCTATCTATCACCATCACTCAATCCATCTATCTATCTATCACCCTCACTCTATCTATCGCCCTCACTCTATCTATCTATCGCCCTCCTTCTATCTATCACTCTCCCTCTATCTATCACCCTCCCTCTATCTATCTATCGCGCTCACTCTATCTATCTATCGCACTCACTCTATCTATCGCATCACAACAGCATCACTCAGCACCACCACAGCATCACTCAGGGGCACCACAACATCACTCAGGGGCACATCAACATCACTTTGCGTTACCACAGCATCACTGAATGCCACAGCATCACCCGTCGCCACCACAACATAACTCAGCGCCACCACAGCATCAATCTGTGCAACCATTCAACAACAACTGGTTCAAATATGTTCTCTCAATGTTTCAAGCTTTATTACAAATGTCACAAAAAGATGTTAATATTTCACTTCTGTTCTTGGATTTTTAGTCACAATAAAATACACTGAACATAATCTTCACAAAAGTTATTTACAAACGTTTAAGGTATTGCCATTATAAATTACAATAACTTTTATTTAAGTAGTAATTATAAAACAAAAATTAAAAGCCATTGTTATTTGTAATATCAATACATCTAAGTCACGTAAATACAACACATATTGCATTACAAATGCTATCGGTGTGACATTTGCAAAAGTTATAACTATTGGCATTGTAAATGACTAAGCTATTAATTTCGCTATTTTCAAAACCAACACATAAATTTAAAAAATTGTCATTTATAATACCAACAGCTCAAACGTTCCCAATGTGGGACCTATTGCATTGCAAATGCTTGTCTTGAGGTTGTTCCCGAAATGCCACACTTGGGAATTTGCAAGTGTGTGTGTGTGTGTGGTGGGGGGGGTGCACACTGCTGACCTATCAGTTCAAGTTCTCCTAAATGCATGCTGGTTAAAGAAGTTCACAGTATTCTCATTTATTCACAAAGAAAAAGCTTTGACCCTCAATGTTAATGCAGCCAGTGCTTGTGTCTCTGGATATATGATATTCAGGGTCAAGCCAGGTATGTAGGTAGTTTTAGCTTGACATTGTTCTGAAAGTCAGCAGTTCACTAGTTTTTGCTTGGCCCTCTTCCAGCAGTCGTTTAGGTAATTTTGACTTACCACTGTTTAAACAATAGTACAGGCTCTGTATTTAGCAGTTTTTGGTTCTCATGATGCAATGAATGCTACAGGCTTTGAACCAAGGTAATAAATATTTATAATACATGAGATTCTGTAATCCCTGTATACATGGCAGTCTTTGATTTTTTTTATAATCGACAACTTGTAACTCACACGGTCACTGTCAGAACTCGACTATTATAAGCTATTACAGTTGAGTTCTGATGTCATAATATCTGAGAATATTTGTATTTTTTGCACTTCTTAGATAGAGACAAGCTAGAATCTTTCTGTGTGTTTCTACACATTCCAAGCTGCAGCAGTTCTTTTTTAAAGTGACTTGCATTGTACTGTTATTAATTACTGTTTGAGACAAAAAACGAACAGGTTTTTGACGTATTTCTTTTTGCACTTAAGGTTATATATTTATTCTTTATGTTTGCAAACATGCTCCCTCTTTCACATGAAAGAGCTATGCATCAAGGTTTTAAGTGGTTTGTGGGAAAGGTGATTGTGTGACCATGTATTATATAGGATAAAATACCCCCTGGTGTAAATGATAAGGATATTGCAAGACCACCTCAGAGTTCCATAACATTTTAAAGAAACTCGGCGTTCGAGCTTGTTCATCTATATGGGTATGGAATTCCTTGATGAATTGCAATATCCTTATAATGTACAGCAGCAGGAATTCATCCCTTATACCATTGTTTAACCTTTGACACATGTTCTGCTTATATGTAGTTACTGCTTTGTATAGTTGAACAAGTGCTAGAAGTGCATAATTTATGTGGTTTTATCCTATCATGGTTCAATTTGTATTTGTATTAGGTCGATTTTGCTTATCATGGTTTAATTAGTGCTACAAGCTTTGTATTTAAATAGTTTTGCCTAATATTGGCCAAACAGAAAACCAAGGAGACCACTACGCTCTGGTAGTCAAAAACTACTGCTGGTTCCCAGGATAAAGAGTGCAAGGAGCGGAGGGCGCTCCTTTGCCTATTTGGCTCCTAAACACTGGAACACCCTTCCAGCAGATCTCAGAATGAACCAATCAGAACTTAGCTTCAGAAAGCATTTGAAGACTTTCCTATTCTAGTCTCTTTTGAGGCTGTGCAAGCAAGTTATGTGGCTAATGTTTGTAACCAGAGCTGAGAGGCCCATTGGGGAGCCATGAGCTCTACAAATACCACAGACTAGAATAGTAACTGTGCAAAAAGTACTGCATGTAAATGATTACAGTTCATAAGACATACTGTGCATTTAGGTAGATTTTGGGTGACATTGTTCAAGTTGTTATAGGCACTTCACATTTAGTTTGTTTTTGCTTATATTAGTTTAATCATTGGTACATGTTTTGCATCTAAGTAGTTTTTGTTATCAAAAAGTTGTTCGCAGTATCAGAAGGTACCATTCCACTTCGATTTTGCTATAGAACTGGTACCACCTCAATTTATATGACTGCATCAAATTGTCTTTGGACTGAATGGATTATGATCTGAGGCCATAAATGTGGGTAGGGGTGGGCTCTTAACATTACTTCTTGCTATTTTGCCCAGAGCAAAAACCATGGCCGTATTATCCCTCCCATGTCTTCCCTTGTTTCACCTTGTACTAAAGCACTCGCACTTTGCGTCTGACTGGATAATTAAGCGATGATACAATTTGTGTAATCATCTCAAGCCAGGACGGGATGTGCGGCATTTCTTGGAAAGATTAACATAGAGAGTTCCTGAGAAGGTCAGTCTGAGTTTACAATTTGTTTACAGTAGTACAACTGCTGTAACAGATGCTTTGCTCAGACTTTTAGAGTACTGTGTCCATAAGAAAATGCTATGCTACAATGAGGAAATTGAGTTCCTGTGCCATATATACTCCTCCTTTTCCCTCTCATCACTCTTTTCATGTAATCGACTTTCAACGTTTTTCTTTGTGTAATTTCACTCTTGATTTGTTATGGCACATTTTGAAAACATTAAAGATGACGTTGACAGTAGTCAACTAATGTTGTCATAGTCAATCACTGATGCATGCTTTGTATATAAATGATTTTTGCTTATCATTATTCAGTCACTGCGGCACGCAGGTTTTGAATCTAGGTAGCTTTTGCTTGTCATATATGAAGAAGTGCTACAAATAGTGATGGATGGTAGGGAATGGGTGGCGGGGCTGGGGGATTGAAAAATATTCTGCAGTCTCTCCTTGTCATCTCTCTGCTTCTCTTCCAGACTCCGAGTCCGGAAGAAGCAGGAAGCAAACAGGCTCCCCTAAGCCAATCATAAACTGCAATGCAATGTTGTGATTGGTCTGAGAGCCATGGTTCGACGCTCAGATGGGGACAGGGACCCTGTTCATGTTCTCCACCCAGGCTGTCTATTACAGCCCAGTGGCGTACATGCAAAGTGCGCATGACTGTTTGACTGGCCCAAGACAGCCGGCCAAACCATCATGTACACTTAAGTGCATAAACCACTCCTCCTCCCTGTGCCAACAGCCCCACCCCACCCTAACCCTGCCCCACAGCCATGAAAAATAAAATGAAAATAACATTGTTATTATCATTTTATTTTTCCCTTTTCATCTGCTCTGAGAGCAGTGGTGCGACACTCCTCCGCCTTGGCGGAGTAGACACCCCAGCTTCAAATCTACATGTAACTGTTTTTGACTTGCCATTCTTTAGAAAGTAGAATATATTGTGCATTTAGACACATCTTGATAGGCATTTTTTAAGATGTGCCCTTCTAAAATCCAAGTGACTGTAGGAGGTGTATGTAGACCAGAATAGCTAACACTTTCCACTTGGTTTGTGTCACTTTTGTGATGCAAATCTGGCCAAAGTGTTATGGTGGGGTTGACTATTAAATGCAAATCAGAATTTGCGTGGGATGGTATCCCAAAGAAAAGTACAGCTATGCAATGCGCTGCTTTGAGTTACTTTGCATCATAAGACATTCTATTGGTGGTGGATGGGCATTCCAATGCAACCATGGGGAGAGGAAGTGGCCTAATGGCTAGAGCGGTCAACCTCAAATATGGGGAACCGGGTGCGAGTCTCAGCAGCGACGCTCATCATCCTGTTATTCTGGGCAAATCACTTAATCTCCCAGTGCCTAAAAAAAGAAAAATGAATATGTCCTTGTGTAACTCAACTAGTGCTCATGTAAAGCGTTCTGATACCTTTGGTTCAAGTTCTCACTATATAAAACTCCAGAAAAAAACAAAAAAACTACCAATGGGTTTTGAGGCAAATCCCTATTTACAAACATTTGCAGCAAGGCATTCGTGCCAAAGTCTTACTCCTCCTTGAGGCAAATGTTACGAGGAGAAATTGTGCATGCCTGCTGCATTGTACAGCTCTCATACTAAAAGGAAAACAATATAAAGCATTGTTTTTGTATTGTAAGGGACACTTTCCACTATAAAACCTATGTTACAGAGAATGCACGCACCCTAAGACTATGGCGCAAGGCAGTTTGCTCTGGTGCATTCCTGCCAAAAATGTGCTAGGCCTACAAACAAACAGTAGATAGGGCACATTTTTCCTCTCTCTGCCTTTGGCGCAAAGCAGTGCCTTGCATCAAAGAATAAGAATTTTGATGTGAATGTGATATAACTCCAAACACTCCTTTTTATGGGACCAGGAAAAAGTGAGGGAAAATATGCATATACCTTTTATCAACAATCGGAACAGAGAAAATGAATGAACTGCCTGCATGCCGTTGCTCTTTTTCTTTTAGCTTTGTTGGAAAACACACACTCCGTCCTTTTGCTGGGAGCATGTAGTGCGTCTGATTTCGGACCTCAAAATACAGGTATCTCAGCCCCAGTGCATACTTTTCAAAATCCTCAACCTTTTACGGCTGCTTGTTGGGATTTCAGGGTTTGCTGCCATCCCCATCGTATCCCTTATCGATATGCTCCGAATATGATGTATTTATATTGGTTACTATAGTTTGCTGCTTGCTCAGCGATTCTTTTAATGCGCAACAATGCAGCAGCTAAACGCTGATGCCATTCGCGCCCACAAAGAGCCCTTTTAAGCTGACTGTGTTTCTCTTTTGTGGGGAAGTGTGTTCATTGTCGAATCATCACATTGCTTTGTCTGCTGGATCAGGGATAATCTCGTGACATCATCCACATTATGCTGTAATGTATAAAACGAAAGTTGTACAGACAACATTGAGGTTTACAGGGCTGGATGTCAGAGATTTGAGTCCTACATGGTGTACTCTCCCTCCTAGTGTGACACAAGACAGCAGCTCTTTAGACAGGTGCTTCAGCTGTATGGACACTGCGATATTACACGTAAGAGGCTATTCCACACATTTTGCTTTGGCACAAACACATAAAAAAGAGGGGAATCGATTTGCACCACACTATCAACTTCTCTAACAAGGAATAGAGCAAACCGTTTTTGCAACATGATAATGCCTGGAACATACGAATTTTGCACAAAATGTGCTTTGTGTATAAGGTTTACTGTTTTACCTAATTGGGAAATAATGGGGTTAAGCTTGAGGCAAACCAATTAATTTAATTTTCATTATATAAGTGGCGAAAACAAAATTAAATCAGATTGATGTTTTGGGAGGTTATTCTTATATTATGATTTATTTGCAATAATCCCCGTTGTACATGTATAACGATTCGGACCTAACACAAGAAAGTGGTAATTGTTCAGTGTTGCCTTGGCGCAGAAACCATTCTGCAACATGGACAGACACCGCCCGCATGCCTGCGTATCAAAATAGTGTAAAAATAGATTGACCATTTTTTATGCGTCAATGCAACCTTATTGTTTTCCTGTCTCTGGGGAAATTTGCAGCTTATTGATAACACCGATTTTCCCATGGTCAAAACTAAATGTTATATGTGCATTAGTTGTTCCCAAATTAAAGTTTGGAGAGATGCTAGCTTTAAACTTTTATAAAGCTGAAGAAACATTATTATTTTAATAACCATGTTTAGCATTTTTTTGTTGCCAGTGTCTCTAGAAAGCATGAAATATTGGCAGGTTTTGGTAACTTAAAATCTACCAGACAAATAAGAAAGATTCAACAGATGTATTGTAGGGCAGTTGGCAATGTAAGTATGGTTTAAGTTCAGATCACAGTAATGAAATTCACCATGTTGAAGATTTCTCCTGCATATTACCTGCCAATTTGTACAGCGATAATGTATCCATAAATGAATACAAAAACTGTATGGATTATAACATAAAATCTTATTTTATCAAAGCAAGAAGTCTTCACAAAGCTCTGAACACATTACTACTCCAGGGAGCTATGGGAGCACAATCAGCTGTTACAGCCTTTTCATACTTTTGGGACTGATTCCGATGCGGTCGGGAACGGCTCTGACCATTAGTCGGAGCCGTTCCAACTGCATCAGAATCGGCTGATCGGATTCGTTTCTGACCGACACATTTTGATGGGGTATGTCGGAAAGGAATCCAAACCAGATTTCCGAATGGCCTCCGACAGGCTCTGAGAGCCCGGCTGCTATTTGGGGATCCTCTATCAATCCCTCGAGCATCTCTTTCTGGCCAAGGAATTATGATGGAAGATTCCCACAGCCTTTCTGTGCCAGCCTTTCCGACACAGAAAGGCTGTGGGAATCTGACTTTGGAGCCACTGGCCTGGGCACCCATGGGTGCAAGGACTCCAGAAGAAGGCCTAGGGGGCACCATGTGCCCCCCTGTCGATCCCTGCACCCAGTGGCAGGCACCTCTTCACTTTACACTGAGGGCAAGCATTCTGGTCGGAATTCATGCTCACAGTGTAAGGAATAGGAATGCAACCAAACAGTGGGGCCGATTAGGATGGCGGACGGACTTGCGTCCGTCCGCCATCCCAGAGGTGGAGGGACCGTCCGCATGGGCTGCGCAGTCCCTCCGTGCAAATTAGGATGTGACCGCCACCCTGGCGGTCACATCCTGGATATTTAACATTGCGGCGGGTGCTGCTTCAAGCAGCACCCGCCGCAATGTTAAAAGTGCATGTGTAACATTTACATGCACAAAGCGGCAGGCACCGCGCGGTGCCTGCCGCTTTGTGCATGTAAATACTGGGGGGTACCATAGGTACCCCCCATGTGCAACCCCCACCCGCCTACACCCTGGGGGCCCGCAACGGGCCCCCAAAATCAAAAGTACACATGCTTTTCCACGGCGGAAAAACCGCCGCGGAAAAGCATGTTTACTAATGCTTCCTAATTTGGCTGGCGGTGTCTGATAGACACTGCCAGCCAAATGAGAGCTTTTCCGCCGCGGTTGTTATCCGACCGCGGCGGAAAAGCAGCGGACAGAAACCAAGACCCACCAGCCATCGTAATGCGGCGGTGGGTCTTTGGTGACTCCGCAGAGGATTTTCCGCCTCCTCCGGGCCGGAGGTGGCTTCCGCCGGCCCGGAGGAGGCGGAAAATCCTCCATCCTAATCGGCCCCAGTGTTTGGTTGCATCCTAATTCCTGGGCTGGAACCGACAACAGAAGGTCGTTCGGTTCCAGTTCCAAAACGATGTCAGAAGGACTCCAGTCTGTCCATCCAACATCGTAATCAGCCCCTCATCAGTGTACTTTAGGGCTCTTGTGTAAATTAGTAAGGAAGTACGACACTGTATAGTGCTTTCCTACATAAGCATATCTAGTGCTAGACACATTTTTGCCTGCAATGTCTACAATGGGGAAACTAAAAGATAAAGACAAGAACATTTGTAAGCAAAAATAGTTTTTTACAAGAATCTTTAGGAAGAAGAAATTCTCTGAACACATTCCATAACTTGATAGAAGGAACCAAAATATGCCCAGTGTGCTAGACTACAAAATTGTTAGGAGTCAAGATGACCCATACCTAAGGATCTGTGAGTCTTTGCCATTTGAGGGCCGATGAGGTTGTCTGGAACATAACTAGAAGAAGACAATAGGAATGTCTGTCGATCCTCTTTTCCACTTAGGCCAGGTTATATCTTTAAAATTAAAGTGACAGTGCATGTGACAACGTTCATGATTTGAGAAAATTGAAAGATTTGTCAACATATTCATGTATGAAAACATAAACATCTCTGGACTGACTGGCAAAGCTAGGTGTCCGAAGACCATTGCCTCAGACAGTAACTCAGAACAGCAGTTTGCAGGGGCTTTGCCCCATCAAACATACAGAACATATCGGGTAAACAAGAAAGAGACACCGACAAAGTTTATAATTTCTACATGTTTTTCAAAGCTGCAACTTGTATACTGTTCTTTTGCTGAAAGTATCCTTGGATAGATTTTTAACAATATTGAAATGTGAAATAAATGAATGTATTGCTTTTCTTATCAGATTATCCTTGTACTGTATTTTCATTTATCAGACCACACACATGAAATATTACTAAGTTCTGTCACATCACAATACCTCAGTTATTGAAGGTGTGCTCCATTAGTTCCATTATGCCTTATGGTCCAACCTCACTAATGCTGATCCAAAGAACAAACTCTTTGGCAATATAGATGTGCAAAGAATATTAATCCCCTATACTTAGAGCCAACAGGGATGGTTCTTTTCCAAATTCCCTGGTGTGTCATTACTAAGCAGCACCACTTAGGGTCAATATCTTTGTTATTTTGTATCATCTATCAGGTTTGGGAAAGGAACCCACAAATGCCATAACTGAGCTCTGTCGACAAGCCATTTTGCTGTTTAGCGAATTGTAGTGTTGGGCGATTTCAAGATGCATTTTGATGACTTCTTTGGTAATGGGCATGGGGAACTTTTAAAGTCTCTAAAGTCTCACAGCCAGGCACAAAAAGTGACCTGGTCTCAATTGGTAGCAACCTTTCTCTGTGCTCGACTGACCACCACTTATTCAAGATCATAGTGAATATCCCTCTGGAGAAACCTGGTGGGTGCAAAATTCTTACTCTGAGTATATGTTTAAGCGAGGAAATGAATTTCATTGCTCAGTGTGACTAAATGTCCAGCACAGCCTTGTTTATCATGATAATATGGAGAATAATGTAATGTTAATCTTATGCAATGTCTTAAATTAATTGGTGCCTGGATAAAACTCCATGAGGTCACCCAGAGATTGCCTAGTAATTCAGAT
Organism: Lissotriton helveticus; assembly: GCF_964261635.1. Lineage (NCBI taxonomy): Eukaryota > Metazoa > Chordata > Amphibia > Caudata > Salamandridae > Lissotriton > Lissotriton helveticus. Next base: position 1,192,510,749 of record NC_136057.1, on the reverse strand, counting down.
TTTCTAATATGTAAAATTCCATAAACCACAGACCAGGCGGGAAGAATTAACCCGGAGAAACTCTTACTCTGAGCCAGGTTAAAGCTCACATATAAAAACCATCTTAAACTCTATAAAACAGTTGTTCAATGGGCCAAAACTAGTTTTCATGTGCTAAAAATCCCTGAAGCTCTGAACTTTCTACCGCAATTCCAGTCTTCAGTCTAAAGTTATTTATCAACCCTAAGTGTCTTCTAGCATTTTGTCACTATTCCAAGCCTTTGATGATGAACTTGGCAACGATTTTATTTGAAAGTGGGTGGGCTTTATGAGGATATTAATGGCAACTGGTCAAATGATGAGCTACCTCATTATTATTATTATGCCCAGGCCCTTTCTGGTAATTTTGGTGGATTTTCAGTCATTCCAAGGAGGTAGTCAAAGCATCCACCATGAGTTCCCACAAAGACACCTTCCCACTGGGAGCATTTGGATGCTGGCTTTTTGCATTCCTACCATGATGGCATTAGTGATCAATTCTAGCCTGATATCGGGGTGATACCTGAGTCCTGAACTATGGCAGTTGTGGTTCCTATATTAAAAAAAGACAATTTTGCACCACCAACAGCTACTTGCCTAACGCACTTCTGCATGCTGTGGGTACGCTGCAGAAGAAGTTAGTTGCCAGTTAGTTAACAAACTAGCTTGTGGAGTTCAACAACATCGACCCAGGGTGACCTGACAAAGTAAACACTTGTTGTTGCCTTAGATAAGATAATGTGATTACACAGATGTGGTAAGAGTAATCCTGCTAGGTCTCTTTGCGACATTCTGTACTGGCCTTTTCTCTATCAACTGTACAGTTTAATCTGTTCTGGTTAGCTTCCTTGATTACTGACTCGCTCTCACATTTATTTTGTTGAGCTCATCAATTGGTTGGAAAAGCAGACTCTTAAGGCCACATGTATGTAGCTATTTTGCCGGGTCTGGTGGCTCAGTGGACTAATATGTCTTCTGCAGGGGCCTGTGTTCGACCTCACGGTCACAGGTTCAAATCCCGGCAGGTCCACTCAGCCTTTCATCCATTTGAGGTCGATAAAATGAGTACCATTGAGTTGGGTAACAACAAACATCTGTTATTCAGTGCCAAGATACCAGTAGTGGTGAACGTGTGCTTTACAAATACTTATGTTATGTTATTCACAAACAGGTCGATTAACAGAATCAGCGCATTTGCGAACGCACATTTTTTTTTCTCCCAGGTATCAAACCCTAATTTGAAATTCCATAAGTGGAAGGGGCTTGTTCTGGGCGTGCCTTCTGAATCACAGCAGTATGTATGAATGTTTTGTGACTGTGAATGCAGGTGCAAAACATTTGCATTTTACAGTGGTAACTCATTCGCAAATGGGAAGTAAAATCTTGAATTAATTACTCCCTTTCATCCCACTCGAGCTCAAGAAAACAGTGGTCATAGCCTTGATTAGTTCAAGACTAGACTACTGCAATGCCCTTCTGACTAGCGCAAGCAAATGCAGTCTACAAAAATTGCAGACTACCCAAAACGTCGCTGCCAAAGTTCTGCACTGGCTCTCTCGATTCGACTCAGCCTCCAAGGCCCTCGCAGATCGGCAAGCGCATCCAATTTAAAGCCCTGTGTATTGCGTTCAAGGCCATACATGGTGAGGGCCCTTGAAAACTATCACAACTCCTTAGACCCTACATTCCAGGCAGGTCACTTAGATCGTCCAACAGTGGCAACCTCGCCATCCCCAAGATTTCAAAATCAAAAATGGGAGGCAAAGGTTTCTCCTACACCACTACCAAACTGTGGAACTCCCTCCCCACTAGCCTGAAAAATGAACATAACTTACTCATATTTAGGAAGGGCTTAAAGACCTACATAATTTAGGAAACAACTGTCTCCTGGCGTCTACAGCGCCTAGATACCTCCGGGTCATGTCGCACTCTATAAACTCTTCATTTCATTTCATTTCATTTCAAGGTACTCCTTCCTTTTGGGAATGGTAGCAAAAACTTTTTTTAACAGCAGGCAGAGGTCCCACGGACAACTGCATCTATTTTTAATTTTTTTCTTTTAAACGCAACCCATTTTCCTTTAAAGAAAACAGGATGCTTTAAAAAACGTTTTTGTTTTATAGAAAAGGAACCACAGACTTGATGTCTGCTGACCCTAGCGGGCCACCAGCCCGGTTATTTTAGCAATTTCTAGAGGGTCGCACATTGCGATTTACCTCATTAATATTAATGAGGTAGGTCGATTTGTGACCCCCTAGGAAATGCTAAATTAAACTCTATGAGTTTCATACATTTGTAATAGCGATTACCTAATTGTGATTCCCAGAAAATCACAATTAGGTCATCTTTATTACAATTGTTGATATATGTGGCCCTTAGTAACACACTGTGGCTGAGGGATTGTCTGAAAGGACATCTGAGGCTCACCCGCAAGTAGATGGGCTTCGATTTCCTGAATATCAAGGCAAGCAAATATGAGCTGCTTGTCCCTTTGCTGTGCTCAGTGGAGGGCTCAAAATTCCAATGTTGTAATTAGCAATACACAAAATGTCAAACAAAAGTATTTGCTTCTCCGCTATTAACATTGTTGAGAATTAAACTGAAATGAGCATATCTTTGTTAACCGTTTTTAACATCCTGCTATTTTAAAACACAAACATTATCTTGCAGTGTTTCCCAGGAGTCTCAATATTTAAGACTTTTCCAAAACAAACAGGGGCATATTAATAAGGAGATGCGATAATGATTGCAAATCGCGCTTAGCACGATTTACTCTACCGCTGGATTACATCGCTGTGTTAGCGACGTATTAACAATGTTTTGCCAACAGGCGATGTAATTCCAGCGATAGAGGGCGATGCACAGGAATAGCGCGTGAAATCCAGCAATGATTTCACAACAGTAATGTACAGCTTGCTAACAGGCAGGTGTAGACTCAGCCTGACATTCCACCGCCCATTGTCAAGATGGCTAAATCAGGTTTTAATCAGGCGTTAAATACAAGCAATAATCGCGGTTAGCGCAACTTTTATTATTGCTTTGCTGGTCTGCTGCATGGCTTGCTAATATCGCGAAATCGTGTTAGCGAGCATTCTCATGTTGTTTAGCTCAGGAACACCTACTTTGCATGTCATTAGCGATATTGATCGCTGATACGCAAAGTCGCAAGGAAACACGCACTAACGCTTGTTAGCGTGTCCTTGATGATATTGAGATTAAAAAACGCAGCTTTTTCAGGGCTATGTGCCGAAAAAGCGGCGATATATATGTCTTGATAATATGCCCAACTGTTTTTTACTTAAACAATGTTGGCACTTTATCCATGTTAATTATTTTATGGACAAATTGGTATTTTGTGCACAGTTTTAGTTCCACTTTTTGAATTTTGAAAACTCTTGTACTTGTTGTTCATTTTACACCACTGGACAACATATTCCATCAAAAATATTTGTTCTGTATTGTTCTTCTTGTAGAATAGACCACATGTTTTACATATTTTACATGAAAACTATCTGAGCATATTTGCTTATTTTGTGGAAAAATAATTCGATTTTATGTTTTTCCACAAACTGCAATTTTTCAGATTCTATCTTCAGCATTTAAAAAAACTCAAGTGAAGTTTAACAAAGTTGTGACATTTCCCACACAATGTGGTGAGAGGTTTTTCAGTCAGTTGCATGAGTTTACCGTTACAGTGTGCGCCACACTTATCTCTTGTGGGATGTCTGAGAGCACCTTTGAATTCAGGGGCCCTCATTTATAAGGCCCTACTCGGCACTTTTGCGCTTCCAAAACTTCACTTACTTGACGTTCCAGTGGCGCAATGTGCCACAGCATATTTATAAGGCCACGTAAAGCCACTTTACGTGGCTTTCCATGGCCTTATACAATTGTGCCCCTTTCATGCAGAAACTTTGTGAAAGTGGCGTTCCATGGGTATTGCTGTACGGGTTCCCATGCAACGCCCATGGAACCTGACATATTCCCAAATTTACCAGAATTTGTAAATGTGGGAATCAGCCGCGGCCGGTGGTGGGAGTACCAGCCGGGCGGTGACGTGGGGTGGGGGAGGGGCAGGGAGGGGGGTAGTAATGTATGGAATCCGGACCGTAACAGGTAAGTAAACATAAAAATGAATAAAACAAATTTTGTTGCGCGCACTGCATCGCATTTGGTGATGCAGTGCGCACAACAAAATTAGTTTTTTTTATTTTTTGGTTTACTTACCTATTAAGGTCCGGATTCCATACATTACTACCCCCCACCCTGCCCCTCCCCCTTCCCACGTCACTGCCCGGCCGGTACTCCCACCACCGGCCGTGGCTGCTGGGAATACGTCAGAACCTAACGCCACACCAGGAGTGGCATTGGGAAGGCGCAATGAGGAGAAATGTTTTTTAATTTCCTTGTCTTTTCCTATTTCTATGTGTGCTGCATAGAAATAGAATGGAACCTCGAAAAGTCAGTTTTAGATCTTGTTTTGGTATGTTATGTGCATTTGTATAGATAAGACTAACCCAGGAGGGTATTGTTGTGTGGAAGCTGGAGAAGTATGGGCCAAGCTAGGACATGGGCCAGGTGAAGTCTTAAGTTTCTTCTGGAATTCAAGACCTGAAGTAGTGTCTCTAATGAGCAGGTTGTTCCAGGCTTTAGGAGCTAAATAGGAGGAGGCTAGGCTGCTGGATCTGGTTCTGCATATGTGGTGGCTGTGTGAGTAGGAGTCTGGCTGAGCACAGATGTCTGGTAGGTTTAAGGAAGTGAATGTCAGTAGCAGTAGCAGTGATGATGGGGAAGATTGCAGAGATGATGGTCATAGTGTGATCCTTATAGTTGCGGTGATGGTGGGAGCAATAGTGGTGGTGGTATTTATGATGGCTGTCATGAAAATAGTGGGGAGAGTAGCATCAATGATTGTTGCATCACTAACAATGAGGGTAGGAGTGATGGTGGTGACAGTGATGGTGAAAGAGGTGGATATGTTGGTTTTAGTTATATTAGTGGAGATGGACATGATTGTGGTAAAGGTTATATTGACAGTGGTGGGTATGGTGATGACAATGGTAGTGGTGACAGAAGTAAGGAGGATGATGGTAATAGTGGTGATGGAGCTAGAAGGAATATGCCTCCTTGTCCCGTTTTCCCTCTCCACGCATGTTGTTACAACGGGGTCGTTACAACGACCCCTTGAAACAACGCAATACCATTACCCCGCAAGTTGTTACAACGACTTGCAGAGGGTATTGTTGGATGTTGGAAAAGTATAATTTACTATTCCAACTCCAGTCTGTGCGGACAGTAGGGAAGGTGTTGGATTTAAAATCCAAAAACTTCATCCCCCTTCCACACGTCATTGTAACGACTTGCGGGGTAAAGGTATTGCGCTGTTACAATGTGGTCGTTGTAACAACTGCATTGTAACAACATACGGGGTGATGGATGCGGGGTGACTGATGTTTATCAGTGGTGAAGGTAGAAGTAGAGGTGACAGTGAAGATGGCAACAGTGTATTAGTGACAGTGGTGATTAGTGGTAGGAGTGCTGATGTTGGTAGTATAGTTCATGGTTATGATGGCCATAATAGTGGTAATGACAGTGATGGACCTAATGCTAGTAGTAATTGTAAGTGGCGGTAATGGCAATGGTGATAATGTTCTAGCTAATGATGTTACTAATAAAGATGGTGCTGTAGTGGTTGTGGTGGTACATGTAATAGTGGTGGAATGACAATTGTAATGGTGGTAATAGGGTGGTAATGGTTGTGAGATCTGGTTTATGGCAGTTTTGGTGGTATTTAATTTGGTAATGTTGGTTGTAATGGTGTTGCTAGTGGCACTGGTGGTAATGACAGTGGTAATGGTACTAGTATTAGTGTTAATGGTGATAAAAATATTTTGTTTAGAACATGCTTCTTCCTCAGGCCTTAAGTCAGAAGGTAAAAACTTGAGCGGGCCCTTTCGCTCACTGTATCTGACCCTCCCTCCATCATGGTAGGCCTGAAAATCTGTCTTTGTCCCGGTCAAGTGCGACCAGATGTGCCAAGTTGGCGTTTTTGGCTTTTAAGCACTAGAAAGTGTTTACTCATTAAAAATTCATATCTCTGGTTCCCTACATTGGATGTTTGTCATTTTGGTGTCATTTTAATCATAAAACCATTTCCTAGTTTTATAAATTGGTGTTTTTATTGTGGGTAGAGTCTTACTTATTAAATGTATTGGTGTTCTTAAATGCTTTACACCTGTCTCCAAAGTTAAGCTTGCCTGCTCGCAGCCCAGCTACCAGGGGTCGAGCAAGGACTAATTTATCGAGAACTTGACTGAACCTTGTATGTGATTGTGGTGTTACTACTAAGGGCATCATTACGATGTCAGATGGAAAGCCTCCTGCCGACAGTCAGATTTTCCTAGACCACGTCGGAGTCCTTCCGACCGACTCGGTCGGTTACAATCCAACCGACCGATTACGGTGTTCGCGGTGGGAAAGTAAACCGTGCGGTTATTCCGAAACAGTTCCCACTGGTTTCCGGAGTATCCATGTCAGTTGGAACCGCATTGTGCATCTCTACGAACATCGTATCTGACCAACCGATTACGATGTCAATTTCCAACAGCCTTTCTGAGTCAGCATGTCTGACATGAAATGGCTGCCAGAAAGTGACTTTGAAGGCCCTTAGCAGGGCCCCTTTCATCGTTCGGCCTCCGTTTGGGGGCCAAAGTGGTACCTAAGGGACCCCTTTGTAAAACCCTGCGCTGTGTGGTAGGCACCATGGGGTGCCTGCTACAGGGTTCTTGGTTTTATATACACAACGCATTTTCCCATGACAGCATGTGTTGTCAGGCAGAACACAGGCTCTCATAGGGAATTATGGGACTCCGACTGTACAGTGTTCGTTTGCATCGTAATCAGTCAGGTGGATCCACTGACCGCGAGTTGGTTGGTTCCCGAATCTGAGAAGGTATCCACCCGACATTATAATGAGGCCCAAAGTGTACATATCTACCTGGCCTTACTAATAAATCACCTCCCAACAAGCATCAACATTTAAAGGATTCCCCAACTAATCAAACACACTCCAGACTCTGATATTTTTATTGCAAGTAAAAAATTATTTCTTGAGTGGCGAGAGAAGCACTACTGCAATTCAAGAAGAGAAGTTCTACTTTATGTTAATTTTCTCTTTCACTGTGTGAATTGCACAATGTTGTGATGGGAAAAGCCATTGTCTCTATGCTCTATTGTCCACTACTACTTGTTTTATAATTTCTCCTTGAAAGAACACTAAACACATATTCAATCGTCCCCTAAATATTGATAGTTAGACAAATGCCTGGCACAGCACTTGAAAAGAAATCACCACAAAAAACCTGTTTTATCCTTATTTCGATTTGTTTGAAAAGTAGCACCAGCTTGCTCTAAGAACACCATCTTAAAGAGGGGTATCTAAAATATTTTCGTCTGAGTCTTAACATTTTTTTAAAAAGTACTTTGATCATTTTGTGAAAGTCTAAATTAGAGTTTTAAAGCATGTTTTAATTAATATAGCTCAATCTCAACTATGAATTACATCGAAATCTCTAATAACTAATATAGGGGTCAACATTTTCATTTTTATGTATTTTTATCTCCTTATTTCCAATGCTCTTTTTTTTGTTCTTCACCTTTATTGTAAACAACAGTAATGTCTTAGTTGGAAGCATTGGGGTTAAATCCTCTCAAATGAGAGAAGCATTTGAAGAACACCCGAAGGAACATGAATGTTTTTTTCTTTTCTGCTTTCAGTTCATGAAGACTATGTACCAGCTTTACATTATTAGAGTTTCTCTGGTGTCACACTTGAAATTAGGTCAGTAACAATTGGAACTAATAGTTTGCTATTTTTGTAGAAGCTCTTTTCACACCATTGCAATAGTATTACTTGCTTATTATGAGGCTTTCTCTTTTCATGCCAGTGTTCTTTTCCAGCTCAGTTAGTAAGTTGGTGTTAGAAATGGGGGTCTCTAGCTGGCAATGGTTTGAACCTTTGTCCAAATAGAGACCCTTGCTTCTAGTCAGGGAAAGGGGGACACACTCCTAAAATAACCCCTGCTCACCCCCTTGGTAGCTTGGCATGAGTAGACAGGCTTATCTCAGAGGCAGTGTGTAAAGCATTTGTGAACACTTACAGTAATACAGTGAAAACACTACAAATGGACACCACACCAGTTTAGAAAAATATATAATCTTTACTAGACTTAACAGAAGACCAAACAACAACAATCCACAATATCAAGAATATGGTTTTAAAATGGTAGAAATAGCTTAGTTCAAAGTAAATGGTAAATGCAGCACTTTACTCTCAAAGTACCTTGGATGTGTAACGCAATAAAAACAAAAAGGTCGCAGAGAAGGTGATGTATCGGCTCCTTGCTTCAGGGAGGTGATACGTTGGTTCCTTACTGTAGCGCAGGGGAGGTGATGCGTAGGTTCCTTACTCCGTTCCGGTTACAATGCGACAAGATTGTGCCTCGATGCGATGCGACTATCCAGTGCAATGCAACAAAATGGCATCTTTGATGCAATGCGACAACTTGGATGCAATGCTTACACACCCGACGGCCGGCCATACGGCGAACTTGGTAAACTCTTGAGGCGCACAGGCCCTGCGACCCACTTCCCAGGTGATGCGACGGCAACCTCTGCAGCGGCGACACACTTCTCCGGTGACGCAACACGCTTCTTCTGTGATGCGTTGGCAAACAGCTGCAGCAGCAGCATGTTTCTTCGGCGATGCATCAGCAATAGCGGGTGCGGCGACACGCTTCTTCCTCGTTGCGTCCTGCTTCCAGCTCCCAGCTTCACGCAGTCTCTAGAGGGCCCAAAACAACAGCAGGCACCTCTCTGTAGGTAGAATTCCCAGGGAGGAAATTCAGGGGGAGCTGGTGGTGAAGTCTTTGTGTCCCTTATACTTCGGAACAGGAGGCAAGCTCAGCGTCAAGCTCTTGGAGATCTTCCTCAAGATAGTAAAAGCACACACAAAGTTCCTTTTCTCCTTTCCTTGGCAATGAGTAACCAATGCAGGCCAACCCCTAACAGCACACAGCACAGGAGCACTCTCCTCCTTCAGCTTCCTTGGTTTCTCTCCTTGGCAAAGGGTTCATAATGATTCTCAGAAGTGATCTAAAGTTCTGGGGTCTGGGCCCCAATATTTATACTACTAAATCCTTTGTTTTCTGAAGGCAGAGAGTGCCTGTACGTAGTCAAAACCAGTTCTGTCCTCCTTGGTGCAGCTTCCTGGCAGGAGATGGAGACAGCATTGTTGAAAGCAGACCTGGGCCAGGTAGCTGAAAGGAAACATTCTCCCCCTACTCTCTATCCTATGAAAGCTCAGGCAAGTGAAAGGAAATCTCCTCTCCTACTCTCTATTCAATACCGGGCCTATTCAGCCCAGCCCTGGCCCATCAGGCTGCTGGAGATAAGACCCTCTCCAGCCCCCTGTCACTCACAAACCAGACATGGAATACACAAACCTAGCAGAGGCATACAGGATGGTTAGGCAAGAAAATACCTACTTTCTAAATGTGGTATTTTCAAACACAGAATGTAAAAATCGCCCTCACTAAAAGATGTATTTTAACATTCTGAGTTCAGGCATACTAAACTCGTTTTTCTACCTTGTTCCCTGGGTCAGTTAGGATTATAAGATGTTATAATCAAACTGCCCATTCTGGCCTATTGGAACAGATAGCCTTACAATAGTGAAAAACTAAATTGGCTGTAATTCACTTTCAGAACATGCCACACACATCAGGGCATGTCCTACCTTTCATATACAATTCACCCTGCCCATAGGGGTGACTAACATGTAGGAAAGGGATGGATTAGGGACTGGCAAGTGGTTGCACTTGCCAAGTCGACATGGCAGTCCCAGACTGCACACAGGCTCTGCAATGGCTGGCCTGAGCCACATTTTACACACTGCTTCTGTGGGTGGCACAACCATTGCTGCAAGCCCACCAGCAGTATTTGATTTACAGGCCCTGGGCACACATGGTGCACTGTACTAGGGTCTGACAATTACATCAAATAATCCAATCATGGAGTCACTAATCCATAAAACAATTTACAATAGGGAGCACTTGCACTTTGGCACTGAATAGCAGTGGCAAAGTGCCCAAAGCATCTAGACCAGAAACAACATAGCAAAAACACAGTAGGCAACAATAAACATTGGAAGGGAGACCCACACCAATAGTGGCAGGTCTAACAGGTGGTATGGACAAATACTTCTGAATTGCTGCCTTAGTATACTGAGGGAGTCAGTTGGGCTGTTGCCCTAATGTGGTAGGCTTTAGGAAATGAAAATGGTTGATTGACAAAATACCTGGCACAAAGAATTGAGTTTCTTCTCCATTTTCCAATTGCTGCACCTGTCCAGACATTGATATCAAGTGTCCCCACCAAGTCAAGGACCAAACTTCAAAAAATTAAAAACTTTGTACCCCATCTCATCGTTTTCTAAAAAATAATGACCACATCTTGTTATATTACTTGTTGAAGGGTTGACTGGGCACAAGCTCAATTTTTAATCCAAAGATGTAGGTTGTCGCGTGCCTCGGAGGTATCACCTAGTCGGACTTTAGGTGTGGATTTGAACAAAAAATGAAAGCGTTCCCTCTATCTAAGGAGCGGCCCTCTGGGCACTGCTGTTGTGGATCGGCAATGCGATCTCTCAAATGTTACAGATCCGTGTTTGTCATTAACTTGTCAAGGACTTCATCAATAAAGTTCATCAATTTTGAATTTTAATGAAATCGTATTCATAAATTTCCAGTGTTGTGATTCACATCATAGAAATAATTATGTTCTTAAATCCATGAGAACACTTATGAAAGCATATTCCCAATGCTAACCCCAAGCTGAAAAGACAAAATGTCTTTTCAGCTTGGGGTTAGACAAAGACGACACACACTGAACAGCGATTCCCCATACGAAGTGCCTGTTATGGGCACGAAATGCATTGGGAATATGCTTTCATAAGTGTTCTCATGGATTTCAGAACATAATTATTTCTATGATGTGAATCACAACACTGGAAATTTATGAATACGATTTCATTAAAATTCAAAATTGATTAACTTTATTGATGAAGTCCTTCACAAGTTAATGACAAACACGGATCTGTACAAATTTGAGAGATCGCATTGCCGATCCACAACAGCAGTGCCCAAAGGGCCGCTCCTTAGATAGAGGGAACGCTTTCATTTTTTGTCCACATCTTGTTATACTCATTCTGTTCCATTGGCTTCCAGGTAAGCAATGTTTCTCTGGAAGACCCTCTGGGCTTTATGATGCAAGGGCTAGAAGTGCTAATTTAAGACATGCTTTCTGCTACTGTTTTGGACTGACTTGTGTGTTAAATAGTTGTAGAGTTGTAGAGCTGAAGCAGTGCTATGATACTGTAATGTCTTGTAAATATGAATAGCAGGATACGTCTGGTCACTGATGGACTCTGTAGGAGAATGACATAATCGGTTGGGTGTGTCTGGGTGTCGTTAATAAAGTTTATGATGCAGTGCTGGCAGTTATCGGCTGCACTCTGAAGAATAAAGACATGCACTAAAAAACTCAGGGTGTGGTACAACGCAGAATGTTGAGAACGGTGAAAAACATATGCAAAAGACAAAACCATTACTCACCACCAACAATGAAAAAAAGGCCATACAACATCAGGTCGGCTATGACAACACTGATGCAAGCACACCGCCAGTTATTACAGGAGGTGCAGTTTCAAGTGGGCAGCAGAAGTTGTAAAGCTGGCCTTGCTCTCAACGTCAGTAAGGTCCATTACTGGCTACGGTATTGCTGCCTTCCCAAAAGCATCCTTCTATTACATACCATCAAAAAGCAAAATATTGGTGCCAGGTGGACTCCATGGATTGAATCATTCACCGATTTCATAGGCGCACTAGAAAAAGCAGATGAAAAAAGTATCATCAAATACTTAAAGAACCATGAAGGTGACTGAGTGAAAGAAGTGATAAAGAAAATACCACAAACTGATGAGATGTCTTCCCATCAAAATAAGGAGGCATTTGAAACAAACTTCAGTCTAATGCCAAATGTTGATTATGAAAGGTACATTTTCACCCAGGCAAGACAGCAAGCTGGTGAAACGATGGATGAGTTTTTAGAAAGACTTTATACCCCCATCAAGCATTGCAAGTTCAACAAATTTGATGATAAAGAAACAATACATCTCAGAGTCATCGATGGTTGCCTGTCCGACTCGTTCAGACAACGTATACTGAGAGAGACGCTCAGTCTAGAGAAGGTATTCTCGCTCTGAGAGCAGAGGAACGTGCAAATCGATAAGCTGCTGACATGTAAGCTGGAATGGTTCAGAGTGAATCAGCATTGAACATGAAAAGAGAGCAGAGACACAAGGTCAAGGGCCATAAAGTGATGTCTCTAAAGGAAAAAGAAGTTGTATTTCCAATGCAAATTCTCCTTCCCATAACAAGGGTAAATGTCTCACCATTGTACAAGTATGCAAAGGCTGTGGGAAAGAAAACCATTTCATAATAGTTTGCAAAGCGAAAGAGAAAATAAACTGCATCACATCAAGAAGAGTAACTGGATGTCGGAAATTTCCAGGAGCACTCTTGCCATGCCCACAAACCCAAATTGTGACATCAATTGAGGCAAGCAGAAACTAAAGTTGCCTCCTAAAGGCTCTTCAACATCATGGTCGAGTGACGGTGAAGAAGATGGCTGTGTGATGATGATGTAAACCACTAAAATACTTCCACATGTAGGTTCGGCTACATGCAGAGAAGAGCCCAAGTATAAGTGAGATCGCCACTGAAACAACCAAATGAATTTCGCCAGTACCCAAGGTGAATGGTTGCTCCAATCCTCTTCTCATTGTCAGTGGTGCATCGATAAACATCAGAAAAGTACACCTCTCTGGCCACAGACAAATGCAGTTGTTGTACGATTCATGGGCACCCTAAAGAGAGTAGTTCAGTATGCTGCACTAAAAATAAGTAACCAGAAGTCAGCTTTGTGTTCAGCCCTTTGTGTTTACAGGTACATTTCCCATTCCACAACAGGTGAAAACTCCCCCCACATTAATGTTTGATTCAGCCATTGGAACAAAACTACCACAGTGGAACACTAATACATCGACAACTGCTGACGAGATCCGTACAACAGATTCTTTTCATTAGTCCATGAATGAAGACCTATGCTGACAAGCAATGATGTGCTTGAGGCAAGATTTTCAAGGAAGACAACCAGTTCCAGGTCAAACGGAAACACAAGTCTGACACTCCGTTTGATGCTGACCCACTGAAGGATGTGATGAGTAAAAGACATATGGTGACCGTTCAAAGTCCTGAAAAACTCCACCACAAGAGACTTGTCAAATTTCAAGCACTTGCCTCGATGTTTGTTGGCTCCAGATGTTCAACGTGAGACATGTCCACCTGGGTGTCTGGAGTTCCCAACTAATACACCTGCCTCTCCATCACCTGTACCATAGGTAGGCCTCTCTACTACGCCTCATCAACCTCACACAATGAGATATGGAAGACTGCTTTGAGCACCTCAACGACTCACTGAGGAACTATAATGTATATATGAAATATTTGTACTTTTTTTTTACTAAGGGGGAGATGTAGTGCCTTCTGAATATGAATAGCAGGACCTTTGAAGTCCCTGATGGCCTCTGTAGGGGATTCGGTTGGGTGTGTCTGAGTGTGGTTAATCAAGTTTATGCTGCAGTGCACTCTGAAGAATATAGATGTGCACTGCTGAGCTCTGGGGGTGGCCTGTTCATTTTCATGCTACCGGACTGCAAATGATGCTACACATACTATCTTAGAAAGTAGTAAATGGTTGTTGCCAGTGAAACTCATAAGGAACTAGCTGCTTTTGGAAATGTAGTAACATGTTATTACATCCCTCAAGTAGTTATAAAGCACAAATGAACACAATACAATAACATACCACAAAGCATGATAACAACCTAATAAAAATGTGACAAAACACACCACAGCAATGTAGTTAACTGCAGAAAGCAAAACACATGACCGCATGGCAACACAACACCAACACAATGCAATAATATAGGAGAAACATACAACAGCACAAAAAATAAAGCACATCCAACGACAACAAAATACAACCCAACAAATATGCATGAATATTCTTGACATACAATACCACAATCTCAAATCTGGTTTCATGATACATGGTTTTTGCATCAACCATTCCCACTATGGACAAGAAATAGCACCCGACAAAAATGGTTTGTGATCCGGCCATTTGTCTGTTCTCTAAGTCTCCACACATTGGTTCTCCCTCCCTTCCTTTCTCTACTACTTGTCTCCACCTTACCCACTCAGGCCCCGATTATGAGTGATGATAATAGACTATGGCCTAGATTCACAAAGATGTCACACAATGCAGCACAGCACCCAAAGTGACTGTGCTACGTTGCGTGACATGGAGAGAGCAGGAGGGGGCCATATTCACTGAGATATGGCACTCTCCTACCCTCTTCCTAGCGCTGGCGCTGATTTGTGCCGCCATGAGCCAAGCACACACCTTTAACGCCACAGTGCTAGGTTGCTTGCCTGAGTGTAGAATAGTTTTGTACAGGAAGGGAATCCTTCCTGTACAGAATACTATGACTAGATGAGTTGAAAATATTTTCCTACTTTGTGAGTGTGCTGTACAGTGCACCACACATGCAAAGCCAGAAAAGCAAGGAGAAATTGAAGCATTTTCAAACCAGCTTGCAAGTTTTGGTTAATTTTGGGGTGTAAACCTTGTCTACTTATGTTAGTAGATAGGGTTTTTCATCAAAAAGAATGGATGGTTGCATGGAAACGGCCATGTGCCACCCATATAACACACCCTTGATGCACAGTAATGCAAAGCAATATTTGGTGCTGCTTTGAGTTAGATTTTAATACAAACAAGCACAAATACCAATTTGCGTTGGTTTATTAATCCCCAAAAAGGTTTTGCATCGGGTGTGCGTTAAAAAAAATAATGCTAACCCAATGCTAAACCTTTGTGAATCTGGGCCCTGCAGTGATAACTCTGGGAAGGCTTCTGTCACAAGCAATTCTGAGTATCTCAAGGCACAGAGGTATCTGCTCTAAAACGCTGAAACCTCTATTTCAAGTAATATTATTAGTAACTTGTATACAGCGTGCTTGCTTTAAGACTCTTGGAAGCAGAGAATGGCTTGGCTTAGAACAGAATTATTCAAATCACAACCAACTAACCTTAAGGTAATACCTGTTATAGTCCAGCTCACTGTCCTAAATTTATTTTTTCATCAGTTGTGGTGGCTAATACTATTTGAAATACATGTATAGGGACACTTTAAAATACATCTGATTATACACTTTAAATATCGTTGAAATGAGGAGCACTGAAAATCATAAAAATAAAATGAAATAAAATGGCAATAGCACGTTGTATACATTGCACAGATTTCATAGTGTCAAATCTTCCACACATTGCACTATTTCCTTATGCTTCAGTTGGCACACTTTCCAACCTTACGTTAATGGCTGATATAACTACTCTACACAGGGTCATCAGTAGCCAAGTATGAATCCAATGCATTCTTCAAAGTTGCAAAAGTAGGCTACACTTCACAGTTTCTATAATAGCCTGATAGAGACACATTGCACATTTGCCTCTATCTCGAACACATTGACATTTTCCAATATGCCGCAGCTGGGAAAGATTGCTTATTTTCCATATTAGATCTCATAGCACCTACTGCACAGTTTCCACAATGCCCAGTATGCACACGTCGGTGAAAATTGTTTACCTATTTATGGTCAATTAAAGTAGTATACTCTGTAAGAATAATATGTGAAAACAGGATAGCTAATGTTTTTGGTTTTCTTCAATTGCTAAATTACCTCTAATTTTAAGTTTCAATCATTTGCACTATTCAGGAGCGTAACTCAGTCCCCTGCAGTGCAGGGTCCCCATCCTTCTGTGGACCCCTATTTGGCCTAATTAGTAAGGGAGTCCCAGAAGCCTCTCACGACACACTTTGAGGGGCGGCATGATCCGTCATTTTGTGTTATACCACTGGTCGCTGTTGTCCCCATTTTGAAGAAAAGAGCTCTCTGGGTCTCGCCTACCTTCCTTACCCCCACCTTAGCCTGCATACTGTCATTTTTTAATAGGATTGTACCAATAAACAAAAGTAATATCCTTTTTCTGTCTCTTTTCCGGCAAAATGCATTGGAACACTCGGCAGTCGATGGGCCTTTGGCAGACTGGCCTGTTCTTCTGCCTTCTCTTACTAAAATCAATAATAACCAGCTCGGAGATAAAGTCTGCCCGAGACTGATGTCAAAAATCGTCTGTCCACCTCTCAGGGCGGCCTTTTTTGCGTCCTTCCGTATGAGACATGACGCAGTCCATCAAGTTAGCGTCAGAGAAGCAAGGTCACTGTTTGATGCATGAGACGGGTGTACCGTACAGCGCCGCACTGAACAGAAGGAGATGACATAAGCACAAGTCCACAACAAATGGCACAACAAGAACAATAAAGAATACAAGAAAGGACATCTGGAACTGAGCACATCAAAATAAAAATATTTTTGACGACAGTGCTGCATTTTAGTATTTAAAAAGTTCCACTGAACAAGTTTTATTTGCTGTATCTTTACAATTTTCATTTTGAGTGGGCGAAGCACTTAAAATCGGCAAAAGTGAGGTATGAAGTGCAGCTAACGAAATATTGTTGCTGTTAATTTTATCCTTATCATTATTACTTTTTTAGTTAAGTTTTCCTAGGGGATCTGTGCCACCTAGAACACACTGCCTCAGCCTTGCTCTTTCATTTCCTAAAGCGAGACATTTGTCCTTCTAGTAATCCAATTATAATGATTTTAAAATGAAACAACTTAATTGCTTGGTTTATAAGAAAGTAGATTTTAACCTTTTGACTTAATCATTACTGGAATTCTAAGAACCCCACTGAATCATTATTGGAATCTGAAGACCCCCAGTGAGTAATTACTGGAAACTGGAGATTAAGCAATTTGTATGATTTGAACCTCAAAACAATACGCAAAAATACAGAAACAAACATTCATCAAACAAATACACAAATGACTAAATATTTTATTTATTTTGCAAATAAATATGAAAAAATCTAAATATTTATTTTATTTAGGTTGGGTGAAATTACAATTATGCTGGAGTAATCAGAGCAATTTCAGTAATTAAGCATTACTCTTGTGATGTGAAATTTCCGAAATTATGCAGTTACGACAACTTGAGCAGTTAAGAGAAATATGGGGCAAAAGTCCTACAGTAGGAGCTCAGAAACAATGATATAAGAGAGAGAGAGCTGCTGCTGGCTACTACTGATCATGTCCTGTGGCATTTGGTGCGATTTTCTTAGCACAAAATATATCCTTGTGTCTATTTTGGACACAAGGATGCAATTTGCACCAAGAGAATAGTGCTAAATGCTGGATTACACTTCTCACATTATTATATATAATTAGGATTAAATTTAGCTGTAACTACAAGTAATTACACTCGAGAGAATTATGCCAGTTATATCCACTCCTAATTTTATTGGGAGATTGGACCTTTTCAATGTTCAACTGTGGCCACCCATTGTCCATACTATATTCTGCCTAATGCAATTGTATTTCTCCCATAAATCAATCAGAGGACACTAAATACATTTTTAGCCTCCAATAACAAATTTCTTTACGTTTACTTAACATTTTACATTTTACTTCTTTATTTACATACATGTTATTAATCTAATAATATTATTTCATTTTCCAAGCGGTTGTGGACCCCCTGAGTAGGACTTGCAGACCAACAGGTGTCCCCGGAGCACAGTTTAAGAACTACTGTCATAAGTCATATGTCCAATTTTTAAGTAGGCAGTAATTGAAAGAACTATCATAAAATGTTATTTTTTTTCTAATCTGTCATCATGCATTCAAGAATGACTGGTGGATTTCCAGATTTTTTTTTAAGTTGAGGTGCTGTCCAATTACATGACCTCGCTCAGTGGCATACTGGACATATGACAGTCTGTTTTCGAAAACACAACAAAAGCTACCAGAAAAACAAGCATTCACAATGCAATAAGTCTCGCATTTGTTAAGGTTGGAGCTGTTGGCATTGAAAATGACAATGTTTTTTATTTTTATATTTGCATAGCGCTATTGCCATTGGTATAAAAAAGCAAAAGTAAAACACGTTATCATTTTCAACACTAACAGCTCTAACTTTAACAAATGTAAGACCTATTGCTTTGCAAATGCTTGTAGAAAGCTATCGTTAGGAAGAAGAGAAAGAGAGACGAGAAACGGAAACATGTCTAAGGTGTAAGGAACAAAACGGGAGGGAAAAGGGGTATATGTGGATGATAGAACGGTGGCCAGGGAAAAGAACAACCGATAACGAAGATTGTGGGCTTTAGAGACAAAGGAAAAGAGAAGAAAGAAGTGCAAAACAATAAAGATTTGGGAAGGAGAGGGGAGTGAGAGAAAGGGAAAGAAAAAGTAGTATGAAGGAAAAGGGGAAAATAAACAGGTGGAGGAATTAGTAGAGGGAAATATTAAAGGGGTAAAAGACCAAAAAGGTACAGGAAAAATATAGACTTTCGATAAAAAGGAGCAGAAGGGAAAAGACATAAGGGTAAGCGACAGAAACTGTCCATCGTATTATAAAACAATATGAATGGGAGGTCTGAGAGAGAAAATTTCTTAAATACTCGACTCCTTGCCCTGCAAGTAAACCTGCTCCTGGTCCCATCTACAGTCCACAGCTCAGTAAGGTGAGTACTGGCTTATTTCTCTCGACCTAGAGCACTGACTTCAAGTGATGGTATTTCGCAGGTAAGAACATCAGGAGCGATAATATATCACAGGAAAGTACATCCGGAGTGTTTACATCACAGGTATGCAGGTCACCTTTTATTTGTAAGACACAAACTCATTCCGGCCCTCAAGAAGAGATCATAAGAGCAGCAAGTGGTTCTGATAGAAAGATGGAGGGGTAAGAGAGAGACATTGGAATAAGGAGTGAGAGTAACAGCACTCAGTGGCAGCAGTTACGGTTACACATTAACAGTGGCTTCATAGCGGGCTCTAAACATATGCCCTAAGAGCAAAGGCTGAGTTTGGGAGAGAGATCTGTGTGTGGGCTGACAGAAAGTCTCTCATCTACTGGCTACATGTGTTGCAAATTAATTGTACTTCATTCAAGTGAATTATACATGAAGCGCCCCCAGATTTTCTAATGTGTCACACGTTGAGGCAAGTCGCTTTTCTAGTGTTCTTTGTTTGCCTCATAAAAGCAAAATGCCACATGTCCTAATGTTAAAGGTTTCCACGCCAGACATTAGACAACTTGGGATCCCTCCCCCCACACACACCTCCAAACTTCTTCTATCTCCCCAATCATCTAAAACATGAAATATCCATGGGTTAGTAGAACAGTAAACAACCATTGCAAAGTACATCTGGATTTTACACAGACAGTGTACTCATTCCCGATGACAAAATGGATGGGGTGAAGCATAATAGCGCTCCTGCACCACCAAACCCATGTTTGCTTACCCATCAGATTAGGAGTTTTTTCTTGTCTTGCGGGTGGTTCTTTGGCATTCCCAGTGCGGTGTCTCTTAAATAGGCACTACACTGGGAATGTCAAAGGCAGTGCCTGCATGGCATGGACTGCAGCAGGTACTAATGTGCATGCATACATGGGCAGATGTTGTGTCCCCCTCTGTGCATCCACATGGTGTGAGGAACCAGGGGGCCCAACCCTTTGTTTCCTCACCACCACACTTTTGATGGTGATCTCACTGCCATGAAAAGTGTGGAGGTGAGGAAACTCATAATATGCTTGGCTGTGCCTCAGCAGCACATCAAATATTGCGGCCTCAGGACTGCCACACAACTGCCAGAGGACAGTGGTTCCCTGGTGGCTGTGGCTGTTGAGGTGGTCCCAGGGCGGCCCGCCCGCACTGGTCATAGTAGAGTGGTCAGGAGACTGCCCGTCTGTGGACCGCCAGACTCATAATAAGACCCTCACCATTTATTGCCTGTAGACTGCCCCTGGGTCACATGACCAGGTGTAGCTGATTGATGGGCTTTGTGTAATCATCATTAACAGCCACATGCAATAGAGAGCTTAGGTGTGCCAGGATGGGCCAACACTGGCCAGATTGGAGGATAGAGCTGGGACCAGTCCTACTTACATTAAATAGGCTGTGTCCTGCTGCCACACAAAGGAATGCAAACCCCCTGTAGTTAGCTGGAGCCAGGGCAGGGAAGGGAAGGCAGAATGCCTGGAGACCTCAAAGGGAAACCTCTAGAAGTTTCTCCCATCTTCCAGAGGCAAGGCACCTGGTATAATAAACATTGGACCTCAGACACCAACAAGTCAGTATACTTCTGGAACTGTGGATACTCTGTTGGGAAGAAAAACTGCTGCGCTGCTGAGTGACTGCCACTCTGCTGCACTACTGCCCTGATGTGCTAACCAGCTGCCCTCTAGCCTGGGTGAGAAGGACTGGACCTGCATATGTTGAACCCAAGACAAGCAGAGTTGCTCCAAAGGCTAGCTGGCTGGCCTTCTGACTAGAGCCTCAGGGACAGAAGGTTCCAACTCCTTGAATCCAGAACTTGGACTTTGCCATCTGTGAGTCTACCTTGCCAGTTGATGCCACCCTTGTTCTGGGTCCTTGGAAGTCAGCTTAAAGTGCTCTGCCAACCTCTGTGAATCTAGTGACCCTCTCTTCTCCTGTGTAGCGCAATCCTGAGCAGGGCCAATGCATCACAGCTGCTGCATGGATTGAACCAGTCACAAAACCCGCTTCACCTCTGCAACCTCTTCTGAACTTCTGCTGCTCTATGCATACTCGGCGCAGTCCCTCTCATCACTTGTTGATAGCAGCCTTCAAGCCAGTCTCCAGAAAATGGCCTCACAGCTCTTCGGATCCGATGCATCACCTCAAATGTACATTGCATCTTCGACACCAGACTGAGCGTCGCAAGCCCTCATCGACGGGATCCTTGATGATGAGCATCACAGCCATGTTACACCTCAGAAACAATGCATTGTTTAAGCTGCGGAATGCATCTTCGAGATGGTTCCTCGCAATGCTCAGCTAGACAGAATTGAAGGTACTTTGTTCAATAGGCCTAACTGGGTCCCTATAGCTGGCCCACGTTCCATCTCAGTCAGACTGAACTTGAGACTTTGCCTCAGTCCGACGTGACCAAATATCCACAGTTGGCGCTTTGAGCTTTTTGGTGCTATTTTTACCAAAATCTTTAAAAGTGCATCTCTCAGGTTCGACTGATTGTATTTTTTTTTGGTTTAGTCTTGTTTTATTTATTGAATATTACTCTATTTTTCTAAATCCCTTTTTTGTGTGTTACTGTTTGACGTGTTGCACAAATATTTTGCACATTGGTCTGAGTTTGTTCTGACTGCTCTCTGGCAAGATACCAGAGGGTTGAGCACAGGTTAAATTAGGCTTTTCTTGTGACTTCACTTTGAGAAGAATTGTGGCTGCTGCTGCTGCTTGAGAAGGGTTTCACCCCCTCAACCAGTAACCTAATTTCTTACAATAGCTGTTAAATAACCTAGAGAAGTAACAGATAAGACAATTGCAATTAGATAGCAATGTATTTTCTGTCTTTTGTGTGTGTATAAAGTGTTTAAGTAACACTGTACTGGGGTGTATCATTAATATTGATGGCAGAATATTAATGGTATATATTTATATGAGTTCCTACAAAATGGGAGTGCTGGATGAGACAAGCTGTAGTGTGTAGTGCTGCGATGTGTAGCAGTAATATGAAGACATAATATCATGGCTACCTATAAACTGAAATTTTGAATATTTATGGTAAGTTTATGATTTTTACTTTTGTGACACTTTTTTTATATCTATTGCTTTAATAAAAAGGTTTTATATATCACTTTAGACATTTACATTTATACAAATGTTTTTCATATCTTTATTTTAAATGTACTGTTCACTTGTTAAATAACCTTTGTAGTTGTAATTTTCTTTTGGCTGTTGCCTTTTATATAGATTGGTGTTTGGGTAGTGATTTAAATTAATGTTTTAAATGTTTTTATTTATTAAAAATATATTGACTTTAATATTTGTAATTGCATTAAAAAATATACTTTAAGTTTAATCTCATTTATATTTTTAAATATGGCATATAATATAGCTTACTTTGAAGTGGGGCTAGCAATAATGACCCCTCCTGAGTCCAACATTTTCCCCAATTTTTTTTTTTAGAAATGGAATAGTTAATCATATTACTGCGAGGTCAACACTTTTCACAATGTTGCTTAGTATGAAGGGGGATCTTAAATATACCCCCTACTCCGAGAGTCCAACATTTTTCCCATTGTTGCTTAGTCTGGGGTGGGAATATAAAAACTACACCCCCCGCCGCCCCCCCCGGCCTAAGTCCAATTATTTGAAAAATTATATATTTTTTAATTCATATATGTACCTTAAATACTTCATAATGTAAAAAAAGTTACAGTAAGCTTTGATTATTTGAAAAGTAAAATGCATATTTGTTTAAAGAATATTTCAAAACAAATGATTTTAATTAACTACATTTAATATTTTTTTAATTATTTTATCAATTTTTGTGCTATATTTTTGTTTCCAATATTTTTAGTATTTTTAATCTCAATTTTAGTTAATGTAATCTATATATCTTTATATTAGATATATTTAACCTTATGTATGTTTTAGGAAATATTTTGTAATCCATATTTTTGTTAGTTTAATTATAAGCATAGGGTTCATGATATTTTCATAGTCAATATTTTGATGTTGATTTTCAGGTAGGTTGATATTTTTATTGTCATCAATATTAAGGACTTTGAGGAAGGGAGAAAAACATGGCGGCAGCTAGTTAGCAGACCGCGGTGCTCCAGAACGAGCTCCCGGGTCGATCGGCCCCCGCCGCAGAAATGAGAGCGTAGATCGAGGATTTACCTTTAAAACACAATGATCTTTTTGGGCAACTTACTTTTAAACTTAAAACTTACCTTCGGTTATGCTTTTGAGTTGTAGTTTTCTTCGGTAAGGAGATGCGGTGTACTACTCTGCAGGACGAACATTGCCGCATAGCCCTCTTTCTTTTTCCATGGGTTATGGTCGAGGGTGGAGGACGCCGAGTGGAGAACGAAAATGTTGTAACGGAGCTCTGCAAACTCTGTGAGCTTTCTTTTGGAGGTCAAACATTACAAAACCTTTTGACTGGCTACAAAAAGTTTAAGGCGATCACAGGAGTGTCTTCCCCCCGTGCTGGGAGCTGCTGCCCGCCCTCCTCCTGGCTCAAGAGCGGAAGGTCTGCTTAGAGCCCAGGTTGAGGTTCTGGTCTGCCGCGCAGGAGCTAAGGAGAGGTAGAAAGCTGCGAAGTCTGGCCCCCCCTACTCAGGGCTCAGTAAACGCGGTGAACCCTCGGCGTATAAGAGAGAAAACACCCTGCTGTAAGGAAGAATTACAAGGTCAGCTATAATATTCTTGTTTAACTGCTACAGTGGAGGGGTTAGCGGTCTCTGAAGCTGGTAAGGGGGACTTGGTAATTTTTACATCTGTGGAGGGGGTGACTAGTACTGAAATTAACCATACTCCTTCTGATCACACTCCTTCGGCTGAGGTTATCCCACAGATTCCACAGATCCCCCTTACTATAAATACTCCCAATACCTCTAATTCCCCCAGTACTTCCAAAGGGTGTAGCAAACGTGGTCGAGGGCGTAAAAAGAAAGTTGGAGTGTATAAGACGGGTGTCTCTGGAGGAAATGTGGAGGTAAGAGAAGCCGCCAGACCTGCTCTCACTACACCAGCTAAGACAAAATCTTCGTCTTTTCTGAGTAGTCAAGTCTAAACATACTAACTCTAGGGGCAAATCTAAGGTTAAAGACCCCAAAACAGTGCTCTCTATAGGGTCAAAGATTACCCCTTCACTTCGTTCCTATTTTAAGGCAGTCCCTCAGATATTACATCTTTCAGACGATATTGATATGGCATCCGTGTCATCCGTTTCAGATGCCCATCCTTCCCTTCCTAGTCAACCCTTGGAGCTTGTATCTACACCGTCGCTTGAGGAGAGTGTTGTAACTGAGGAGAGATCCCTTACTATTCAAAATCATAAACACTCAGCACCTCCCGGGCTCCTTGGGGACTCTCAGGGCTTTCAGGATATAGGGAGAAAATCACAGCCTTTGCAATCTTCATCTATGACAGCGCACTGCCTACCCCCGATTTTAACTACAGGGTGGACAGAAGAGGCAAATTTACTCGAATTAGCAGGGGCATCTGGGGGGGCAGACATGGAAATTTCTCCTGCTCCTGCTCTTGTTGATACAGAGCTACTAGCGGCTTCTCCTGAGTCTCCGATGACGGCCGCGTCTTTTCTGGGAATGTTCTCAGCCCTCACTTTGGAGATAAGGAAAGGTTTTGCTGAATCTTCCACCAACCAAGCGGAGATTAGAAAGTATTGCGAAACCTTGGACAATAAAATTGATGGGCTCACAATAAGAACTGGTGTGCTTGAAGAAACAGTAGCTTCGCACTCAATCTATTTGGATCAGGTGAAAATTGACATACAGAAGCTTACAAGGGATGACTTGGCTCTTAGCGAGAGGATGGAAACCCTCGAAAATAATGCAAGACGGGGGAACATTTGTATCCTTAATGTACCTGAAGGGTCGGAGGGGTCAGAAATCAAGCAGTATATCATCGCTCTACTTAAAGACTCCCTATGTTTAGAACATTCACTTGAAGAATTGTCTGCCGACATTCAAAGAATTCATAGGGATCCCTTTAGATAAAATCCCCAGAGAACCAAACCTCGCAAAATTTTAGGCAATTTTCATACTTACGTATTGAAAGAGCAGATCCTTAATATGGCCCTGAAACAGAAGGCTTTAGCTGGGAAGGGATGTACTTTTCTTATAAGATCAGATCTCTTTAGAGTCACACCCGAAAAACAGTGGGAATTTGGGAGACGCCTGGATGCCTTTAGGAGTTTAGGTGCAACAGCTCAGCTCATGTTTCCGGCGGCTCTTAAAGTTATGCATAATAACAAGATGTTCAACATCAGGTCTGAGAAGCTGCTGATGAATTATTAATGGAGTTGGGCAAAGGGGGTACTTAAGGCATATATCTATTAGATTTCCTTAATGATATTTCCTACCCACTACTTACTTACTAAATCTTGATGTAGGTTCTTCACCTGCCTGTTTCGCCATCATCTGGAGTTTGATATGCTTATAGTATAGGCTTCTTCTATCTTTTTTTTTCTTTAGTTTTCCTTTTTTGCCCTTTTGCCCTTTATATCCTCGTTTCAATATATAGCGGGAGGCCTTTCTTGCTGGGAGTTCACGGAGGGGCACTATCTACTGGACATTGTTCCGGTTAGATACTGCAAGGGTCTTTCATGGGGGGGGGAAGTGTAGGGAGGAACGGGCACTTTGGGGGAGTAGGTGGAGGGGGGTGGCAAAATTATAAAAATGTCCTCAATAACCTAAACAGCAATAAAAAGAATGGTAATAGGTATCTTTTGAGTAAAGAAGTGATGGATGATAAGGTACAACTGTGCCTCTTACGACAGTATTCTTGGTCTTCATGGATGAGGGATTAGTAGCATTAGGTTTATCTCCTGGAATGTCAACGGCCTGCGCACCAATCCACGAGCTAACAGAATTTTGCAATACTTGCGTGACTTGGATGTGCAGGTAGTGGTGTTACAGGAGACCCATTTGATTCATAGTGAAATGCTCGCCCTCATCAGGAAGAATCGGTGGATTGACTTTGCGGTTTCTACCACTCAAACATCGCATACCAGGGGTGTATCGCTTATCTTTAAAAAAGGTGCTAAGGCCAGGTTGGTCTCACAAGCTGTGGATCCTTGTGGCAGATGGGCCATAGCGTCAGTTATTATAGCAGGGTCTCAAATTACAGTTTTAGGCTACTATGGTCCGAACCAGGACGATCCTTCAGTTCTGGAGTCGGTTTTCTCGCAGTTGCTCTCCTTCTCAGGTCCCACAATATTGGCCGGGGACTTTAACGTTGTGCTCGATCCTGTCTTGGACAGATCTCCTAATAGTCGCTCCCTTGTTTTGTCTAAAACCAGATCCTTCCTACTGGATGCTATGAGGCAATATGGGTACGTGGATGTTTGGCGACAGAGGTCTGCCCAACAATAAGGGGTCTCTTTTCGAAATTTTAAATATCATCATAAGTCAAGGATTGACTTTATTTTAATTAGTCAGAGACTGGTAAACTCTGTTAAATCCTTTGACTATCATCCGTCTCATCTTTCAGATCATTCTGCGGATGAGATGGAATTGGGCCTCTTTACTAAGAACCCCCCCAATATGTGGTCCTTTGATCGTTCTTTCCTTTTCAATTCTGAGGATATTCTATATTTAAAGTCGGAGACCCATAATTCTTTTATATCTAACAACGGTTCCGCCTCAAATAGAATTATTTGGGACTCATTTAAGGCTACCTTGAGGGGGCTCATTACGGGCAAAGTTGCCTATCGTAGGAAGCAACACAGGGAGGAGATTTCTTCCATTGAAGCAGACATTGCACGGATCCAACAGGACATAGACACCAACTGCACAGCTTCAAGGTCCATTTTAGATCCTCTTCAGAATCAATTGTTGGTCTTAAAAGGTAGCCTTGCTTCGGTCTTAAATCTCAGAGTCCAACAAAGATGGGAGGCCAGCAAGTTGGCACATTTTGAATATAGTGAGGGTGCTGGGAAATTACTAGCATGGAAGACCAAAGTAGATCAGGTCCGCAATAATATAGCGGCTATAACAGTAGGAAATAACATCTTTTCATCTGATGAGGAAATCAGGAGGGTCTTTAGGGAGTTCTTCCAAAATATATATGAAGAGGAAAAGGTAATTACACCTGAGTCTATTGCAGGCTGGTTGAGTAACATTGTTCTTCCCTCCTTTTCCTCTGAGCAGTCTCAATATCTGGACAGCACCATTACGGAGGATGAGGTGAGATCAGCCATCAGGAAGGGTAAGAGGGGGAAGGCGTCCGGACCCGATGGGTTGCCGGCTGAGTTATACAGAGCCTTGGAGTTAGAAATTATTCCCTTCCTAACTATTCTTTTCAATCAAATTCTTCTTGAAGGACTGCCACCTCCGGTGTCGTGGGACAATGCCTCTATTACCCTTATTTTAAAACCTGGTAAACCTAAGGAGGCCTGTGGATCATTTAGGCCTATTTCTATACTAAATGTGGATTACAAAATCTTCACCATAGTTTTATCAACTAGGCTGGCCTCGATTGCCCCTTTGGTTCTTCATTCTGATCAGAAGGGCTTGCTGAAAGGAAGACAACTCTATCAACTGACTTATGATTTAATTGGCGCAATGGATATGGCAATAGCCAGCAATCTCCCGTTGGCTGCCCTCACGCTGGATGCAACCAAGGCCTTCGACAGTGTACCTGTCAGAGGCCTTGGCCAAATTCGGCTTGGGTGAGGGGTTTCATAGGGCGATAAGCCTGTTGTATAATAAACGATCTGCGCGCCTCCTAGTCAATGGAGACCTGTCGGACCCTTTCTTTATTTCTAGGGGGACCCGGCAGGGATGTCCGCTTTCCCCCTTGCTTTTCGATTTTTATATCGAACCTTTCGCGCAACAAATAAGGGAGGACGGGACTATCAAACCTTTTTCCTATCAGGGTTGGATATGAAAGTTAGCATTATATGCCGATGACGTGCTCATTTTGACATCAGATGTTACCATCGCACTTCCGGCTATCTTGAGATTGGCTCATATATTCGGACAAATGTCGGGATATGAGATCAATGCAGCCAAGATGAAATGCTGGTATGGAATGATGATAACTCTGTAACAGAGTTTCAGGCAGGCACCTCAATGCGGTACTTAGGCTTGACGATTGTGAAGGACATTAATAAACTTGTCCAGGTTAATTTATCAGCAGTTCTCAAAGAATGCCGTAAGCTTCTTCAATCATGGTCGCACCTGCCTCTTTCATTATTAGGTAGAGCTAACCTTAATAAAATGTCGATCCTACCCAAAATTTCTTTTTTATTTAACACTATTCCCTTAAATTTTGATCAAACTATTTTAGCCAAGTTTCAGTCCAATATTTCATCTTTTATTTGGAATAACCATCTTCCAAGAATTGCATGGAAAAAGCTACGACGGCGAAGGGATAAGGGGGGCTTGGCGGCTCCAGACCTGAAGATCTATGCATGGGCTTTCCAGCTATCCCATTCCCGAATGTTGCTGAAAGTGCCCTCAGCTTCTGGGGTGGGCTTAATGTTTGCAGCTATGTTGGATGGGGAAAGAGTTAATCGTTCGGGTTTTCTTTTTAAATTCGGCAATCCCAAGTTTAAAAAAAAAATCAAACTGAAGACTCTTCAAGGTCTTGCAAGAACATGGGCCGAAGTTATGAAATCTATAAAACAAGATTACCTTTGTGAAAAAACACCGTTGTGGGGGTTACCTGAAAGCCCCTCTTGACTTGAAGACAGTCTAGCTATTCCCTTGAGAGAGGCAGGCCTGGAATTTTGGGAAGACCTCTTTTATGAGGGAGATCTACTCTTGTGGGAACATCTGCAGGTCAAGATGGGCCCCAACTTTTCACGATTCAAATATCTGCAAATGGCTAGCTGGACTCAAGCTTATAAAACTCCTTCCGCCAACAGGAATAAGTTCAGACTTGGAGGATACAGTCCATTGGTATCTAACTTGGTAAACCTTGGTCCAGCTAAAAAAGAAGTATCGAAGTGGTATAATTTCATACTGGATGAGTCGGATGACGACTTCGTTCTGCCGGAGTCGCTGTGGGGCTCTTCACTGATGGACCACAATCTACAAGATCTTTGGTTGGCTTCATTTGAACTCTTGTGGAGTATTGTCAAGCCGTCCTGGTTCCGCAGGAATCACATCTTTACCCTGCATAGGGCATACTATTCTCCTCTTAGGCTGTCTAAATTTTCCGAAGGTGATTCAGCGTCTTGTGCTAAATGTGGGCTTGTTGCTGCATCAGATGCACATATGTTCTTTGAATGCCCTCACTTGGCCACATTTTGGGAGGAGGTTGGCAACTCCCTCACAGCGTCATTGGGAACATCCGTCACTATAGATTCATCTCTTGTGATATTTGGTGTCCTAGAGGGTGTACAGAGTTCAGCCAAAAGCCTAGTATTTTATGCAATGCTGTTAGCAAGAAGGGAGATCTGCAGGAAATGGAAGGACTCTTCACCTCCAACCTTCAGAGAATGGCAAATTTCAGTCCTGCAGAACTCACGCACTGATCTGGCTAGGTCAGGCAATCAGAGTAAAAGGGCTTTTTGGCATTTATTATCATGGGTTCATTAACTTAACCGGGTTTTTTTTTTTTTTCCCGGGTCCAATGATTGATCTCCCATGGTGCCTCTGATGCTTGCACCTTGGAACAGCCGCTACCCGGTCTTAGCCCGGCCCGATTTGGCTGTCACTTTCACCTAGGTTTGCCGTACTTGGCTAAATCGTGGAACCTTTGCCTTCCTGGAATAGAGATTACAGCTGAGGGATGGATGGCCCCTCACTATGCTTGTGTCCCTCCAGTTTCTGACAAACTGAGACAGCTGATCTCTGTTAATTCCCTTTGGCATTAGGTCTACATGGTGGTTATGAGGACAAAAAAAAAATATTAAAGACTACAATTCACTAAACATGTTTGAGGCCTGAGATCTGATTCTTTGTTTAGGTGGTGATCTACTCTCTTTCACAAATAAAATGAATGGCACAACTGAAAGGCATGCTATATTTTTCTCCCTAGTACAACAACTGCATCAGTGAATTCTTTTACATTTAAAATGTTTATTGCAAGCATATGATAGCCACAATCTGGAGGTCACATGCTTTGTTTTTTTTCTTACTATGCAATATGCCTGCAATAAAAATGTTTATAATAAAATAAATAAGAATATTCATTGCACCAGTTTTTGAAGTCCAGACCTATTGGTTTTGCCAAGGCTTACTATATGTTTCTGCCTAAAATAAAACATATATACTGTGTATATGTAGTATTAATTATTCCCCTTGCTCATGCCAACTAGTGTGACTGGGGCATATTTGCACAATCTGGGCCTCATTTATGAGAGTCTTTTATCACCGAAGCGTTGCTTTTTTTAATGCTCCAGTAGCGATAGCCTCTCAATCATATCTAAGAGGTGATATGATTGGCCTCATGAATATGGAGTGAGACAAAGCAGCACAAGTCACGGCGTTGCCTTACTCTGCGTCAAGGAGGCGTTCCATTGGTGTTGCGGTGGGTGTTCCCACTCAACATCCATGGATTTTGATGCTGCTGATGATTTACTTCATCAATTAAACCAGGGGAGGTGCCAAAATCCTTACATGTCCCCAAAGCAGGCATAACAAGGAGAAATAATTTTACTTCCCTCTTTCCATGTGTGCTGCACAACATGGAAAGAGAAAAAAGCCTCCCAGGATTGTTTGTGTACCATGATGCAAGGGTGCTTACCAGGGCATTAGGCAGCAAATTGAGCACTAGCACAGAGGGAAAGGACAGAAATGCACTGTATTTCATAAATACGGTGCATTGCTGCCCTTTCACATTAGCGTAGGGTAGCGCAACAAGAAGAATTGTGGCACTGCACTACACCAGTTCCTCATAAATGAGGCCCTCAAGGTATACTACCTGTATATCAGTAATAATAGGTGCATGTTCTAACAAAAGTGCCAATATACATTATTTAAGTATTCAAAATCAAAGTTATTGATGAGTAATTTAATGCAGTAGCACTGCGGTCATATAAGTGCAAGCCTCACAGTATCATTTGAAGGGAAGTATGCAGAATGGAAACAATTTTAAGCATTATGCGAATGTACAAGTGTTGCAGTAGTTTTATTGGCATTTCTTGTAAATTGCCACAGTCATCCTAGTTTAGACATCAAAATCATTTATGTATTGCATAGATTAGAAAGAACTGCAATCATTAGGGGTTTCTCATTTGACTTGCAAATGGTCTGGCTGTCAGCACCATTTTGCTTCAGCTGTTTCTCATTACCGAGCTATGGTCAGGCTAGGCGTGAACACTGCCTTCCACAGACTTTAGAGAGTAAACACAGTCATTAAGCCAAGAAATGAAAGAAAACAACAAGTGGAATGAACACGGGTAACTTAGACACAGGCGACCGCTGTCTCTCACATTCTGTTTTAGTTTCCTTCTACATAGCACTGTGGGGGAGACGTTAGGTGGGCATACACTGATGAATCTGGTTGGCACAACTTTTGACTTTTACAGTGCCAGACAAATGTCTCCGATAAACGGGACACTTTGGAGCTGAGGCTACCATGCACAGCTACAGATTTTTATTTTTTGCAGTTTTATAAAGCGCGAACTCAACCCGAACGTATTGGAACGCTTTACACGAGCACCACACAAGGACTTATTACTTTTTGGTACGCACGTGAGATTAAGTGATTTGCCCAGAATCCTATGTGTTGAGCCGAGTCTGAGACCCGAAACTGGTTCCCCAGCTCCTAAGTCTGCAACTCTGACAGTTAGGCCACATCCTCCAATGTTCCTGCGGGACAAGGAACAGGAGCAACATTAATAGCTGCTTTACAAAGCCAATAGTTTGGGCGAAATGTTTTTGTTGTTGTACTACGATGTCATAAATGCTAGTGCTAGAGTCATTGCGTAGCATTAACTCTCAACTTGTCACCTTCCAGCGAAACAATGGCCAAAGTAAACTTTCCACTATAATGCATTGGACCGGCTTTGGTGGATATTTTGTAAGGAAGAAGTCACATCTCTGGGCAAAATGATGTTGGACTCTTGGGACCTGCTTACGAGGGTCTTTGTCAGAGGCAATAATTATCGTCCCAATAAAATTTGTCAGAATTTATCAAGTGGGATAATTATCGCCAACATGCACCAAAACCCATCTTTCTAGGTAAAAAATATGGAGCCTTATTTATAAGAAGTGTTGCATGCTGTCACAAAGAAGCGATACAACACTTCTCAGTGCGCCCTCCTTGCGACACCATCGATGCGTCATATTTACTGTATGACGCATCATGTTGCAAGGAATGACAGATACGTCAGTATTACTGACGTATCAGTCGGCGCAAAACTAACGCATTGCCGGAGTTGTGTTGAAAGTGTGACGCAACTCCAGCAATGTTCCTTTCACATGGGTAAGCCCCATGTGAAAGGGCCTGTGCCAGTCTTAGGCCTGCCATGAGGCAGGCTTAAGATATTGACACAGTAGCGTTCTAGATGTAGAGCACAGAAATCTTATAGATTTGAATGCACCACTTTTACAAGGCTTTTGCAAAGTAACGCTCACCCTGCATACATCATACCTGGCGCATATAATGTGGCGCCGGGGTTTACAAAGTCAAAAAGAACAATTGATGGACAGAATGCAGAACAATGTCATACATGCACCCCAGTACAGAGATCTGGGCCTAAATCCATAGTTTTTTTGCTCACCATGCCATTCCAGTTTGGACCCAGCCATATGCAAATCAGTCTTGACCCTGCACCCAATGGGAACAGTCCATCCTGAACTGCCAGGCCAGGTCCTCCCTGGACTGGAAACAAGCATCCTAGGACCGTTTCGGGCTTTCAGCCCTCATCAGCCAGGATAGCTTGACGCCAGTGGCATGGAGAGCACGGGACTCACGTCTGAGCATACATTCCCACTCAGTGACAAATGCAAAAAGAATAATTGATTGACCGAATGCAGAACAATGTCATACATTCACCCCAGTACACAGGTCTGGGCCTAAATCCATCTTTTTTTTGCTCACCATGCCATTCCAGTTCAGACCCAGACATATGCAAATCAGTCTTGACATCTGCCTAGATGAGTGACTTTGTAAAAAGGGCGCAATGTGGCACATTTTTTACGCTGCTGGTGCATCACAAAAAGTGACTCAACGGCGGCGCAAAAGTGACACATGGACTCATAAATAAGCCCCCAGGTCTTTTGCCTGTTAAATTGTGAAGTTTTGACCTGCCAAAATGTAATAAAGTGTGCATACTTTATCACATCCAATGACTACCGGCTGCAACAAACTTTGCACCATTTATAATTGTAACCGTTTCGAAAACAGGTGTTTAATATAAAGCAATATAAAGCACTACCAGCAATCAGGTCCTAATTGAATATCTGTATGGAATGGTGGGCATCAATGCTGCCCACTAGGCTGTTTCACATTATAATGAGGCCATACAAAATAAGGTTTGTTACAAAGCTCTGTCAATACATTGATGGGATATATACTAAGGTTATATAAAATCAAGTGCAAATGTTGGTCAGACTTTCCTTGGCTGCCCCCAAATATAGAGCAATGCCATAATCCAGTTGAGACTTAACCAAGGCACGCACAATAGTCTTTTCTGGCTGCTATGGGAAGGAGATCAATCCATTTCCCTAAAACTCTCCTAAATTGATTATCAAAGGAGAGTTCCAAATTGAATCAAACTTTGGGGGCAGGGGTCTGTCCCAGGGAGTCAGGTCACCAGGCAGAGATCCAGGTGGAGGGTGCCTTCCCCACAATCAGTACCTGAGTTTTACTGCCATTAAGTTTAAGGCAATGGTTGGTCAGCCATGTAGCTAGGAATGAGAGAAATGGATTGCCGAAGCTTCAGCATCTTGCGATAGAGTGACAATAACAGAGTGTGGCTAAAGATAGAGCCCTGCGGAACCCCTTGCGCTAGAGGCAGACTTTCCGATAGAAAGGAGTTCTGGGAGACCTGGAAGCTCCACTCATGGAAAAAAGAGTGCAGCCATTGCAGCACACTTCCTTCAATGCCACATTGACTAAGCCTATGTGCCAGCAGTTGTCACCTTATTTGTGGTCTCGTCACACCTATCCAACAGCATTAACCCCCAAGGTGAAGGTGATTGCAGCACTTCATTTCTTTGCCTCTGGAACATTCCAGTGCACAGTGGCAACATCAGGTGGAATGTCCCAGCCCATGTCAGTATTGTTCTTCGTGATGTGTTGCAGGCATTGACCCGATACATGGGCCAATATATCAAGTTTCTGAAACCTGGAGAATTGACCGCTATCAAGTGTGATTTCTATGCACTCAATGTCAGCAAATTGTGGTGACAGGTGGGCTGTTTGGGCTGAGTGTAAAGAGTGTGTGTATGACAGAGCATGATGGGAGTTGTAGTAATAGCAACCACTCCTCCTGCCACCCAGCCCAACTAGCTCATCTGGGCCTATGGGTACCTGACAGTGAGTGGAAGAGTACTAGCAATATGCCTGACACAGGGGACTGGTGTTTGGAGCTCAAAACCTTGATGGAAGTTTGGGTCAAGTCAGACAAGAGGCACCAAGGTCAGTCATTTTGCCAGTTCACTTACCCTCATTGTCTGGACACCACTCTTCTTGGTGGCCAGGTTGGGATAGGCGGGAAGGTTTGTATAGGGCAGGGCATGCTGAGAGTTGTGGCCAAACCCAACACAAGTTACCAAAGTCAGCCATCTTGTTAGTCCATTTTCACTCACTGTCAGGAAAGCAGAGTTTCAGGTGGACTGCTTGGGATGGGTGGGTAGCGTGTATGTAGGCCAACAGGGCGTGATGGGAGATGTGGTCATCTGATGGGTGGCAGGAGGAGTGGTTTCTATTACTACAACTCCCATTAGTCTCTGTCCTACACAAACTTTCCCCATGCAGCCCAAACAGCCCACCAGGAACTCTGCTTGCCTGACAGTGAATGGAAATGAACTTGCAAGATGGCTGACACTGGTGCCTGGTGTCTGACTTGACCCAACTACCATCAAAGCCTTGTGCTCTAACCACCAGTCCCCAGTGTCAGCCATCTTGCTAGTACACTTCCCCTCATCGTCTGGGAGCCATAGACCCAGATGGGCTGGTTGGGATGGGTGGCTGGAGGAGTGGTTGCGATTACTACAACTCCCTTCAGTCTCTGTCCTAAACACACTCTTCCCACCCATCCCGAATTGCCAACCAGGAACTCTGCTTACCTGACAGTGAGTAGAAATGTACTTGCAAGATGTCTGGAACTGGTACCTACTGTCTGACTTGACCCAACTCAATTCAAAGCCTTGTACTCCAAAAACCAGTCCCCAGTGTCAGCCCTCTTGCCAGTACATTTCCACTCACTTTCAGAAAAGTAACATTCCAGGTTGGCTGGCTGGGCTGGATGGGAAGGTGTGTGTAGGACAGGAGCCTTTTGGGAGATGTATTTATAGCAATCAATCCACCTCCCACCCACCTCAACCAGCAAACCTGGAACTCAGCTTAACTGAAGTGAGTGGTAATGTACTTGTAGGATGGCTGACACTGCCGCCTGGTGTCTAACTTGACCCAAACTCCCATCAAGGCCTTGTGGTCCAAACACCAGTCCCCAGTGTCAGCCATCAGTGAGTGGAAGAGTACTTTTCCACTGCTTCTCCTGCACTCACAGGTTGTGGAGGAGGGCCCTCCACCAGTTCGTTGTGCAGCCTCGTGTTCTTTACCGTACAATATGTTGACCATCCTTCTCACGTCGTACCACCTCTTCTTGATTTCATCCATTGTGCGCAGGACAGGTGCTACAGCCTTCATCTTTGTGACTATCCTGTCCCACATCTTATTTTTCTGGCTCATGGGAGTCTGTTGGGCTAAGGTCCTGAATAGCTGTGGCTCCACCATAAGGATTTCATCAACAAGCACTCTCAACTCATCATCAGTGAAATGTGGCTGCCTCTTCTTGGGCAGGGTGAGGGTGAGTGTGAGTGTGAATGTGAAAAGGAATCTGAACAAAAAGGTGATCTGTGCATATAGTGGTGTGAATGCAGTGTGTGAGTGCAGGGCTGACAGCAGTGACTGGCAAAGAGTTATCCGCAGATCTTGCAGCAGTTTAATGTGTGCAAAGGATCATAGTCTTTTTTGGTCTTTATGTAGGTGGATTGGTGGGTGTGTCTACTATTTAATTTTTTTATGGGGTGCTGCCTATGCTTGTTGTTAGGCCTGAGTTTTTCAGTTTTGCACTTGCCATGTGGCACACAAACCGTCATGGTTCCGCAACTGCATCGGATGCAAGCTAATCTACTCAGCTGGACAGCCACTGCATGTTCGTAACTGGAATCCCTATGGGACTGCCTTTCCGAACGACTCAGTTGGTTCAGACTTGTTTTCGACCGACGCAATCGGGTCGTATTCATCTCCGCCTAATGCCGTCGGAGTTTTCCCTGCTATTCATAAGAGACATCGTAGTCAGGTCGGGCGGAATGTATCTGAGAACAAGCCGGTCGGGCGGTCTTACCGACTTACATTGTAATAAGACCCTAAGTGTTTTGCACACTTCTGTCATTGAGCTATACTGGGGCTATTTTTGGGTGATATGTGTGCCAAATTCTGGCTGTTTTGTCTCTGTTGGCCATCTTGGGAGACTTAGTTGTTATGAAGTTCCCTAATTTCCTCAGTTACTGCAGCATCCTCTGAAAACATTACTTTCAGTTTTCCACTTCGAGTCCATCAAGATGGCCACATGTTTGGCATAAATTCTGAATATTTGCACTCTAGTTGATCATTAGAACACTGTAGTAAAGCTGCTGATCCCTAGAGAATTAAGTGGCAGAATGCTGCCGGTGTTGAAAGTGTATGTTTCAGGCTGTATGTCAGAATGTTTTAATGAAGTAGATGAGAGAAAGATATTTGACAACTCACTTAAACGTGTGCTAATTTTTCATTCTACAGTACTAAACATAATTTCTATGACAAAATGAATCCCCTCATGTTGTTCTTTTCTTAATGAAATGTTTTAGGTTTTACGAGTTTGATTCAATCAACATGTTTTCAGGTGCGCCATACTTTTGTCTTAAGGATGACAGTTAGCGCTTTAGTTGTTCTTTAGAACACTCCAGGAGGCTGCAGTATAAAACAAGCGAATCAACCGACAGCCTGCTACTGTTGGAAGTACATGTTTTACTGAGAATATCAGACTTCATTCTCCCATGTCTGTGAAAGATCTTTTGAATTTACATTTTAGCTTCTGGAGAACCTTTTATAACCTCTATGGAAACATCATCAGAAAAGAGTTTACCCTCAAACATGATTCATTAAAACCCAGTAGAAGGCTATTTCACAGGGCAACATTACCTTAGAACAAACAACAATTTATAAAATGAGTATGATCACAAATAATCCATATTGTAACTAAAATGTGTTATCACCCTATATAGTTTCTCCTTTTTGTGACCATCAGAACCTGCCATTCACTACAATGCATTTCAATGGGGGTGCTATTATTATGTGTATTGGTCGCAAGATGGCAGCTAGCACTTCCTGGTTGAAGTGGTGACAGGAAATAGGATCTCACCATGAGACCTGTGCTTTGATTCTGCCCAGATATACCAATTCATTTTTTCTTTAATATCTCAAAAACTACTGGACAGATCTACACCAAATCTCCAAAAAGCATGCTTTCTGGACAAAGAGCTTGCTTTCTGTCAAATTTGGTGTAATTACATTCAGTAGTTCGGGCTGTAGTCATGTCTAAAATCTCAATGGGAATTAACATAGCAAACACACCTTTTTGACCCCTCTCTTTAGCTCAGTCCCCACTTTACGGATCCCCCAAAACTTTCCATGCACAACTAGAATTAGGAAGATACTGTTTTGGGAAAAGTTTGTGAACATTCATAAAAGGGTGTAAAAGTTATAAGCAAGTCAAAAAACGTGTTTCCTATGGAAACTAGGTCCTAACTATAACTACCTACTAATAACCACCAGTAGGTAATATTTATAAATAAACATATATCTTTACTTGTGTCCCACAGAGAACCTGGCCTTGTCCACTGTTCGGGGATGGGGCTGGATGACGGGTGCGTGTCCCGTTTTGTAAATATGGAAATCAATCCTCTCAAGTGTCAATGAAAGCAAGATCCACACACAGTGTGTCAGCTTCAGTAAGTTTTTATTCTGCTGTGCCACCGCAAGGGAATGTTTGTTCCCTGGTGCAGCTGGTGGTCCACCGTCAATGCTACACAGTATGTTGTAACCAGCAAAACGGTGGACCACCACTTTTGCGCCACCACACTTCTGGCGATCGGAAGACTGCCAGATTTGTAATCGGCCCCTAAGCTCTGATAATCAACTGCCATCTACAGGAAGACTGATTTCGACAATGACAAGTGTGAATACCACAATGCAATCAGAGATCGCCTACTCCCTGTTACTTTTCACAATACTCTGTGCATCCAGCAAGATAGTATTTTTTTTAATTAAAGAATCAACGTTTCATTCATCACTGCAACTCCCCTGGCTACACTAGGCTCCCCCGCCTCTCTCTGGAAGGGACAGATCTCTTATAGGCACATGTTTCTCAAAACTACAGTGAGGTGCTGCATGTCAAATGACTTTCCCCTGATACACAATCAAACCACACATGTCACTGGAGAACAGGTCTAAACATCCAGGCAACTGACCTTTTTTGAGGCAGTAGCTGTAAAGGGGAAGAGCACTGGGATTGGTAATCCCTAAGGATTAATGGCGACCCAACTAGACCCAGTACTGGCCACATTTGAATCCTCCCTGGCAACAATTTTGAAAGAATTGGTGGAGATCAACCTGTCTATTGGCATGGTGAACGCCACTGTCGTGACCGCCTCTGTGGAAGTTCAGTCTCTGAGGGGCAGGCAGGCAACTAGAGACAAATTTCAGGGGGGTTGAAAAATATTTCAGGGGGGCTAATTCTTTCAACCATAGACAGAGTGACTGAAAGAAGGGGTTTAACCACAACAAAAGCCTAATTTACAAGTAAATGGTCTTTTAAAGACCTGTTAAGTACTCGGGCGCGGCTGCAATTAGATGGTCGCCAGCCCACAAAACTGTGTCAGCCCGGGCTGATGCACACGACGGGGGGAGCTGAAGCCCCGTGAGCCCAATGGGTGTTGCGCGCCTGCTGAGGGGGGATGTCAACAGCTTCCAAACCACAAAGTCCGTCTTTGAACAGAGTTTGGTGGAAATGTAATCCAGATGGGAAAACATGCTGCTTTGGGGCCCATAAATATTGGAACTTTGTTGGAGGACCATAGATTTGGAAGACAGGAGTCGCCAGAACAGTGTATGACTTTCTGGGACCCTGGAGGTTTGGTGGGCTTTCTTGGGCATCTTCACCCAACCCTTCCTAATGTGACTTCTGAACCATCCCTGGAATTTCAATGGGTTCAAAGTATTAGGTCTCATCAACTCCCACTCTCTTGAACACCAAAGACAGATCCTCACATTTTGCCCCAGACTCTAGCAAGCCCGACTGATCCTGCATACAGCCAAGAGGTATGGACCATGCCTGTACATGAATAGAAAGATCCTTATTATGCAGGACCTTTCACATGAAAATGATCAAACACAGAAGAGATTCTTGGCACTCAGGCCATGCTTACAGAGGAAAGAAGAAAAATTCAGACCGCTGGAAACAGCGTCTATGTTAATCACTCATGACAACCCGACATGTGAGTACACTGACCCGGAAGACTTGGAAAAATGGCTTGACCTTTCTGGAACATATGGACGGAGACAAGATGGATGTTATGGCTCTTGGAACTTCTACTAATGGTCAGGAAGAGGAAAGAGGTGACTTGCATAGGGACGGCTTGTTGAGACATTGATGTTTTATTTATTTTTATTTATTTATTTAAATTCTTATAGCGCGCCTGAATCAGCCCCGAAGGGGTATCTCTGCGCGTGGCTACTGTATGAGATGGACAAATTATATTGAGGGGGTGACAGAGAGAAAGGTCAAGTTAATCTGGTGTGAACAGGTGAGTTTT
The DNA here is from genome assembly GCF_964261635.1 of Lissotriton helveticus. Lineage (NCBI taxonomy): Eukaryota > Metazoa > Chordata > Amphibia > Caudata > Salamandridae > Lissotriton > Lissotriton helveticus. The sequence goes on along the minus strand of NC_136057.1, from coordinate 1,192,470,864 downwards.
TAGTTTCTTCCTAAAGGAAAAAAGGTTGGAAATTTGTCTCAGCTGCGGTGGAAGGGAATTCCACAACAAGGGACCTTTAAGTGAGGGTGCTCGGCCACCCTGTCTCGCTCTGGTGACTTTAGGTACCTGCAGCAACATGGTATTGCTGGATCGCAGAGCACGTCCGGGAGAATAGGGAAAAAAAATATCTTTTAGATATTTGGGACCAGACCCATAGATGCACTTATGCATAATGCAGCAGAGTTTGAAATCTACCCTCTGTTGCACTGGAAGCCAGTGGAGGTGGGAAAGGAGAGGACGGGAAGGGGTGCGGGGAGGGGCATTCAGGATGAGTGTTGCCGCGGTGTTCTGCACCTCCTGCAGTCTACGTAGTTGTTCATGGTTGGCGGAAATGAGTAGACTATTACAATAGTCTACCCGTCCAAGGACTAGTGCCTGTACCAGCGTTTTCCTGTAGGTGTTTGGTAGGAAAGGGAAGATACGCCGTAGAAGACCAATTGTACGGAAACACGTTCCCGTGACCTGGCTGACGTGATCTTTCATAATCAGAGTTTGGTCCAGGCGTACCCCCAGGTTTTTGATGGTCTGTTTGGGCGCTGGGACAGGTCCCAGCTCAAGGGGCCACCAATCCGGCGACCATAGCAGGGTGGCCCCTCCAAACAACATGACCTCCGTTTTGGTCACATTGCATTGGAGGAAGTTCTGGGCCATCCAACCAGCCACCGCTCTCATGCCGTTTTGGAAGGATTGCATGACTGCAGGTGTGATGGTTTGAAAGGGAAACAACAGCTGAGTATCGTCAGCGTAGGAGATCGGGGAGAACCCGTAAGATCTTATAATCTCTGCCAAAGGGGCCACATATACGTTAAATAACGTAGGGCTCAAACATGAGCCCTGTGGCACACCTTTGGTAAGCTTCCTGCAGACAGATTTATGGGAGCCTAGTTTGACACCTTGTTGTCTGTCTTCAAGAAAGCTTTCAAGCCACGCAAGAGCGGTCCCCTTTACTCCCACTCCCTTCAGGCGGTCGAGAAGAATCTTGTGCGACACCGTGTCGAAGGCAGCGGACAAATCCAATAGCACCAGAATCACTGAGCTCCCCCTGTCAAGTGACATTCTGATGTTATCTGTCACTGACAGGAGGGCTGATTCGGTGCTATGGTTGGGCCTAAAACCAGATTGCGAGTGGTCTAGGCCGCCCGCTGCCTCGATGTAATTGGACAGGTGTGCGTTGACATGTTTCTCGACCATCTTGCTGTAGTACGGCAGAAGGGAGATGGGACGGAGGTTGGAAAGTTCCGTCCACGGGAGAGCCGCATTCTTGCGGATGGGGTTCACCACTGCACTTTTCCATTCAGTTGGTACTTTTCCCTCTTTAAGAGACTGATTGATTACATCCTGAATGTAGGGAGCTAACAGGGTACGGAGGGAGGTTAAGGTTTTGACAGGGATAAGGTCATCCGGCGATCCAGATTTTATTTGGGTCATTATTGTATAAAGCTCTTCAGTGTTAATAGGAGGGAATGTAGTTAATGTGAAGTTGACATTTTCGTTGGGGGAGGAAACATTCAAAGTATCACTATTCGTTTGGGATACTAACATTTTTTCATAGATGGATTCTATTTTGTTTTCGAAGTATGATGAGACTTCGTCACATAGACTTTGTGAAAAGTCATCTGGACTTATACAGGCCATAGGTTTTACGAATGTTTCAAGAATCCTGTACAGTTCTTTAGGAGAGTTTCCGGCTTCTATGAGCTGTTGGGCAATGTTATTTTTGCGGGCAGCTTTAATATGTTTATAGTAGTTGGTTTGAGCTGCACGATGTGCCTTTTTATTCTCCTCGGAGTGTGATTTCCTCCATCTCTTCTCTATCCTCCTTCATTCTTGCTTCTCTTTCCTGAGAGCCTCGGTATACCATTTTTCCTGTTTGGCCACAGGTATTTGTCTAAATGTTTTCAAAGGGGCAATTTTATCAATGGCTGCAGTTAGAGATTGCTGAAACATAGTTAGCTTATGTTCTACTTCCTCAGTATCTCTAATCTCGGGTTTTTCCCACACCTTTTGTAACGTCTCCAGTGTGAGTTTATGCCATTGTCTGCGTATAGTGGAGGGTAGGGATTTCTTATGGGGACCTTTATTAACTTTAAAAATAGTAAATTGTAATAAAAAATGATCTGACCAATGGACTTGGGTGGGTTTATGACACAATATATTGTCGAAATTGGTGTATATCAGGTCGATACAGTGTCCACCTTCATGGGTGGGATCCTGATTCCTTTGTGTAAGACCGATGGTTGTCATATCAGTAGACAAACTTTTGGTCCCTATGGAGTCGAGTTGGTCAGTATGAATATTAAAATCTCCGAGGAGAAGGAAATCCTCATTGGCCCGTATATGAGGGCCTAGCATCTCTAAAAGAGATGTGGAAAAACTGGGACAAGGAAGAGGTGGTCTGTATACAAGAGCACCTTTACTAGTCTTTCTGTTGGGGAAGGTAATTCTGGAAACCATTGTTTCCATTTCTTTGCAACATTGTTTGTCTAAAATGTCTAATTTGAGGAACTCTTTATAAATTATGGCGATGCCGCCACCAGTTTTATCGGGGCGATCAGAGTGGTGGAGTTTATATCCCATAGGTACTCCCAAATTGATGGCAGATACCGTATGTGGCTTTAACCAAGTTTCAGTGATGAAACAGAGATCTGGAGTCAAGGAATGTATTAGGTCCCAGATCTCAATTTGGTGTTTGGGCATTGAACGAGCATTAATAAGGATGCAATGCAAATCATTTAATGACTTACTAGGTTCTTGAGAGTCAATAAAATGTATAGAGGAAAAATGGCATTTTTTACATGAGAACGGTCCTCCAAAGCAGGGTCTGCTCTCCTCTAAATAGCACGGGGAGGTAAATTGCCTTAGTGTTTTCAGAAAGGAAGCCTCATACCTGATATGTTTGTCAGCGCTAAGAGGCGGCATGGTATAGAATTACCGCCCCGTCGCCCCGTCCTGTCGCGGACGGGCGCAGACGGGCAGCTCTTTGGCTGGTCTTCGGCTGTGAAGAGGCTGCGCGCAAACGCTGCGCGCTTCCTGTAAGGCGATGGCTAAATAGCCCCCAGTTGAGAACTAGAGCGCTGACCGCTCCCGGAAGTGCCTGGCCCTCACCTGTCCGCCCTCCGCACAACGGTAATGAATTACCGAGTCGGACCGAGGCGGGCAGGCACAGAAATCGAGACCAGCACTCCGGAGATGTTTAAAAAGAGTATTAAACTATTTTGAGCTGCACACTCGCTAAAATCGTGCACAAGAGGTTTTTAAAATGAAATTTCTAAAAAGCGCTAGTTCTTCAAAGACGCTCAGCCAGTCACATAATAATTATACCTTCTCATTCAGTAAGCAAGCTAGCGGTGTATAGACACTGCCACTGTCTTCCACCGCAGCTGCGCTGACCAGAGGCTCCGCCTAAATAGCCCCCAGTTGAGAACTAGAGCGCAGACCGCTCCCGGAAGTGCCTGGCCCTCACTTGTCCGCCCTCCGCACAACGGTAATGAATTACCGAGTCGGACCGAGGCGGGCAGGCACAGGAATCGAGACCAGCACTCCGGAGATGTTTAAAAAGAGTATTAAACTATTTTGTTTAAAGAAGGTAACGAGGAAGTGGGACAAGGATCCAAAAACCACACATAGGAAGCCCAAGAATGGAAGGGACAAATCAAGCTTGCCTCTTAAAACCCTACTCATTGCACCCCCTGAAATGTGATTGCTGTTTTACAGGTGGCTCAAAGTACTTGCCGTCTGTTTGTGCCAGCCTGCTCTTTATCTTGTTTTTGTTTTCTGAAAACCAACTCACGATGTGGGGTCTATTTTGAAAAGGCAAAAATAAATAGTGGCCCTGATTTACAAGTGGTTTTGGACCATTGTGAGTTTTCACTACTTAGGACAGCCATGAGTTGCATGATTGTCCTAGAAAGGGAACATTGGTAGCAGTTGCCCTGCCAAAATTAGTGTAAGGTGATCACCACTGTGACCTGAGTACCAAGTAGTAAAGAGGGACAGGTTAGGGATTACACACTCGCAGAGCCAGGTCAGGCTCTGCTATTGTAAACTGAGCACTTTTCCTGATTCTAAACAGAGAAGGGGACCTCCGTTTTAGGTTCCTGCTTTCAAAAAGTCTATCTGCCAGATTCATTAAAGACCCGTTTTGCGAGTCTTTAATAGCGATTCATAAGGAATCGCTATTAAGGACTTGCAAAACGGGATTCATGTAGGAATTGCAAAAAATATTGAGATTCCTACATGTTCCTTATTTGCGAATAGCAAATTGCTAATCGCACATAAGGATGCGATTTCAAGAGTGCAGGGGTGTCCAAAGGACACCTTGTAGCACCCCTGAAATGTGAATTTACACTGATGTTGTGCACAAACATGTCCAAAGGACATGTGTGTGTGTAACAAGCAACTTAGAAAAATGCATTTAAATGCATTTGTCTAAGTTTTCGCTATTTACCACGAGGTTTGACTTCGTGGTAAATAGCGGTCCTAAATTGCGAATTCGCAATTTTTAAATGTTTCATGAATAGCATTTAAGGAATCTCTAATAGAGATTCCTTAAATGCTAATCCTCGCAAATTTGTGAATTGTTTATTAGCGATTTTTGCATTTGGGATGATGAATCCCAAATGCAAAAATTGCACTCGCAAAGGGCCAGATTCTCAGAATCTGGCCCTTTTGCGAGCGCATTTCGCTTGATGAATCTGGCTGTATATGTCCACAGTTCTCAAACAGAGCTATTCTTTAAACTGGAAGAGTAAGAGAGAGGGGAACATATCATCGGAGTGGTCCACCATGATCCCCCATAATTTGCAATGTTAGCAAACTACTGTGCAGTCGATAAAAGGATGTGCACACAGGGAAAGGTTTTAAAAATGGTATCTTACGCTCATAACATTTCAAAATAGGTTTCGAATGAAGGTATAAGCACGCTGAAAAAACAGTTGTCAAGGGATCCTGGAATGAGGCAAACATTATAAAAGTAAAAAAGTACCTCTTAAAAATGGAAACAATCCAAGCAGATTGTCGAAATAAAATAGACTATTACTATCTTATCAGTCAAGATATATGGTGTGGGAAACTGAGGTTTGTACAAGGAGCTGCACACAAGAGACCACTGCTACAACAATGTGAATATCACCCTGTCAATGCTGTCACTACGCACAGTTTAAAATCAGTATAACATTTGTTTTAAATAAATGTTTCTGGTTGAATCATACAATAAGTGGAAAATCGACTAAAAATATTCTTATATACAAATCAGAGATTTACACCTAGATTCATCATCGGCATGTTTTGCGAGTCTGTAATAGCGATTATTAAGGAATCGCTATTACAAACTCGCAAAACGGGATTCAAGTAGAAATCGCAATATTTATTGCGATTCCTACAGCTTCCTTATTTGCGATTAGCTCATTGCTAATTGCAAATAAGGAATAACTCCCATTCATACCTATGGGCCTAAAGGCCCATAGGAATGAATTGGGACACATATCAATGTGCGAATCGCTATTAGCGATTCGCATTTTGAGTTTGCGATTTCAAGGGTGCAGGGGTGTCCAAAGGACACCCTGTTGCACCCCTGAAATGATATTGGACGCTGGTGTTACACACACACATGTCCCAAGGACATGTGTGTGTGTGACATACAACTTAGAAAAATGCACTTAAGTGCATTTTTCTAAGTTTCCGCTATTTACCACGAGGTGTGACTTCGCGGTAAATAGCTGCCCAAAATTGCGAATTCACAATTTTTTAATGTTTCATGAATTGCATTTAAGGAATATCAAATAGAGATTCCTTACATGCAATTCCTCGCAAAATTGCGATTTCTATATTAGCGATTTTTGCATTTGGGATGATGAATCCCAAATGCAAAAATTGCGCTTGCAAAGGGCCAGATTCTCAGAATCTGGCCCTTTGCGAGCGCAATTTCCCTTGATGAATCTGGCTGATATGTCAGCAGAGAATTGGTCATGCACTACAGGAAAAAACCGCAAACGAATAAGGTATCTATAAATTGTATTGTATCTATTCTCTGATTAGAATCATATTAGCCAATTAACAAGAACTACGTTGCAATTGAAACGATCATTTTGTAATGTATAGAACTGTGGTTACCTAGCATAGGCAAAACTAAGCCTCAATTAGGCCTAGACTCTATCTTGTTTCTTGGAGCAGCTATAACATTTCATTGTGTGTTTATGATTCTCATTGACATTCGCAGACAGGAAAATGTCTGCTGATACTTTGTTATGACATGCTGGTCTCAAAGAACTCCGAAGGAAGCCTTTAGATACTTTTTAAGGCCGTTTCTGTTGGCTTACTGCAGGCTATTCATTTATGAAAGTTTTCATTGTTTTTGTTTGCAGATTTGTTCTGACACTTTCGGTGACTTTAGGTCAGACAGAACTTATTATTCTTTTTGGGGGATAGTCCTATGATGGAGGCATTGTATGACGTTTTTTGATGCTGAACTTTGATTTGACAGTGTGTTGATGCATTTGCTCACCCTATGCTGACTGTGTGATCTTTGTTGCCTTCCATTGTTAATGTATTATTAAATGCTCTGATTTTAAGGGTGAGCCAGATTCTTTTGGATATCTACCGGGGATGCTGTCCGTTTCTGTATTGATTTTTCTGAAGACTCTGCGCCATATTATCAAAGAAGCTGCGGTAGTTTATCGCCGCTTTACCGGCAGGAAACTGCCGATAAAGCGGCGATAATGGGCTTGATAATATGCGATTCGAATTTCAGTCGAAGCCCAGGTTAGATGTTCACACATCTAACCTGGGCTTCGATTGAAATTCGAATCGCATATTATCAAGCCCATTATCGCCGCTTTATCGGCAGTTTCCTGCCGGTAAAGCGGCGATAAACTACCGCAGCTTCCTTGATAATATGGCCCTCTGTTCTTAGCCTCTTTTTCATATTTGCCCAATGCTGAATCTTTTTTTACATGCCAAGATCATGTAGGGCAGTTGATTTTGAAGCTTAGTGACTTATTTTTTTAGGCTAAATATGTTTTTGTCTTCTATATTGTGATATATTAATAAACGTTTCATAGTTTTATAATTTACTGATCTCGAACCCTTTTCAATACAATGCTTATTTAACGACTTCTATTTAAACTGTTATTTCGAATCTTATCTGTAGGGACATACTTCCACATCTATTCTTAAGGACAACACTGTCCTTGACCCCTCAGTGGAGCTATGACTATCATGTAGATTAGCTGAGAAGTAGCACAGACAATGGTGTGCATGCTACTATCAAGAAGAACCAGGTGCATAAGAGTGAGCATTTGCAAGAACATTTATTTTTCAGTCCATTCTAAGAAAACGACTAGTTTTGTTTATTTCTATTCTTTTAAACAGAGGAGTTTCGATTTTGTGACATTTCCAAACATCAAACTTCTGGACAAAGTATGAGACAGACAACTATTTGTCGCTGAATCCTTTAGAAAGCAGAGCCATTATGAAGGCTTTCTGAATTTCCTTTTCTGTCCAATATTTTCTATTCCTTGATGTGTCTGTCACTAATATGTACAACTTTGATTCATTGTTTTATTTTTGTAACCTCCTCTGATTGTGGTTTATTAAATACATATTTTGCATATGTCCTAAAACAATAGTCAGTCTGCCTGTCTTAATACAGGTTGAACAACCCCAGGCCTGAAGTTCCAAAAGGTATCTTTGACAAAGTTGCTCTGATGATTGTGAGAAGTTGGCCTGGCATATGATGTCCACTATTCTAGTGGGCACCTTGCACCAGTCCAAACGACCCTTATTGATGGTAGGTTAAAGACAACCTTATAGAAAGCTATCCTAGTGGTAGCTGTGGAGCAAAGCCTTCAGGATAAGTCTAGAAGGAAGGTACAGCAGCTTGTTTTACCAGTCTATAATCTCTTGAATGATCAAATGAAAGTTCACCACACAAGGTATAAATATAAAATATATGTATTTATTCTAAAACACACCCCTCTAGTCTCTTTATGAGGCTAGAGGCCAAAGTACAATACAAGAACTTAAATAGCACACAGTAAATAGCACAGTATACGTTTTGCCCTAGGGGCCTCTCAAACCATATACTAAAATAGTGGTATAAGAACCAAGTGAGGGATAGAAGTTAGGCCTCGGGCCTGTAGAACCGCTGGGGCAACCAGGAACCACCAAAGGTAGGGACGCAAGAGACCCAGGGGGGACGTGTGCAGTGTCTAAACACAGCCGCAAATCACCATTGACTTCTATGGAGGAAATTCAAGTTACAGTTTTAAAGATTTAGGACACTTAGGAGTGGACTGCGGTGAAACCCCTTTAGGACTAGACACTTCGAGAATCAAGACCTATGGGAGCACCGAAGTACTCGTGCTACCTCACCCAGTGAAGACGGGTGCATAGGTGTCTTTTGGTGTCAGGTTTCGGCGTCAATTCAAATAGAGAGCTGCGAAGAAGTGCTGCAGGTGCCCAGAGGAAAAGTGTCCGGATGGATCGGAGATCAGAAGAACCTGAAAGTAGAGGGGACAGAGTCTGGGTCACTAACCAGTGACCAGGATGGCGACAAGAAGATGCCAGCCGATGTCGGGTGCTTTAAGGTGAAGTAGGTGAAGCTTGACTCTTCAGCCACAAGGTCCAGGAGGTGTTGATGACAACCAGGAGCTGGAATCAAGCAGTCTCACATTGGATGTCAAGTGCTGCAGTGTCGGTATCTGGATTAGACCGAACAAGCCTTGGCAGCTGCAACCCACGCAAGAGGAAAAGATTGGCTTCGGTGCAGACCAGCAATGTCTGAGGGGCTCACCCTTGGAAGGAAGTCAGGGCACATTTGTAGCAACCAGAAAAGCCCAAGAAACAAAGGATTGTCCTTCATGGGGACCCACTAGCCAATGGACTAAAGATCACAAAGGAGCCTCAAGCTGTGATGAAGAAAGCACGCCCACAGAACACTCGTGGAGTGTAGGTCTCTCAGCTCTGGTGCAAAGGGTGCTCCGGGCAAGGGCAACAAATTGCCCAATGCAAAATTTTGGGAAACTTTGGGAAGTAGGTGCACTTGCAAATATGCAGGATGACCAGGAGTTCCGGTCCCACGTCTCTCGTGATAGCTACAGGTCTCAGCTTTGCTGTGTACTCGTGTCAGCATCAGAGATGTCTGGAAGTCTATGTTCTGTGTCACAGATTCTTCGGGATCCAGCGGGAGCCTCAAAAATGCAGACTGGCAAGATACTTCTCTGGTGCCTGTTTGAACAGAGAGCGGTACAAAAGGGGGTGGTGATGGATGGAGCATCCGAACCAATCAAACACTCACACCAGTCAAAAGATCTGGGTTTGATCCATCACCGTTCTTTAGCCCACTCTGCCACCCCAGTTCAGACATGGCTATATGCAAATCAGTCTGACCCTGTGCCTCTTGGGAACAGTCCAGCCCGAACTGCCAAGCCATGCCTTTCCTGGACCAGAAACAAGCTTTCGAGGACCGGTTTCTGGCATTCCAGCCGTCTTCAGCCCGGCTTGCTTGAATCCAGTGGCAAAGTGAGCAAGGGACTCACGTCTGAGCATACCCTGCCACACTTATGCCGGCCAAAAGCGGTACAAAAGGTGGTGATGGACGGAGCATCCAAACCAATCAAACACTCACACCAAGTCAAAAGATCTGGGTTTGATCCATCACCGTTCTTTAGCCCACTCTGCCACCCCAGTTCAGACATGGCTATATGCAAATCAGTCTGACCCTGTGCCTCATGGGAACAGTCCAGCCCGAACTGCCAAGCCATGCCTTCCCTGGACCGGAAACAAGCTTCCGAGGACCGGTTTCTGGCATTCCAGCCGTCTTCAGCCCGGCTTGCTTGAATCCAGTGGCAAAGTGAGCAAGGGACTCACGTCTGAGCATACCCTGCCACACTTATGGCGGCCAAAAGCGGTACAAAAGGGGGTGGTGATGGACGGAGCATCCGATCCAATCAAACACTCACACCCAGTCAAAAGATCTGGGTTTGATCCATCACCGTTCTTTAGCCCACTCTGCCACCCCGGTTCAGACATGGCTATATGCAAATCAGTCTGACCCTGTGCCTCATGGGAACAGTCCAGCCCGAACTGCCAAGCCATGCCTTCCCTGGACCGGAAACAAGCTTCCGAGGACCGGTTTCTGGCATTACAGCCGTCTTCAGCCCGGCTTGCTTGAATCCAGTGGCAAAGTGAGCATGACCCCAAGGGAGATTTCTTCCATCTTCCAGTCGATTTGGAATGTTGAAGGTCCAAGATTTCATCTTCAGAGTTTCATCCAGGGTAATATAAAGTCCTAGTGAATGGGTTCCTATACCAATACTAAGTTTAGTGTTTGGACTAACTCTAGGCTCCCACCTATGGGAGGACTTGGGGAGGGGGTGGTTACACCCCTTCCCCTTTGTCCAGGTTCATGCCAGAGCTGGTGCTGTGTGCCCCAGCAACCAGTTTGAACTTGGAAATGCATGGAGCACCTTGTGTGCCCCAGGCTGTGTCTGAAAAGCATTCACTGAATGCAACCCGCCCTGCCCCAATACACTAAAGCCTATCTGGGGAGGTGCTGGCACCTCCCTGGACAGGAAACCTATTGTCCAGACCTCCCCTGCTGGAGTTTCGTCCAGCAACAGGAGGTCAGACTCATGTCTGTGGCAGCAGTATCCATTTTGTGATGCTGAGGCTCTTTTAAACATTTACAGGGTAAGTAAGTTTGTACATGTCTTCTCGCTCTAGAAGGTGGAATGCTACCCCCGCCGCCAGAACTGAAGGGGGGGGGTAGTATTCCAAAGTGTTTGACACCAAACACAACATGTTTTGATAAAGCCAAACCAAAGTTATCATTAACCGCGAGGATTATAATGCACAAGAGTATATGGTATGGCCATATCACAGAACAGCTATAAGGAAGGGATTCCGAAAGCTTCAGATGGGCTCAACTCCTTCTAGGGCACCCTCTCACACAAAACCAAGCACTTCAGGATTGTCAAGGCCTGCCATACGAGTGACTTATAGGTTAATATGTGTCTGTTTTAAATGGTGAATATAGGTATACTATATCCCAGTAAGGGCTGCTTACACCACCTTACCCAGGGTTCAAGTGCAGACCCGTGGTGCCATTTTGGCAGGCTTCCCAGTGGGGCATAATACATGCTTCAGCCCCTGGTAGGCTTCTGGGGTACCTATTCCCTTGGTACCTAAGGTGCCATATATTAGGGACTCATAAGGGTGATCCAGTAACCAATCTGGTTTGTACCTAAAGTACATGCAATCAATTTAGAGAGAGAACAGCTAGGCTGTGGTCCTGATTAGCAGGGGCACAGCAAGACTAAAGTAAAAAAACTAGTGAAACACAGCAAAAAGTGGGGGTAACCATGGGAAGCAGATACTACTCTCCTACACAGATGCCTCCCTTCTGCTTGCGCCCCCCACACCAACGTTTACTACACTGTTTACTGTGCCATGCAAGCATTTCTTCCTCCCTAACTGAAGTGTCATTTTAATGCACTTTTCAATGGCAATGGGCACACATTTAATTCTTGTGGGAGCATTAAATGTGGCCATGACCCTTAAGGAGCTTTTTTTAGTATTGCCTGTCCTGCTAATTTCACTCTTCACCCAAGTGTTTCCAGAATATGACTATTTCCAGGCTGTTAAAATGATCAATAATTCCAATGTACAGATGGTTAGAAGTTCTGCTCTTCCGGACAGTGGTATGGCAATGATTCCATGAGCTTGGGTGCAAGAAAGGAAAATGGCCCTTTTTGACTCCTATTGGGGTAGTAAATACAAATTATCAATGGAAAATGGATCACCTGTACCTGTGTAACCAGGGCCTGGTATTCCGGCCGTCTTTTAAAAACCCTCAATCACGTACATAGGTGGTTGGGCTATATATCTTGGTTGTCTGCCAAATTATAAACGTGACAGCATCATCATTGGTTTGTTTTGGTATGCTATCCTCCACCTGGATGTAGGCCCACTGGTAATACAGTAGTGATCAGTGATAAGTGGTGCTCAAGTGAGGTGAATTAAAAATGCCTTCATTGCCAAACCTAAAAGATTTATTCAGTTTGGAATGTAGGAAAGTAAATACAGTGTGGTGCGTAAGAAGAAAACTTAACAATCTAACACACTCATCTGTCCATGTGAGTAAATACAGGAATTATCACGGTTCATTCGGGCTCCTCAGGGATATGGGCCCTGGTGCCACTGCACCTGCTGCACCAGTGGTATCTAGATTTGTTTCCTGTGTTCACCTTCTAACACAAGGTCGCTGTCAGCCCTCCCAATCACTTTCTCATGTTTAGCAATATACAAAATTTGCTCTGGACAGGCAAAACCTTTTAACTATGGACACATCAATTTCATTATCCTAACCCTGAATGATTTGCTCGCTGCCTTTAGGTTTTCAAAAATCAAAATTTCACTAAACAACATCTTCAATAGTGTGGTTTAGAGATTTTAGAAGCGGTCCACAAACAATGTGCATGCCTACATGACTACCATGCACACACGAAGCATCATCTGCACCTGCAAATGGTAGACCTAGATTGACAGAATCAATATAGACAAGTGTGCATACATACAAATGTTACATTTGTGGAATGCCAAGGGTTAGACCTGCAACTTTTGTAATTTCCCAAAACACATTGGGGCATATTAGCAAGCACCTCGTTAAAATTATCGCCGTTTTAGTGGCAGGAAACTGCCGCTAAAACGGCGATAATGGGCTTGCTAATATACGTTACAGAATTCCAATAGAAGCCCAGGCAGCACAAAGAAGTTTAATGTCTGCCGTTATGGCTCACTCATTCCTTATATTTTCACTTGAGAAAAACCAAAGCATACAACCAAAAATCTTAGATCAGGAAAATTCAATTGCCAAGGTAAAACAATAGCTTTTGTATCTTTCTCTCCTTCATACATGACTGTCTCTAATTGCCATTTACCATCAGCCATGCCCTTTGATCTGAAACTGTCTTCTTCCATTCTAATCCCATTAGGACCACCTGCTAGGCCCATCTCTAATCCCGCTTTTAGTAATCCGTCTACCCTCGCAGTACCCTGCCACAGCCCAGCTCATAAAATACTACATGCTTAAATTGCACGCCTCGCCTTTCAAATACAATTAAATGTCAACCCGCACTTCAGTCACTGAAGATGGACGCAGCACAATACTGTCCAGGTAACATGGTTTATGTCTGAAACGTAGTTGAAAGTTTTTTTAATGGCCCTTAGGGCATCTGGAACCTGCCTCTCATAAAGCTGTATCTTTCGTTTGGATTTTCGTTCCTTCAGTGAAAAATAATAGTATTTTTCAGGAAATAGAATGAAATACCAGCCCACAGCCGGATACTGGGTTTTTTGGGGTCCCAAATGTGGAATGTTTGTGGGTTTTAGATCCATGACTAATGGTTACTGGGACGTACATCCTGCACGAAAGAACAGATGATTACTCCACTTGCTGTCCTACTCTTACGTTCAGGTGCCCAGTTTCCATTGGTCCAATAGGTGCTTTGGAACCAGGGCCCAGAGGAGCTCACTGAACCCCTATTATTTCTGTATTTTTTAGTTCAAGCAGCAGCCAGGAGGCCCATTTCCTGCCTTGTGCCAGGGCCCCATGACATATTAGTTATGCAACTACTTAAGTCATAGAGGTTTATCCACCCCCACAAATCATTACAAGGTTAGGGCGATGGCAAAAGAACAACATGATTCAATTTAGATGTTACAGTTTAATAGCTTTACTTTTTTGCATCCTCTTGTCCAGCGCTATACTGGAAGCAGAAAGTTTATTTTTTCAAAATAGGCCTATATTTCTTTAGGCTAGTGAGCCTGACACTGTCAAGGCTGATTTTAGGAATGGAGCTGGGAGGACGAATTTTTCTCCAATAAATTAATATTGGATTTCAGCAAAAAAATAATGTTATCAGTCAATTTTAAACAAGTAACCAAGAGAACAGATGTACGAAAGAATTTTGCATTCTCAAATGGTACAAATCGCTATTTCTGACTGTTTCAGAATGCAAACCCCCCTTTTGTTATGTACTAAAAGCAATTTTGCAGGCATAGTTTGGAATTTCTTTCTTTTGGTTATCTCTATTTTTTGTGATTCTAAATAAGGAATCACAAATAGTTATTTCCAAATTGGGATTTGTAAATCTTTTGTACAAAGCATTTCCTAAATGCAACTAGTTTGAAAAATGATGTTTTGAGAAATGCAATTACCACCAAATTGAATTAGTTGTAAAAGTAGGTGTGATAACGCATATAATTTGTGCTCCTTTTCCCTTGCCCCCTGTGGTGGATGGTTATAGGTGCCTGAGGAATAAAGGAAGCTAAGATCAGCTACAATTTACCAAAAACAGTGAAACCCTTTTGGCCACACAGTAAAGCTCAGAGTCGATTGATGGGATTAAGTATGTATTAATTACAAATTCAGAGCCAAGCTGATATAAATCAGACGCAGAAACATAGCATAAAAGGACAGAATCACTAAGGGATATCTGAAATGATGTACAAAATGTATCCTTAATAACAGAAAGCAAATGAGGAATTCTGTGACTCCTGTACAGAAAGTGAGAAAAAAAGTCTGGTGAGTAGATTGAAAGTTTCGATCTTCCTGCCTATACATGAGGTTGACTAAAAAGATCTCCTAGTCTAAACTAGAAATCAGATAACACTACTAACTCATGGAATCAGAGAAAGGTGTCAGCATAGTAGAACATCTGTACAAGTTTTCTAAAGGGTAAGAAAATTGCATAACGTAAAGCCACACAACAGAGATGTTGTAAAGAGGCCTGTACCTCTCAGAGTCTAAAGGTAATCTGAATCTAACTAAAGTATGATACTTAATTATATCTACAACAGAACCTTTAAGAATCTAATGTCACATGTCTCCTTATTTTCCATCTTCAAACAACAAAACTTGGCAACTACACTCGAGAATTCTTTCCTTTGGTCCACACATTTGAAAGTCCTTGGATTCCTCCCATCTCTATATTCCGCTTACACAGTACTCCTCCCATTGTTCATTAAAATTTCTTGTCCTTACTAAAGGATACTCCTTTTGAGCCTCACTTTCTCTTTCACACAATGTGTCTTTTTTTAACCATGATGATTAAGCCTTTAAATGAGGGACGTGATTTGTCCTGACTCCCTCCATAGTATATTCATGGCCTGTGAGTATTTATTTAACTACTCTCTTTCCTTGGTTTACGCTCCAGTTGGGTCGGGTTTCTGATAATTTTCTTTTATTTAGAAGTATTTCGGATTAATCCTTAATTTAAAGAGGCTATGATTCTTTCCATGACCTCAACAACATTTATTTCCCAACAAGATTGACTCTCAAAGTGCCAATAAAGTGGTGCAATTTTAACTTGGCACTTTCCCTTCACACAGAAACACAAATCCAGCTCCGCTGTAATCAGGCGTTGAAGCACAACTGGGTGGCATTCGGCCACCCAGTTGGAACCCCAATGATGAATCATACCACCAATCAGGTTGGTGGGTGAGGGGTCTTTTTATAATCCAAATGGGTTTCTGGCCCTCATCTAACTTTCAGTGAGTCGACTTTACTAGTTTATTATCTCTATGTACATACATCATGTGGAAGGAATGGTACATAGCATACACATAAGCTTGACATCTTCAAACCACAGCTGACAGAAGCAAAGCTATTCGATAGCCTGTACAGGTAGTATGTTGCCCAGATCTTTTAGCCTCTGGAAGTTACCAGGGAGTATTAGCAGTATCAGCAGGAGTGTCCCAAAGTGATCCCGAAGTGTTCCAAAGCTTTGTAACATTCCGAATAGGGAGAGTAGGCATAAAGACACACTACAGCAATATCAGTCTAAAGTACATATATAGAAGCAGCTCCTATAGGGCTGTCATCTTCCTGCTTTGTAACAGCAGTTGGAAGCCAAATACTGCTGTAAAAGCAAAATCTAGGTAAAAAGGAAGAGAAACTTCTCTGAGGAGGAGGCAGCCATTGAAATCCACTTTGCAATTGGAGGACTACATCTTTAGCCTCCTCATATTCTTGGGGGAGTTGAGAAGCAGTCTATGTGACATGATGTCACAATAGTGTCAATGCATTTGCATAGGGGTATATACTCTGAGGGAAAAAAGATAACAAGGTGGGAGGAAGTGTGTGAAAGACAGAGTTTGTCAGGTTGCAGGAGGCAATTGAATGTTCCAGCCTGGGGTCTGGAGAACCATATAGAAGAATATCCTTGATACCATGCAACCATACCAGCTGCGTGGCCTGCCTGTTCATGAGACTAGGATCATCAGGTCAGGTAAGGTACACATTTGAGTAAATGTAGCAACAGGTTCTAGCCACCGTAAGTGTCACAATGTCTGCAACAACAAGCATGATTACCATTCACACAGGGCCAGTCCCAAGAGATACCACAAGACACAAGCTTAACTGCAACTAGAACCCCACCTACCTCTAATGATATGACTTCACTAAGAGCCAATAATGTTACATGTCAACAGTAAAGTTGTCTATTCTTCCCAGACCTCATGCATACATATTGTCAAGTACTTACAGTTTTCATCTTTTGTGTTGCAACTGCAAGCTGGACTGGCTCCAGAGCAAATACTGTCACAAAGCCTGGTAGGAGTATCAGAAATATTGGTACTACCCACACACTAATGGCAAACACTGCAAGACTGTTTGTTGGGTAATATCATGTGCACATATCTCCAATGATGCCACTAGGAGTCCAAACACTAAAGACTTTAGCTGATAAACCACAATTAGCCCATTTATGTTAGCATCGTAAAAACCCAAACTTTTCAAGATTGCGGTGTCAGCCCATCAGCTGCAGGTCACCATTCCTTTGTAAGATGCCATCAAAACTGGACTCTCGGAATTAACTGATTACAGACTTGGTATTGTTATTCCACATTTAAATGAAATGTGTGCTGCATAACTGTTATTGTACACAGTAACCTATAGTTTGTCGGTAACAGATTAGCATATGCATCATATGTCACATGCAGTTATTTTGCATGTATTCTCCCTAAATACATTGCACATCCATCTTCAATATGGGGAAACGTCGTTTACAACGCGGTGTTTACACCGCACGACCTTTTCCCCGCAGCTATTACAACGCAAGTCGTTACTACGACTTGCGCTCGATGGCACTGTGGGATAAGGAATGTTTTAATTTTATAGTCCAACACCTTCCCTACTGTTACGGGGACTGGTGTTGGAATATAAAATTAAAAAATTCCTAAATCCGCGCCCTCCAACGCAAGTCGTTGTAACGACTTGCGTTGTAAAACCTGCGATGTCAAGTACCGTGATCTAAAAGATCGCGTTGTACTGACATACATCCTTCAATATGATCCATTTCCAAATCATATGCACCAATCTATGTCTCTTCACAGCTGCAATCACTTATTTGACTACTCGTGACATTACAGACCCACCACCACTGAACTGGACATCTTGCTACTGTCAGTCATCAACCAGAAACCTTAGCAACTGGTCCTAAATAGCAGTGTGTGAACTCATACACTGCAATGTATACTAGCAGCAATGTGTAAAACATGTGTACATAAAACACACTGTAACACAGTGAAAACACTACAAATGGACACCACACCAGTTTAGAAAAATAACCATTCTGTATCTAAACAAAACCAGGTCAAAACAACAAAAATACTAAGTATGGGCGAATTTTGTGGATTTGCGGTATGCGAAATCTCGTGAAATCGCAAAAAAATCAGCGAGTTCGCGAAAAAATTCGCGAACTCGCGGATTTCCACAAATTGGTTAAATGTATAGTGCTTTTCCTACACTACAGCTGCGTAAAGGGCCAGAAGAGCTGTCTTCAGTGACCACGTGTGTCTGTATATACGGTTCCATTTACTTGGTGATTCCACAAGCTCATGCTGACAATTTATGGCCTAACGATCGTAAAATGAAAATGACTAGCAGTGTATCACAAGCACGCTCTTCTCATTCAACACCATCCAAATGTAAGGAAGCTGCATGTTTGCAACGAAGAAAATCTTCTGTAAATTGGATCATCGGTTGCTGTCTCTTTTTGTTTGGAAAGTGCCTTGCTAGGTTTAACTATGCTTTTTATTTGTTTTGCAACCTCTATATTTGAAATGTTGTATGACTCTTTTACCTAGTTTTAGCATGTCGATTGGTAACAATTGAGGGTGGTATAGCCTTCCTATAGCTGTATTTTAAGAAAGAAGAATCCTGAAAACGACTTAATTCTGATTCTGAGACAGCAATCAATCACCTCCGGCTCACTTCCACCTCTGACATCTGCTTTCTAGTTTGAATTATTAATATTTATATAAGAGTCTCATAGCGCCACCTACTGGCTACTTCAATATCATGTGAATGTCAAATACGCTGTAATGAGATAACCTGTACCTTTGCCACCGCGCCAATAGGCACCGAGGTCCCTCGAGTGAGCTGTCCATCACAGTGGGGCAAAGGGCAGGAAGATGTTGCATACCCTAGTTTGTGTGGTGCGGGTCCAAACGGGCGGGGCTTCTATGCGAGTTCACATGCCTCTTTTTTTATAAAAGGTCAGAGGCCAATCAGAGCAGCAGATGAGGAGAAAGCAGTCTCCTGGTCACAGGAAGAACACAGGGATTGCACTCGAGAAACTCGTGGATGAAAAGACCTCCATCAAGGATTGCATCTAATTGTAGAAGGTAGATCTGGGGAGAAAGCACACCTGCATTGCCTCGACCGTGCTCAATATTGTTTGGGCTGATTATAATGCGTTACTGAATTTGAGCTTCAACTCGGGCACCTGCTTTATTTATATCTGTAAGTGCTTCCTGTTGAGGTTTAATTTTTGTGACAGGAGCATCGTGCCAGAACAAATCCTGCCTGCATATTTATCCACGAAGATGCCACCGTGTTGTGCCATACCTCTACTCAACTGGAGTACTTTCTACTGGCTAATCAGTAAGTGCTACCTCGTTGGGTAAATAAATGTATGTAAAAAAATAAAATCCGCCTGCGAGCAAATTTGCGGATTTTTCGGCAATTTCCTGAGATTCGCGGATCGTGAAATTGCCGAAAATCCGCAAATTCCGCGAGCGGAACGGATTTTCGGCCCATACTTAAAAAATACAACATACATGAGCAGAGATCTCACTTTTTAAAGGTTTAAGCAGATTTAGTCTATAGAACTCGCTGGATGTGTGGAGTAAGCACAGAGTACCTTTGATTCAACAAAAACCGAGACGAAAAACAGCCGCAGAGGAGCAAAGCATCAGAAAATACAAGCAATGTGTTGATTATGAGTCCTTGGAGAATGGAGATGTCAGTTCTGCTGCATGGCAGGAGAAGTGTTGCATTGATTCCTTACTAGGAGGGGGAACGATACGTCGAATTTTGGACATGCAACCCTGGATCTTTACTGCGAGGCGACATCACTGTAGACATGGCACCCTAGTGCGATGCATTAAAAATCCCGGCATGCTGGAATGATGTGGCATCGAAACAGGCGATGTGCTGGTTTTCCAGCCACGTGGTAGGTGATCCGTCAATTCCTTCAGCTGCACAGCAGGGAGTCGGAGTGGGGGTCTCAGACATCGGAGAATCTGGGTGTGGAGATCATTAAGCTGGATGCCAGGCACTGCATCGATTCTTCAGCCACAGCGATGGATTGGTTTTTCAACCGCACAGCATTGCTGTGGGAGAAAAAACTGCTGCCGAGGGGCGATGTGTGGCTTTACAGTACTTGAAGCAGCAAAAACACCACCAAGGGCCCAGAACTGGGGTTGTCACTAATAAGCAGGTCAGAACTTTTAGCCTAGGAGTTCAGGGGAGCTGCAAGTGAAATCTTTGATGGCGCTGAAAGTTTCAAAAGGAGGCAAGCACACACAAGCCCTTGGAGAACCTTGACAAGCTGGATAAGAAAGTAAAGTCCAGTCCTTTCACTGCTCAAGACAGAAGCAGCAAGCAGCAGGCCAGCCCACCATCACACCAAACAGAGTGGCAGTTTCCTTCATACAGCTTCTCCAGCTCCTCTTCATGACAGAATCGTCTCTTGATCCAAAAGTGTTCTAAGAATGTGGGGTTACAGTCCAATACTTTTACCCCTTTCCACCTTTGAAGTAGGCATACTTCAATGTATAGTCTTTGTAATGCACAGATCCAGCATTGCCCTGACCCTGATCTAGACACACTAAAAGAGGGGGGAAGCAGCTTTGTGTGAGGACAGGCACAGCCCTATTCAATTGTCAGTGACAACTCTTCCCACCACTCTAGCTCAGGAAGGCTCATCATTGTGGAGATGGGCTATCAGGATATGCAGGGCCCACCTTAGCTCCATTTGTGTAACTGTCTATAGTGAATGCACAAACAGTCCAGCTGTCAGTCTAAATCGGGCATGGATTCCACAGGCAGGCAGAGGTACAGGATAGTAAAACAAGAAAATGCCCACTTCTAAAAGTGGCATTTTGAAACACTCAATTTAAAAACCACTTCACATACAGGGGTGTTTCTTTAAATCCTGAGTTGAGGGAACCCAAACTCCAAATCTCTATCTTTTCCCAAGTGAAAGGCACACTTGCAAGGTGTTACGAGGGAGCTCCAATGATAACCTATGGGAGAGACCTTCCTTGCAATAGTAAAAAACAAAATTGCCATTGCCAGTATTTCATTATCAGGACACTTAAAATACACCAGTACATGTCCTATCTTTCACATACATTGCACCATGCCAAGGGAGCTACCTTGGGCCAACCTTAGGGGTGCATTATATGTAGTAAAAGGGAATGATTGGGCCAGGCACTTAAGTGCACTTGACTGGTTGACATGGCAGTTTAAAACTGTACTCAAAGACACTGCAGTAACAGGTCTGGGACATGTTTGTAGGGCTACTCATGGGGGTGGCACAATCAGTGCTGCAGGAGAGCTAGAATTTGTTTTACAGGCCCTGGGCACATGCAGTAGACTTTACTAAGGGCTTACCAGTAATTTAAATATGCCAATCATGGATAACCAATTACAATCATAAATTACTCAGGGAGAGTAACCTGCTTCTAATGAAGGCTACAGGTTGATCTAGACCATCTTCATTTAGGTGTGAGAGTACCGTCCCACTCCTTGCTCTTTGGCCGCATTGGTTGAGGAGATCAGCTAGTACCCAGATGTTAAATCAAACAAACTGAGAAATTTTTACCGCTCCTAGCTGATTTAGGAGCTCATCAGCTCTGAGGATGGGGTGTGCGCCAGTCTTGGTGAGGGCGTTGAGCCCCGGTAGTCCATGCAGAACCACAGTTCAGGTGTGGCACTGGGCGCAGAACCTTGGGAGCCATGACCACTGGGCTGGACCAAGGACTGCTGGATGGCTCAATCACCCCTAGCATCATGGAAACCTCTTCCTTGATTCTGGCTTTGATCTTGTCAGTCAACCTGTTGTGTCCACATCATGTGAGCAACAATGGGTGACTCCTGAAACCAGAGAAAACATAGAGGTGAATTATCCCAGAAACTGGCAACATTTCCCCTGCTGTTCCAGGGTCATTGTAAGGGAAAGATGCACTCCCTCTATCAACCTGTCATGCTCCTTGGTAGCCAGGAGGTTGGGTGGTGGCTCACTCTCCTCTTCCATTCTGGCATCTGTTGCCAAGAGCATGGTCAACTCAGACCTCTCATCATGGGACTTGAGGCAATTGACATAATGACCTTTAAAGGGTTCTTGGGAGTCTTGTGGTTCATCAAGTAGGAGACATCACTCTTGCACTACTTCACCTTATAAGGCCCAGACCAACGGTCTTGCAAAGTCTGGGGTTCCAAGGGCACCAGTACCCACAGTTAATGACCAGGCTGAACGTCAACCACAGTGTATGTTGTTCATAAAAGTGATTTATATCATAATGGATAGCTTCCAGATTCTCCTGTGTGAGTTTCCAGCAGCTGGCTCTCTGGTTACAGAATACTAGCATGTAGCAATCTACATCCTGTGATGGCTTCTTTGGATCTTGGTCCCTGCCTTCTTTTACCAAACTGAGTGGTCCATTCACAGGTTGCTTATACAGAAGTTCAAAGGGGCTGAAACCAACCCCTTTCTGTGGTACCTCCCTGTAGGTGAACAAAAGACATGGCAGGAGGATGTCCCCCTTGTTCCTCATGGGTTCCTGGCAGACCCATAATCATGCCTTTTAGGGTTTGGTCGAATTTTCCAACCAGCCCATTGATTTGTGGGTGTAAAGGAGTGGAGTACTTGTAGGTTATGCCACACTCCTCCCACATGGCCTTGATGTACCCAGATGTGAAAGTAATACCCCGTTCAGATACCACCTCCTTGGAGAAACCGACATGGCTAAAGATCTCTGTGCCCTAGCCATGGGGGCATGGCTAGCCGGCCATGATGGCAGACACAATCTAAGGAGCGCCACATCGTGGCCTGAGAATCCTCAAATTCTCCTGCACAGACTGTGGGCATTGCACCGTCCCGGTTGCACTGGAGGAGTCCCACAGCTAGTGGAGCTCATCAGGAGCTGCTGATTGGGGCAGGGCGCCTCACCTGATGAGATATGGCTACTAGGCCAGTGGGGCGCTTGGCATTGCAGTGAGGCATGGCCAAAGCTGGGCCGCTCTGTATGCACTGCTGCCTGTGGCTGCGCGATGCAACTTGGATTGCCCCCCCCCTGATGCAGGCAGGGGGCTGCATCGATCCTGATCTGCACCAGCTCACAAAGCGTCAGACGCCACTGAAGCCGCTCCATGCGAGGCGGGAGCAGCGGGGCACATACCCTTTTGGGGGCAGCTGGCCACACCAGAGCCTCGGATGTGAGGTGACCATGAACAGCGGACTGTCTTGCAGCTGGTGGAGCCTGACAGAAGCCGCCGGTAGGGGCGGGTCACCTCTCTTGATGAGCCACGGCCGCCAGGTTCACGGCACATGTTGAGACACAGCCAGAACAAGGCGGCTTCCTGCGGACTGCCAACTGAGGCTGCGCACCAAGACTAATTTCATGCCTCCCTGATCCGATCGAAGCAGCAAAGCGCCTACCTTCCCTTGGGGCCAAACTGCCACACTGGAGCTTTGGAGGTGAGTTGGAGTCTGTCACTGGGGGGCTCCCTCCCTTACTGGGTGGGGAGGGCTGTAGAGGCCTGATGGGACCAGCTCGACCCAGATGAGTGGATCCGTGAGAGGATCGTGGCGGTGCTAGTGAGGCCCATGTACGTGCAGACTTGATCTCTGAAGGGGTCCCCATGCTGTGGTGGATGTGTGCGGGCCTGCTGCTTGGGGTGTCCCTTCCTACTCTGGACACTTACTGGCAGAGCAACGGCCTATACCTGGGCAGCAGCGGTGTAGCTCCCCCTCCCCTAAAATGAGTCTGACCTGTGGAGCAGGGGTTCTCATCCGAGGCTAGGTTGGGCGGCCTGCTGGGCCTACAGTGAGGCCTGCAATGATGCTCGTGCCAAAGGAGGAGAAGATCTGCAGGCTGCGGCGGCCCTGTCCCTGGCTTGCTTGCTTGCTGGCCCTGGAGAGCAGTCTGTGCGCATCTGAGCTGGTCGACCTGGACCTGCAAAAAATGGGTGAGGGGCAAAGCTGGGAGCTGGACTGTGAGGATGTGTGCCAACTCAGTTGTATTGGTTTGACTGGCAAGTGAGGCACAAAGTTGGGTGATCGGAGTGAGCAGGGAAGCACCCTGCCGAGTGCGTGCCCATAGGACCAAAAAATGTCTGATCGTGTGGGGCCTTATACTGCAGAATGATGAACTGTGAATGGATGAGGGGCTTTATATATATATATATGAACTGTGAGCAGAGAGCCTGCTGCCTGGTCATTGCGGTGTGATTAGAGGGCTCCCATACATGAGCTGGGCAGCGTACCTAGCAGAGGCCCCAATCAGTCCCAGTTTGCATGATGTCCACCAAGGTTGACCTACTAACACGTGGCGGGCTTACAGTGGAGATCTACTGACACGCTGGGGCTTATGCAGGGACCCACGAGGGGGTCGGTCCACCGTGGTGATTTCACTGGACCATGAATACGGCTGAGCTCCGCCAAAGTGAACTGTAACTGACGGGGTGATGTAGTTATAGCAGTGGCCAGCCACATTGCGCGCATCAGACGCCCGACTGAACATGTGAACCTATGCAGTGTGTGGTGTACGTGGAGAGGCCTCCCACCATTCACATGCCCAGCATGGGCACACAGAAGGAAGCCAGTCGCACCTTTGCCATACAGCTGCATGACACCTGAAGCACAGCATGGGCAGAAACAGGGCAGGTGCGGGGGTCACAAACCCTCAGCCAGCACCAGACCTCACGCAGCCAGCCCAGTCTGATGCGGCGAGTGGCCATCGACAGACCACACTGGAGACCAAAATAGACTCGGTGTTCCAAGCGGTGGCGAGCATCAGTGAGACCCTTGCACACACCGGAGCATCCCTAGAAAGCTGCATTGACAAGGTCACTTCAGACTTTACGCTCCTGCATGCTGACCGCAAGAAGCTGGCAGCAAAGGTAGGAGATCTGGCTGCGGAAACTGCTGAGATTGCCCCAATTACAAAGGCGCTGGCCGTTGAAGTGGAGGCTCTCAATGCGCGGCTGCGGTCACTGGAGCACAGAGTTGATGATGTGGAGGGCTGCTCCCGCTGCAACAATGTCCGTGTTGTGGGACTGCCGGAGGGTGTGGAGGGCCGCGATGCGTTTGCCTATGTGGAATTCTGGATGAAATCCTTACTGCCTGCTGAGTCGCTCTCTCCTTACTTTGCAGTGAAGCGGGCACACAGGGTGCCATCAGGCTGCCCGCCACATGGGGCAAGACTTCATCCATTCCTACTTCGAGTGGTGAATTTCAAAGACAGAGACACGGTACTCCGCAAAATCAGGCACTTGGAATCCTTCGTGGTGGACAATTCCTGGGTCCTCTTCTTCCTCTACTATGCCACAGGTGTGCAGAACAGGCGCTGCACTTTCCTCCCTATTAAAAGACAGTTGCTCGAACTTGACATAAAATACTCCCTCATATTTCTGGCTCGGCTCCGAGTGATTGCAGATGGGTCCACTGACTTCTTCAATGACACTGTAGATGCGTGGGACTGGCTTGAGTCCATGGGCAATCATAGCTCGCCCAGTCGGAAAGGGGCAGCAGGAGAGTCGAACACAAGGGGGCGCAGAAACCATCGCAGAAGATGCAAGTCACAGACGGTGGATTCACAAAGACAACTGCGGGCGGCCCCCGATCCAGAGCAGGTGTTCCAAGAGAGACAAGGCGTCCTCAGAGCAGTAAAGAACATGAGAAGCAGGCGACCTAGCAGAAACTCGAATACTTCCTCTGAACACTCGCTGAGTGGGGACAGCTCTCTGGCCGAGTGGCCTACTGGTGAAGGCTCACAGCCACTTCCTGTGGGGACACCGCAGACTGCGGTCAATTTAATGTAAAGATATGTCGTATCTTTCGCCTAAGCTTGTAAGCACCTGCAGCAACGTAGGGCACCCAGCAATGCAGGTCAGCCAGACGCCTCACAAGACACCCTACTTACAATAGACGTGGGGCGTGCTTGGTCCCACAGGTTCCCTCTCCACATGCGTGCTGGCTGTTGGACGTCCGGTGCACCCCACAAGTTTAATACACCACGCGCATTCACTTGAGTCAAACAAGCCCACAGCGCAGTGGTACTCCCTGCTACCTATACGCCAATAAGCCAAATACCCCTTGACCTGTTTGAACAGGCGTGCATAGCCAGCACTTGCCATATGACATTGTTCAGTGTTTGGGCAGATACCTGTTGTCCGTCTGCTCTACCCAAGTTATGTCTGACACTACTCCGCGTAGCATCATTCATACATACTTTCACCATTTATGCTTGCAACTCACGCTCCCTGCCTACACTAGGCGCAGCTGTCTCTCCCCAGAGATGTTGGGTCGGACGAGCACAGTGCTACACTCTTCTCTTGCAGTGTGCCACACACCAACATAACCACCTGGAATGTCCAGGGTCTGCACGTAGATACAACATCTATGCGTACCTTAAACGCCACAAAACTCACATAGCGCTCCAAGAAGAGACGCACATATCGCAGCCTGCGATCTGCAGACTGCAGCAGCGATGGAAAGGGCAGGTGCTGGCTACAGGCTATTCCTCATACGCCAGGGGGCACTAATCTGGCTTAGACCAGGGACACATTTTACATCAGAAAAGACCAAGATTGATGTCTATGGCAGATATGTCTTGTCTTGAGGAAAACCAAACGGGAAGTGCATAGTGTTAGGCTCCATTCATGCCTTGAACATGAACAAGAGCGCGTTCTGGACCACACTATCTGACATACTATTGCGCTGGTGCGATGTATCACGGCTGCTTGGCTGCCATTTTAATGCGGTTCTAGACACCACCATTGACAGGTCCTTCCATCCATTGACACACACTAATGCAGGGTCTATTGCGTGAGGGCTGGGTGAATGGCCGTGCTGCTGTGGGCTGTCTGATGTCTGGAGGGCACTTAACCTGCAGTCGCACCTTTACTCCTTCTATTCTCACCCACATGATATGCATGTCTGTATTGACCGCTTCGTGGCATCTGAGCAGGTGCTGCCTCAGTGTGCTGTAGCAGATTACATGGGTAGAACGATTCAGACCACAGTCTCCACACGCTACAGTTGCGGGCAATGAGGAGGGACCCACTCCCGTCTCTAGAGACTGCAGCCCCTGGCACTGGAGGACCCCACTTTCAGACAGGCTGTAGATGAGGCAATAGGCACATATTTTGAGGATAACACTGGCTCCGTTACAGACACAGGGATACTATGGGATGTGGGTAAGGCTATGATTAGAGGGATTTGTCTGGGTTTAAGCTGGTCCATTAGAAAACAGCTTTATGACGAGATAAGCTGCATCGAGCACACCCTCACTAGCCTAGAGGCCGAATTGGCCGGAGGTGGAGATACACAGTTGGCGTTAAACACGCAAAGACAGAGGCATAAGGAGATACTGGAGAGGTTGCGATGCCTAAATTACACCTCACAATCAGCAGGCACCCATACCGCAGCTGATAGGGTGGGCAGGCTACTCCCACATATGATCCCATAGGAGTATGTACAGACACCTATACTGTGCTTGCTGTCGGTCACTGGTCAAATACCCACCAAACAATATGATGTGCACAAGAAATTTGTGTCTCATTACATTAAGGTATACTAATCAGTATACCTATCCCTGCCGCAAATAACCACCGGCCAGTGTAGGGAATTGAATGAGCCGATTGTATTGCCAGAGGTGCAATGAGCGATAAGATCGTTAGCTACGGGTAAGGCTCCATGGCCAGATGGCATCCCTGCCGAATATTCCTAGGCATATCAGCAAGTGTTGGCGCTGCAGCTTCTCTCCATGTATAATGGTGCGCTGGAGTTAGGGACTCTGCCGGATAAACTGCGTGAGTCACTCCTGGTGTCGCTGCCAAAGCCAAATAGGAACGCAGAGCTGCTGGGCTCATACGCCTGCTTGCACTCCTAAATTCGGACTATAAAATCTTGGAAAAGCTGCTGGCATGTAGGCTGGCCCTGTTAGCTCCAAAATTAGTCCACACGGACAAAAATGTGTTTGGGCGCCTCACAACACATCCTTGAACCTCCGCCGGTTCTTCAGAGTGGCTCACTATGTTAGTATGAGTTGGGATCAATCCGAGTGCCTGGTGTTAGACCTCGAAATGGCATTTGATACCCTGGAATGGGAGTACCTGTTTACTGCTCTCCTCAAATATGACCTGGGAGAAGAGTTCTTTAGTTTTGTAGCTTCTCCACACCCAGCCAGTAGCTAGAGTTAAAATTGGCCCATACATATCAGGACAAATCCCAATTGAGCTGGGTAAGTGGCAGGGCTGCCCACTCTCGCCATTGCTATTTGCGCTGGCCATCGAACAGCTGGCTGAGTCACTGCACGGGGCAAGAAGAAGACTTTGGAATCCCCTTAGGTGACGGCATGCACAGAGTCTCATTGTATGAGGACAACCTGCTCATTTATCTCAAAGATGTCAGATCACCCTGTACATCGATAGAGCGAATCCTATTGGAATTTGCTTATATTTCAGGACACCGCTTGAACTGGGACAAATCATGCCTCTATCCTTTCTCGGAGACCACGCTGAAACCCCGCCTGTCACTCAGTGACAAGCAAATCCATTGGTAGGAGTCGGCATTCCTATATCTGGGAATACTTGTCTATAGAGAGGCTACTGATCTCCTAGAAGGCAATTTGATATTAGCCATCATTGCAATACGCGCACAGATGACTTTCTGGGGTACTCTCCCCCTGACGGCCATGGGGAGGATAGCACTGCTGAAGATGGTGGTTCTCAAGTGACTGCTGTACCACTTTGTAAATGTGCCTCAAGCCCTCATTGTTCAACAGCTTAGAGCTAGGCACCAGATCATTCATCTGCGGTGGGTCGTGTAGCAGAGTGGCGTTAGTCAAAATGTACCCCTTAACAGCTAGCGGGGGTCACTCGCTGCCTCACATGGAGCAGTGTTATCTTGCAGCCCAGCTCCAGTGGATGGCGAGATGGCTCAATGCATGCTATCTGGAGGACTGAGCAACTTGTGCCCCAGGACTCACTCACCCACAGGTGGTAGCGTTGTTCCACCCTACCAGAAGGGGGAAGCCGCCTGCCCAACTCCTAGTGGAGGTCACTCACTACGGCTTCTGTCGCAGTCTGCGACTCACGCATCATGTGACCCCGTATGCATCATCTCTCCCCATTCTTGGCAGGCTTAGGAGGCACCAACCAGTTTCTAGTGTGAATCTATTCAAGTGGGAGGAAGCGGGTATTCTAACACTGGAGGATTTCTATAGCGATGGGCAACTCCTGCCATATGAAACTCTAGCAGAGGATACAGGACTTCCACAAGGTCAGTTTCTGTTACACGTGGCGGTGGTACGCGTACTACATGAGACATGGGTGAGATTGCTCAGGAGCCGGCCACACCCCTCACTGTCCAATATCTACATAAGCTGGGAGCGGGCTGTCACTTGGTCAGATGGTTTGCGGAGTCATTACGAATACACACTACACCACAGCTGGAATCCCTACGAACCCACTGTTACAACAACTTGCAGCGCCCCAGCACTGACTGTGAAGGATATCCTTAGAGGCCCTATCCACATCCCTCACAACGCCAGGCTCCGGCTCATACAATACTACATAGTCCATAGGGTGTACTTGACCCCAGCCAAAATAAATAAATACTTCAATTGCACCGATGCCGGTTGTCCTCGCTGTGGAGAGTTAGGGGGGATCTACTCCATGTGATATGGTTCTGAACATCCATGCAGTCATATTGGGAAGCGAGCGGTCACCAGAAATGGCACAGTGCACAGAGCCCCCGCTTAGCTGGTCATGGGAGGTGTGTATCCTGGGGTTATACAGGAGATCTAAAAACACAAAGTGACATCCCGCAACATTGACCTAGGGCTAATAGTAGCAAAACGCCTGCTTATAAGGCGGTGGAAATCCTTGGAGGCCCCCCAGGAAAATCCTGGTACCAGTCCGTTTTATGTTGGGCACAGGCTGAGAGCATAGCGCTGTGGCGCGAAGACGCGCTAGCCATCAGGAAACAGCCAGTAGCGGTGGAATGGGACACAATCCTATCGGACTTCCGTGCCCTCTGGCACAGTTTCTCTGGGGACTCAGATGCTATGTCTGAGTAAGCGTTGGACTGACGCCTGAAGACTTGGACTAAGCATGCATTGGGAGCAGGCGCATAAGACACTGACTAAGCATGGGCGTAAAATCCGTTCCGCTCGCGGATTTTGCGGATTTTCGGTAAATTCGCAATCCGCGAACTCTCACAAACTTGCCGAAAATTCGTAAAATCCGTGCGAAGCGGATTTTTTGCTTGGTCGCACTTGCCAACTAGAATACTATACAATTTTGCGGGAGTAAACACTTGCGAACACGTAGATGCGGCGGGCAGCGACAATTTCGCAATTGCGAGATTGCAAAATTTGCAATTTCGCACAAGAAATCCACCAGCAGGCAGCATAAACCTTGAAAATTATGATTTTTATCAGAATAACTCCTCAGGTTGACATTTGCCTGCACTTTTTCTTTGCAAGGAGTCCATTTTGGGGGGGGGGGTGGAAGGAAGGAAGTGCCGCACAGTCTCCAACTTCCTGTTCCTGTCCAGCAGGCTCCTCCCAGTGCTTTCTTCATGGGCTGGTCACTTTGATTTGGATCTTGACCTGGAAGGATTACTTTTTGTGGATGCTGCTGGATATTTGGATTTTTGCAAAACTGAAAGCACTCAGCAGGTGCAAAAGTTCAATCTTATCATTAGTAACCATTCCCTGTAGTGCTTCCTGAGGGGCCCCTTCAGAGTTCCTTTGCCTACTTGCAACTATTCTATGACCCTGCTCTGACCCTCACAGCAGGCTCAGAGAATAGCTACAAGTATACAACAAAGGTCCTGTTAAAAAAATTACACTGCAACAGAAAGCAATTACAGACAAAACTGAAAGCACTCAGCAGGTGCAAAAGTTCAATCTTATCATTAGTAACCATTCCCTGTAGTGCTTCCTGAGGGGCCCCTTCAGAGTTCAGTTGCCTACTTGCAACTATTCTATGACCCTGCTCTGACCCTCACAGCAGGCTCAGAGAATAGCTACAAGTAGGCCACAAAGGTCCTGTGAAAAAAAATTGCACTGCAACAGAAAGCAAATTACAGATAAGGAAGCAGGTGCCAGCCAGACTGGAAGTTTAAATTCAGTGACACATTAATTAACCCCAAATTAATTCATGTCAGTTGAAGCAGGGCAGGTGTGCTTGCTTTTTTTCACCCCCATAATCTACAGTGATAAACCAACCAGAGGGTGGCAGTGATGTACCAGAGGGTGGCATGGGTGTACCAGAGGGTGGCAGTGGTGAAACAAAGGGTGCTGTGAACCTGTGATGATGAACCAGACGTAGAAACAACATAGTCGTGGCCCTTGCGAGCCGACAAGTAAGTTCGCAATTGCGAACTGGTACACAACCCTCGCGAACTGGCAGAAACCCTTGCGAACACACAAAAAAAAATCCGCAAATTCGCGAGAGTTCGCGGATTTTGCGGATTGCGAATCCGTAAATACGCAAGTTCGCGGATTGCCAATTCGCAAAATCCGCCCATGCTTAACACTGACACAGCATCGTACGTTGCGTACAGCACAATGAGCCTCCTGAATAAACAAATAAATACAAACCCCCCATTTTCCCCCATTGGCATACATCTGAGTTCAACAACGTGTCATAAAATAACCTATCATGATGTAGGGTGTCGTTGGGCAGAGACATACAATACAGCGTAGCTATGGCCAAATGCACTTGTGTGCAGACCAACAACAAGTAGTTAGGAAAGTGTAGTTCAAAACGATGCTCTATCCTATAAACCTTAAGTTCATTACATGAGAGGTGAGAAATATGTTATACACCCTGTTCATTTATGCATTGTTTGCAAACTGTTATCAATAGGAAAAAAAGGATTTTTGTTTTGATATGTACGATCGCTCGGACTGTCTAGTGATGTAAAACACAAAAGTAAAAGCAGAAGAGGGGTCATATACCCCTGTTCAGTCATGTAAAAAAGAAAATCAGTGCCCTGGCCACGGTAAGGACAGACACAGTCCTCAGAAGGATAGATTCCGGGTACCAGGTAGCATGGTCCACCAATGCCAGCATGAATCTGTTGTTCATTGCTTTTTTGGAGTCCGGAGGCCAAACAGTGTTAATGCTCACACTCTCAAAACGGGTGCTAATGACAGGAAAAGTTTGCAGGGGGCCTTTCACTATCCTCCTGACTAGCCAATTGCATGGGAGATAGGACAGGACCTACAGAATGCTTCTGAGGCCTTTCTTTTTTGAGCCCAATTGAAGTGGGTGACAAGTCTGTAAAAGGTCTTGCCTTGCCCCAAATGCCAGTGGCACATAATGAACCAGACCCAGCAAGAAGGCACTGAAGCTTCAGGGTACCATCAACACACATGTTGCACCAGCCTTAGGAGCCTTAGCCTCACTATATAGGAGATGATTCGCCCAATAAATCAGGTGTTTGCCACAGGCATCACTAGCTGCCTAGGTCTCATTCTACTGCCAAAGACCTACAAGAGTAGGGCACTACTTTTACACCTTGCAGAACTCCTCCCTGGTGGGACCCCTTTCCTGCAGTCAGTTGGACAGCTCAGGCAAGTTGCCTAGTTCACCCACATCCTTTCCTGTAGGTGCCGAGGTGTCCCCTCAGGGTCAGCCTCCCCCGAACCAAGGGAGTTTTAGGCGTGGGTTTCCCATGCCCCTTGCCCTTCCTCTTTTAGGCCGGCACCTGCCCCATTCTTCCAGTCTCCAGGTCCTCTTGAACACCGTCTTGAACTGTCATGGGCCATGAAGTCAGGCACACCCACTCATGCAACCCCAACATCTGCAAGTGTGACCTGAGCTCCATCATCTGCCACTTGGTATGCTCCAGGTCATTCCCAAGCAGACAATCCACAGGCATGGATGGACTAACAGCTACCCACACGGACCCCAAGATCAACCCCCCATGCAAAGAGAACCAGAGCCACAGGGTAGTGGCTCTCATTATTGTCAGCCGCAACAACTTGGTGAACACATTTGGGACCTGGTCAACAGCCATCCACAGCAGACCCTCAAGATAAGGGAACTCCTGCTGCTCCTTGCAGAATTCTTCCCTTGTGGGACCCCCTTCTTGCTGCCAATGGGTCAGCTCTGGCAAGTCTCGCAGTTTGGATACTTGATCCCCTAAAGGTTCTGGAGTGTCCCCCTCAAGGTCAGCCTCCTCCCAGACCGTAGGATCTTTTGGGGAAGGTTTCTCACAACCCCTGTTGCTTCTCTTACAGGCAGGCACCTGGGCCACGCTTTCAGTCTCCAGGTCCTTCTGGTCACCCTTAGGAGCTGCCCTGGACTGAGTGGTCAGGCATGCTCACTCAGGGAGACCCATTAATCAAACATAACCCCACTGCCTGAAAATACTTTAATCAATCAGCTTAATGTAAAGGATCAAGAAGAGGGAACATAAATTATCCCGTCCCGTATGTCATGACATAGTGTGCAAGGCTAGAGAAAAGTTCATGAGAATACCGTAAAACAAATATTTAAGGTAATATAACCTGGTTTTATCATACAAGTCAATAATATGCGACAATATCAAAATTACATGAATAAAATACTGCAATAAATACAATGTCAAATAATGGAAAGATTATCATACACACTCTTAGCAACCAGGCGTACACGAGAATATATTAAATAAACTGGGCAACCAACTCAGCCATGAACCCCATTCAAAACCACATTCATTCAATCACTCATCAAACTGCAAAACAAAGCCACAGACAACCAGCACAGAACCTTCACAAGAAAAGGTCCAACATATAGTGCACAAGGATTCATACAGAAAAAAGGACCAAAAAGTTGTGCACAAGAAGTTATACACAAACTATTCCTGTTACCGATTGTTGTCACTATGAACAGTTTGCTGATTTCTGTCCAACAGACGTTTAATACATATTTTTTTGTATCTTTTATGTAGACAAAACTACAACATAGATTATTAACTGTTGTATGAAGGTCGTGCCAATCAGCTGAGGACATGTGCCGACTCACGTTTCTGTGAAAAACCCCGGATGCGGGTCACACCTTCTTCAGGGCGCTAAACGGTGGGGAACCGTCTAACGCCTGGGGGGACTGGACGTGCACAAGCTCACAAATACTAAGACAGGAGAGCCTCCTATGGTTCAAGAAACTACGGAGAGTTTAGCAGACCTCAAATCAAGGGATGCGAGGGCCTAATCCGAATACTGGAAGATAATGGAAGCCAGCAAAAAAATAGGTCATAGGAATAGGCAAGAAAAGGCATCACTCCGGCCATGAGAGAGGGCAGTAGAAATAGCCACAAGAGTCAATATCCAAAACTCTCTGATTCGGGAAGAGCTGCGGGCGTCCCGGTGGACCCAGGTCCGTGGATCATCATGGTACCTGTCCGGAGAAATACAAGAGTCACTCAGGGAGACGCACCATCTCCAAGTTCAATCGGCGTTCCACCTCACTCCAGGAGGAACTCTCCAGATCATTACCCAGCAGACAATCAACAGGCATGGATGGACTCACAGCTACCCGCCAGGAACCTGAGACCCCCCATTCAAAGGGAACCTGCGCCACCTCAGAGTTGTCCGCTGTAACTAGTTGGTGGAACTCGCCATGGATTACCTGCTCTTCAGACACCAGGTGACACCTGATAGTAGTCTCACTGTATCTCTCAGAGTCTCCACCCTCTGTCCAATGATGGTCACCCACTGCCTGTACTCCTTAGTGTTTTCAAGCACAAGCGTTCTTTGGACCATTTCACTGTCGCCTAGTGAGACAAAGGTCATCTCACCTGGCTCCCACCCTTGTCCTGAAACCAACTCCTCTACAAATGCTACACTGGTCAACCCCTGTGACTGCCCACCAGTGGGTGGTGGTGCCCACTTGGGACATCTGGGATCCCCCTTCATGTCGCTCTCCTGATCACAAGCATTGCTTTGTGAGGGGGGGGTTTCTATAGGCTTCCCGGAAGAGATCCAATGTTTCTTATTACCTGTGGGATGAGAATCCTTACCCTAGGAACTAGATTTGGGCCCTTTTGGGAACTCCTTCTGTTTACCCTTGGCCCCCCACTCTTCTGATGGGGATCCTGCCCGCCCTTGGTGGAGTCTCCCTCATACCTCTTGTGGACTCTGGTACTCATCCAGCAGTCTGCTTCCTGAGCAACCTGCCAGGGGTCAGTCAGCTTGCTGTCCATCAGATGCTGATACAGCTCTGGTAAACCAAGACTATACAAGTACTCCAATGCAATTAAATTATACAGCCCCCCATAGTCTGTTACCTTGTTACCCTCCACCCAAACATCCAGTGAATGATTAAGCTTTTATTGTTCAATTACTTAAAATCATTACAATATACTATCAATATTAAAAGAAAGAGAGTTAAAATCCCACGCATGTTACTACAGCCTGGTAGGGCATAAAACCATAAACTAATATCACAATCTGGTTATAAAGTACAAGTGCAAATGTATAAGACCTAAAAGGGAGGTTTGTCTGAGACTCTCTTGCTTGCTAGCCGACTGGTTTCTTTTTGTGCCTCTATTTTCAGCGACAGTGCGGCTCCAATTAATTCTATAAATGTCCCCAGCTATGCAACTATTTGAGCTGTATTAGAAGAGAAACACAAGTCCGAGACTTCTCTGCATCGTACAAGGCCCTGGGCTCTGCAGATAGGAAGAACTAGTCGGTGCCTCTCGCTGGCTAACTTAGAATAACAGCACAGCAGATGGAGCCAGGATTCCTGATGGTAATTACAGAGTCGACATGCGGCTAAATTGTCCTGCCGGGCCCAACCTTGATTAAAGTCACCAATGGGCAATGCAAGAAGTCTCATGTTGGTGATATTTTTTCGAGCTGGGACTGTCAGTGCTTGCTCGAAATAAGGCTGTGGTTTTCCCACTATGTAGGAGGCGTCCAGTGATGAGAAATTGGATTTCCAGATCTCTTTCATGTTATATTTTCTTAGCCTGTCTGTTCACTGCTCTTTTTTATGCAGCTACTGGAATGTTTGAATTGTCCAAGTTTTGCACATCAATTTCTAACAATTTTGCGGCTGCTGTCAACTGCACCTGCCATGGGGATCCACTTTCTTAGAAGATTGTTTTAATTTGCGCTTTCAAAGATGTTGCTGGAGCTCGCAGGATACTAATATAGTATTTTAAAGTGTCCTCTAAGCAGGTAATGTCCGGACGAGTAAGACCCAGCTCCAGCCTTACTCTTGCTCTCCTAGCCTGTCGTGGGATGCCTAATACTTTCTTGTATACTGAGATTTGGAGGCTCATGAGGAAGTTAGTAAGGGCACCAGGGAAGATTAGGTGGCCATAGTTGATGGAGGGCACTACGTTTGCTTTTAAGACTTTCAAGATAGGTACAGCAGTCGGGCTGTGTAGTCTTCGATTGAGACTTCTCAGGCTGCAGATGATACCGGCCCCCTTGCTTCTTAAATGTTTTAAATGTGCTGATGGTTTAGCCCCTTCCGAAAGCCTGAGACTCAAATAATTGTAGCTTTTACAAGTCACCTAGGCCCCATTGAGCTCTTTTCTTTCGTTGGTACCTCTCCTGATTTACCAGCAGGTTATTCTTTTGATTAAATCTGTGCAGCGCTTTTAAGGCTTTCTGTAGGCCTGTCCTAGTGTGATCCATGATAACAAGGTCATTGGCATATTGTAAAATTTGGAGCCGCACGTTCCCCAGCTTTGGAATGAGTAGATTTGCCCCCTCCATGGCTTGTCTCAAGTCGACTGTGTAGATATTGAAAAGTAAAGGGGCAAGAATGCACCCTTGTTTGAGGCCATTGTTGGTTGGAACCTTAGTTGTTACTGTCGTTTGGCTGGGTTTAATACGCACCCTGGTCCCTTCGTAGAGAGCAATTATTGCCTTTAACAGCTTTTGAGGAATGCCCCAGTTGATGAGTTTTTCCCATAGCTTCCCGCGGTCGACTCAGTCAAAAGCTGCGCTGTAATTCACGAAACAGCAAAACAAAGGTAGTTGTGATGGCTGGATTGCACGTAGAGACAAGTGTCCCAGTGCTAGGATGTTGTCTATGGTGGAGTTTCGGGGCCTGAAACCAGTTTGGAAGAATGGAAGAATATTGTGATCTTTTACCCAGGTTTCTAGATCCTTCAACAAAACTCTGGCATATGCTTTTGCTTCTATGTCTAAAAGAGCAACAAGCCGATAATTTTTGGGTTTTGTGCGGTCCTTTTTTGTGAATCAGGAAGAGCATTGAGCCTTTCCACAATGTTAAAATGGTGGAGGTTTCAAATGCATACTTTAAACGTGGAGTTAGCTTATCCGGCCAGAATCCGTATGTGACTTTAAACACTGCCGCTGGAACTCCATTGGGACCCGGCGCACCGTCTGACCTCATTTTTTTAATCAGGTTGGTCATCTCAACCTTGGTGATAGCTGGAGGTTTTTTAGTGTGAACAACAAGGACCCCCTGATTATGAATTAGTCAGTTCCAAAGGACAGGGACAAATACTATGCGTAAATAATGACATAAATAGGACAGCTGGCTAGGAAAAGTCATAGAGTAAAAAAATCATAACCATTACATGTAAACAGATAAAAAACGCATCTATTTCGTTTAATAAACATTTAATTTTAAAAAGAGGGCAGAGACATACATATTTTGCGGAGTTAGTAACTTCACAATAATTGAATTAAAAAACACAATTCTTAAACACTTATCCTAAAAGTAATAGCACAAATAATATATTTACATATATTCACAATTAGTGACAAACAATGTTGTCTCTACTTAAACAATTAAAATATGTATTGACAGAAAAGGGAATGTTTATATTTCTTCTTAGATGGTTAAAATTTAATATGAAATGAAAACTGTGAAATATAATGATTTTTTCGTAAAATATTTCTTTTATATATATGTTTCAGTGTAAACTTGTGGCTCCTGAAGAAGGCGTTTGTGGAAACGCCGAAACGCGCGTCGAAAGATTATTGTTTGCCACCCACTGTGAAATGGTTTATTTTAATTGTTTAAGTAGAGACAACATTGTTTGTCACTAATTGTGAATATATGTAAATATATTATTTGTGCTATTACTTTTAGGATAAGTGTTTAAGAATTGTGTTTTTTAATTCAATTATTGTGAAGTTACTAACTCCGCAAAATATGTATGTCTCTGCCCTCTTTTTAAAATTAAATGTTTATTAAACGAAATAGATGCGTTTTTTTTTTTTTAAAACCTTTATTGAGATAAAAGTAGGAGATACATGCGCAAGCCCACAACCATCACGGCCGGCCGCAAAGACAGGTGATAAAAACAGGAGAACAGCAGGCCAATAAACAATCAGGATATTGCAAAGTACGCCAGAAGGGACTACGGGGTGCGCAACACAGGATAGGAGGTTTTCGTTTTTAAGTTTAGATGAAGCGAGGGGGCTGCAACAGGAAGGACTACACACCGTGCATAAAGGGACACAAAAGAAACGCAGCCAGAGGGGCGTACCCCATTTACAATCGAAATTAAGCTATAAATACCGCAACTATATGGGCTAAGCCACCGCAACAATAAGACTGAACAATAAGCAGCATTACAAAAAGCGACAGTTCCAATTACAATCCCAGAGTGCCCACCCCTAAGAACAGGAAACAAAGATTTGTCGAGACACAGGAAGAGAAAAGGTGCAAGACCCAGAAACAGCCAACCCTACAAAGAGGAAAGAACCCTCCCAAGCCGGAAAAGAGCGATAGAGACCATAGAACAAAACAAACTAAAATACCAAACCTCCCCCCACACCCACCACCCTGCACCCCTGTAATGGCTACGGCCAAGACCACTAACAGCGTGCCTGTCACCCCGGAACTGCCCCACAGTAAGGAAAAATATAAAGAGTGGAGGAGGAGAGAAATAGACCAGCTCCCAGCATGTATTACTCGGGCCGCCCGTCCCTAGACCCCGTTACCGATACAAGACAAATGTTCAATATCCCCGGCTATCCATCAGCATCCCAGCAGTGCGAGCAACAACAATCCTGACATGAGAGGAGACACCCTCAACCCTCCCCCCCGCGGTCCGGTGTAGTGACATAGTCCAGTTTCATAGTAGTCATCCTGGATGAAGTGAGCGAACAAGGTGACCACAGCAAGGTAGGACGCTGCCCACCAAAGTCCATCCGACACATAGCCATGCGAGTAGCAGCGGTACAGGAAGAAGCGCACAGTAGCGATCCTCCAAGGTCGGCCAGTCCAAGCAGTAGCAACCGCTCCAGGGTAAGGCAACGAGGCACGCCAGTAGTCCCAAAAGGAGTCGCTATACGTGGTACCCGGTGACGATTTCCCAGCCATTTCACAGCTCCACGAACATCAGACCTCTCCAAGGATATTCCAGCCAGCACCTCAGCAGGAGCAGGGTCCCGCACCCCCAACGCTTCCGCGGCGACCGGGGCAGAAAAACCACAGTAGTCAAGCACAGGGTGTGGCGCAGCGTCCCGCACTAGAGGGCAGTCACCGACAGGCATGGGTACTACAGACAGAGCCGCGTCCAGCCGGTCCCCCAAATCCTGGGCAGCAATACGTAGGGCAGTTCTCAGCGTGCCTAGAGCGCCCAAAACGTCACCAATCGACATTGGAGCCTCAGGGAGAGAGGATGCAGCAG
Organism: Lissotriton helveticus; assembly: GCF_964261635.1. Classification (NCBI taxonomy): domain Eukaryota; kingdom Metazoa; phylum Chordata; class Amphibia; order Caudata; family Salamandridae; genus Lissotriton; species Lissotriton helveticus. Next base: position 1,192,431,601 of record NC_136057.1, on the reverse strand, counting down.
TCCCCTGAGCATTGGGCGCACAAACGCGTAGTAGTCCCGGAAGCTGGCTGCCATCACCCCCAGCAAGTAGTTGATCACCCCGCCAGCACTCATCGTAGCACAACCAGTCCGGGGGCACAGGGGTAGCACACTCCATTCCCACACGGTGTCAAAGTGGCGTGGACTGGCGTCCGTGTCGTAAGTAGGAGCCCAGGATCCTCACAATCAGGTGCCGAACGTAGTCAGCAAAATGGCGCCCACTCGGGGAGACAAAGTAGCGAGCAGAGCCGTCCGGGGGCTGGGGAGATGATACAATGTATCCCTCTCTGCGGCGGTTCACAAAGCCTCTGAAGCGGCGAACCAAGATGCGGAGAACACAGTGCGGCAACCACGTTTCGCCGACCGGCTCCGTCTCGCCTGCAATGGCCGCTGTCGTTGAGTTCAGGGCTGTCCGCACTCGGAGAACAAAGACCCGGACACCGCCGCGGAGCACCAGGAGGAGGCGAGGGCGCCTCGTCACTTCCACTGCGGGGACCGAACAGGAAAGCACACCGGTAGAACCGGGGTCGCCTCCCGATTCCGACGTCGCCACTCAAAATCAGGATCACCAGCAGGATAGGGCGGAATACGGGAGAAAGGCAAGAGGGTCGACGGAGCCGAGGAATCAGGCGGCCATCATGGTTGCGGGCTAGGCTCCTCCTCATAGATGCGTTTTTTATCTGTTTACATGTAATGGTTATGATTTTTTTACTCTATGACTTTTCCTAGCCAGCTGTCCTATTTACGTCATTATTTACGCATAGTGATAGCTGGAGGTTTGCCATATTTATGGGTTACTGGAGGGATTTGTTGTATTTGGGTGTCAGTCATGTTCTGCTGTGTTGTATACAGTAGCTTTGCATATTTGATCCACTCGGAGGCTGCCACCCCGTTTTCCTTGCTCTGACCGGTGTAGCTCTTTTGTCTGATATATCTCCAAAGTTGGATGTGACTCTTTTCTTTGAAAAGGTTAAATATTTTCAGCCACTCTGCCTCGATTTTCTTTGATCGGATTTCTCTTCCTGTGTTCCCTGCGAAACACTTTAATTCCAATGTGTGGGGATTTGTAGCTCCTTTTCTTCTCGTCTTCAAGGCCTTGAAAAGACTCCTCTTGGTTTGCGCTAGGGCCCTTGGTTTTAGTTGTAATGAAAGGTTTTGTGGATGGGAGTCCTGTGCTTTAGGGCTACCAGTGACCCGTCCAAGAACGTTTTTTAGTTCCTCAAGTATTCCTTTCCAGAGCTCCAAGGGGGATGCCAAACTTCTAACTGTTTGGCTCAACACTTTGTGTGTGATCCACTCCAAGAGTTTTGAACCTAGATTTGTGGTCCATTTAATGCTGCTCTAATCTTCAGGGTGCTCTTCTCCAGTTGAGGTACCCAATGTTCTCGGTTGTTTTGCAGACTTCACATTTAAATCAAGGGATAGCCTCAGTGGTCTGTGATGACTCTCATCCCTGTTTCCCACTTCGATGTCATTAAAGTATGTTAGCAGGTTCTCAGAAATAAAGATGTAATTGATTGTTGACTTATCCCTGAAGGTGGGCAAAGGATGCGAGAGAGGGTCCACCGCTTTTTTGATGTAGTGGGCGGAAACCATATTTTGCGAGAAAAGAAACCGTTGAGGAGGAGCCGATTCTGTTTTGTTTGGAAGATCCCTTGTTACGTATGCCAACTCCCTGGTGTTTATGTCCCCAACGATGATTGGAAGATGTGAGGCATGTTTATTTATAAGGTGGTCCATTTTTGTTTTTAATGTTTTTAGTACTTACTTTTTTTGCCATGTGGCAGGGTTAACATAACAATTAATTATCAAAAAACGGATTGAGATATTGTTACTTTTAAATCCGCAGATCAGTACTGCTTGCAAGTTGGGAGTGTAAGTTGCTAATGATGTTACCTCTATTTTGCTGGCGTCATTGATAAAAATTGAGAGCCCACCAGCTGCTCTCCCAAAGATGTGTTTTATCGCTGCAGTGTGAAACTCATAAAAGCCTGAGAGAATTAGGGATTCAGCAACCCACGTCTCTTATAGGCACAGAATGTCATTTGCTCAGAGGTACATATATGCTGCATTGCAGCTAAGCAATCATTTTAGCCATGCGACGTTCCATGATATGATGGACAGCTGTGTGTTGTTACCCGATGTTCTATTCTTGTTCAGGTGACAAGCGCCTTTATTCTGTTAGACATTACGTTGTGGGGACTGGCCACCAGGTCCATTCCGCGTGCCTTGTGTTGCACTGTGCTTTGTCCCACTGTAGTGGACTGATCTTTGATCGAGAGAGCTTATTATCTTGTAAGCGTTATAAGGCCTTGGTTCCACGGCTGCGCTTTTTCCTGGTTGATTGCACGCTGTCCCCCTTAAGACTGAGCAAACCTCCTTTGTTGGCAATGTTAATGCTAATACGTGTGGGTATTTCTCTGGTATGGGGAAAGCTATGTCAATGCCCCAATCAGCCATTTTTGCTATTTCGTCTGGTGTAAGACCCACCTGGTCATGGCGACTCAGCCCAATTGAAGTTGATTCCCCGTGAGAATCACTGGAAAGGCTCATGAACTTAACCCAGACTAGGTCGTTTGAGTGTATTTCAGTGAGTGCTGGAATGTGCTTGAATAGTCTGAGTAAATTCCCACTATTTAAAATATCATGTTGACCTTTGATGAAGTATCCGGGGGTGAGAATCACCTTGTGCTTAGTTTTACTAACTTGGTTTGCTTTATGCTGGGTTTTTAGATCTGCTTCCAGAATACTTATGTTGTGGCTAGAGCCAGGGTTCCATTGGCGGGGTTCTAATCGCTGAATCGGGCTTTGGAATGGCTGAGCTGCTTTATCACCGGGTCTCTGCAAGCCCGGGAATATGTGTCCCTGAAGTGTTTTGTCCCCGGTATCAGGTCCTCATTCCTTGATTGAACCTACTGGTCTTCTTTGCTCTCCCTTCTTGATGTTTGGTAAATGAGGTAGTTACGCTGTTGTTGCCAGGCCTGATGGACTGTGCAAAACCCCCATGCGGGAAATTGGCTGTGCAGGGCTATCAGACTCTTTTGTAGGGCCCAAAGAAGCTGGTGCTATGAATGTTACATTATTTGGGACATGATTTTTGGTGAATATCGGAAAGAGCCATCTTTATTCATTTGTAAATTTTGAATATGAGTTGGTAATAGGAGGGCGCATTTTTTTGATGCCTTAGCTTTTTTTTCCTGTTTCTATAACTTTTTTCTTAGCCCTCTTTGGAAGAGGTTCCCCCTTCCTTTTCTTGTTGGAGTTTCTGCCCTCAATATGCCTCCCTGAATTTAAGATTTGAGAGCTGCAATTGCAACTGGATGGACTGGTAAAATGTTTAGTGGGTACATAGGGGTAGATGTATCAAGATTCCATTTTGCGAATCTCAAATTGCGAAAATTTGCGATTCGCAGTTGCAGATTCGCAAAACAGGATGTATGTAATTAATTGCAAAATTTTTGTGATTCCTCAAATCTTGCAAAAAAATTGCAGAATCATATTTTGCGAATACTTAATTGCGAAATTCGCAATTTAAGAAATCGCAAATCCTGGAATCTGCAATGCAGGTGCAGCTTGATGACATCACAACCAGGAAATGGGAGTGATTACCTGCACCTGCTTGCCTGAGCCACACCCAGTGGCAGTTATGAGTGTGTTTGGAGGTTGTACAGGACTGCTAGCTCTGCAATTGAGTCACAGAGGCCACAGGAGGGCATGGAGGCAGAAAAAAGAAAACGGAAGCACAAGTTTTCAGAAAAGGAGCAGGAGGTCTTAAAAGAGGAAATGGTTTGCAGCCATGAACTGCTATTTGGGAAGAAAGACTTGAAGGCACCAGAGTCAAGGAAAAGAAAGATCTGGCTTGAAATTCAACAAAAGGTAAATGCAGTTGGAGTCACCACACGTACCATAGAGGAACTGCGAAAAAGATGGTACGACATGCACCAGAGGTCAAAAGAGAGGGTGGCAGCCAGGTTGAAGGAGCCACAGAAGACCGGTGGTGGAACTTCAACTGTTGAACACCCAACACCACATGAGGAGCTTGTGGAGGCCATTCTCCTGCCTGGGAGTGTTAGTGGAGTGGCTGAGATAGACAGCTCTGACCCTGCTTCCAGTTCTCAAGGTAAGATGCATGGCAAAAAGATAGAATCAGCTAGGTATTGCATGCACACAGTGTAGATTGAGGGACATTAAGTAAACATATTTGACTCTGGTCCACTCCTTACTACACACATACCAATGCATCATGGGAGTTGTAGTATGATGAAGGATATTTTGTAAATGAGAGCAATGACACACATGCTTAGACTGTGGGTTGCATTGAAGGCAAAATAAGAGTGTCAGGATTGATAGAACTCAACATTTGAAAACTTTATTTGGTCTAAGATGCATGACAATACACAAACTCATATGTCCCCCTTTACATCCACAGCCCAATCAAGGGCACCAGGGAACATTGCTGAGGGAGAGGACTCCCAAATTAATGTGGATTACGGCAATGAAGGGGAAAGTAGTGAAGAATGTGTGACAACACCAATAATGCGCAGGAAGCGTAGACATGTGGCCCCTCTGCCTCCTTTGGAGGATGACATGGACAACACTGGGGATGCAAGAGACAATAGTCAGGACACTCAGGAACCTGGTGAGAGCCAAGGACAACAGCAAGCACATCAAAGATTTCGCCCATATGGAGCACAAAGGTCCTTGTCCAGGAGTAGTAGTGTAAATGTAGAGGCGAGCACTGTAGTCGCAGGACTGGAGCAGGACATGCTTCATGTGCAGTGCCTGTAACTCAAGGCACTGCGGTCAATAAACAGGCAGCTGTCCACTTTGAACAGAAATCAGTGTAACATGGGAAAGGGCATGATGGCGATGGCAGGTGCAATTGAAAAATTATGTTCTGCACTTGAGCGCACTGAAAGTGAAAGAAACAGGGCTGCACAACGTGCCCATGCACGTATACACAGTTATACAAAGGCTGTGAACTGCCTCTGCTCAGCAACATGCAACCTCCCACATCGCAACATCACCATGCTGATGCAGATGACTCACTGCAGCCAAGACATTGCTAGAGGGCTAGAGCAAGTCACTAATGATGTGGAACTATTGCAAACAGCCAACTCTGGTGGCAGCACCCTAATGATCTCAGGAGAAAATGAAGAGACCTCCAGCAGGAGCAGTAACACTCCTACATTGCCACTCACTCAACGCCGCAGTGCCAGACATGGTGCTCATAGTAGCCATGGAATGGAGAGTACACAATCTGAACACCGCCCTGCACCCAGCCGCCACTGTAGGAAGTAAAGTGCTTTAGAACACTATTGTCTAAAATGGTGAAGCAACCAACCTATCATTTTGTAATTACTTTACTTAACAGTGCCATGACTGTGTTGTAACATGTTATGGGTTCTGATATCAAAAATGTGTGTGAAGTGTGAATAACCTCAGCACCTGTGACACATATATTTTGGTACAAAACATTCCTTTCTGACCTAAAAGTAATTCTGTGTAATCTCAGACCGTCTGTGGCATCCAGCCACTGCCCCTACTCCTGCTGCTGCCCTGCCAGGGGGAGGTGAGCAATCATCATCCAATGTGTCTGAGTCGCTCACTTCAATTTCAGTCCCTTTCCTCATTGCCATGTTGTGGAGCATTGCGCAGCTTGTTACTATTTTACAACATGTCTCAGGGCTGTACTGCAGTGCCCCTCCACTTTTATGTATGCACCTGAAACGGCTTTTCAAAATGCCAAATGTGCTTTCTATGATGCTGCGCATTGACCGGTGTGCCCTGTTGTATCTCCTCTCACTTGCATTTGCTGGATTAAGATATGGTGTTAGGATGAAGTCTCGCACTGCGTAGGTACTGTCACCTGCATGGATGGAAATGAAAAGTAAGTCAATGTTCCCCTGCAAAATGAGTAATGGATGGATAGGTGGATGTGTGATATTTATTTACCTAGCAGGTATCCCTCTCCAAACTGTCCAGAACTCAGACGTCCATGTATCCCACTATGTTGGAAAATAAAAGAGTCATGTGTGCTGCCAGGGTATTTTGCCACAATGTCATTGATGATGTATTGTGCATTGCACACAATCTGGATATTCCGGGAATAGTAGCTTTTCTGGTTCCTGAAGACATTTTCTGTAGCTGCTGGCTGTGTGATGGCGATATGGGTGCCCTCAATGCAGCCAATAACATGGGGGAAACGTTCAATTTGATAGAAGTCTAATTTGGCTTTTTGTAATGCCTGCTGGGTGCTTGGAAAGTAAATGTGATGTCCTAGCCTGTTCAGCATTGCATCCAAAAAGGCATGAAAATAGCGTGAAATAGTACTCTGGGACACCACATCAACCTCTGCTATGACTCCTTGGAAACTCCAGTGAGCACAATACCTGCACATGGGTGGGAATTGCTTGCGTCCTGCCTGTTGGGTGCTCCAAACAGGGTTTCAGCTCATCTATGAGGTCCAAGATGGTGTGTCGGTGCAGCCTGTACTTTTCATGGATGTCCTCTTCAGTCTGCTGGAACAGCGTGATGCGCAGTCTGAATATTCTCTCCTGTCTCAGTCTCCTCTGTGCAAGGGCATGGATACGGAGCCTCCTGGCTATCACATATAGTCCTGCCATTGTGGGAGATTCAGTTGCATTGTGGGTTGCTTTTTATACCTTCCACCTGGTTACCACCTGCATGCACTTGGTGGTAATTGCGATTTTTTAAATTGTGATTTTCATGATTTCGCAATTTGTGAATTTTTCATACATATCATTGCGATTTCTTAATTTGCGATATCAGGTTTGCGAGTTTCGCAAACTTGGAACATCGCAAATTAAGAAATTGCAAAATAATTCGCAGAATTCATGTTCTCGCAACATAAGAAATCGCAATTCTTGCGATTTCTTTTTTTGCGATGCGATTTCTTTCATACATATCTTTTTCCTATTTTTTAGTCACAAACGCTGATTTTTGAGATTCGCAGCGTTTGCGACTAAAAAAATGGTTGATACATCTGCCCCTAAAAGTCCTTCAGTCTCTGGTTTTGTTGGAGGGTTACCCGTATTGCTTCCCGCTGAGTTGCCCAGTGGACTGTCGGGGTGTAAAGCAGCTAAGATACTGCTATTATTCATCGGGCCCGTCGTGCCTCCTGTTTGAGTTTTTAATGAGTCTACCAAGCCTTTTAGGATATCTGGCAGAGTTGCCAATGTGTCCATGAGAGCTGCACATGAACAGGTGCAAATGTGATTATTCTGGGTTTCACTGAGCTTGTTCTCTATGAAGTCCACCCTATTGTTCAGTTCCACTAGTTGTTGTGCAATGGTGGGTAAAAGATCGATTTGTAACTCCACTTTCTTTGAATGCCAGAGCAGTGACCTGGGTATGGTTTGAACTGTTTCACCGGGTGGGGTTGCTCCTGGATCGTAAATGACACTACTATCATAAGGACTCTGACTTTGAGTACTTTGTGTACGGGAGGAGGAGTGCCGGGTACCGTCGTTGGCAATTCTGAAGAGATATGGGGTCAGCTCCAGTGTACCTTGTATCTTTCATTCCAAGTTTTGGAGGAATATCGGTGATAGATATCCCAGGTTTTGCAGCCGCTCTGACACACCTGTTTTAGTTGGGCTGGATCCTGTAGGGGAACATCCTTTACAACGCAACTTTTACTCTGCACTACCATTACGACGCAACTATTACAACGCAAGTCATTACAACAACTTGCGCTGGAGGGCGCTCTAGGATAGGGAATAGTTTAATTACTATCCAACACCTTCCCTACTATTCACGGGGACTGGAGTTGGAATAGTAAATTAAACTATTCCACTATCCAGCGCCCCCCAATGCAAGTCGTTGTAACGACTTGCGTTGTAAAAGTTGCGTCGTAATGGCATGCGGAGTGAAAGCATGCGTTTTAGTGTCATACATCCATCCTGTAGATACAAGCAACAGTGACTGCACAGGTTGTTGCTGACAGTGTATTTTGGCTGTCACTACCTGCTCTTGGTTTCTACGAGTTGATACAGTGCTATCACCGACTGGGTCACTTGCATGTCTATGTTTCTTTCCTGAGGAGCAGCACAGACCTGAACAAGATTGAGAGCGACGTCTTTCGATGTTTGTGCTTCATATGTTTGCACTTTGTGCTTGCGTTGCAGGGAGCTTAAGGTTGGACTGGCTCCCTGTAATGTGTTCCATACCATTGCTGTATTGGCTCTTCTTAGTTGGTCTGTCGGGGCAGAGGCGCTCTCATCATTGGGAGGATAATAGTATAAAAATTGGGTTATAAGACCTGCCGATGGGGACTTTAAAAAGGACTTTTTGTCGTGGACTAAGGTCCGTGCACTCCTTAAGATTCTAGGTGATACTTTGGTGTGGGGGAGTGGCTTTGCGTGGGCGTTTTCTTGATGCTGAGCGATTTTTTCTTTTTTTTGGTCATTCTTCAGTGGAGACGGTTGTATGTCAACGACTTTCGCTGGAGGGCGCTGGATAGTGGAATAGTTTAATTTTCTATTCCAACTCCAGCCCACGTTGACAGTAGGGAAGGTGTTGGATAGAAAATTAAACTATTTCCTATCCAATCAATCAATCAATCAATCATAGCATTTGTATAGCACGCTACTCACCCGGGCGGGACTCAAGGCGCAGGGGGACGGGGTCCGTTTATTGCTCGAAAAGCCAGGTCTTGAGCTGCTTCCTGAAGGCGAGGTTGTCCTGGGTTTGTCGAAGGTGGGTGGGGAGGGAGTTCCATGACTTGGCTGCCAGGTAGGAGAAGGATCTTCCTCCGGTGGTGGCTCTGCGGATGCGTGGAACGGTGGCGAGGGCGAGGTTGGTTGATCGCAGCTGGTGGTTGGGCGTGTAGAAGGTCAGTCGGTGGGTGAGGAGTCTGAACGTGATCCTCTTGGTGACGGGGAGCCAGTGAAGGTCTTTCAGGTGGCCAGAGATGTGGCTGTGTCGGGGGATATCCAGGACGAGTCCTGCGGAGGCGTTTTGGATGCGTTGGAGACCTTTTTGGAGTTTGGCTGTGGTTCCGGCGTAGAGGGCGTTCCGTAGTCCAGGCGGCTGGTGACGAGTGCCTGGGTGACCGTCTTCCTGGTTTCGGTGGCGATCCATCGGAAGGTCTTGCGGAGCATGCGCAGGGTGTTGAAGCATGATGAGGACACGGCGTTGACCTGTCTGGTCATCGAGAGGGAGGAGTCCAGGATGAAGCCCAGGTTGAGTGCGTGATCCGTTGGCTTGGGAGTGGTGCCCAGGGCAGGGGGCCACCAGGAGTCATCCCAGGCGGAGGGCGATGATCCCAGGATGAGGACTTCCATCTTGTCTGAATTCAGTTTCAGGCGGCTGTTCTTCATCCATTCGGCGACATCTTTCATCCCTTGGTTGGTTCTGGCGGTGGCGGGGTCGTTGGTGAGGGAGAGGATCAGCTGGGTGTCGTCGGCGTAGGAGATGTTGTTGAGGTTGTGTTGGCGTGCGATGGCTGCGAGGGGGCTCATGTAGATATTGAAGAGGGTGGGGCTGAGTGATGATCCTTGTGGTACGCCGCAGATGACTTCGGTGGCCTCTGATCTAAATGGGGGGAGGCGGACTCTCTGGGTTCTTCCGGTGAGGAACGAGATGATCCATTCCAGTGCCTTCCCTTGGATTCCGATGTTGCGTAGGCGCTGCACGAGGGTGCGGTGGCAGACAGTGTCGAATGCTGCGGAGAGGTCCAGGAGGATGAGGGCCGCTGTTTCCCCGTTGTCGAGCAGGGATCTGATGTCGTCTGTGGCTGCGATGAGGGCGGTCTCGGAGCTGTGGTTGGCTCAGAAACCGGACTGTGAGTGGTCGAGGGATCCATTCGTCTCGAGGAAGGCAGCGAGCTGTCTGTTGACGGTCTTTTCGATGACCTTGGCCGGGAACGGGAGGAGCGAGATGAGGCGGAAGTTCTTGAGGTCGGTGGGGTCAGCTGTTGGTTTTTTCAGGAGAGCGCTGATTTCGGCGTGCTTCCAGCTCTCCGGGAAGGTGGCGGTGTCAAGGGAGGTGTTGATGATGTCCTTGAGTTTGGGTGCGATGGTGGAGTCGGCCTTGTTGAAAACGTGGTGGGGGCAGGGGTCGGTCGGGGATCCAGAGTGGATGACGTTCATCGGGCTGATGGTGTCTTCGGTGCTGACCGGGGTCCAGGCGCGGAGGGTGATGGTGGGGGGCGTTGGTTCGGTGGTGGGGTGCATGGTTGGTGCGCCGAAGCTGTTGTGTATTTCGGCGATCTTGCGGTGGAAGAATGAGGCGAGTGAGTCTCAGAGGTCTTGCGAGGGAGCGATGTCGTTGTTTCCGGCGCTGGGGTTGGAGAACTCTTTGACGATGCTAAAGAGTTCTTTGCTGTTGTGGGCGTTGTTGTCCAGTCGTTCTTTGAATGCTGCCTACTTGGTGGTCCGGATCAGCTGGTGGTGATTGCGGGTGGCGTTCTTGAGGGCAGTCATGTTGTCTGTGGTCTGGTCGGTGCACCAGGCCTTCTCGAGGGTGCGGCAGGTCTTCTTGGAGTTCTTAAGTTCTTCGGTGAACCATGAAGTTTTCTTGCTGCCGGGTCTGCTGGGGGGGGTCTTCTGTGGTGCGAGTTCATCTGCGCAGTTGGTGATCCACTGCGTGAGGTTGTTGGCTGCTTCGTTGGGGTCCGTGGAACTGGCTGGGGGGTTTCGGTTGAGGGCGGTGGTGAGCTTGTCAGCAGTGATCTTGCTCCAGTTTCTGCGAGGGGCCTGTTGGGGGTGGTGGTGAGTCGTGGTTCTTCTGAAGCTGAAGTGGACGCAGCTGTGGTCAGTCCAATGGAGTCCGGTGGAGTGGCTGAAGGAGACGTGTTTGCTGGAGGAGAAGATTGGGTCAAGCGTGTGGCCGGCGTAGTGGGTGGGGGTGTTCACCAGTTGCTTGAGACCGAGGTTGGCGAGGTTGTCCAGCAGGGTGTTGGTGTTGCAGTCCTTGTTGTTCTCCAGGTGGAAGTTGAGGTCCCTTAGGAGGATGTAGTCGGTGGATGGGAGGGCGTGTGGGCTGATGAAGTCTGCGATGTCTTCGCTGAATTGAGCGCGAGGTCCCGGGGGTCTGTAGATGAGGGTGCCTCTGAGTGTGGTCTTGGGGTCGGTGTGTATCTTGAAGTGGAGGTGTTCAGCGGTGGTCAGGGTGTCGTTGGCGTCGGTTGTGATGCGGATGGTGTTCTTGTGAATGATGGCGATTTCTCCTCCCGTCTGGTTGACGCGGTCCCTCCGGGTGATCTTGTATCCGTCCGGGATGGCGATGGCGATGTCGGGCTCTGAGGAGGCGTTCATCAAGGTTTCCGCGAGGAAGGCGACGTCTGGTGAGGTCGAGTCGGGCAGATTCCAGAGTTCGATGGCGTGTCTGTGGACGGAGCGGGTGTTGAGCAGGATGCACTTGAGGTGGCTGCTGCTGGTGCTGGGCTTGACGGGTGCGGTGCAGGTCTGGAGGCAGGTGAATTTGCAGGCTTGGCAGGTGAAGGGTCCGTGGGTGCGCTTCGGGGTGGCACGGTAGCAGGCGGGGTTCCGGCTGGTGTTGAGTGCATGGAGGGTGGTGGCGTCGTAGGTTCGTCGTGTGGTCTGGTGTCGGCGGGTACCAGGGGTCCTGGTGCTGGGCGCAGTCCAGGAGCGGACGGGCGCAGACGGGCTTGCCTTTGGCGCACAATCGGCGCGCCCGCTGCGTGAGCGCGTGGACTCTGCCATAAATGGAGAGTGGGGGGGCGGAGCGAGGGAGGAGCAGCTGGGAGGTGGGAGCGGGGTGGCGAATGGGAGAGGGTCGAGGGAAACCAGAAGGAGGGGGGCGGGGCCGCGGGGAGCAGCGGCAGGGAGCGGGGTGGACCAGCGGGGTCAGAAGCGCTAGGGCAGACGGCGATAACAGGGGGCCGAGCACAAAGGGCAACAGAACAGAACAGTACAATCAGGGCAATAATACGGCGATAACAGGGGGCAGAGCACAAAGGGCAACAGAACAGAACAGTACAATCAGGGCAATACTACGGCGATAACAGGGGGCAGAGCACAAAGGGCAACAGAACAGAACAGTACAACAGTACAATCAGGGCAATACTACAAACCACAGCGGGGACACAGTCAGGGCAGCGGTACAGCTAGTGCGAGCGGCAGCAGGGGACCGGGTGAATTCCTGGAGGGGCCACGCGGCGGGTAGAGCGACTGGCACTGACGAGGTCTGGCTGGGTCACAGCTCCCCGTTGCACGGCCACTACGTTAAGTACTCAGTGGGAGGGAGGAGCAGCTTGGAGGTGGGAGCGGGGTGGCGAATGGGAGAGGGTCGAGGGAAACCAGAAGGAGAGGGGGTGGGGCCGCGGGGAGCAGCGGCAGGGAGCGGGGTGGACCAGCGGGGTCAGAAGCGCTAGGGCAGACGGCGATAACAGGGGGCCGAGCACAAAGGGCAACAGAACAGAACAGTACAATCAGGGCAATACTACGGCGATAACAGGGGGCAGAGCACAAAGGGCAACAGAACAGAACAGTACAATCAGGGCAATACTACGGCGATAACAGGGGGTAGAGCACAAAGGGCAACAGAACAGAACAGTACAACAGTACAATCAGGGCAATACTACAAACCACAGCGGGGACACAGTCAGGGCAGCGGTACAGCTAGTGCAAGCGGCGGCAGCAGCAGGGAACTGGGTGACTTCCTAGAGGGGCCACGCGGCGCGTAGAGCGACCAGCACTGACGAAGCGGAAGCGGAAGTCGTTGTAACGACTTTTGTTGTAATCCCCGCGTTGTAATGGCAATGCGGGGTAATCCCCGCGTTGTTATGGCTGTTCTCTGTGGAGAAGCTCGGTTTATCAGTAGATCTGGGGTTTTGCCAATATCTTGAGCCTAAGCTTGGTCTTTGAGGTGAGGTTTGGAGTTTAAATAAAGTTATTGCTTGTGCCCTATATCCTTGTGGCGAAGCTAGATGATCTTATGTGAAGGGAGACTGGGAGATTCTTGCTGCATGCTCTAAGTGTAGATAGGGTCAGTACCAGATCGGCTACACAAATTTGTCAACTCTTTGGGACTTATTCTGGCCCATTTTGTATTCCAAATGACTTTTTGGTCCAGAGCGATGAGGCAGAGCACAAAAGCAACAAACTGCAAACATAGAACCACTCCAGCGGTGTGCAAGACTTTAAGGTGCTCCCACCGCACACCAAGGTAAGCTGTGGACCAGACAATGAGCAGCTCATCCAGTGAGAAAAATATTTGTGGTGCTTTGTGGTGCTCCTGGCTCCTGCCACGCCCCAACAAGAAAGGCGGTAAGTAGGGACGGCTGCTGCAGGCTGTCGTGTTTTTTAAGTAGTGCCGGCGGAATCTGCCTCGTGCTACCCACCGGTGAATACCAAATGAAAACTGAAAAAAACGGTGTTTACGGTGCTCCTGGATCCTGCCGCGCACCAAATCGGTTTATTAATATGTTGGAACAGCATATTGCTTTTTTCAGGGCTAATTTGGTAATCGCGGCTCCTGCCGCACCTCAAAGAGGTATTAGACAGCCCTAAATTGCTCCTGCTCCTTCGATGTCTTCAGAAATTGTAGGAAATAGTAGTGGTGGTCATGGCTCCTGCTGCCGCGCATCAAAGGGGAGAAAGTGCTCCCGCCACCCCCGCACACCGAAAGGGAGAGAAGTGCTCCTCGCTGCACATGCCGCCGCCCACGCCCTGAAAAAAAGGGGGGAGAAAAGCTCACGGGTCGCTCTTCATAGGCGGCTCCCGCAGCTGCTCACCTCCTCTCGTGGCTCTCGCTCCCTTTCTCTAATGGCCGCAACTCTCCACCACACATGGCCTGCGGCTCCCGCATCTCATTCTCCACTGGATTGCGGGTATGGAGGTGCACCGCGGCTCCTGCAGCTGCGCTCTGCGCACTGAAGGGGGGAGAGGTGATCCTCACTCCGCCGCCACCAAAAGGGAAGAGAAATGCTTGCGGGCCGCACTTCACTCACGGGACCCGCAACTGCACTCTCCCGACTCTGTCCCAGCTGCAGCCGCAGTACTCCTCCACTCGCGGCTTTCTTGCGGCTTCCGGGTCAGTGGCTCACAGCAGTAGGAGTCAAAATGCTACGACTTCAGAAGCTTATCTCATCCTGAAGTTCAACAGTGCTATATAGGGCATCATGTGCTCTGCAAAAAGAATCTACACATTCAAGCCATGTTTGGGAATCAGACTTCTTGCATGTCCTAAACTTTACCTTGTATTGCTCTGTGATGAGACTATATTTAGTGATCAGGGTGTCCTTAATGGTAAAGTAGGTAAGATTATGTGCTGGTTGTAGGGCTGTCAAAGTGTCCATCCATTCTACCTCAAAGTACTTCCAAAGACCCACCTACCTAGTGTATGTCAGGACCTGGTGTATGTGGAGAGCTGACTCAGGTCCCAGAAACTACCTGTGTATGTCATCCTCCCTTCTGTAATCATTCACTGTATCCTTGGAAATGTACACCCTCTCTTCAGACTACACTGGATATATGCTGCCACCATTTGTGCTGGACACTGCCTGCTTAGCCTTTATGTACAACTCCTTCATATTCGACTCATGAGCCGAAAGCAATTTCCTTATCTCCAGAGCAGGGGTTCTTATCCTTCTCCTTCTGTTGCTTTTGCTCCATTTCAAATTTCTCACTTTCAGTTTCCCATTTGAGCTCATGCTCTCTGGCCTGTAACCTGTCCTCCAGCTCCTCTGGGGACAGTCCTCTAGATGATACACTGCTGCCAGTCCAGGATGGCATTCCCCCCACAGGCAGATCCTGAACTCCAAAAGCCCTTGGCTGGATCTGCATGCCCACCTTCACCTTCACCTCCACATCGTCATTCTCAGTCTCCCCAGCTTCTCTTTCTGCACACAAGGGCCTCATTGCCCTTTGCAGCTCCTCTTTCCCAGCAGAACATTTAACAGGGAATTTGAGGTCCTTGCACATATGTTTAAGTTGAGGAACATTATAGGATTCCAGCCTCTCTATCCAAAACACAACCCCTGCAGGTCCCACTGCTGGCTCACCAGGCTGAGACATGATTTGTAGACCAAAAACTCAGGAGTTGTCAAGAACAGTAAGAAAAACAAACAGTGTGTGGTTGCGTAATGTTCAGAACTATGAAGAAGTGTACACCAATCACTATATGTCAAGTACAAACGCAGGTCCTATACTCACCGTTGACCACCAGTGTTAGAAATTGGGGTCTCTAGTTTGCAGTGATTTGCCCTCTGTCCAAGTAGGGGCTCTTAGTCTAGTCAAGGATAGGGAGTTACACACCCAAGATAACCTCTGCTCACCACCTTGGTAGCTTGGTATAAGCAGTCAGGCTTATCTCAGAGGCAAAGTGTAAAGTATTTGTACATAAAAAACACAGTAACACAGTGGAAACACTACAAATGGACACCACACCAGTTTAGGAAAATAACCAATGTTTATCTACACCAAACCAGAACAAAACAACAAAAAACCAACATACATAAGCAGAGATATCACTTTCTTTAATGTTTAAGTGAGTTTATTCCATAGGACTCTATGGATACATTTATTTTAGCACACAGTACCTTTGATGCTGCAAAATCCGAGATGAAAAACAGTCACAGAGAAGAAAAGCATCAGAAAACACAACCGATGCATTGATTCCTGAGTCCCAAGGAAATGGAAGCACCAATGCTGCTGCACGGCAGAAGTGTTGCATCAATTCCTTACTGGGAGGGCGAGTGATGTATCCAATTCCGGACACGCAGCCCGGCTCCTTACTGCGGGGCAAAGTCACTGGACACTTGGCACCCAGGTGTGATACATGGAAAATCCGGGCACGATGGGTTAATGTGGCAGTGAAACAAGCACTGTGATGGTTTTCCAGCCACATGGCAGGTGATGAGTCATTTTCTTCAGCCGCACAGCAGGTGCTGCATTGGAGTAGGAGTGGGGGTCTCAGACATTGGAGACACAGTGCTCAGTACTCTGGCTGCAGCAGTCTTTCAGCTGGATGACAGGTGCTTCTTCTGCCATGGCAATGTGTTGGTTTCTCAACCGCACGGCGTTGCTGTGGGGAGAAAAAAGAGTCTCCGAAGAGTGATGTTTGGATTTTCAGTACTTGAAGCAGTAAAACCACCTCCAAGAGCCCCGAACTAGGGTTGTCACAAGTTGGCAGGTTAAAGGTTAGAACTCTCAGCCTATGACTTTGGGGGAGCTGCAGGTAAAGTCTTTGGATGTATGTCACTACATCGCATACTAATACCACGCATGCCATTACAACGCGGTATTACTACGCAATGTCAATGACATCGCATTCCATTACATCTCATACTTTTACCACGAGTATGCCTTTACCGCGCATGCCATTCCAACGCAAAGGCATGCGTGGTAAAGCTATACTCGTGGTAAAAGTATGCAAGGTAAGTGACAACCCTGCCCCTACACCTACACAACACAATACTCCCACCCCTACACTACCCCTAACCCAAAAACACTACCACACTACACTACCCACACGACTCCCACCCCTACACTACCCTAAACCCTAAAACACTACTACGCTACCCACACTACTCCCACCCCTACACTACCCCAACCCAAAAACACTACCACACTACTACACTACCCACACTACTCCCACCCCTACACTACCCTAAACCCTAAAACACTACTACGCTACCCACACTACTCCCACCCCTACACTACCCTAAACCCTAAAACACTACTACACTACCCACACTACTCCCACCCCTACACTACCCAACCCAAAAACACTACCACACCACTACAATACCCACACTACTCCCACCCCTACACTACCCTAAACCATAAAACACTACTACGCTACCCACACTACTTCCACCCCTATACTACCCTAAACCCTAAGACAACACTACGCAACCCACACTACTCCCACCCCCTACACTGCCCTAAACCCTAAAACACTACTACGCTACCCACACTACTCCCACCCCTACACTACCCTAAACCCTAAAACACTACTACGCTACCCACACTACTCCCACCCCTACACTACCCTAAACCCTAAAACACTACTACG
Organism: Lissotriton helveticus; assembly: GCF_964261635.1. Taxonomy (NCBI): domain Eukaryota; kingdom Metazoa; phylum Chordata; class Amphibia; order Caudata; family Salamandridae; genus Lissotriton; species Lissotriton helveticus. The sequence goes on along the minus strand of NC_136057.1, from coordinate 1,192,414,576 downwards.
CTACCCACACTACTCCCACCCCTACACTACCCCAACCCAAAAACACTACCACACTACCACACTACCCACACTACTCCCACCCCCTACACTACCCTAAACCCTAAAACACTATTACGCTACCCACACTACTCCCACCCCTACACTACCCTAAACCCTACAACACTACTATGCAACCCACACTACTCCCACCCCTACACTACCCAAAACCCTAAAACACTACGCTAAAACACTATGCTACCCACACTACTCCCACCCCTACACTACCCTAATAAACTACAATAAACAAGCACTACACTACCCTAAAACCTAAATCACTACACTAATTAAACATTACACTACCCTCCCTAATACACTACACTAAACAAACACCACAACACACACTAAAACGTTTTTAAAAACACTACATTTAAACTACCCTAAACCCTACGAAAGTAGCCCCCACCCCATGCACAAACCCCCTTAACTCTCTCCTCTCCAGCGTCGCCGAGAGATCCTGCTTCCTCCTTCCTGCTTGCTTCACGTTGTTGTGAGGAAACAGCCTAAGTTTCCTCACAACGACGTGGATAGCCGCCCCCGCCGCCGCCATTACACATTACATCACATGCGTTGTAAAAGCACATGCGATGTAATGGTATGCGTGGTTTTACCACGCGTTGTAACATCGCATGCGTTGTAATGCATGCGATGTAAAAACAACGCGGGTTAAAAGCAACGCGTGGTAAAACCCGCGTTGTAATGGTTGTTCCCCAAGTCTTTGACAGCCTTGAGACTTCCAACAGGAGGCAAGTACACACGCCCCTAGAAAAACTTGAAAAGCAGGATTAGAAAGTCAAGTTCAGTCCTTTCACTGCTCAAGACAGAAGTAGCAAGCAGCAGGCCAGTCCAACACAGCAACAAGCACAGTGGCACCCACCCCATACGTCTTGTCCAGCTCTTCTTCTTGGCAAAATCACAACTGGATCCACTTGATCCAGAAGTGTTCTTGAAATATGAGGTTACAGGTCCAATACTGATATCCCTTTCAACCTTTGAAGTAGGTATACTTCAAATGATAGATATTGTAGTGCAAAGACCCAGCCTTGCCCTGACCTGGCTCCAGACACACTACAGGGGGGTGCAGACAGTTTTGTGTGAGGACAGACACAGCCCTATTCAGGTGTCAGTGACAACTCCTCCCACCACTGTAGCCGAGGAAGGCCCATCACCCTGAAGATGAGCCATCAGGATATGAAGGGCACACCTCAAGTCCCTATGTGTGACTGTCTACAGTGAATACAAAAACAGCCCAACTGTCAGTCTAAACCAGATGTGGATTTGGTTTGTTTTTAAGTCCTGAGTTCAGGAAACCAAAACTCCCAATCTTTATCTCTTCCCAATTGAAAGTTACACTTGTAGGGTGTAACAAGCCAGCTCCAATGATAACCTATGGGAGAGATCGTCTTTGCAAGAGTGAAAAACAAAATTGGCAGTATTTCACGGTCAGGATATGTAAAACACACCAGTACATGTCCTACCTTTCACATGCACTGCACCCTGCCCATGGGGCTACCTTTGGCCTACCCTAGGGGTTCCCGATATGTAGCAAAAAGGAAGCTTTGGGCATGGCAAGTGGGTGCACTTGCCAGGTTAACATGGCAGTATACAACTGCACTCACAGACACTTCAGGGGCAGGTCTGGGAAACGTTTTTAGGGCTACTCAGGGGTGTGGCACAATCAGTGCAGCAGGCCTTCTAGTAGCATTTGATTTACAGGCCCTGGGCACACGCAGTGCATTTTACTAGGGGCTTACCAGTAAATTAAATATGCCACTCATAGAAAACCAATCACAATCATAATTTACACAGGGAGTACTTTCACTTTAGCACTGATAAGCAGTGATAAAGTGCCCAGAGTTCAAAAACCAGGAAAATGAAGTGCAGCACAGAGTCAAGAAACAGGAGGGCAGAGGAGAAAAAGACAGGGAAAACCATGCCAAGGATACCGGGCTAACAGGGTGCATGTGTGTCCTTTCCCCTGTGCTGACGCCGTTCCAGCAGCCTGTTACCAAAGCAAGTTCCCTTGTACAATGGTGCAAGGGTGCCAGTGTTGTCTGCAGTATTGTTTTGAAACAATCCTAAGAGGTGTTTTCTTGCAGTACTCATAGAAAGAGGAAAACCAAGGAGAAATAAAGATATTTGTCCTTGTTATGCCTCACCTCGGGAGGCATAAGGATTTAACACTTTTTCACGTTTACATGATCTTGTACATCTGGAGCTGTATCAAAATCCATGGGTGTTCTGTGGGAAAACCCATCACAATGCCTGTAGAATGCCTCCTGCGCACAGAGAAAAGCAACACAGCAATTTGCGCTGCCTTATCTTACTCCATATTGAGGAGGCCATTCAAATCCAAGCATAGTGGCTTTGCGTGGCCTCATAGATATTATTTTGCAATCTGCGCTACCAGAGCATCAAACAATTGATGGTCTGGTGGCACAGGGTGCTCATAAATATTCTCCTTCATATCCTGCAGTGGCGTAACAAAGGCCCCTGCACCCCCTGCAGTGTGGGGGTGGGGACGAGCTCCAGGGGGTCCCCTGAGCACAGTATGCTGGACTGAGAGCTCCTGAGTGAGCCCGAAGGGGAACCCTCCATGTACCTTGCAGGGGGACCCTCTCGAGCTTTGTTACGCCACTGGTGTCCTGCACTGTGGTGCAACAGCAGAGACTGTCTACACATGGGCCACTTGTGGGACTAGCAGGTAAACTTTGTTAGAGAGCAGTGTAACTGTGCCCAATAGAATCATAGATACAATGAGTGCTTCATTCTCATTTTAGTGTGAAATTGTCTGTGTCTAAGTTATTTCACTTTGCAAGAGCGAACATATGCCTATGGATCAACAGGTGGTGGAAGATGAATTTCCATCTCTTTCACCATCATACACTTCCCTTCACAGAATCATTCATGTGATTGCATTGTCACGCAACCAGACTGACCTCAGACATAACTAGTGACCACACTCTGCCTACTAAACAGTGCAATGTGCCTCCCAGCTACCTTGGCACACTGGCATGGGCACCCCATAAAAGTACTCACAAGTCCAACACATTCCATTGCACACACATCCAGGCAAGAGGCTAAGGTCCTCATTATGAGTAGGCTGGAATTATGTTTGGGGATACCAGTATCCATACACCACATTTCAGCTAGTCTCTGTTATCTCCGTGGCTTGAGGAAGAAATGTATGGACCTGGAGATGCTGAGTCCTTTATCCTGGCTTTTTCTACATTTCAGGAAGGAAACTGCTGTCATTTGCCACCTAATCTAAGCAGGTGGAAAGTGTTATAAGGAGTGCCGGTGGGGGTAAGCAGTTGTCATTAGGGTGCAGAGAATCAAGGCAGGGTTCTGTTAGTCCTGAGGGAGCTTTGCCTGCTCTCGGTTGCTGCTACAGGGGTGGGATGGGGCCGGATGGTGATGCTGCCTGCTGCCCCTGCCCCTATCCAAGAGCCCCTGCCTTGGAGGCAGGCCCAGACTCCCTGAGCCTAGAATTATATGTCCAGGAGCTTGTGGAACACATCATTTTGGGCCTGGACACTCTTGTAGTAGAAAGTTAGACAACCACCTGTGGAAATCGTTCCGGGTAAAATTGCACCTTTCATAAAGAGGGCCCTAGTGTCCATGCTGAATCCATGCTCACTTCTCTCATACCTTCGGTAAAAGGTCCCTCCACACAGCTAACCACAGTCTCTAATCAGAAACCCCCATATGGTAAAAACTGAACAGCATTAAGTGAAGTGTAATCACAGGAGCGTCTAGTACTACTCAGATTATGAGACAACCGGATATCAAAAAAATACCTAGTTTTTGAGATGATCAATAATTATGCAAATCATCTCCGAAATTGAAGGAAATGTATCATAGGCAAATATTTGACACAGAAACACACACACACACATACCCATGCAGCAGATCATGTATATTATCATGAGGTCCGGCCATTAACCGCAATGAAGTGTCCAATTACTATTCTAACTCCACGCGCTCTTTGATAATAGGGTAGGTTATAAAGGGGACCGAGGCAAATCTAACGGCGCTTTTTGTTTTTTGATGCACTCGCTCACACAAACAAACACGCATACACGCACATACACCCACACGTATATTCATGTTGGGAAGTCTAAAACCCAGGTTTTACAATTTTGTGGACTGACACTCCCACTCTCAGTATTTTATTAGGTCTACAATAGCTGACAATCATGTAGAACTGTAGGCCCTGCAGTTGTAGGGCAATAAACCCTTTACAGTGGAATAAGAGGTGAATCCACTGAATTATTTTTTCGATATGAGCTTTAGATTCCATGTTCTGTGCTCTCATGGTGCAATCCCACTGTCCCTGCTAGTAAGGTATTCATATAATCTTCGTCTGACTTCGGTGCTGGCAGTGGTACCATTTCACGTGCAACTAATACTGTCACGGAGAGGTAAGACATAAGGCTACATAGCTTGTTTGTCTTTAAAATAAATGATACAGATTCTTAAGTGAAGTGAAGTCTGGCTACGGAATGTATTCTTTGAGTTCCCTAGGGATGGTGGGCATTTATCAGGCCCTGTGGACCATCTGGCTTCTTGTTAAGGTTATGAAGCGACCGACCCAGGAATTCTCTGTAATCCTACTACTGCCACCACTTCACCCCTCCACAATGAGAAGAGGGCCTTGCCACCATGGGCCTCGATGCAAAAGTCCATGTGTAAATGTTACTCTCCCACTTAGTTGATAGGATAAGCACATGCTCACCATGGCCTATGTCGATGGACTGGTGCTTAATTTGTGGCGGTGTTTGCCGGTGCTCGGCAGCAGCACTTATTTTTTATCACTGGCACATATTTAAGACAGCCCACCACCAGGTGGTGTTCTCCGTCTAATTTTTAAACATATACAGGAGCAGTATACTTAATAATCTGATATACCGTTGCAGGCAATAAAATACCCGCCTGCCCACGCCATTCTTATGCCTTTGAGGAACCTAGCATAGTCTGAATTGTCACATTTGTAGAAGGGTGATGGTTAATATCTTAGACCCTGCTACTATTGGTATTTACAAATTAAGCACTGAAAAAATCAGGCCTCTAATTAGAGGTCAGGAAGTCTGTAGCACACACTAAAGAGGTAGATGTACCTGCTATTCAATTATATTACTGCACACTCTCCGGCACAGACACCACAATCACCGTGTGCATGGATGCACAATGAGCACGTTGAACAGTGCACTTTAATTATCAATAAGGCCCCTGATGCTCTAAGTGGGGATTTGCCAGGGTCAAGCTGCCCTATAGGGCAATCTGACAGCGCCTGAATGACGGTTCTAAGGGATCAGTGTGTGGGCTGTTTTGTTTTTCTTTTTGTGGTCCTGTTTTATGGTCTTGTGAGCCAGTTTTTACTGTTGAGTATTCTGATATTACTACAAACAGTGCCTGAGGAAGGCAAAAATGCATGTAGTCACTGATACCTTGCACAAAACCTACACAGCTTCTATTATAAATTCACACTTGGCCTAATTTGTAGAATTGGGATTTTTTTTAACTTTCTGATTAGCTAATTGGAGCTACTTTTATTTTGGCGCCTGTACGTGTTTTTGTCCCACTCCAGTCCAGTTTTGCAAACGTGTTTCTCATTCACTGTGTTTTGGTAAATTCTCTGCAAACCTACGATTACGATTGCAACAAAACGGATTCAACCCGCCAAAGACCCGTCCTATTTTAACGAGGACATGACATTCTGAGCAGACTTTAGGACCCCGGCACTTATTCGTTTACAAATTAATCACTCTCTGCTGATATCATACAGACATTTCAGATTAACTACAATAAAAAATACAAAAGTGCATAGAAGAAATGGAGACGCAATAAAAATGTTTTATGTACATTATTCAGTGTCCCAAAACTGACTGACAGGGAGTGAGTGTTGGTTAGCTTATCAATATGCGCTCGCTAGGTTTATTTTAACCTGAACTTTGAACACATTTCTATTTCTGCAGGTTCGGTTTATCATACCGGCTCCTCTCCGAGCAGAGACAGGCGTCTCTCCAATAACACCGGTCACGGCGGTGACAGTGACAGTCAGCTAGACAGGCTTCTCGACCTCGAGAAATGCAAATTGACCACCCCCTGTCTGCAGGCAGAAAACACATTGCAACCCAACGGCTTCTTGTGACCCTCTCCAAGCTGGGGTTGGCACAGGCTAAGCTGCTTTGGCAGCTACAGGTGGAAAATGGAAAATATCACATTTTGTTTAACTGTGTTTACTATTCGGAGCACCTTTTCGGTTTGTGCAGCTGCTGCAATGCAAGTTTGACACCTACTGGCGCGCGAGGCAAATGCAACGGCACGCTGCGAGTTTGAGCTCCTTCTGCGGATCCATGGAAGGCAGTCCATGCTAAACATTAATCATTGATTGTGGTCTGTTATGTACCATCTTAAAGCTGAGAAAATAGTAGATGGAGCGTTTAGTCCAAAGCAGATGTTGGTCTGAGAAAATATTGGGAATAGATACTGAAAAGGAACTAAATATAAATATGTGAAGTTGAAGTATTTTTTTTTAAAGTGTTTTATGGTTCAATTGTATTAACTTAAGGGATGAAAGGCAACTCATATCTCTGTGAAATGTGATTCTTTGCTGATTATAATACAGAAATTGTAAACTTTTTAATGTTTTTAAAAGGCGATATGATGAAAGTAATTTTAACTTCCATGATTTTATGAATATTTATGCTCATAATAAATCTGATTTTTTTTAAATTTATCTAGAAATAAATATTCAAATATAATTCATCAGGCACAGTACAGTGCTTTAATAATCTGCTGATCATTTCGTTAAAGTAGTTTTTGTTCGGGATAAAGGTATTACATATTTGTAATGAAGGTCAGCAGTTTCGAAGTAACTGAAGTCAATGAGGGTAACCTCTCTAAATTCAGATTTCAGTGTCATGTTTTACGTTTTAACCCCGTGGTGTTCATTTCACCGAAGTGAGGTGCATGCAGACATGCTTTAACTGAATCACCCATGATGCAAATATACTTTGAGACCTCCAGACTATCTCGACTCCGCCTTGGCACTTCCTCTTTGGATAGGGATTTGAAGTTTACATGATTCTTTTTGCCGTCTTTATAAACTCTTTTGTTACTAAAATAACTTCACAAATGTGGCGAAGTTTACATATAAAATGTCACGTGACATTTTTTTCAGAAGCTACTTCTTTTCCTGAGAGTAGGAAAATGTTAAGATAAATCCCAGCCAAGGGTACAAATGTTGTCACATTTCCAAAACTTCGTCAGCCGAATTATAATTGAACAGAACATTAGTTATCTGCCCTATGCGAAATCTGTTACACTGTGGCCCAGATTTACTAAAAAGCCACTGCAGCAAGATAACTTGACAGGGAGACAGCAGGAATGGGTCATATGTACTAAGATATGACCATTCCTGCTCTCTCCGTGCGCTACCGAACTGCGGGCCTCATTTATGAAGAAGTCACGCAGTGCGGCAAGTCACCTCACTGCGCTGCATGATAGGGAAAAGGGCAGGAATGCGCCATATTTTAGGAAATACAGCAAATCCCTGTCCTTCCCCTTGCGCTGGCCCCCTTTTGGCAGCTTAGAGACAACACAGGCACACTTGCACCATGGTGCAAATGTGATTGTGTTGCATATAGGATTGTTTTGTGCAGGAAAGGGCACCTTCCTGCACAAAAATAATCCTGGGAGACATATTCATCTTTCTATGTGTGCTGCAGCATGCAACGCACATAGAAAGAGGGACAAATGAGGAGAAATAGAGATATTGCTCCTCATTACGCCTCGTATGGGAAGTTGTAGCTTTTTTGACACAATCCCAAGTTTACTAGCCTTAGAGAATCTGAGATTGTGCCGGAATGCAGTTAGTGGATGCATAGGAATGTCCATGCTTCACTATGGAACGCCTTTCCAATGCAGATTTGCACTACCTTGCTTTACTCTGGATTTACTAAGCCACGCCGAGCCACGCAAGGCAGCTTTGTGTGGCTTATCAAATCTTACTTAACTGCTTCCATGCTCATGACGGAGCCGCTCCGTCATGAGCCTCGGTTGAGCTGTGCTCATGACGGAGCGGTTCTGTCATGGCCCGCTCGGCGAGCCTGCGCGGCGCGAATTCTGCGCCTCCGCTGGACGTTCCATTGAGCGGGCGGGGCCATGACGGAACCGCTCCGTCATGAGCACAGCTCAACCGAGGCTCGTGAAGGAGCGGTTCCGTTACGAGCATGCGAGTGCCGCTCGGCCCCCCCTTCCTCCTAGCGCTGCGGCGGAATTGCCACCGCAGCGAAGGGGTTAAACCTGTGCATTGCCTTGCATTACACTAGGGAAATGCAATATCTTAGTAAATCCCAATGTTAAAAGAACCAACATTCAAAACATTGATACTATTGTGTGAACATATTTTCCTTCATTTTTATTTCAAAGGTCCGCTCTTTTTGCTTTTTCCTGCATCCTTTAAAAATGGAAGCAAGTCCCACACATTTTGGCCTACCAGCCTACTTCTCTTTCCATTGTTTTCTGTGAATGTTTCTGTAAATACCCCAGTCGTCTCTGTCAATCATATCCACTCTCTGTATATTTCTCCCAAGTTTTACGCCTTGCTACCATATCACTTTGGGGGAAAAGTCCAGTGTGTTTTTTTTATCCAAATGGTGTTTCACACAACCTACTGTCTCAAATTACAATGATAAAATGTTTATAAATTAGGTTAAAGGACTTACCGTAAAATTGTAATTGAACTCGTGTTCGTTTGATTTTGGAGGTACCAAACATTTTGATCATGGTGTTTAACTTTCTCTTGTTTTGTCACCTTGTTGCTTCTTCTGGGGGACTTTCGTTGCTGCACTGCTGCCCTGCCAGACGGAGTGTTGAGCCCGGGAGGGATTGGTGTTTGGGCTCCCTGACCGCCATCGCTATCACCGCGCCGGGATTCGGAAGGGGACTACAACCCCCAGAATCCTTCAGTGTCGCGGTCTGCGCATCAGTACACAGCGCCAGGAGGCCCTTGAAACCAGCTGAGCCCTCCCGCAGCGCAGGATTGTTTTCTCACCTTGTTGCTTAGTCTGGGGGAGTTTCATTGCTGCCCTGCTGCCCTGCTGCCCTGCCAGACGGAGTGTTGAGCCCGGGAGGAATTGGTGTTTGGGCTCCCTGACCACCACCGCCATCACCACGCCGGGATTCGGAAGGGGACTACAACCCCCAGAATCCTTCAGTGTCGCGCTCTGCGCGTCCGTACACAGCGCCAGGAGGCGCTTAAAACCAGCTGAGCCCTCCTGCAGCGCTGGACGCGTGCGGGCGTGTCCGGGCGCTGCCCAGGCGGGCCCGTCTGCGCCCGTCGCAGCCCAGAGTAGGCTGGGCTGCCCCCCCCCTTTTCATCAGTACTGTACGCATTGCAAAGGACTTGGACTTGGTCAGTGACTTTTATTGATTCTATTTTCTTTTTTACCTCATCTTTGTGTCCCCATTTATATTTTTAAATGGCCACTAAACATAAAATTACCGGGCAGAAGGCTGGGGGTGGTGTGGCAGGCACTTTAGATGCCTTTTTAAACAGGGCAGAACCTGTTCTACAACACGAGATACTTTTAACAGAGAGAAGGCTTTCCCTGGGCCCGCTTATGGGGCAAAAAAGGTCTTCTTTGGGGGCCATTAGTAAAGCGAAATCATCGGTGGTAGTCCCCCAACCCATAACCTGTCTCAGCGCACATACCATTGACACAGGCTTGGCTGGGTCTGGTTCGATGGATTTGAACCCTGACAAGCCAGAGTAGCTCTCATTGGCTCTGTTATAAGCGTGACTTCAACAGCGCTGGGACGCCTAAGGGTAGCGACCGTGCTATATAAATGGTCTTTTCATTTCATTTCATTTCACGTGGGTGTAGTAGAAACATCAACCCCAAGGGTTTCTAGTGACCTGGCAATAGTTCTTTCCCCTGGAGTAACCACCCAGAGGGCCTCGTTGGGGCCATCCCAGGTTCCCGTCACAGATTTCAGTGTCGCTTTGACCACCCTGCAACCATCCCAGTTAAAATTATCTAGGGCAGACAGAGCCGAGCGAGTTACTAGATCTAAAAGATCGACTCTTGATAACAAAGCTACAGGAGGTGCCTCTAAACCAGGGACAGATGAGGAGGGAACAGGGGAACCATGTGCTAAACGTGCAAGGGGTGGGATTGCTTCGAGGCCCAGAGCAAGTGTTAAAACCAAATCTAAATTTTAATCCTTGGGGGCTAGTGGAAAGTCGTCTTTGAGACCTGTGAATGGTGTTCCCGCCATTCAAAATGTAGATAATTCAATGGCAGGGGAAGGAGAAAGCAATACAGATTACTGGAAGCAGATTGAGTCTTTGATTAGGGGGCTTTTAGCACCTTTTTTGAATAGATTGGGGGCACTGAGGAAAAATTAGGTCTCTTGACACAAGGCACTTACCTGACTGTGAACCCAGAGGTAGTCAGGACTAATAATAATCACGTAGAGGGGGAGGGGAGCCCTGTAGCATCCTCTATACCAAGGACTGGGGGACGAAATAGGGGACAGGACCTCGAGGTGTTGGAAAATAATGCTTCCCATGTGCGCACTGATTGCGTGCAGGTCCAGCAGTGTCCATTTGGAACTGCGGGCCATCTTTTGCAACTGAGAACAAGCTCCCAGGGGACGAATGGGTTGGTGAAAGGAGTGCAATTAGGTTCCCAAACTCTTCTTCCACAGGACCCCACCCACAGTGAAGCTAGGGTTGTACATGTATCACATAGGGACAGCCCTAGATTGTTATCCCTTGTGGAAACCAAGCCTGCCCGGGACACTCTAGATCTTCCCCCGGTGGCCTGTCCTCTGGTCGTGGTCTTGGCCGGTGTACCAGTGCTAAGAGCTGACCAAACTGAATCTTGGGGACAGCTAAGGAATAAAACAGCTGACTGGCTGACCAGACACAAAGGGTTTAGGGCAGCCATGTTTAACAACATTATCATGGTTCGTAGAGTAGCGGGGTGGGCCAGTCTCCTAAGAGTATAGCAGTGGACTGTGTGGTTGTTAATTTTCGGACTCCATTGGTTGCCCAAATGATTTCAAAGGCTGAGGATCACTGCCCACTATCTTCTACCTCTATCTGGGCATTGCCATTGGGCTATTTTCATAAACCCTCGAAGAGAAACCTAAACGTGATACCTTGTTTCACACCAAATATAAATAGGTTTGAGGTGCTACCCGGGCTTGATAATCAAGATTGACTGAGTGTCATTAACATAGCTCTGGTGACTGCACCAAATGATAGGGTCGTGGTAGAGGTTCAACACCTTTTCTGTTGCGCTTGGTATCCCACCTATGGCCCCCCCCTGGTGGGTACATTTAGCTCCAATCCACACCCAGATCCCAACCCCAATGTGACGGGCTGTGTTTCCAGGGAGGATACTTTAAAAATCATATCTTGTAATATAGTGGGTCTCAAGTCCAAAAGGGGAGACATTAATTGGGAGCAACTTCTTGCTGGTGCGGATATAGTAGCCCTTCAGGAAACGTGGGATGCGCAAGATTCTTATTTTCTGGATGGTTTTTCAACATTTTGTAAACATGCGATACCGTCCAGTATGGGGCGAGCGAGAAGGGGGGCTCTTGCTTTTACTAAACTTAAAGTTAACATATACAGTCAAGTTAGTGGATTCACACTCCTTAAATATTTTAGTTGTTGAACTAACAGCCAAGAATTTACCAACTCTGTTAGCATCTTGGCTCACTTATTAACGGTGCTATTGTCCCAAAAGATCAAGCACGCCGGCTAAGATGGGATTCAATTACTCCAGACAGCTTCATTGAAACCCTAACCGGTGTTTGCCAAGAGGAGTTTGGCATCTGTATAGACCTTGAGACCGACCCTGTAACTGTTCTGGACGCTTTTGACCATTTACTAAACAAGTGTTGGACAATCTGACTATTCCCTATAAAACTAGGCCTTCAAAAATTAAAAAATGGTTTGATGACAACTGCACAAGAGCTCATAAAGCCCTCATGGATGTGCTTAAGGAGAAACCAAGAGACATTGTTAGGATTAAGGAGGCAAGGAGGGCATATAAAGTTGTTGTAGGGAATAGGAAGAAACAACTATAGAGAGATGGCCTAGGAGGAGCTTAGCCAAGCTAGTGTCCTATCAAACAACTCTAGGTTCTGTAGCACGGTGAACAGTCCCATTTTTGATGAGTCTTCTAATCTTGTCTCTGACTGTCACATTGCTCCAGAAAAATGGGTACAACACTTTGGGAATGTTTATGGTGACGTTAGGCAAGGCTCCCCAGGTTGGATACCGGACAGTGGGTCTGCTTTGTCTCCTTTACATTTTACAGAAGATGAAGTCATCGAGGCAATTAGGTCAACAGCAGGTGGAAAAGCGCCGGGCCCTGACGGCGTTCCCGCAGATCTCTATAGAGCGGATCCTATCTTATGGTCTAAAATCTTAACACAGGTTTATAATGCAGCAGCACAGGTTGGCTTCCCCCTGTCTTGGGCTAAAGCAGTTATTATCCCGATTTTTTAAAAAAGGAGCCAGAGATGACCCAGCGTGTTGTAGGCCAATATCTCTTTTGGACTCCGCAGCCAAAATTATGGGGAAAGTTGTCCTTGCCCGATTAACAGATTAGTTGGATCAAAATAACATAATTTCATATCTCCAATATGGGTTCAGGCAGGGCAAAGGCACCGTGGGTCAATGTCTTAATCTTAATCTTATAATTGGAAAGTACACAGTCGCTAAGCGGGGGGACATGCATCTGGCATTTATGGATTTATCCTCTGCCTTTGATCTCGTAAACCGATCAAAGCTATGGGTGATGCTCCATGGAATGGGTTTAGATGCAGCTTTGGTCTCCTTCTTGGCGGCCATGCATGAGAACACATAGCTTCTGTGAGCTATAATAAAGATGGTAGCCTCACAGATTCTTGGCCCGTTAAAAGAGGGGTGAGACAGCGGTGCATTTTGGCACCCCTGCTGTTCACCCTCTACATTAATAACTTAGGGGCAGCCTTAATTTCCAGTTGTCAAGACATCCCAAGGGCCGGCTCTAAATTGATCCCCGCTCTGCTTTACGCAGACGATGCGGTGTTGTTAGCAAGGACCTCTAGAGGGCTTCAAATTCTTTTAAATTGTTTTATTGATTTTATGGACTCTCTATATTTAGTTACGAATTTTAAGAAGTCCCATTCTATGTCCATCGGCTCTGTTAGTGCAAGGAAGGCTAAGTTCTACTGTAAAAAAATGAACTAACAAAGCTGCCCGCCTTCCCTTATTTGGGGGTTCTCTTTGATGACTGACGCTCTTGGGTTATTCAACGTGCACATAAAAGGAATATTTTAGCCCGAGCCTCGGGTGCCATCATGGAGTTTGCAAAAAGAATTGGCTCGAAACCCCTCCCTGCTTTATTAAAAATATATAATGCAAAGTGCATCCCAATGGCGACCTATGGGTGTGACCAATGAGGGTATCTAGAGACGGGCAATATCCAAGCGGTAGAAAACGTTTTTTTCCATAAACTACTGTCACTACCTGTCCCTACCCCTGTTTTTAATATTCATGAGGATCTCGGCTCTGGGTATATCTCAGACCAGATTGCGGTTGCTTCCATAATGTGCTGGTTAAGAATTTGGGCCCAACCGTAACCCAATCTAAATCAGCTGATTATTCAAGACTGCGTTACGCTAGACAAGGGCTTAGATATACCCTGGATTCGCAACATCAAGACCCAAATGGCCATCCTTGGCCGCCCCAAATTATTTTCAAGTCCAAGGGCTATGGCTAAACTGGCGATTCAAGACTTGAAGAGGCAGTTTTTGAACAGATCCATGCTGTACAGGGAAGAAAGGCAATTAGTGAAACCTAAAGTGAATAGTTTTGTCACATTGAGTATAAACAGTCAGCTGCAACCATATCTGACATATATAAACAGGCCTTATCACCTGTTTGTCTTAGTTAGATGTAAGCATAACATGGTTCCCTGGCTGCTTGCCTTTCCAAAAGGGTTTTTTAAAGAAGGTTTGTGAAGACCCTGTCCCTTTGACAACTTCTCAGACCAAAATCTACTTCACATGGTATTTTTCTGTGAGTTTTATGACTCGTTGCGCAGGAAATTTACCATCTTCCTCCTAAAAGGCCAAAATTTTGAAAAAGTTAGACCAGAGTTAGTTTATCTACAAATGTTGGCATCACCTGTGGTGTGCTTTGGTGTAGCAAGCTATTTAATCATCGCCATTAGGTGCAGGAATAGGCTGATGATTGCATCATTGGGATTATGTTTTAATTGAATTTATTTGTGATCCTTTGTTAGAATTTCAATTTTATTAATTGTATTTATTAATCTAGTACTTAGTGTGTTGGACAGGACTGTGTTGTACCTGATGGGTTTCTAAAAATTGTGTAACATCATGAAATAAGAACTGTAATGAATGTGCTTAATTCATTGTATGCACTTTGATGATTTTAATTTAATCGAATAAAGTTATACTTGAAAGTTATACTTGAACTTTCTCTTATTTACTAAAACATTTTCTTTATAACCTACTGGAATCGACTCAGGCTTAATAGGTTTTTATCTCTAAAGTAATACATCCCGAGATGCAGTCACTCTGATGCTGGCGACACTCATATGGTGTACAATACTGATCACTCAAAGGATTTTGAACAAACATTAGCTGATGTTTAGAAATAGCAACTTTACTCTACTTCCATACAACATCATTCTCTGCAGCCTATCTTAACTATGACACCAAATCTCAGAGAATATGACTGTGGGAGAGACGGGCGGAAAAAGAATCTCGGAGGCTGATCAATCTTGGTGTAGTTTTATTTTAGGAGTGCATACAACATAAACTGTGCAAACAGAAACGTTCAGGGTCTTCTACTCTTCACCAAGGTTTACTCAGTGCCTTCTTCCATTCCAGGTGGATCTTCTGACAGGAGGATGTCCCCAGGTGTCTCAGGAAGAAAAGAAGATGTGGTTGGTAAGTAAAACTATTAGATTTGTAAGTTTGGGGTAAACTACTTCACCACACCCAGGAGTGTTGGGTTACCACATGACAAGGTGCTAAATAGGTTATGGCAGAAAGGAAAACTATCAGTAATATTGCGCCACTTCTTGTCCTATTTTCACTATTCCCTTTTCCACAAGGAGTAGGTCAATTCACATAGGTCGATTCACATATAGGCGGGTGCATGCAGAGTGCTGTGAGAGTCGCCCTCCCCCTTGTTGAGTGAAGGTCAGTCGCCTTCAGTTACTGTGTAGGTGGGGGTGGCAAAATAGGGAAAAGACTTGTGACATTACATGCGGCTCCAGGTGATGCCCCTTCGTGAACCCCCTCCCCTTTCTGTGGCACCACCTGCGATACCAATACCAACCCTTCACTCCTCTCCCCTGTCCGGGTTACATACCACAATGGACGGCGGAATGAGTTGCGGTGGCGGGAAGGCGATCCCCGGGGGCTTCCACCAGCCCTCACACCAGTCCATGGAGATTCCGTCAGCTTCATCGTCCCCTTGCGCTGTCTCAGCTGGGCTCTCCTCTTCTCCTGACTTGGCATCCTCTCTTCTTGGTGTGGCTGGGCTATCCTCTTCACTCGGTTTGACGTTCACTCTCCTCGATTCAGCTCGGCTCTCTGCTCCCTCGAGGATGTTGGTGTCTTCCCAGTTTCCTGTACTGTCTCTTCCTCTCTCGGTCTCCTTACATTGCAGATGATCCACCTCTTTCATCCTGGCCGTACCTTCTCATTGGCTCTATCACCTGTGGGGGCAGTCTTCTTACTGTGTGCAAGAGGCTTTGATCAAAGTTAACCCATTCTTCTCCTCTCTTTTAGGGATGCTAGGCTCGGTAATCAACAGGATGTAAGGTAGATGGGTTAAGTTGTTTGTTAATTTCGGGTCCCCTCCTCACAATGACTAATGGCAAAATGTGTATTTTACATTAATGTAAAGAAGAAAAAAACCAAAATTGATTCTCAGATATGTCACTATAAGCCTATGTGGAAATGTACAAACCTTTAAAGAAAAAGTCACCTCTCCACAAGGTTAGGGACAGAAATCTAACTAATGTTTTGTAAAATATCCCTATTCTGTTACTCTTAGCGGTCTCTAACCCCTTCGCTGCTAGGCCTTCCCCTCCTGTGCTGAGTCTTTTTTGGCTATTTGGTGTAGTTTGCGCTTAGGCCCCTGTGATTGTTTGTCCACATAAGGTATCTATGCCAAATTTGCATACTTATCTTCCAACATCTTGAGGATTCTAAAGGTACCTAGGGTTTGTAGATTCCCCAGGAGGGGACAGAGAAATTGGTCAAATGCACCAAATGTTGAAGGGTTTTTCAAAAAATGGGAAAAAAGTGCTGCAGAAGAAAGCATCTATTTTTTCCCCTGCAAAATGTATCAGCAGAGGGTTTGTACGGGAAACAACCTTTACAACACAGTCATTACACCGCACTACCTTTACATAGTAGTCATTACATCGCAACATCCTTTACATAGCATGTCATTACAACGCAGCCCTTACTTCTTCTTGGTGGCCTACGTAACAAAGAGAAGTCATCATGTTATTTCTACAATATACAGATTTGCTACTGGTTCTTGCTGTGGCAACAGCTAAGAGACAAGTGTCCTGGTTGGAACAAATATCTTTCTGTCTCAGGGTGTTTCCAGTGCCACTGCAGCCATGAGAAAATAATTCCTTAATCTTCGACCTTCTTTAAGTTCTTTAGGTGCCTGATATGGTCTTTTTTATCCTGCAGTTTTAAAGTGACCTATCAGAACAATACTACTGCATTTGAGGATCCAGCAGAACTCAAAAACATTATACATAGTCACACATCAGATACCATGGATACTGGTGGTTTTTCTTCACCTTGACTTTTCCTCTGATACTGTTTTGTTCAGCTGAACTCAAGTGTCTATATAATCTTGGCAGTTGGCTATTGTGGAGGATATGACGGGTTAATCTACGAGTTGATTTATTCTTCCAACATGGTCTATGAATGTTCTACTATGTTCTCTTTGGCCCAGATGTAGGTAAACCGATTTTACCGATTCTAAAATACAGAATTTTACCGAATCGGTATTTTAGAATCGGTAAATGTTATGTAGATAAAAAATCGGTAAAAAATACCGAATCGGTATCGGACATTCGGAAAATACCGATTCTGTATTTACCGATTCTGTATTTACCGAATCTGTATGTACCGAATCTGTATTTACCGATTCGGAATCCTCAATGCATTCCTATGGGCCTTTCGCCGCATAGAATTGCATTGGGAATACCGATTCGGTAAATACCGAATCGGTAAATACCGATTCGGTAAATACAGAATCGGAAAGCAAACAAAAGTGAAACTTTGGCAGGCAGCCAATCAGGTGCTACCACCCTCCCCCTCCCTCCCAGGAAGTGGCTACACAGGCAGCTGCAACTAATTAGAAGCTCCTGGAAAGGCAGTTGGAGCAGAGCCGAGTCACTGAGCAGCAGAAAGGGTTTGGTGCACTTTTAAAAGTGTAAAATGGCAAACAGCAAGGAAAAAGAGCAGCCTGAGAGGAAGAGGAATCTCAAATTCAGCAGCATGGAGTTGCAGGTCCTTGTGGAGGAGGTGGTGAAGGTGCACCACAGACTGTTTGGCAGGCAGTCCCTCACTGTGGCAGAATCTGCCAAAAGAAAAATCTGGCTGGAAATTATGGACCAAGTAAATGCAGTTGGGGTGACCACCAGAGACACAGAGGACCTGAAAAAAAGATTTTATGACCTCAGGAGCCAAACCAAAAAGAAAATGGCTGAACATCACAAGCAGGCATCCAAAACTGGTGGAGGCAAGAACCTAGCACCCCCCCTTACTGACCTGGAGGAGATGGTGGCCTCAACCATCGAACCGGACAGCGTCTGCGGACTTGGAGAAGTAGACAGCTCAGCCAGAGCTGCAACAAAAAAAGGTAAGAGACATGCGCAGCATACCCCCCATACCATCATCCGTACCTGTACCCTTTGTGGCCCAGTGAACCCCAGTCCAGTACTGCTAGCACTATACAAGGCCAAGTCATGATGCGAAATGTAGTCAAGAGATGCAATAACATGTCATACAGCACAACAACCAACTAGTGAAGTAAATGACTGCATAGAGAATATAGCCAATGTGATACACATTTTATTGTAGTGACTGTGAGATAGTAGCGCTTAGCTAATGTACGCTCATATGTCCACAGGTGAAACGTCTCGCAGGCGCTCGCCGGAGACAGAAGACACACCCCCTGAGAGGGAGGACAGTCAGGAAGCAGGTCCAACTACCCACACCGTACCACAGGACACAGGTGCATCAAGTAGCCATCCTCCTGCACCAGACACAGAGATGCCTCAAGACTTCCTGGCGTCCCCTGACAGATCACAATCCCTTCTGTTGCTGTCATCCCCAGAAATGCTAGCATCACAGCATGAGTCCACACCTGCATCACAACCCAGCAGGAGGCATGTTGTGGCCCCGCCTCGACAAATGGAGTCTGCAGCAGCTGACAGTGAGGGCGACGAAACACACAACTTGCCTGCAGATGTCAGCACTGGTACAAGGCACTCCAGTGCAGGGGTGGTCTATAGTGGTGCAAGATGCCGCAGAGTCCAAGAGAGGCCGGCAGATGCACCCATTGAGGGTCCAAGTGTGTTCCGTGGTCTGGAGGGGAGCATGGTCAGAATACAGAGGATGCAGGGAAGAGCCATCCAGGCATGCCAACGGCAAATGAGGTCCCTGAACATCAACATTGGAGAAATAGGAAAGGGCATCAGTGAGCTGGTACAAGTCAACAAAGAGATGGCAGCAGGGATGCGCGTTATTGGCAACTCGGTGCAGCTGCTATGCACCAAACTAGACACTGATTTCGAGGCACGGCGCAGAGAAAGGCAGCGTGGTCATGGACTGACTAAAGCCATCAACCGCCTGGCCACTTCCACATCCCTGTCATGCAGGAGAAGCACTAACATGCAGGAGGCCATGACCCAAAACACCAATGAGGTCACTAGGGGCATGGGCAGGATGACCAGTGCTCTTGAGGCACTGTTAAATGCCCAAACTGCACATACAGCTGCTCTGGATGTGCCTGTCAGTGAGGAGAGCACAAGCAGAAGCAGCATAGGAAGCACCCTTGTCCATGAAACAAGGAGGAGCAGGCGCCACGCTGAGGCCACAGGCCAGCAAGACAGTGAGCAGGGTGAGCAACCTACAAGTGTCACAGGGAAGCGAGGAAGGAAATGACTTTTAAAGTTCATGGTGATGTGAACCAGGACTGACATCATTGCTGTTAAATACTTTTTATTGCACAGTTGTGCTTTAAAAATCTACCTCTTTACCAAATTAAACTACATTTGGTGCATACTCCACCTGTCTGTGTCTCTTTACTTACTTAAAAGTAGTTGCGTGTGATCTCATCCCACCTGTGTCTGCCGTCAGTAGGTGTTGCAACTCCAGATGCGTGTGGTTCAGGCACTGCTTCGGTAAAACGAACAGCGAGGGGGTGCACTGCTGAATTTCACTGGTTTGTATCAGGTATCAGATTTCACTTAGTTAGGGTGCTCCTACAGGTAACATGTCCATCCATGCATGTCAATACTTAATGCCAAACTGTGCTGCCACCAACGTGTGAGAGCATCCCTGCCATGGGCACACCGTAGGTTCTTTATCAAAAGACTCCATCAAAGTTTCTTTGAAGTTTCAAAAGTTTCAAAAGTTTCTTTATTTTTCAAACATGATATTTCAATTCATATCAAGCTTAGTGGGTTTAATTATGGTACATCATTCAGACGTGTTGTTTAAAGTATGCATTATTAAATACTCCAATGCATTTCGGGCATCTTGGCCCTTTATCAAGGAGACCTAAAACATAAGGATATAGCAATCAGCAAGCTTATAACCATCAGATTGACACATAACATCTTACATTAATGTGCATTTATGACTCTAAATAAATATATACAAACTTAAATAACAAAAGAAGTGAGCAACAACGAGCTTTGCATACTAACTGAAGTGTGGGGCTGTAAATTAAGTAAATAAACATAAACCCGAGGGACCGGGTATGCTAAAAGGAGTGTGGGTGAAACTCAATATAAACTAAATTAAAACTAAATATAAACTATAGCGAGGGGCGTCGCCTTTACAACTCGAGTGAGTAAATGTAAACCGTGGCAGTCACCCGAATATTTTAGCACAAAGGGCCTAAACTTACTTCTGGTTCCAGGCGAGTACTGTCGAATGTGTACAAATGTTTGGGGAGTGTCATTACCGGTTAAGAAGTAGAGCGAATATAGCATCCACTATTTCTATCTAGATTAACACATTGACACTCTTAATCATGGCCGCCACATTTGCCTGCAGCAAACATGGTCCCTTGTTTATTTCTACACGTTACGCCCACCACACGTGACCGAAGTAGCCGTTTCGCTCTACTTCTTAACCGGTAATGACACTCCCCAAACATTTGTACACATACGAGAGTATTCGGGTGACTGCCACGGTTTACATTTACTCACTCGAGTTGTAGAGGCGACGCCCCTCACTATAGTTTATATTTAGTTTTAATTTAGTTTATATTGAGTTTCACCCACACTCCTTTTAGCATACCCGGTCCCTCGGGTTTATGTTTATTTACTTAATTTACAGTCCCACACTTCATTTAGTATGCAACGCTCGTTGTGGCTCACTTTTTTTGTTATTTAAGTTTGTATATATTCATTTAGAGTCACAAATGCACAATAATGTAAGATGTTATGTGTCAATCTGATGGTTATAAGCTTGCTGATTGCTATATCTTTATGTTTTAGGTCTCCTTGATAAAGGGCCGAGATGTCCGAAATGCATTGGAGTATTTAATAATGCATACTTTAAACAACGCGTCTGAATGATGTACCATGATGAAACCCACTAAGCTTGATATGAATTGAAATATCATGTTTGAAAACTAAAGAAACTTTTAAAACTTCAAAGAAACTTTGATGGAGTCTTTTGATAAAGAACCTACGGTGTGCCCATGATAGGGATGCTCTCACACATTGGTGGCAACACAGTTTGGCATCAGGCACTGCTTCCTCATCATCATGGTCCTCGTAATCTGAGAGTTCCAATGCTGTGCCCTTCTTGACCGCAAGAATGTGCAGCATAGCACAGGCTGCAATCATCTTGCAGCAGATAATTGGTGTGTACTGGCGGGCACCTCCAATCTTGTGGAGGCAGCGAAAACTGCTCTTTCACATGCCAAAGGTGCGCTCCACAATGTTACGGGTTGTCTTGTGTGCCCTGTTATATCTCCTCTGACTTGGTGTTGTAGGGTTGAGGTAGGGAGTGAGGATGAAGGACCGGAGGGCATATGCACTGTCCCCTAATGGCAAGAGAAAAAAACATTACTCACATGCACACACACACATCCACCTGTAATATGTATCAAGGGAGTTTCACACAGTGTGTTACCTAGCAAGTATCCTTCTCCAAATTCCCCCGCTGTCAGGCGTGCGAAGATCCCACTGTTTTGGAAGATGTAGGAGTCGTGGGTACTCCCGGGGAATTTGGCTACTAGGTCAGTGATCATGTACTTGGAATCACAGATCACCTGTACATTTATGGTGTGGGTGGACTTCCGGTTCCGATAAATGTGCTCTGTGGCAGCAGGTGGGCATATTGGTATGTGGGTACCATCAATGCATCCAATTATGTTTTGGAAATGCTCCATCTGATAAAAGTCTGTCTTTGTCCTTAGCAGTTCTGCATGCGTTGCAGGGAAGCTGATGTACAAATGCATTCTCTGCAACATGGCATCAAGGATTTTTTTTTTAAACGTGACAGACAGCTCTGGGACACCCCACCTACCGCAGCAACCACACTCTGGTAACTCCCAGAAGCAAGCAGGTGTAGGCTGCACAGCACCTGCACATGGGGTGGGATGGCGTGTGCCCTTGTGGTTGGATGTTCCAATAGTGGGTGAAGGTCCCTGATTAGGTCCAGGATAGTTTGGGGAGCCAGCCTGTACCTTTGGAGGATCTCAGGCTCAGTAAGCTGGAATAGAGTGATCCTCTGCCTGTACACCTGCTCCTCCCTCCTCCAGACCCTCTCTCCTTCTGCCTGTAGCCGTATCCGCCTTGCAATGACATAGAATGCCGCCATTCTGGTGAAAATGTTGCATTTTGGGGCCTTTTTTATACCTTGCACCTGTTTACCACCTGATTTGAATCCATGGTAAATACAGACTGTTAAATACCGAATTTCATGCAAAATCGGTATTTAAGAGGTTTCCTACATCTCAAAAACTCATTTTACCATTTCTTATTTACCGAATTGGTAAATTTACCGATTCGGTAATGTTTCCGTATCAGAATATTTTCCAAATCGGTATTTTTTCCGATTCGGTAAATTTACCTATTCGGAAACTTTACAGAATCGGTATATTTTCCCGATTCGGTATTTTTTCCGATTTGGTAAGGTTTCCGATTCGGAAACTTTACCGATTCGGTATATTTACCGATTCGGATGTTTTCGGTTTCCCTACATCCCGAATGCCCAATACCGGTCGGTAACGGCCGAAAATCGGTAAATTCGGCCGTTACCGACCGGTATTGGCCTACCTACATCTGGCCCTACGTTCTTTATCTTTTTTGTAAAATTGCCATATTTTGTAATCTAATTTATTATATTATCCCCTTTTCCTTCCACAGAATCGTCTTGTTCATCTACACAGTACAACATCCCTCTTGAGTGTATATTTTCCTGATGTGACATGGACTTCTTCCTGTCAGGTGTGTCATCTGTTCTTGTGTTGTCACCATCCTATTCCCTTCGCTCCTCTCAGTTGTCCTGTTTGGACATGTACTGTCTTTTCTTCTTGCTCATTATTTCCCTTTCATACTTTCCTTCTTACATTCCTTCCTTATCTTTGTCCATCTTTTTGTGTTTTTTTCGTTTTTCTCTCTCTCCCTTTTGTCACTCCTACATTTTGCATCATCTTTCCTGTATTCTATGTTGGCTTTTTCTTATATGCCATAATGTTCTTATGAAGGTATTCTCTTTATTGTACATAATTCCAAATAATATCATGGCTTATTAAAGGATCTCTGTTAGAACCCGGGGTCTCTGGTTGGCAGAGGTAAGTACCTTAGACCAAGTAGGGACCCTTGCTTCGAGTCAGGGCGAAGAAATAACCCTCTGAGATAACCCCTGCTCACCCTCTAGGTAGCATGGCGCGAGCAGTCTAGGCTAAACAGAGGCAATGTGGATAACATTTGCACTTAACACAACAATAATCCCCAATCCACCACAAACTGAGACCACACAGGTAAGTATATTTTATAAAAATATATAGCTTTATCTAGTTTCAGCATGTAAATGAAGCAGTTGCACGATAATCACTTCTTTAGACATCGTAGCATTTTATCTTACGGGTTGCACTTAATTCTTAATGGTTCTTGTAAATAGGCAGTTCTCAGAATCAAAACAAAACAGTCTCAAGTCTCTCCAATCAGGGGTCTAAAAATATTGCCCCTGATTTCTATTCAATCCGCTCTCAAAGCGAGCAGTTAAAGCAATGCCCATGCTCAGTTATTCACAGCCAGCCTTCTTAGGCACTTATCCCCCCAAGCGCGGCGACCGCGCCTCACCCGGTATCCTGGGGACTTCTTTTCGGCTTGTGCGAGGCTGCCACGTGCGCCGGATGGCCTCAGGCGCCTCGCGCCTAGAGGAGCACACTCGCTCCTGGCCCCGGCCGGTCCCCTGGTGCTCTCCCGCCCGCTCTCGACAATCCAACGAGCGGCGGGGGATGCAGCACACCTCGGGGGACGACAGGCCGGGGTGAGGAACACACGCGGACTCACTCCCTCGGCGAGGAAGGGTCAGCCAGCTGCTCCGGCGGTCGGCTCCTCGCTGGGGGGAGTAATCAGATCGCGATTCCCTCGGCGGCTTCCAGGCTGCTCCACGCTGCGGCCAATCAGGTCGCGGCCCTCCGGTCGAGCCCCTTCAGTACCCGGGAGTCAGCCAATGGCAGAGCGGCTCCCGGGAGAGTCAGGCAATGACGCTCCGCTACCTCGGCCAATCACGGCCCACCACCGATGATGACGCTGCGCCGCACGGGCCAATCCCGTCGCGGCGTTAGTGAGGGGGCTCGGCTCCCTCCACCAATGGGAGCGTGGCGCCTTCGTTCTTTGGCGCTTCAATTCCCCCTCGCAAGGAAATTCACGGAGGGTGTTTCTGGCCAGGGGCCGCGTCGGTGATTCGGCGGCAAGACTCCCTTGGGGCCTGGGATCGCGGCAGGACGTCTCTGTGGGCCCCCAATCAGCAGGGGGGATCCTAGTTACAGAACCACACCACGGTCCCTCCTCGCCCCTGGAATCTGTGCCGATAAGCACAGCGAGCTCCAGACAGCTGGCAATTGGGACACACGGGTTGGGGCCGCTCCTCACACGATCTTTCCGCAGTTTGTGGCAAAGCTTCAGGAACCTTTAGCCCTGGGTTCCAAGCAGGAGGCCAGCTCTTCTCAGGCCCTTGGAGATTCAAGTTGCAGACACAGCACACTGCAAGGTCTTGGCAGTTTCAAGCAGGCAGGGTCACAGCACACAGCAAAGCCCCTTTCTCCTCCTCAGCTTCCAGTCAAACAGCAGAACAGGTCAGCCCTTAGAGCACACAGCAAGGCAGTCTTCCTTTAGTTCCCTAGCTGTCCTCCTTCCAGCAGAGGTTCCTTCTTGATTGTAGAATTTCAGAATCTGACTTCTGTAGTCAGGGGTCCTTTCCTTATACCCCTCAATGTCTTTGAAGTCCTTTGAAGTCTTTGTGCATGGAGGCCCTGGGTCCAGTCTAAACCAGTTCTGGGGGTTGCGGAGCACTGAGGTGTCTCTGGTTTTCTTCGTCCTGTCAGCTTCAGGGCCAGAGGTGTCAGTTGACCACCAGGAGGGAGCTAGCAGGGGGAGGCAGGCCAGCGCAGCCCAGCACTTATCAGGCATTCCTTCCTCCCACCTCCCAGGCAGGCAGATGTGCCCTTTCATCCCCGGGCTGGCTCCGACCCTCTCCTCCGGGGCTCTGCAGCCCCCCCCTGTCACATCCAGACCAGGCAGGCATTCCACAAACCCAGGCACACAGAAAGGTTTAGACAAGAGAACAGCCACTTTCTAAAAGGGCTATTCTCCAACACAGGATTTAAAAACACCCTTCACTAAAAGATGTGTCATTAAATTCTGAGTTCAGGGATATCTTTCACTTATGTCCCATCTTGTTCCTATGGGAAGATAGGCTGGCATCACATGGGGCCAGTCTCCTCCATGTTACTCTATGGAGCAAGAGAGCCTTACAGCAGTGAGCACATAAAATGGCTGCTGCCCACTACCAGAGCATGTGACCTGCACTAGTACATGCTCTACCTTAGCTATACACTGCACCCTGCCCAGGGGGGTACCTTGAGCCTTCCATAGGGGTGGCTGATGTGCACAGACAGGGAAGGGTTAGGCCCAGCCAGTGGAGACACTGGCCAGGGGGACAGGGCAGTCCACTGACTGCACACAGGCCCTGCGCTGGCAGGCCTGAGTCACTATTTTAAAGCTACTCATGTGGGTGGCGCAATCTGCGCTGCAGGCCCACTAGTAGCATCTGTCATCACCAGCCCTGGCACACACAGTGCACTTTACTAAGGACCCCATGGTGATACAAATATGCCAATCAGGTATAATCAATTAATATGGCAATTTACAGAGGGAGCACTTACACTCTGACACTGATAAGCAGTGGCAGAGTGTCCAAAGCATCTAAATCAGCAAAAACGAAATCCAGCACAGCATCAAAACACATGAGTCAGAGGCAAAAAGATTGGGGAAGAACCACGCCAAAAGGTATCAGGTCTAACTCGTGTCCCCTCCAGCTGAAAGTGGGGAGAACTACCCAACCTCTTGGGAGTCCTCATCACTAAGGCGGAAGAATCTGGACAGACCGTCAGCATTGGCGTGTTCTGTACCAGGGCGGTGCTCCACCGTAAAGTCCATCCCCTGTAGGGAAATGGACCACCTCAACAATTTTGGATTCTCACCCCTCATCTGCATTAACCATCTGAGGGGCCTGTGGTCGGTCTGAACACGGAAGTGAGTCCCAAACAGGTAGGGCCTCAGCTTCTTCAGAGCCCAGACCACAGCGAAAGCTTCTCTTTCAATGGCACTCCATTTCTGTTCCCTGGGGATTAGCCTCCGGCTAATGAAAGCCACTGGTTGGTCTCCGCCCTCATCATTAATCTGTGAGAGCACTGCTCCCACGCCTTGCTCTGAAGCGTCAGTTTGCACAATGAATTCACTGGAAAAGTCAGGTGCCTTAAGCACCGGTGCTGTGCACATGGCAGTTTTGAGGGTGTCAAAAGCAGTTTGACAGGCCTCCGTCCAATTCACTTTCCTGGGCTGATTTCTAGATGTCAGCTCTGTCAAAGGGGCCACGATGGTGCCATAGCCTTTGACAAACCGTCTGTAATTCCCGGTGAGACCTAAAAAGGCTCTCACCTCAGTCTGGGTCTTGGGGGGTTCCCAAGCCAGAATGGTATCAATTTTTGCCTGTAGGGGCGCCACCTTGCCGCTCCCCACCTGGTGTCCCAAGTACACCACCGATCCCTGCCCTATCTGGCATTTACTGGCCTTGATAGTGAGGCCTGCCTTCTGCAGAGCCTTCAACACTTCAGTGAGGTGTTGCAGGTGTTCCTCCCAAGTGGAGCTGAACACAGCAATGTCATCCAGGTAGGCTGCGCTGAATTGCTCCAGCCCCGCCAGTACCTGGTTGACCAATCTCTGAAATGTGGCGGGGGCATTTTTCAACCCGAAGGGCATGACACAGAACTGGAAGTGCCCCTCTGGCGTGGAAAATGCTGACCTCTCCTTTGCCCCGTCAGTTAAGGCAATCTGCCAGTACCCTGAAGTCAAATCAAAAGTACTCAGGTACTGGGCAGCTCCTAACCGATCCACCAGCTCATCAGCTCTGGGGATGGGGTGCGCGTCAGTCTTCGTGACCGCATTGAGCCCACGGTAGTCCACGCAGAACCGAAGTTCTGGGGTGCCACCAGGGGTAGCAGCTTTCTTAGGCACTAAGACCACTGGGCTAGCCCAGGGGCTGCTGGAGGGTTCAATAACCCCTAGCGTCAACATCTTGGAAACTTCCTCCTTAATGCTGGCTCTGACCTTGTCAGCCACTCTGTAAAATTTCTGTTTCACAGGCAGACTGTCTCCAGTGTCCACGTCGTGGACGCACCACTTGGTGACACCTGGGGTCAGGGAGAACAGGGGGGCGAACTGACCTAAGACTTGGCGACAGTCCTCCTGCTGCTCTGGAGTCAGGGTGGGGGAGAGGACCACACCATCCACTGACCCATCTTGCTCCTTGACTGCCAGGAGGTCAGGGAGAGGATCACTATCCTCCTCCCCTCCAGCATCTGTAGCCATGAGCATAGTCACTTCCGTCCTCTCAAAGTGGGGTTTGAGGCGGTTCACATGCAGCACTCTCAGCGGCTGCCTGGGAGTCTTCAGGTTAACCAAATAGGTAACCTCGCTCTTGCGCTCCACCACCTCATATGGCCCAGACCACTTGTCATGGAGCGCACAAGGCTCCACTGGCGCCATCACCCACACTTTCTGACCAGGTTGGAACTCAACTAGAGAAGTGTTCTGGTCATACCACCTCTTCATTTCCTCCTGGCTAGCCTCTAGGTTCTCTTGAGCGAGCTTCCTGAAGCGCTTGGTCTGGTTGCGAATGGCCAGCACATAGCTGAACACATCCTGAGGGGTTTTCCCATGGGATTTCTCCCACCCCTCTTTCACCAGAGTCAGAGGCCCTCTGACAGGGTGGCCATACAGCAACTCAAAGGGACTGAACCCTAAGGATTTCTGAGGCACCTCCCTGTAGGCAAACAACAGGCATGGCAACAAGACATCCCATTTCCGCCTCATGGGCTCTTCCAGGCCCATAATCATGCCCTTCAATGTGCGGTTGAATCTCTCAACCAAACCATTTCCTTGAGGGTGGTAAGGAGTGGTGAATTTGTATGTCACCCCACACTCACTCCACAGGGACTTCATATACTTAGAAATGAAGTTTGTCCCGCGGTCTGAGACGACCTCCCTGGGAAATCCCACCCGGGAAAAGATCCCCATCAGGGCACGGCCCACCACTGGGGCGGTGACTGTCCTGAGCGGGAGGGCTTCCGGGTACCGAGTGGCATGGTCCACCAAGACCAGGATAAACCTGTTGCCTAGGGCTGTCTTTGGATCCAGGGGCCCCACGATGTCAATGCCCACCCGCTCAAAAGGGGTGCTCACCACGGGAAAGGGTTGGAGGGGGGCCACGCGCTTCCCTCCACTCTTGCCACTGGCCTGACAAGTCTGGCAAGATTTACAAAAGGCAGAGACGTGTGTCTTCATCTGGGGCCAGTAGAAATGGGTGACAAGCCTGTGATAGGTCTTGTCTTGCCCCAGATGTCCTGCGAGAGGCACGTCATGAGCCAGACCCAGTAGGAAGTTCCTGAAGCGCTCCGGTACCACCAGCACACGGGCTGCACCGGGCTCAGCGAACTTAGGCTCACTATAAAGTAAGTCATCCTCCCAGTAGATCAAATGCTCCTTGGACCCCAGGCCTGCGGCCTGGTCTGCAGCCTGCTGCCGCACACCAATGAGAGAAGGGCACTCCTTCTGAGCCTGGCAGAATTCCTCCCTGGAGGGACCACCCTCTTGCTGCCACTGGGACAGCTCAGGCAATTCCCCTAGTTCGGCCACCTGCTCCCCTGTAGGTTCCAGGGCATCCCCTTCCGGGTCTGCCTCCTCCTGGACCGTGGGAACAGTGGGGGCCGGTTTCCCGCGCCCTCTACCCCTTCTTCTCTTGGCAGGTTCCTGGGCCACTGTTCCAGGCTCCAGCTCTGCTAGACCGCCCTCTCTGGCTGTCATTGCACGGGTGGACACACAGATCCACGCCGGCAAACCCAACATCTCCAAGTGAGTCCTGTGCTCCACCTCTTTCCAGGGGGAGCTCTCCAGGTCATTACCTAATAGACAATCTACAGGCAAGGCATCACTTACAACAATCTCCAGAATACCGGAGACTCCTCCCCATTCGAATGGAACTTTCGCCAACTTGCAGTAGCGCACTGAACTGTCAGCTGCCACCACAGGCCGGAGTACCTGGGGAACAATTTGCTCTTCAGACACCCACCGACACCTAACAGATGTCACGCTGGCCCCTGTGTCTCTCAGAGCCTCCACCACCTGTCCATTGATGGTCACCTTCTGCCCGTATTTCTTAGTATTTTGGGGCAGCAAGGTTTCCTGGGCCATCTCTTGGTCTCCTAGAGAGACAAGGGTCATCAATGCTAACCCCTCCTCCCCACTAGAAATCAAATCCCCTCCCAAAGCTACACTGGCCAACGCCGGAGCTGGAGCTGGAGCACCAGTGGGTGCTGATTTCTTCTTTGGACAGTTTGGAGCAATGTGCCCCACCTCCCTGCATGAATAGCAAGTAAGGGTCTTTTTGTCCTGCGGGCCCTTATGGGGCCAGGACTTCTTAGGCTTGGGGGGTTGAGACACCTTCTCCTGGGAACTACTTTGGGGAGCTTTAGAAGACTCCTTTTGATTACCCGTGTCCCCCCCACTCTTCTGCTGGGGACCCTGTCCACCTTTGGCTGGGGTACTTACCACCCCCTTGTGGACCCTGGTGCTCGTCCACCGGTCCGCCTCTTTAGCAAGCTCACTGGGATCAGTTAACTTGCTATCCAAAAGATGCTGGCGCAGCTCTGGGACACATAAACTACTTAAGTGCTCCCTACTAATCAAGGGACACAACCCCACATAATCAGTAACTTTGCTGCCCTTCATCCAACCTTCCAGTGCACGCGTGTACATACTCACACACTCCACCCAAGTACTTGAATCAAGCTTCTTGAAGTTCCTAAACTTCTGGCGGTACTGTTCAGCAGTGAGCCCATACCTGAGGCACAAAGCCTCCTTCATGGCGGAGTAGGACAAAGCATCCTTTGCTTCTAAGGGTGCCAAAACATCCCTCCCAGAGGCCTCAAAATGCTTCCACAATCCTGCTCCCCAATTCTTCTCAGGCACCTCATTCATCTTTAAGGCAAGTTCATACGCTCTGAACCACGCATAAATATCCTCACCCCTCTGATAATTCTGTACCAGATCCTTTGGTATATATACCTTACCCGCCTGTACTGGTTGTGCGCTGCCACCATTAGAACTGGACACCCTCTCTTTATATTTGAAGTCCAACTCCTTCATGCTCCTCTCATGAGCCAATTGGAGCTTCTTTTCCTCCAAAGCGAGAGTATGTCTTCTCTCCTGCGCCGCTCTCTCCTGCGCCTCTTTCTCAACTTCCAGGCGCAGTCTCTTCTCATCGGCTTCCGCTCTGAGCTTCAAAAGCTCAATCTCATGGGCCCTAACTCGCTGATTCTCCTCTATTTCCTCTGGAGACATAACCCTACTGGAGTGGTCGCTGCCGGTCCTAGACCCTGGCTTCCTCACTGGCAATTCACTGGGCAAAAACCCATTCTCCTGTGTGTCTCCCTCTCCAGTAGCAGCTTCCGGGTCACCATGTTTGGCCTCCCACCAGGCCCTCAGAGCTGTCCGTAGCTCTTCCTTATTTGCGCCGCCCCTTACTGGGCATTCAAGCTGTCTGCAGACTTTTCTCAGTTGCTCCTTGTTATAGGTTAACAACTCCTGGATTTCAAATTCCACTTCCACGTCTCCATTCACGCTTGGCGCTTTCCGAGAGATGATGCTTCCTAACCTTTTCAACTAAAAAGGTTTCACCAAAAAGAAAAAAAATCTTGTGCAACCTGTGCCGCTAAACTAGACTAGTGATGTACAAGAGATCACTGCCGGTCAAGTGCAATTATTAGTTCAAAAATCCACACCGCGAGCCACCAATGTTAGAACCCGGGGTCTCTGGTTGGCAGAGGTAAGTACCTTAGACCAAGGAGGGACCCTTGCTTCTAGTCAGGGCGAAGGAATAACCCTCTGAGATAACCCCTGCTCACCCTCTAGGTAGCATGGCGCGAGCAGTCTAGGCTAAACAGAGGCAATGTGGATAACATTTGCACTTAACACAACAATAATCCCCAATCTACCACAAACTGAGACCACACAGGTAAGTATATTTTATAAAAATATATAGCTTTATCTAGTTTCAGCATGTAAATGAAGCAGTTGCACGATAATCACTTCTTTAGACAACGTAGCATTTTATCTTACGAGTTGCACTTAATTCTTAATGGTTCTTGTAAATAGGCAGTTCTCAGAATCAAAACAAAACAGTCTCAAGTCTCTCCAATCAGGGGTCTAAAAATATTGCCCCTGATTTCTATTCAATCCGCTCTCAAAGCGAGCAGTTAAAGCAATGCCCATGCTCAGTTATTCACAGCCAGCCTTCATAAGCACTTATCCCCCCAAGCGCGGCGACCGCGCCTCACCCGGTATCCTGGGGACTTCTTTTCGGCTTGTGCGATGCTGCCACGTGCGCCGGATGGCCTCAGGCGCCTCGCGCCTAGAAGAGCACACTCGCTCCTGGCCCCGGCCGGTCCCCTTGTGCTCTCCCGCCCGCTCTCGACAATCCAACGAGCGGCGGGGGATGCAGCACACCTCGGGGGACGACAGGCCCGGGGTGAGGAACACACGCGGACTCACTCCCTCGGCGAGGACGGGTCAGCCAGCTGCTCCGGCGGTCGGCTCCTCGCTGGGGGGAGTAATCAGATCGCGATTCCCTCGGCGGCTTCCAGGCTGCTCCACGCTGCGGCCAATCAGGTCGTGGCCCTCCGGTCGAGCCCCTTCAGTACCCGGGAGTCAGCCAATGGCAGAGCGGCTCCCGGGACAGTCAGGCAATGACGCTCCGCTACCTCGGCCAATCACGGCCCACCACCGATGATGACGCTGCGCCGCACGGGCCAATCCCGTCGCGGCGTTAGTGAGGGGGCTCGGCTCCCTCCACCAATGGGAGCGCGGCGCCTTCGTTCTTTGGCGCTTCAATTCCCCCTCGCAAGGAAATTCACGGAGGGTGTTTCTGGCCCCGGGCCGCGTCGGTGATTCGGTGGCAAGACTCCCTTGGGGCCTGGGATCGCGGCAGGACGTCTCTGTGGCCCCCCAATCAGCAGGGGGGGATCCTAGTTACAGAACCACACCACGGTCCCTCCTCGCCCCTGGAATCTGTGCCGATGAGCACAGCGAGCTCCAGACAGCTGGCAATTGGGACACACGGGTTGGGGCCGCTCCTCACACGATCTTTCCGCAGTTTGTGGCAAAGCTTCAGGAACCTTTAGCCCTGGGTTCCAAGCAGGAGGCCATCTCTTCTCAGGCCCTTGGAGATTCAAGTTGCAGACACAGCACACAGCAAGGTCTTGGCAGTTTCAAGCAGGCAGGGTCACAGCACACAGCAAAGCCCCTTTCTCCTCCTCAGCTTCCAGTCAAACAGCAGAACAGGTCAGCCCTTAAAGCACACAGCAAGGCAGTCTTCCTTTAGTTCCCTAGCTGTCCTCCTTCCAGCAGAGGTTCCTTCTTGATTGTAGAATTTCAGAATCTGACTTCTGTAGTCAGGGGTCCTTTCCTTATACCCCTCAATGTCTTTGAAGTCCTTTGAAGTCTTTGTGCATGGAGGCCCTGGGTCCAGTCTAAACCAGTTCTGGGGGTTGCGGAGCACTGAGGTGTCTCCGGTTTTCTTCGTCCTGTCAGCTTCAGGGCCAGAGGTGTCAGTTGACCACCAGGAGGGAGCTAGCAGGGGGAGGCAGGCCAGCGCAGCCCAGCACTTATCAGGCATTCCTTCCTCCCACCTCCCAGGCAGGCAGATGTGCCCTTTCATCCCCGGGCTGGCTCCGACCCTCTCCTCCGGGGCTCTGCAGCCCCCCCCTGTCACATCCAGACCAGGCAGGCATTCCACAAACCCAGGCACACAGAAAGGTTTAGACAAGAGAACAGCCACTTTCTAAAAGGGCTATTCTCCAACACAGGATTTAAAAACACCCTTCACTAAAAGATGTGTCATTAAATTCTGAGTTCAGGGATATCTTTCACTTATGTCCCATCTTGTTCCTATGGGAAGATAGGCTGGCATCACATGGGGCCAGTCTCCTCCATGTTACTCTATGGAGCAAGAGAGCCTTACAGCAGTGAGCACATAAAATGGCTGCTGCCCACTACCAGAGCATGTGACCTGCACTAGTACATGCTCTACCTTAGCTATACACTGCACCCTGCCCAGGGGGGTACCTTGAGCCTTCCATAGGGGTGGCTGATGTGCACAGACAGGGAAGGGTTAGGCCCAGCCAGTGGAGACACTGGCCAGGGGGACAGGGCAGTCCACTGACTGCACACAGGCCCTGCGCTGGCAGGCCTGAGTCACTATTTTAAAGCTACTCATGTGGGTGGCGCAATCTGCGCTGCAGGCCCACTAGTAGCATCTGTCATCACCAGCCCTGGCACACACAGTGCACTTTACTAAGGACCCAATGGTGATACAAATATGCCAATCAGGTATATTCAATTAATATGGCAATTTACAGAGGGAGCACTTACACTCTGACACTGATAAGCAGTGGCAGAGTGTCCAAAGCATCTAAATCAGCAAAAACGAAATCCAGCACAGCATCAAAACACATGAGTCAGAGGCAAAAAGATGGGGGAAGAACCACGCCAAAAGGTGTCAGGTCTAACAATCTCTTAATACTGTTAAGTGGAGGAGAGTATTATATATCTAGGTAAATCTAATCCATATCTGGGTTTTCTTCAAGAAACTCACCCTGTTCACTCTAAGCCATTGAAATTTAAGCGGGCTTGGGTTGGTCATGTTTTTATTTCCGCATCGCTGAATAAACAGAATGGTGTTGTTATATGGTATAAAAAAATCCCTATATATTACTATAGTTTCTCAAGAAGTAGATGATATGGAAAAATGAATTATTGTGAACCTTAATATTGAAAATGTTCCTCTTACTATAAAGAATGTTTATGCCCCTACAACTTGATTTTACCTTTTAGCCCTCCATTGCTCAGAAATCTACACAATTCCATGATACATATTTTATCCTAGGAGGAGACTGTAATCAAATTATGGATCTGTTTTAAGATAGACAATCCTAGGTTCAATTTGTGCCACATAAAATGTATAAGCAGTTTTATTCTGCTATCTCTAAAGGAGCCTTGGTATGGTAGAATGTCTAAACCCTACTGCCTGAGACTATAGTTTTTATACAATTTCCCATGGCACATTTCATGATTAGACCACATATTTCTTTCTAAATCACTTGCACAATGTATCATACAGTCTCATATATCACTCAAATTGTACTTTTTGATCATGATATGGTTATTACAGACTTGGATTCGCACAGATGGAGATTTAATAATTCTTTATTTCAGGATGCTCAGTTTTCTAGTTTGTTTATTTATTTTGTCTCTGATTTTTTTCTTTTTTGTTTACTGATAATATGGACGTCTCTCCTTCCTTACTCTGGGATATGTTCAAACCATCGGCACAAGATTTCATTTTAAATTATGTATCCAAGAAAAAGAAAAGTAATTTATGAGAAAATACTGTGTTGCTATCGTCAAGTAAATCTTTGGAAACAAAATATTTATCTTCTAAATTATATTTTGACCTTAATGTTTGCTTCAAGCCAAATTGCAAATCAAAATTATTTCTACTGAGAAAGCTGACTTTATACTTCTTTTGGAAAAAAGCAGGTTATTATGGTGGAAGAAATAAAGCTGGTAAATTATTGTCAAATTATCTTAAATGAAGAAGGGAGAGACACATTATTGCCTTGATTTCAATGGATCACTGACATAATATCGACGGACATAATATCGACTACCAAAAATATCGGCGACAAAATATCGACAGACAAAATATCGAGTTTCTATCTACAAACAGGTAAGTACTAAAATATCGAGTCAAAAATATAGTTTAAAAAAAGATAGTTTGTAAAAATATCGAATTTCTTAAAAACAATGGTAAATTAAAAAAATATTAAAAATTCATAACTAAAATACACTTAAAATACTTAAATTACATTAAACTTATTAAATAATTAATTAAAGTTATAAAAAAATACAATCATATTTATTAAAACATATATATATAGTAACATAATATAAATAAATAATATGCAATATTATTACCGTAGGATAGCGGAAGTGTAAAAATTACCATTCCCGCTCCAGAGAGTGCAACAGTAGAGAAAGCGTTGGATAGCGTAGGGGTAAAAATAACTATTCCCACTCCAATGAGTGCAACAGTAGGGAAAGCGTTGGATAGCGTAAGGGTAAAAATTACTATTCCCACTCCAGAGAGTGCAACAGTAGGGAAAGTTTGGATAGCATAGGGGTAAAAATTACTATTCCCACTCCAAAGAGTGCAACAGTCGGGAAAGCGTTGGATAGCATAGGGGTAAAAGTTACTATTCCCACTCCAGAGAGATTGCAACAGTAGGGAAAGCGTTGGATAGCGTTGGGGTAAAAATTACTATTCCCACTCCAGAGAGTGCAACAGTAGGTAAAGCGTTGGATAGCGTAGGGGTAAAAATTACTATTCCCACTCCAAAGAGTGCAACAGTAGGGAAAGCGTTGGATAGCGTAGGGGTAAAAATTACTATTCCCACTCCAATGAGTGCAACAGTAGGGAAAGCGTTGGATAGCGTAAGGGTAAAAATTACTATTCCCACTCCAGAGAGTGCAACAGTAGGGAAAGTTTGGATAGCATAGGGGTAAAAATTACTATTCCCACTCCAAAGAGTGCAACAGTCGGGAAAGCGTTGGATAGCATAGGGGTAAAAGTTACTATTCCCACTCCAGAGAGTGCAACAGTAGGGAAAGCGTTGGATAGCGTTGGGGTAAAAATTACTATTCCCACTCCAGAGAGTGCAACAGTAGGTAAAGCGTTGGATAGCGTAGGGGTAAAAATTACTATTCCCACTCCAAAGAGTGCAACAGTAGGGAAAGCGTTGGATAGCGTAGGGGTAAAAATGACTATTACCACTCCAATGAGTGCAACAATTGGGAAAGCGTTGGATAGCGTACGGGTAAAAATTACTATTCCCACTCCAGAGAGTGCAACAGTAGGGAAAGCGTTGGATAGCGTAGGGGTAAAAATTACTATTCCCACTCCAGAGAGTGCAACAGTAGGGAAAACGTTGGATAGCGTAGGGGTAAAAATTACTATTCCCACTCCAGAGAGTGCAACAGTAGGGAAAGCGTTGGATAGCGTAGGGGTAAAAATTACTATTCCCACTCCAGAGAGTGCAACAGTAGGGAAAGCGTTGGATAGCGTAGGGGTAAAAATTACTATTCCCGCTCCAGAGAGTGCAACAGTAGGGAAAGCGTTGGATAGCGTAGGGGTAAAAAGTACTATTCCGACTCCAGAGAGTGCAACAGTAGGGAAAACGTTGGATAGCGTAGGGGTAAAAATTACTATTCCCACTCCAGAGAGTGCAACAGTAGGGAAAGCGTTGGATAGCGTAGGGGTAAAAATTACTATTCCCACTCCAGAGAGTGCAACAGTAGGGAAAGCGTTGGATAGCGTAGGGGTAAAAATTACTATTCCCACTCCAGAGATTGCAACAGTAGGGAACGCGTTGGATAGCGTAGGGTTAAAAATTACTATTCCCACTCCATTGAGTGCAACAGTAGGGAAAGTAAATACTTCATATATTATTTAAAAAAATAGATATATTAATATCTATCAAAAATTAATAAAAAGTAATTACCAATTTAATATAATATAATAATTATTCAATTAAAAATACAAATTAAAATAAATTATTACAATTAGTTACCTATTAATACAAATGAATTACAAATTAACAATTAATTAATTAGCAATTAAAAATTAATTAAAAATTAATTCAAAATAAATACCAATAAATAAATTTACATATTTAATTAATTATAATTAAATTACTTCCCACCATATTCCCCTATAAACCCACAACCCGCTACATAATTAAATTATGCAAAAATTAAATAACATACAATTCATTAATTAAAATAAATTATAACATAAATACACACTTTTCACACATATGATAACATAAAAAACACTATAAAAAATTCGATATTATTAAAAATTCATTAATTTTGATAACCTATATTATATTCTTCCAAATTTTGACTTTCTATATTTCTAAAATTCGATATTACATTACTTACCTTAAAAACGATATTTTTGATGACTATATTCTGTCCATTCGATATTTTGTCCATTCTATATTTTGAAGTCGATATTTTGTCCATTCGATATTTTGAAATCGATATTTTGTCTGTTTACCGATTTCAACGTCATTGGGGCAGTCCATTACTAATCATCTGCCTATTTTAGAAGGATCTGTTACATTTTATAAATCCCTTTATAATCATTGTTAGAATTGGCATCCTGGTGTGGCTTCCCCTGGTTTTTGCCTCTACGTCCTGTATGTTTGTCAGTATGCTGGATCTCATTTTTGCTGAATTAGATGCTTTGGGCACTTTGCCACTGCTGATCAGTGCTAAAGTGCAAGTGCTCCCTGTGTAAATGTTTGTTATTATTGGTTATCCCTGATTGGCACATTTGATACTGGTCAGTCCCTAGTACAGTGTGCTGCGTGTGCCCAGGACCTGTAAATTAAATGCTGCTAGTAGGACTGCAGCACTGATTATGCCACCAACGTGAGTAGCCCTGGAAAAGTATCTCAGACCTGTCACTGAGGTCTGCACACGTAGTTTTAAATTGCCATGGTGATATGGCAAGTTCACCTACTTGACATGTCTCTACCTTCTCTTTTCTTACATGTAATGCACACATCAGGTAGGCCCAAGGTACCCCGTTGGGCAGGGTGCAGTTTATGTGAAAGGTAGGACATGTACTGTTGTGTGTAACATGTCCTGAAATACTGTGTATTTTGTTTTTCACTAATGAAAGGCTATCTGCTCCATAGAATAACATGGGAGTTGTTTTGTAACATCTTACAAGTATAACTTTTCAATGGGACAAGATAAAGAAATGAACTTTAGGCATGTTGAACTCAGAATTTAATAACACATCTTTTAGTAAGATGTTTTTTAAATTATGTGTATGCAAATGCCATTTCTAGAGAATAAGAATTTTCCTATTAAACCATTCTGTACGCCTCTGCTGTTTTGTGTATTGACTCTCTGATTTTGGAGTGACAGGAGCTGGGGATGTGCATTCACTGTAGACAACCACAATGGGGGTTGAGGTGTCTCCTGCCTTTCCTGGGTGACTCATAGCTGGGATGAATAGAACTTGGCTGAATTTAGAATGGTGTGAACTAGCACCTGAATAGGCAGTGTCTCCTCTGTGCAATGCTGGCTTAACCTCTTGTAGTGAAGCTGGGCCAGAGAGGGCAGAACTGGTTTGGACTGGGCTTAGAGACCCTGGCCACAAAGAGAAAATGGGGCATAAATATTGGACCTTAAACCCCAGAGAATTAGATCACTTCTGGACTCAAGAGGAACCCCTGCCAAAGAAAAGAGCTGGAGAGCTTTTAGGAAGAGGACTGCCTCTTTGTTGTGTGTGTTGTGTTGGGTTGGCCTACCATTGTTGCTTCTAACAAGGAGAGGACAAAGACTGGAACCTTGCTGTGAACTGGCTTGAAGAAGAATCTCTAAGGGCTTGTGTGTGCTGGCCTTCTGTTCTGAAATCTCAGGGACACAAAGACTTTGCCTGCAACCCACTGACCAGCACCTGGACTCCTCTGTGGACTCCTGCTTTCAAAAGGGTGCCAATTCCCATTCCTGGGCCCAGAGAATTCTGTTGTTGGTGCTGCAAAGCAGAACATTCAACTCTGACGCTGTCAGTGATGCCTCCTGTGACACCGCTACCTGCACTGATCCCGGGATCACCACTCGCGAAGTGCACGATGCACCGCCCTGCCTGCACCAGAGCTCTGATGCCCTTTAGCACCTGCCTACTACTGCAGTTATCAACTTTCCCGATGCCAGCGCTCGCATTGATGCTGGCACTGCCAGTATCCTGTTATAGTGGAGCCAATAAGCGACGAGGGTGACTTCACAAACTCTTCATCATTACACTGCCTCACCAGAACCGATGCCTCCCTGCTGATGCCCCCTAACTTCACTGTCCTGGATCGAATGAGGACGTTGCATATTTTATTCCTACTTCTCCAGATAACATGGTCATGTAGGATGCTTTCTTAGAAATGGGATAGTGCTAACGTAAAGTTTTGTTGACATGATTTCTTCCGATTTGCTAAAGATGTTGGTACATGTGATCATGCTATGATGAATCTGCAGTTTAGCTCATTTTCAATGCAATATTGTGTATAAGAACACCTTAATTCTGGGGGTGAGCAGATTTTTTCCTGCAGGCCATCCCATTCTATTACATGTTGTCTGACTCATTTCTGATTCTTTTTAACTATTCATTTGAGTCTTCCTGGTGTTTATTCTGTGCTGTCTGTTTTTCAGATTTATGTAATATAAACTTTTGACTGTTTTTTGATCTAGAACTCAGTTTTTGAGTGGTCCCAATAACATATTTTGCCACTTTGCTAAACTGGTGTTTGGAAAGCCTTTGTATGCACTTCACTTCTCTTCTGTGGGAGACCATATGAGGTAAAACCTTGGGGTTTCTCAATTTTTGAGTGTCTTAAAATATTATGGTACTATTTTGCTCCTGCTCTACCACACATTTACAGCTTCACTAGTGCTATAGTAAAATAACAATGTTTCCTCTTTGATAGATGAACCAAAGAGCACCTAGAATATAAAGCAACAAATCCAGAAATATATTCAGTACAATTGGATGGGAAAAAGGCAGGCATCCACCCTCCTAAAGAGGCTTTTATGAGCACATTGGCTCTTGCACATCTGTCCTTATGAGGACAATCACCATTTTGTGCAGGAAAACCTTCCAGAATAG
Organism: Lissotriton helveticus; assembly: GCF_964261635.1. Taxonomy (NCBI): domain Eukaryota; kingdom Metazoa; phylum Chordata; class Amphibia; order Caudata; family Salamandridae; genus Lissotriton; species Lissotriton helveticus. Next base: position 1,192,374,631 of record NC_136057.1, on the reverse strand, counting down.
GACATTTCCATTTGCACAGATTATCAACTGCATTAACTCAGGCTCAGTTAGCCATAGGGTCACTTTAGTTGAAACACCTGTATCATCATGTTTGTCTCAATGTAAAGGGGAATACTCAAAGATGCATTGATAATAATGGTCCATCTTTGAGAATAGGAATAATAGAGGGAGCAGGCTCACAATAAGACTAATATTTGGGCCTGATTATGACTTTGGAAGTGTGGGGTAGGGCATCACGCTGCTGCCCCACTGATCCACCGTCATAGCTCACCGCTCACCGCCAGATTTCAAGTATTTTTGTAGTCTGACTGGCGGTCCTTTGGTGTTCCCAGGGTAGTGCCTTTCAAAACGGAAGCGCAATGGAAATGTCAACAGCCGTTCCTCCACGGCGTGGACTGTTAAGTCCATGCCTTGCAGGAACAGGGTGTGCATGCACACAGGGGGGCACAACATGTGCTCCCCTGCATGGATCCCCAGCCCAGAGGCACACGCTTTGCTTCCTCCCCACCGCACTTTTCATGGCAGGCTCACCACCGTGAATAGTGAGGTGGGGAAGAATCTTTGAATATGCTTGGTGGTACTGCAGTGGCACGGCCAAGCATATTGCGGTCTCAGGACGCTGCACCACTGCCGGTGATTGCTGATCCCCTGCGGTTGCAGTGGTTCCATTGCGGTCCATGAAAAACCAACTCTGGAAAGGGGTCTAGGGGCTAGATTAACGACCCAACAGACACTTGCCCTAATGCACTATACAAAACAAAGAAAAGTCTGAGGGTCAGAGAATGCTACAACTCTACTGTGTGAACATCAGACAAAGTGCTATGAGATGGACCAATATGTGTAATTATGTGTCGAACTGCACTTAAGTATCCAAGATTTGGAAAAAGTGCCCATCAGCTCTCGTCCGGTGCCGCCCAATACATCATTTGGGCTCTCCTTACCCAGGAGAAAGTACAGTTTGTCTATTGATATGAATTTAGACAATAAACAACTTATATACGTTATAAAGTTGTATGGGTAATAGAACCGGATAATTGTTTTAAAGGAGTAGCTGAATTACAGTGCCAAAAGAAAAATAAATGTGGGGAAAAGTACAAACTAAAATTAGGTCGTATATGAGTGGATTACAAAGTTTATTAGGTTCCCTCAATACTCCTAAAATTAAAATGTAAATACACGAGCAGATTTAACATAATATCCGCAAGTCAGTAGGGTCGACATGTTTCAGCAGATGTGACTTTGAGTTTGTCGCTGCTTTCTTCAGGACCTTGGTGTAAATGGCTACTGTACAATAAACACATATAATTATAAAAATATCACCTGTATATTTTTCAATGTGACTCAGTCCTCTCCTCCGTAATTACTAGAAAAGAAACACAGAGAACAAAGCACCATAACAAAGGAAAACACAGTAAAATTGACGCACAGACAATAACAATTTGTTCTGCCATATGAAGTAATGAACTTCGTAGATTTTCTAGAGATGGTCTTCGATTCACCATTAACTCAAATGCAAAGAAGATCTTTGACTCTTAGTATAGCCATCTTACCTATTCGGTAGGAGGAATGGCATCACCCCACCTGGCAGTTGCTCAGGTACGAGGAGCACCGCTCTGGTAACATAAAACAAAATATACCACTTAAACTCACAACATGCAGTCACACCACTTCCTCAATATCAGTTTATACTCAATCCGTTCGTTTTACTATCCAGTATCACCTTTAGTATACAGTCTGAACTCGATTACTATTCATCTCCTTTAGTTTATCAAAGAGCAGATTAATTAATGTCCAGCCCGACATGTATTTTTCCGAAGTTAACCAGATATCTTACAGCATACACAAGGAACCATTAGCTAGTCTTCCGTGTGTATTGATATCGTTTATCATTGCTTAACAAATTATTATGCGTGTCGTTTTGGGTATGCTTAGACCGCGTCTTTAAAACAGCGCTTATGCCTGTTCTTTTATACAGAGCTGGTCGTGGGACCTGTCAAGGATCAAAGTTAATCGCCATTCTTGTTTGTTTGTTACGCAGGCTATAGGTAACAACTCGAGTGATTTCCCGCTTGAAAAACAATCAGTTCGATCCCCAGCCGGAGACTGTAAGCAATGCGCAACAACCGGACCAAAAATGCCGCTTTGTGCTTACCTAATCCGTCGGTACACCGCGCGTGCTTCCGAGCGATCTGGGGGGGCGCCGGTGTACCGCGGAACCAGCACTTTTAACTCTTTAGTATCGCGTGATGTTTCCATCGCGTTACTAGGGAGAACTACAAAAACCCAATGGTGTCTCGGGAAATGTAGTTTACCCCTCATGCAACGCTGAAAACTACAAAACTCCGATTGCGTCTCGGGAAATGTAGTTTGTTTACTAATGTATGTCGCTATTTGTCTATTTAAGTCACTATTCTACCTCTTGTTAGCAGTTTGTTTAACTGTACTGCAGGATATAGTCGACAAGTATGCAATGACGAACGTTAAATGTTAATGATTTAATTGACAGGTTTGCAATATTGTTGGAAAGTTTGCAATGAAAGTTAAGTATTGGTGCAGATAAACCGTGTATCTTGCAAATGGGACATTGTCGAGTCTTATGATTGCTATGACTTGAAGTCTGCTGTTCAATGTCTCATAATTGATAATGCACAGTTTAATCAGAATAAACGTCCATATAAACAGCTACAGACACCATTTGGATTCATGCAGACAGTAGCATTCAGATAGAAAACTTTCAGAAGCACAGAGAAGGCAAGGTCTACAGTGACATCCATGGGATGTCTTCGTTTAAACCCACTTTGTCACTATTCAAACGATACACCCACTTTTGTTCCCTTTTGAAAAGATAACTGGAGATATCAACGACATGTGTTGGTATCGTAGGTTGTTCAAGTATGGTCCAGTGGAAATCGTTCGGAGCATGGCCCTTCTCCAAGAAGTGTGCCGTCAGTCTCGTTGCTTGACGCCGGCAGCGTATTGTACTTTTATGTTCTGAGATTCGCACTTTAATGCGTCGCGTTGTCATTCCGACATAGCGCTTTTGGCATGGGCAGGTGATTAGATATATAAGATTCTCGCTATTGCAGTTGGTAAATCTGCGTTGCTCCCATGCTCTACTTGTACCTATATCAATGGAAACAGATTTGGAGGTTTGTGGACAAGCAGCACATGTACCACATGGGTTATGGCCCACTACTGCGGGTAAATCCCACAGTGTTCCAATCGTTCGAGGAGTCTTGGTTGGAGGTCTTGTATGAACCAACTTATCTTTAAGATTAGGGCCCCTTTTAAACTCAAAAAGTGGACGTGCTAATTGATCTCCACACGTATTGAGAATTGACCAATGTTTGTATACAATTTTCTGAAGTTCATTGGATCGTGTATTGAACGTATTGACAAAAGTCAAACGGTCCATTTTCTTTTTCTCTTGTCTGTCTTCTAACAAGGATTCTCGATTGTTGTTAGAGGCCCGCTTTTGTGATTGTCGAATTATCTTTTTAGGGTAACCTCTTTCCAGCAGCTGTTCTCCTAAATTTGAAGCATGTCTTGCAAAGGTTGATTTCTCAGAACAGTTTCTTTGTACTCTGAGAAATTGACCAAATGGTAGATTATTTCTCAATGATCTCGGATGACAGCTGTCATAGCTAAGAAGGGAATTGCAGGCCATCGGTTTCCTGTAAAGTTCAGATTGTAACCCATCTGTTTTTACAGTAATCAGGAGATCCAAGAATGGCAATTTAGATCTACTGTATTCCACCGTGAATCGTAGATAGGGATTTTGAACATTAAGCCATTGGTGGAAAAGCAAAAGGTCATCAGTGGTTCCATTCCAAATTACTAAAATATCATCAATATAACGCTTCCATAAGCGAAGGGATTGATGAAATGGATTGTTAGATGTTAAAACTATTTCCTGTTCGAAACTATGGACGTATAGATTAGCCAGGCTTGGCGCAAAAACGCTGCCCATGCTGGTCCCAGCAATTTGGAGGTATAGTGAATCTTCAAACCTGAAATAATTTTCTTTCATGGCTATCTCTGCCAAAGTCATTATGAAAGGTACAGGAGTGATGGTAGGTGAATCATTTTCTTCAAGTAATTTTCTTACCACTTCCAAGGTCTCTGTCTGTGTAATAGAAGTGTATAATGATTCCACATCGAAGGAAACTAAGATGTCTGTGGAGTGATCAAATTCGATTCCTGGTAAAAGTTTCAGGACATCTTTAGTAACTAACCATTGGGTTAAGAAAATGATCTACAAAAGTTGATAACGGTTCAAGCACCGAACCGATACCTGAAATTATAGGTCGCCCTGGTGGTGGACGCTGTGGTTTGTGTACTTTTGGTAGAGTGTAAAAGTACGGCACTATTGGCTGGTTGTTCTTTAAGTAAGTCGCTTCATTCGAAGTTATCCAGCCCTCAGTGGCACCTTCCTCTACTATGTGACTGATGGTGTTTCTTAACCGTTCTGTTGGATCAGTGGTTAATGGAAGATAGGACTTGGTGTCTTTTAATTGTCGTAACACTCATCTCTGTAGGTGGTGCTGTCCTGTAAAACAATTGCACCGCCTTTATCGGCAGGCTTGATTATGATGTTTTCATTAGATGTCAATGAAAGCAAAGCATGTTGTTCTGTCTTTGGCAGGTTTATGAAAGAATTTTTCTTTGTCTGGAAAAGTAGACTTAGATCATTTTCAATGGCTTTCTCGAATGCAATAACTTTCGGTGGAATACCTGCAATTGGAGGAATGAACGTGGGGGGTTTCTTCAAACCGGTATTAGTGTCACTCCATTCGGTGGGTTCCTCATTCTTTTTGGCAAAGAAGAAATGTAACCTTATTTTTCTAAACAAATTCGCCATTTCTTGTCTTGCTAGAAAGGGGTCACCTTGTTGTGTTTTAACAAAACCTAGTCCTCTATTTAACAACGCCTCTTCAGTCTCTGACAGTGTATGTGAGCTTAAGTTTATTACGAGGCTATCTCGTGGCTTGTCCCTGCACCTTCTTTCGGTATCTGCTTGCTGTTCCTCAAGCCCATTGATTCTGATTGTTGAGGGACTGCCCATTGGACTCGTCGGTTGGATCCCGGTCTTTTGCGGCCTGTCGTTCCTCTCTGGCCACGTCCTAAAAAAGGCTGCATGTTAGGATCATAATGAAACTGAGGAGGGCCATACTGTCCCATTGGACCTCCGTACATCCAGGGATTTGGTTGGAACCAAGGTGGAATTTGGTTTTGATAGTAATTTCTACCAAATCTTTAATTGCCTCTTCCTCTACCTCTATTGGGCTGCCCCCCTGCTCCTGAACTATCTGAATCACTAGACACATCCTCTGAACTAGATGTAGCATAGGTTGAGCCACCCTTTCGTCCATTCCTATTGAACGGAGTGGGTACATAAGAGTCACTAGTGTACGGGTATATTTTGTCAGTAGAGAACCTTGACAGATCTTTTTTGCATTTTTCCAATTTCGCAAAGAGAATAGACTCTTTGAATTCTTTATTTTGTTTATTACTATCATCTTGATTAGTCTTAAAGATGGTACCTTTGATCGTTGTTCTAATTTGACCTTCTAAGACCTGAATCTCAATGAGTATTTTGTCTGCTGCCTTCTTTGCGGTTTTGATAATCAGGACTAGCCAGTCCCGTGTACATTTCCATGCTACCATGGACCAATCCCTTAGGAACTCTTTGTCCTCTAGGAAGAGCCTAGGGGCATTAGTGACAATTAAACCGGTTGGAGCTCAATTGCCTCGTAGGTACTCCGCCATGGTTATACCATGGACTAATGTTCTTGAGTGGCTTTTTTTAAGTGTCAACACCTTAGCCCAGCCTTCAGTGTTGGTACTGACTGCCACAGGTAGATGTTCAAGGAGACTAGGGTTCTCATCGAGAATAGACTGGATTTCTGCTTCCTCGAAAGCTAGACCTAGATTGGTGGCCATGATTGAGATAAACTAACAAAGTGGTTGAAAGTGCGACATACAAGTAAGGTGAATCCAAAGGCAAGTTCGTGAAGGTTACACACAACGTAATGTGAGTAGTGAGATCTCACTCACATGTGTATAAAAGACCCGCAGCCACGGCTGCTCACAACAATGAAAAACCAACTCTGGAAAGGGGTCTAGGGGCTAGATTAACGACCCAACAGACACTTGCCCTAATGCACTATACAAAACAAAGAAAAGTCTGAGGGTCAGAGAATGCTAAGTCAACTTTTCCAGACAAAGAAAAATTCTTTCATAAACCTGCCAAAGACAGAACAACATGCTTTGCTTTCATTGACATCTAATGAAAACATCATAATCAAGCCTGCCGATAAAGGCGGTGCAATTGTTTTACAGGATAGCACCACCTACAGAGATGAGTGTTTACGACAATTAAAAGACACCAAGTCCTATCTTCCATTAACCACTGATCCAACAGAACGGTTAAGAAACACCATCAGTCACATAGTAGAGGAAGGTGCCACTGAGGGCTGGATAACTTAGAATGAAGCGACTTACTTAAAGAACAACCAGCCAATAGTGCCGTACTTTTACACTCTACCAAAAGTACACAAACCACAGCGTCCACCACCAGGGCGACCTATAATTTCAGGTATCGGTTCGGTGCTTGAAGCGTTATCAACTTTTGTAGATCATTTTCTTAACCCAATGGTTAAGAAAATGCCTACATATTTGAAAGATACTAAAGATGTCCTGAAACTTTTACCAGGAATCGAATTTGATCACTCCACAGACATCTTAGTTTCCTTCGATGTGGAATCATTATACACTTCTATTCCACAGACAGAGACCTTGGAAGTGGTAAGAAAATTACTTGAAGAAAATGATCCACCTACCATCACTCCTGTACCTTTCATAATGACTTTTTCAGAGATAGCCATGAAAGAAAATTATTTCAGGTTTGAAGATTCACTATACCTCCAAATTGCTGGGACCAGCATGGGCAGCGTTTGTGCGCCAAGCCTGGCTAATCTATACGTCCATAGTTTCGAACAGGAAATAGTTTTAACATCTAACAATCCATTTCATCAATCCCTTCGCTTATGGAAGCGTTATATTGATGATATTTTAGTAATTTGGAATGGAACCACTGATGACCTTTTGCTTTTCCACCAATGGCTTAATGTTCAAAATCCCTATCTACGATTCACGGTGGAATACAGTAGATCTAAATTGCCATTCTTGGATCTCCTGATTACTGTAAAAACAGATGGGTTACAATCTGAACTTTACAGGAAACCGATGGCCCGCAATTCCCTTCTTAGCTATGACAGCTGTCATCCGAGATCATTGAGAAATAATCTACCATTTGGTCAATTTCTCAGAGTACAAAGAAACTGTTCTGAGAAATCAACCTTTGCAAGACATGCTTCAAATTTAGGAGAACAGCTGCTGGAAAGAGGTTACCCTAAAAAGATAATTCGACAATCACAAAAGCGGGCCTCTAACAACAATCGAGAATCCTTGTTAGAAGACAGACAAGAGAAAAAGAAAATGGACCGTTTGACTTTTGTCAATACGTTCAATACACGATCCAATGAACTTCAGAAAATTGTATACAAACATTGGTCAATTCTCAATACGTGTGGAGATCAATTAGCACGTCCACTTTTTGCGTTTAAAAGGGGCCCTAATCTTAAAGATAAGTTGGTTCATACAAGACCTCCAACCAAGACTCCTCGAACTATTGGAACACTGTGGGATTTACCCGCAGTAGTGGGCCATCACCCATGTGGTACATGTGCTGCTTGTCCACAAACCTCCAAATCTGTTTCCATTGATATAGGTACAAGCGGAGCATGGGAGCAACGCAGATTTACCAACTGCAATAGCGAGAATCTTATATATCTAATCACATGCCCATGCCAAAAGCGCTATGTCGGAATGACAACGCGACGCATTAAAGTGCGAATCTCAGAACATAAAAGTACAATACGCTGCCGGCGTCAAGCAACGAGACTGACGGCACACTTCTTGGAGAAGGGCCATGGTCCGAACGATTTCCACTGGACCATACTTGAACAACCTACGATACCAACACATGTCGTTGATATCTCCAGTTATCTTTTCAAAAGGGAACAAAAGTGGGTGTATCGTTTGAATAGTGACAAAGTGGGTTTAAACGAAGACATCCCATGGATGTCACTGTAGACCTTGCCTTCTCTGTGCTTCTGAAAGTTTTCTATCTGAATGCCACTGTCTGCATGAATCCAAATGGTGTCTGTAGCTGTTTATATGGACGTTTATTCTGATTAAACTGTGCATTATCAATTATGAGACATTGAACAGCAGACTTCAAGTCATAGCAATCATAAGAGTCGACAATGTCCCATTTGCAAGATACACGGTTTATCTGCACCAATACTTAACGTTCATTGCAAACTTTCCAACAATATTGCAAACCTGTCAATTAAATCATTAACATTTAACGTTTGTCATTGCATACTTGTCGACTATATCCTGCAGTACAGTTAAACAAACTGCTAACAAGAGGTAGAATAGTGACTTAAATAGACAAATAGCGACATACATTAGTAAACAAACTACATTTCCCGAGACGCAATCGGAGTTTTGTAGTTTTCAGCGTTGCATGAGGGGTAAACTACATTTCCCGAGACACCATTGGGTTTTTGTAGTTCTCCCTAGTAACGTGATGGAAACATCACGCGATACTAAAGAGTTAAAAGTGCTGGTTCCGCGGTACACCGGAGCCCCCCCAGATCGCTCGGAAGCACACGCGGTGTACCGACGGATTAGGTAAGCACAAAGCGGCATTTTTGGTCCGGTTGTTGCGCATTGCTTACGGTCTCCGGCTGGGGATCGAACTGATTGTTTTTCAAGCGGGAAACCACTCGAGTTGTTACCTATAGCCTGCGTAACAAACAAACAAGAATGGCGATTAACTTTGATCCTTGACAGGTCCCACGACCAGCTCTGTATAAAAGAACAGGCATAAGCGCTGTTTTAAAGACGCGGTCTAAGCATACCCAAAACGACACGCATAATAATTTGTTAAGCAATGATAAACGATATCAATACACACGGAAGACTAGCTAATGGTTCCTTGTGTATGCTGTAAGATATCTGGATAACTTCGGAAAAATACATGTCGGGCTGGACATTAATTAATCTGCTGTTTGATAAACTAAAGGAGATGAATAGTAATCGAGTTCAGACTGTATACTAAAGGTGATACTGGATAGTAAAACGAACGGATTGAGTATAAACTGATATTGAGGAAGTGGTGTGACTGCATGTTGTGAGTTTAAGTGGTATATTTTGTTTTATGTTACCAGAGCGGTGCTCCTCGTACCTGAGCAACTGCCAGGTGGGGTGATGCCATTCCTCCTACCGAATAGGTAAGATGGCTATACTAAGAGTCAAAGATCTTCTTTGCATTTGAGTTAATGGTGAATCGAAGACCATCTCTAGAAAATCTACGAAGTTCATTACTTCATATGGCAGAACAAATTGTTATTGTCTGTGCGTCAATTTTACTGTGTTTTCGTTTGTTATGGTGCTTTGTTCTCTGTGTTTCTTTTCTAGTAATTACGGAGGAGAGGACTGAGTCACATTGAAAAATATACAGGTGATATTTTTATAATTATATATGTTTATTGTACAGTAGCCATTTACACCAAGGTCCTGAAGAAAGCAGCGACAAACTCAAAGTCACATCTGCTGAAACATGTCGACCCTACTGACTTGCGGATATTATGTTAAATCTGCTCGTGTATTTACATTTTAATTTTAGGAGTATTGAGGGAACCTAATAAACTTTGTAATCCACTCATATACGACCTAATTTTAGTTTGTACTTTTCCCCACATTTATTTTTCTTTTGGCACTGTAATTCAGCTACTCCTTTAAAACAATTATCCGGTTCTATTACCCATACAACTTTATAACGTATATAAGTTGTTTATTGTCTAAATTCATATCAATAGACAAACTGTACTTTCTCCTAGGTAAGGAGAGCCCAAATGATGTATTGGGCGGCACCGGACGAGAGCTGATGGGCACTTTTTCCATTGCGGTCCAACCACTACACTTGTAATGCAGCAATCAGACCCCTGGTGTGGCGGTTCACGACCGTCATCAAACTGCCACCATGGATTTGGCGAACCCTTGTACCACCGAACTCGTAATCAGGCTCTTTGTCTTAAAGCGCTGTGACAAAATTGCCAAAAGACCAATATATGGATCTAAACTTTTACCTATCGTTGACTGTTGTCAAACATAAATGCCTAGCCAGGTGTAGGTTTTATGCGTCACTTCTTTGAATCAACACTGACACCGTTTGGGGCATTGAGAAGGCTAATGGTGGGATGTCCTAGAACTGAAGTCCTCGGCTGATTTGCACAAGAAATCTTTGTAAGAACTATAACCTTTAGAGGGTACCAACAACAAGAAAGAAAGAAGCATTGGCAAAAATAACAGGTTTGGCATTGGCTGTCAGTCTTTTGGCTCAGTCAATGCTTTTTTTCATTTGTCATGTTTTTTGCAAAACTTTATTGTTGGGGAAGCTGCCGGACTCTCACCAATATACAAATAAGTCTAAAAACAAAAATATATTTGGTCTAAAAAGAAAATATTGCTTCAGTAGTTTGTGCACTGAAAAGAGCTGCATTTGGTGTGCGAGTCATGATTTACATGGTTATTACTTGAGTTATGGATTGTGCTACTAACCACCCTTGTCCTTATTATTGCTTAATTTTACAACCAAAAGTTCACATTAACTGTGGCTTTTTAGGTGAAATTCTGAGGATATATTAAACATTCGTTGAGGTGTTATAACCAACGCTAATTATAACTTGAATTATCCTTAGGTTTCCTCATTGATTTTTAAATTTGTTCTGGATCCTATACCACACCGAAGAGCTTCCTGTACCCCATTTTCTGAGGGTAGACAACCTCTGCTGTTCATGGCCTCTGGAGAATGCAAGTCTGGGAGTTGGCCACATGGCCCAGCCAGTGGCCAGCTCTTGCACCTTTTCCTACACAAACAGAAAACCCCAGATTAGCATGGCCTTTAGCTGTGTGTAGCATGGGGCGGCTGCAAGTTCTTCAGCCAGGCTATGTGCCCAAACATCCACAGGTAGTGACGGGTTTTCACAGGGCCAGGGCCCATGTCCAACCCTCTTTGGATAGCTCAACAGTTTGACTGCTCATAATAAAACGATCCCCACAAGGCCTCACTAATGGTCTTCCATAGTTGACCGCTTAATCCATGTGCAGTAGGAGGCTGGCAGCAGTGCCTGGCCTGGACCTTTAGACAATCATCCATGTGTGTACAAGATCCACAATATGCAATTGTTTGCTGGGCACAGCATAAGTCAGCCATAGGGCTTGGCCTTCAGCCAGGCCATGCGCCCAACAGTACATGGGTGGCAAACTCTTGGAGCACACAGCTTTTAACCATGCACAGCAGGATTGCTCGTTGGATCAAACCTTGCACCTAACTCTCTCTAGGCAGCCAAACCATGCTTCAACCAGCCTTTGGATATATGCCACAGGGGTAGCAGCAGGGCCTGGCCTCCATTCAGGCCTTGCAGTCAACATTTCCCAGGTGGTTAAAGAGTGCGGACTATGCCATTGGGTCAGGACTTACTCCCATCCCACTAAGTGCATTTACCCTCATGTGAAGCAGTTGTCCAAGTGCAGCAGTAGTTCCCAGAATACTATTTTTCAACAACTCATTTAAAAATTCTACAGCCTCCAAGGGTTTGGGATTCATGAATACAACATAAGATATGTGAATCCTGTGATTAACATGTTTTTCAAGTTTTATTTTATTGCTACAACTCCTTCCACACTATTCTTGAGTGTATGGAGGAACTAATTTGGGCATATTTACGAATTTCTGCACTGTGTTGCATGAAAGGGAGAGAGCAGAGATGCTCCATTGCTCCATACTAACAAAAGTATGGAGCATTTCTGCTCTGTCCTTGCACTGTCTAGCACCATTGCAGGCACTCTTGCACCATAGGGAAACTTTCCTGCACAAAAACAATCCTTAGAGGCATTTTTCGCTTTTTATGTGTGATCCGGAATGCATCACACATAGAAAGAGGAGGTGTCAAGGAAAAATAAACATATTTCTGCTTGTTATGCTTCACTGTGGTAGGTGTAGCATTAGACACATTCTATGGTTTACTTGCTTTAGTAAAACCAAGCATTCACCCATGAAATGCCTCCCAACTGTAAATGGAACTTAAAAAAGAGCAAGGCTCTACTTTCCATTATGTTATTTTACAAAGCAACTCAAGGCAGGGCAAATCATCCTTTACGTTACATTGTAAATATTACTGAAGGCAAAAAAAGGACACTCAAAGGCTTGCTAAATCTGGGCCAGTATCCTTGAATCACAATCACTTAAAAGGGTTAATGAGGAGTACTGTGGTAATTCCCAAAAAGTTGATACTGAGTGGTCTTCTTCGAATTTCTATTTATTCTTTCCACCATACCATTCATTTGTGGGTTATAAAGTGCTACCATGTGTTGTTTTATTCCAGCTCCGGATAAACAATCCTTCTTTTTATGTGGCACAAACTAGAGCTGTAGTCAGAAACAAAAACTACGGAGAAACACTCCTCAAAGAATGTTATCACTCTGCATGTAGTATTGTCTCTATAAAAAATGCAATATATACATTTGTAGTGAGAATCCTCAAGTACAATGTTATGTCTATTTCGTGAAGCAATCATTGAAGAGGTCACATAAATCAATAGCCAGCTATTGTCAATCTTTTTGAGGAAAATTGACTCAAGACATTTATCAACAATTAGGCAAACTTGACAAGACCTGGCAAAAAAATCCCCAAAAACTCCCCATTCGTGTCCATGAGAGCAAACCAGTGATACACCCAGAGCCTATTTTCCATTGCTGTCATGCTCTTATAGCCCTCATATGCCAAATACAGTAACGTAGAAATCAGAACCCTATTAGGAATAACTTTCTCCCTTCTCAGTAAAATCCCTTTATCAATATTAAATTCATCCCGCATTTTAAACTAGCTTTGCAACTCAACTTGTCAACAAGATTCCTTGGGCATCCTTTCACAGTTAGTTGTTTTACTTCAGACAAAATCCTGTCAGACAGCGCACATTGTTGCTATTCCTGCAATTATTTAATTACACTAATATGCACGATATGATCTATCACACCCACCACACATTCAACCTCATCCAACAGTGCGACATCCTATGCCACTTGTGCATTGGGAAGTCTTGAAAGAAAATCTGCTCAAGTATTGGACTTGTCAGACAATGCTGTCTTTCAAACTTTACTTTATGTAACCTAGAAAACATCTTCACTAATCTTGGTGATCCTTTTTTCGTTCCCATTTCATGTAAATGACACTGTACGAGTTATGATCTGAACACAAAATGAAGCTTCTGTCTCAGTCATATTTTGCAGAATGTTCATAAGCATTGTGGAGCATCTAATTCAATTGGGTTATATTGTTGTACTGCATTATGCAGATATCATGAAGTAAAGATAACTGTATGTTCAAAAGTATCAACCTTCTGACCTAGTACAGCCTCTTTTCACTGACATTTACATCTACTGTAATTAATCATTGCTCAACATCCTGATAGGGGCTGAAAGAATGTTCTTCTACAATAATTCCTTTGATACAATTTAAAGGCTGGTTTTCAGTCTGTCTTCACACGAAAGGCATACCTTTGGAAAGCAATTATTTCAGAACTTTACTGACAATAGTGAAACCATTAACAAAACCTAAATAATATTCATATAAGCCCTGCACACATTGTACCTGTTCAACATTCATAAGACATGGATCAGAGATGTATTTGACTAAAAGGACACATATCAGAGATGCCAAATAATTCATGGTTCAATGTCTTCAGGCATCGGGTAACAACCTAGGTATTCAATATGTTTGGTACAAACTTTGGGCTATTCTAATTTGACTGTCATGCCATGTTTTGCTAATATATTCAATACTTGATCAACAATTCTATTTTATTTCTTAGTAGAGGTAGAATAAATCAAGATATCGTCTTGAATGGCTTGAACACCTTTGAACAACTTGAAACAGTTTGAACATTAACTTTAGAAATACTAAGGCCACAGAGGCCAGCTCAAAGGGAATTCTCAGATAGCTATATGCCCCAAAATGTGTGATGAAGGTAGTTAAGGATCAGGACTTCTCAGCTTATTTGGTCTGACTATATGCTGATGTCAGGTCAGTTGTGAAAAGAGATTTCCAGAATCTTGGGTGTCGATTGACAATCAATCAGTACGTTTTTATTGAGGAACCTGATATTGTAACATAAACAAATAACTCCTGGCCTTTTTCAGCCACCACAACAGGCTCAATCACACCATCATAGTGCCCACACCGTCATCCGCTCCCACCCAACATATACACATTTTTGTCCATGTAATGATGACACTGGACACATTGTTTATGGGTAAAGAACTGCTGCTGGTTTATTTTCATACAACAAAGTATGACGTTCGTGGGTTATCTTACGGGCGATCCAAGGCAGGCAGCCCCTTGCTGCCCCGCCTGCCTAATGAGCCAGCCAGCACGGTGGGTCGACGCCCGGACAGTGCAGCACCTTTGTAGATCCCTCCTCCGGATCACGTGATCTTGACTTATACTCCCGCCCCTTTCAGGGCGGAGCGGTATGGCACACCCCCGGTTGGTCAGGCCCCCCAACCGCCCGAACTACTAACGGGGCGCCGTCACGGTCTTCCCGGAACCTCTTGCGGCTCCAGGTCCTTGCTCAGGCACATATACTGTGCCAGGCAGAGGTACCCTTACTGTACCAGTCTGCCATAGAGGTACCCCTAGTGTACCTGTCTGCCTGCAGATCGCCCTGTAACTCCGCCTGCAACACAAGAAAAACATTAAAACATTTCATATGTGCGCTGCCTACCCAGCTGCTGGGAACGAGGATAGGGTGGGAGCAGCACGGCAGGAGGGTAGCGATAGTAACCAGGCCAGGAATACCGCAAACAGAGGCCGATCTGGGGGCGACCGGGGCATAAGTACCCTGCCCGCCCCTCATGCACAAGCGCGCCCTCCCCCGGAAGTGCGTCCTTTGCAGCCCCCGAGGGAGGGGAGATGCATCAAGGAGGCCTCCCCCTTGCCCTGGAAGGTGGGGGGGGCTACGACTAGTGGCCCTAGGGGAGCTGCCCTGCTGATGTCCCCTTGCGTGGGACACGGGCAGCAGCATTCTCCAGTTGCTTCAGGCGATCATATGATTGTTTTTCTGATGCTCAATGACATGTTTGGTACCTTATGTCTCACTTGGACTGCTCACTCTTTAAAGATGGTTTTATGTATACGTCCCGTGTTTAAACACCACACTGTGTTGGGAGGGTACAGATCAACATTATTCGTTTGCAACAAAAATATTTTGTCTTAAACAATTGGAGATCCAGGGTCAGCAATGGCATTCAATATTGTATTTATGACAACAAGGTCATAGTTTCTTCTAATGTGGAGCATCTGCTGCATAACAAATGTTCTTGTGTCTTTTTGTCGAAACAGCATACCACAATCTGGTGACGTAATACTGATCAATAGAACCATCATAATTGAAGGATGAGGCCCAAATGAGCAATTCTGCCATATATTTGTCAATTCCATAGTTTAATGTGCCATCAGATGTCTAGTGAAACTCTTTTTTCTTTCCACCACAATAGTGTTAGGTATGGAGTCTTTGGTTGACTGTTGTTTGCACACTGTTGAAGCAGAGACCCTCACTCTAGCGCGGGCCGACTGCAGAGTCATACTACCCCTGGTTACAGTACTTTGGAAACAAAGTCAAAAGAAAGATGTTGAGAGGCGCTGCGGATGTGAGGTGTCACTGGTGCCAGTGCTGCATCGGTTTCTTACTGTCGTTGGCACATCGGTAGTCTATTGTTGCAAGGCACAGAGGAGGTGATGCAGTGTTGGTGGTAAGAAGTTGGGTCTGCTGGGGGTGCCGGCTCAATGTAGTGTTGAGTGTCAAGCCACGTAGCATTGATTTAGCTATGTCGAGGTTACACCACGTGTCCAGTGTGGTGGTGGAGTTGGAGTCGGACACCACAGACTTCGGTGATGCAGTTCTTGGGACTCTTTCTGTGGCAGTTCTTTGGAGGCACTGCGGTGATGTCAGGCCAGCACGGTTGTTGGGGCTACTGTCAACTGTCCTTGAAGCTTTTTTGAAGATTCACAAAAGGAAAAGAGTTCAAAGGAGACCGCCTCACCTATGTGAATTAGATTCAATCCCCTTTAAAGTTACCATATCTAATTCATTGTTTGCCATTAGAATTGCAGTCACAAACCATTGATATATTCCTCGCCAATGGAAGGTACTTTCATTCCCCCACACCTCTTCCTGTAATTTGGACAGGGTCGCAAAATCCCATATACAAGTTAGAAATAATTTTCTGTCACATAAAAATGCCTTTTTGTGGAATCAAACCCTGTGATTTAGCAAATTTTTGCAATGGCTTTGTATACTTAAGGCCAGCCGCTGCCGGTAGTGGGAGTACCGGCCGGGTGGTGATGTGGGGAGGGGGAATGGCAGGGTGGGGGCTAGTAATGTATGGTATCCGGACCTTACCAGGTAAGTAAACATAAAAATAAATAAAACGAATATCGTTGCGCGCACTGCATCACCAAATGCAATGCAGTGCGCGCAACAAAATTTGTTTTATTTATTTTTATGTTTACTTACCTCTTAGGGTCCGGATTCCATACATTACTCCCTCCCACCCTGCCCCTCCCCTCCCCATGTCACCGCCCGGCCGGTACTCCCACTACCGGCCGCGGCTGCTTAAGGCCCTAAACATGTGTATAAAATTCAACAGCCAACAATGGTCATATCAAGGTTAGCTGGACTAAGAATTCATATGAGTTGGTAAAGTCTGTAAAACAACAACAAGAACTAAGGGGCATTTTACCAACAACTAGCGATAATTATCGTTATGTTGGCTTAGCGGCAATAATTTTATCGCCGTGTTGCGGCGATTTTTATCGCCAAGGAGCCTTGCTATTATCAAGGTTTATCTCCTAAGCGATAAAAATCGGCCAAAATGCATGAATATCGCTGTAAAGTCAGCGATATTCATGCATTACCGAGCTAATGCTCTTAGCCATGTTATCCACCTCCCATTGGATAACATGGCTAAGAACTGTTCAGGGCAGGTGTTAGCTTTTGGAGATATTTGCGCTTAGCGCGAATATCTCCAAAAGTTGGTAATAGGAGATAGCGATGTTAGCGACTGTTTCCAGTCGCTAACATCTTGGCACGCCCACTTTGCATGTCATTAGTGATAAATATCTCTGACATGCAAAGCGGGGCCCAAGATGGTCGCTATCTCCTACTAGCTGTCGCTAACTGGTGTTAGCGACAGCTAGGTAATAGGGAGATAATTTTATCTCGCTTTCTTGGCTTTTAAAGCCAAAAAAGCGGAGATAAATCCCTTGATAATATGCCCCTAAGTCTGTCAGTTGTAATGTCAATAATGTTTCAACTGCCTTAATTATTTTTTTAGGTTATTATCAGGACTATAAAGTTATAGAGCACTTACAGAAACTTAGAAGAAACCTAGAAGAGAAATGGGATAGAAAATATCCTTATTTTTAATTTAGGCTAGCCATATGGTTAAAAAGGTCATTTACTTGACTCTTGGTGATGACATCTTGTCTTGTTTCAGTATATGCAATGCATAAAAATATAAGTTGACATATCGTTTAAATCATTTGGCACCTTTGAAATGGATAGGTATCCCAGCTTACTCCACAGGGTAGTAAAATCGAAGACAGCAATGAATGCACATTGATTCCTGTTGGCTCTGTAATTGGCCAATGCTACGAAATCTTTCACATTAGCAAAGTATTTTTTCTCTATTTATGCACTGAGAAAAGTTGTTTTAATGTATTTTTTAGTTTAGTTACTTAGAGAGAGGCTCAGAGACACGTAATGTCACCATATATATTCTGTGATGTGGAAGGGGAGTCAAGACAAATCACCAATTCTCTGTTTAGCATCTATTTTGTTTTTTAGAGATAGATTGCAGGGGCAATGCTACACAAAAAGTTGCCACCATTGCTCCTCATATTTTGTTCTAAAGCCGGAAAAGTAAGGAGTTTGCATATGTATATTTGTTCATACTTCAAAGACCTGACACTTTTAAAAGACGATCTTGACTTTAGATGAAACTTTGTCGAAGGTGTATTTATTATGATGGCTTTTCTTCTTAAAATGCATTTTATCAAAAGTGAATTCCTGTAGTAGTCAATATGTTAATTTCCCACAGCACTCTTCATTCTTAATCACATTTCGACATGCACTTATAGTTGTTACCCTATTAAAATGTAATCACTTTGTCGATTCGATAGAACCTGCATGCCGTGGTCTAATCCCAGATTCATCATGTGACTAAAAATCATGTACTTGTGAACAAATGACTGTATCCCCTTGTGGCTCAAAGTTTGCATATTGTAAAACAAATTTGTATCATAAAACTAGTTACGCATTATGTCGTCTAGGAACTTTGTAATACTAAGTTGCTATCTCCACCTTTGGGATATCATTTCAGTTTTTGTAATATATTTTCAACAAGTCTTCCTTCACACACTGGCAATTTGTAGACAAGCTCCAACAATCATTGACAATTTGGTGCACAATACATAATATTAAACATAGTGGCCAAGATTTTAAATCTCAAAGTTTCATAAGGTAACTTTCCATCACTCCCTCTGAAAGGAAATATCCATGCCACCCAACTCCCACCGTAATCTATCCCTTCCCATTGCAAATGTTAGCGTGGGCTATCTTTGTGGTTAACATATAAATATTAATTGTTTCTGACTAGCATTGAACTCTAAGCTACCGTATTGGCAGACTCATCATAATCAACGTGGGTTTGGGAATGTAGTGGGTATTCAGGAAGAGCATGTATCGTCATTGATCAGATGTGGAAATTTCTGAGCCAAAGAATCCCATTCATGGGCTATAGGGTACTTATGTAAGCACGCCCTCTCCTCTCTATGTAGTTGATGCTTTCAGATGACAGTTGGGGGTTGCCCCCTATGCCCCAGGACTGAATTGTTTGTGATACGGGGTTCTTACAGTGTTTTGCAATGTGGCATCTTGCCAATAGAAGAGCCAAGTTGACTAATGTGGTCAAAGTCCTGTCCGAATTTGGGAGAGGGAAACTACCTCTAAAGAATTGTACAGACAAAGTCCTATAACTTGGTGAAGTATGGTAATGACTTTATTAGGCCATTAGCAGCCTGCATGACCACAACATGAATGGGAGGTAAGCACCAGAGAGGCGACAGCAGGGGAAAACTGAGGAGGACCCTGGATAAATCTTAGAAAGGCAAGGGGGGGTAGGATATGCCCTGTTCAGATTATTGAATATCTTATATTGAGTTGCAAGAGACCATAAGGGAGTAGGATAAGACACTGTGCCATTCTGAATTGTGTAGTGTGCAACCTATGTCATGTTGGAGGTGAGCTTGGTACAACCAGCGAACTAAGGACCTGTTTGAGATCATGGCGGATGGATTACTCTGTCACAACTGCGATGGATATCCCGTCTGCCAAAATATAACAAGACTAAGTCAAGAACCTAAAAGAAACTTTGTCACAGGATGTGCAGGGATAGATATGTGGGGTAGCAGAAAAATCCTGTAGTGATGCTAGTAAATCAATTGCATGCTGTTGCTCTTGCTGGGCTTAAGAGGCGTGGGGCCCCTTACAGTTTACAGAGATAAAACATTCACACCGATATCAGGTTTCTGAGATGATGAGACCAGTTGAGAGGGCAGCGGAGGACCCTCGCAGGCCTCTAGCGAGTCCCATGCATATTTGTGTTCCAGGGAGCGTAGTCTCTTTGTACCTTGCAGAAAAAAAGGAGAACTTATGTTGGACAGAGTGAGCATACTTTGGGATAATCATAACTTTCGCATTATCCACTCAGATTTGGTCTACCAGGCTTCAGTCAATATGAAGTCTTGGTCTTTGAAGTTGAGTAATCAAGCTTAAAAGGGCCTCAGGGGTTCCCCTGGTGGTGGGCAGTTGCCTCGGACCCTCTTTACAATAAAGCAAGAGGACAAAGAAACTGAGGGCACCCACTTTGGCAACCAGTCCTCCATGAAGCCTGGATGGTCGTCCCCTCATCCCCTCCAGAAGGCCTATGACGCCTATATTATTGTGACAAGACCTCCGCTCCACATCTGTAAGTTTGTCCTTCAAAATCTTCAGGCATTCTATCTAGTGTTGTTTATGTTGCGAGAGGTAATGGGTGCAAGGAGTAAGGACATCATTGGCCATTGTATATGCTACTAGTTTTTCCATAAGTTTTGTTTGATTCTTTCAGGGTAACGCAAAGTCAATAGTTAAAGCATCCATTTTGACTTCCAGTGCAACTCAAGAGTCTGTGATCGCCCTCAGGAGGGTATCTAATGTAACTGGTTGTGGTGAGGAGGCCTTACCATGTGACATATTAAATGTGGCCATGTTTGCTGTGATATTACAACCCCTGACTGTATTTGTCAGCCCAGGCTGGACAAAATGTCAAAAACATTAATTGCTTGAAAGTGTAGTTGTAGGAGATAAACACTGGCCCAGTTCACAAAATCTAGACTGACAAAATTCTGACCTTGCACAATGAATCTTAATTCCACCCTAAGCGCAATCGAGCACACATGTATGTGTTGTAACAGGTGGATTCCCACAAACTGATATCACTGATAGCTCGATGGAACACAAAATTCACTGCAGGCATCTGTGTCCATAAAATCGCAATAACAGTAAAAAAACAGCAACTATCTGCCACTCGGTATTGTCTCCAAATATGAGTTCTCCTGTAAAAATAAAGAACACAGATTTCCAAACTGCATAATTTTCAGGGCATTATACTGAAAGTCTTTGTAAATTTCTGTTCTGAAAATTTACATATGTTCCCACCCCAGGCCACTATATTTCAGACTTACCCAACTGTCCCCTTGTGAGTCGATTGCCAAGTCACCATGTTCAGTGGATCTTCATTGGCTTAACGGCAAAATGAGTGAAAAAGTAGAGCATTTTTCTTTTAAACCTGCTTCCTTCATAGCTAATTGTACTTCTATACTATTGTTAATTACTCAAGCTATGCCTAGGCCAATTAAATATATTGTTACAGTACGTAAATAAAAGTTACTCTTTTGGTCACAACAAAGATGGCACTTTTTATTTTCTCGAAAGAAGGAACACGGCCAGCAAAAAGAAAAAGTCTATATGATTTTCCGTCAAGGTTTTATCACAGAATAACCTGGCTGTTAGTATAAATGATTTGTTTAAGTGCTCTTCCTATAATTGATTTGAGCTAATTAAATTACTATTTTGCATACTATATCATAATATTACTGAAGAGTCAGGTCGGAGTACAGAGAACCAAAATCAGCCGTAGGAAAAATGCTCCAGCTCCCTTCGCCTCTCAGATCTCTCTGTGGATCCATTCAGTACCTCTCCTCGCCTCTCTTTCTTCTTCCTCTCTGATTTCACTGGCTCTCTATCCTACTCTTTCTCCTTCTGCTTCTCTATTTCTCTTTCGAAGCCCCCTGTGTCTGCTGCAATTAATCAGCCCTACGCTCTCAAAACCAGCCTCCACTGGCTCCAATCTACTGGGGGAATGTGTGGTTGAAAACAAATTCCCAGTCTGGCCCTCGCAATAGTGCTGAAGAAAGCTCTTGGAAAAGACCAGGAGATGAACCCGGTGATGCACCTTTAAATGCCCTTTCTTTCCACCTCAAAGTTGCTGATAACACCTACAGGAAAGTGGATTATTAGTAAGTGGGGACATTCAACAATAATACCACAATCACTAATAGGTCAAGTCAAGTCTCAGTAAATGAATCCTTGCTGAACCCTTGGTAGCTTAGTAAATGAGCAGTGAGGCATAATTTAGGAGACAGGTATGTGTAAAGCATTTAATACCACCAAAAAAGTAAATATGCAAAAGACACAACAGAACAAAAATCCAATACCAATTTATACAAATAGAGAATATTTCTATCTTTGAAACACCACAAAAATGTAATGTAGGGAACCAGATATATGGATCTTCAAAGATTAAATACAAAATTATCCATTCTAACACCAAAAAGCTTAAAGTGCCACTTGCAGCTATATGGTTGCACTAGACCAGGACAAAGTCAAAGTTTAAGCCCGCCTAGTATCGATCGCTTTTTCTTGGAGTTTTTTTCTCATTGGCAGGCTTGCCAGCAGGTCCTTGGGCTTCTTGGATCCGAAGTTCGGCTTGATGATGGCGGCCTGCTGCAGCACAATGCACCAGTGAGCCTCTAAAAGTATTTGTCCTCGATGTCAACAACAAGAAGCTGCGAAGCTTTCAATAAGACAAGCAAGCCCCGTCAGGCAGATTTGTGAGGCGTTAATGAAGGCTTGCTTCTTGACATCGAGCAAGTCTCTTCCTGGTGCTTTTCAGCAAATCTTTGCAGAACATTTCCAAACTTTGAGGTCTTGTTTGCTCTGAGTTTAATATGGGAAAATAAGGGTCCACTAGCTCAGACCAAGGGTTCAGAAACTCTGGTTTGCCTCTTGGGCATCAGACTAAATATCACACAATGCACCTGCACAGTCCAGGAAAATTCTAGTTGCAAGGTGACTTCCTCCAGCTCTGTTGTACCTGTTTCTGATCAGGAAGATCACTCCTTTTCCTTTAAGACAGGCACAGTCCTTTCATTGTGGAGCCTTGTGAGGGCAGCAGGTGCAGTCATTTTGAGTGCATGCCTTTTGTGGTGCAGTTCAAGGGCACTGCAGGGTAGTCTTTCTTCTTCTGTGGTTCCAGGCAGTGTTCTGAGGAGCTCCTGCAGCTCTTCCATATTTATTTTTCATTTTAGGCTGGCAGGAGGGGGGTTACACCCCAGCCAAAATGGGTAAACATACCTCTCATTGCTAGGACAACTTCCTGCGAAGTGTGACATATTTTTAACCCAGAATGCACTGTTCTACAAAACTCAAAATGGAGGCATTCTCTCCTTGGTGTGTGTGTCTGCGAAACCTAACCCAAAGTTGTGGCTAACAACTGACTACACTTCCCTCTCCTAATCTAAGTAGTGGGGTTCCATTTGGCTGGGGATCAAGGAAGTAGAGGCTGTCCTGGGTCCTGTGACATCAGTTCTCCTTGAAGTCCATTGTAACTTCTCAGCCTCTTTTATCTCCCTGACTTCTCAAGGAAGCTAATCTCCAGCCACCAAATGTCAGTATTGTTTCAGCCACAGGCGTCTTCACACTAGGCCCGGGCAAAATCTTTGCTCTGCTCGATGAGTTTTCAGAATTCAGACACTCTAGGGTGGAGCATGGAAATCCTAGATTCCAACTTCCTGGTGGGAAGCAAAATTTGTGTTTGTTTACCTGATAGAGATTTGTTTTAGCACTCACTCGCGAGGGCCATGATATTCCCGGACCACTAACACATGCATGTGGAGCTTCATGCCCGTTCGCATGGCTTCTAGCCACAACAGCGCATATGTACTGCTGCTTACGATCATGAACGCAGCACTCGAGTAGCTTTTGTGTTCGAGAAGCAACTAAATCTTCAAATAGAGGTTTTTGAGTGAATTTTCTTCTCCAAATGACGGTTTGAGTTGTTTTTTTAGCTTGAGAAGCCTTTTTTAACACTTTTTTTCCAACATGAAGAAAGTGCCCCAGAGACTCCAAATTCATATTCCTGTCCAACAGGCTCCTCCCAGTGCTTTTTCCATCTCCTGGTCACTTTATTGGATTTGTAGCTGGAAGGATCACTCTCTTTGTCTGCTGCATATATACCATTGGATTTAAGGACTTTGTATTTGGGATTTCACAAGCAAGTTCAAAAACTCTTGTATAAGGGTGTTGTTTGTTTGCTAGTGTACATGCACCAGTATTTATTTGTACTTTTTTCACATTTTCACATTCATGTGGTAGGTGGCCTGCACTTTCAGTAGTTATAATTTTGGATTTAATTTTTCTTCTTCTGTTAAGAAACAATGTTGCACAGTTCAGTACATTTTCTAAATGTTTGATAAATCTGCAATATTTCTTTATTTTACCTAGTGGCCTAGTCTGCTAAGGGACCACCCAGTCTGTAGTCTACGGCCAGTTCCTGTCATGGGTGCATGAAATAACACTTTCTGTGGTATAGGTTGTTTTACAACATCATTTAGTGCTGGGATGGCATTGGATTAAATAAAAAATGTGGTGTTTTGTGTGTTTCACATTTTTTTGTGCACAAAACATGCATATTTGGGGTAGTATTTGATGCCTTGGAACATGTGCGTTGTTGTAAAATGCATATATCTCAGTTAATTTTAATTTTTGGCATTGCTGAATTAATTATAGTGTTTTCTTCACTGTTACCTTACCTCCTGTGTCTGGCCAGTGAGTGTGCTTGCCAATGACCATCACTTGTCATTGTTCTACAGGCCATGTGGCCAGGGGCCATTTTTTGGAGTCTATATCCATAGGCCTGAATGCATTCTCTCTGGTTGCAGCCAATATGTGCATCCAGCCAGTATGCCTTTGCCAGAGGATTGCATGTGTTTTTTGTTCCCCATCCCTCCTTCCTTGCTGCTGTAGTTTGACCATGTGACACTGTCTGGCAGCCATTTTGTGCATCCAGTCACTGTGCCTTTGACATAGGCTTGCATGTTTTCTTTGTTCCCCATGCCTTCTTGCTCGATATTGTTGTTTGACCATGTGGCATTAGCTGGCAGCCATTTTGTACATCCAGTTCCAACTTACAAGTGTTCATATGGAAGTTATTTTTAGAAACCATTTCAGATTATCACTCAATATTATTTTGTGTCAATTTACTTAAGAAAAAGGGGAGATAGACATAAGGCAGAGAATATGTGCCACAAGGTAATCCAATATGTAACTGCAACAAATGATGGACGGAATGCTGAATGATTCAAACATGTTCCCCCAGTCAAGAGATCTGGGTTAAATCCATTGTTCTTTTGCCTACTACGCCAACCCAGTTTGAACCCAGACATATGCAAATCAGTCTTGACCCTGTGCCTCGTGGGAACAGTCCAGACCAAACTGCCAAGCAAGGTCCTCCCTGGACCAGAAACCAGCATCCTGGGACCGGTTTCGGGGTATGTCACCCTTCATCAGCCAGGCTAGCTTGAATTCAGTGGCACAGTGAGCAAGGGACCCACGTCTGGAGGCATATCCATCCCACTTAGGGTGAAAAGTGTAACTGCAACAAATGATGGACGGATTGCTGAATGATTCAAACATGTAGTGTATGTATATCAAGGATATGATTTTGATGAACAGTGCTTAAGTATTACATGTGTTTGTTTGCTTTTTTTATTTTGCACCTTCTTGCTTCACAATAGGCTTAGTTTCATCCTCTCAAACATTGGTAATTAGTGGGGTTTTTTTGTTTGTTTAATTTTTCATCTTAATATGTTTTATTTTTTTATTATTTTTTATTTTTCTATTCTTTTTTTTTTTACATTTTTCAAAAGGTTTAATGTATTTATTTATATTTCTTTCTGTGCATTTCACGGCGGTCTGTCCTTCCAAAAATCCATCCATCCACCATAGGAGCACAGCCACACAACAGCATTTAGGGCCAGATATATCAATGCTTTTTTGGTTTGCAAATGGGCCGGTTCACAGAATCGGCCCGTTTGCGAACACAAAAATGCTTTTTGTAATGCATCAAACTCTTGGCATTCGCAATATGGGTAATCGCAATTTTTTGCAATTACCTAAATTGTGAATGCAGTTAGAAAATCGCAATTTGTGATTCCCAAAATGCAATTGATAGGGACATCAATTCCCTAAATGCAATTGATTGGGACATGGAGTGGACCCTGGCAGAGTTTGGGAGACGTTAGGAGAGGCAAAGGAAAAGAAAAGTTCCTGTAAGCCTTAGAATAATGGAGGAGGACGATCATGATAACCTAGTGATTGTGGAAGGTGACACCTAGGAGTCCAACATTGCTATTCAACCTTCACCAAGGGACATGACACAGATAGCACCACCGGCTCCCATATTTGCAAAGCCCCAGCTGAGACCAGGACCAACCCTTACCTCAGTAGAAGTATGCGCTACAGAAAGGCAATCGATGAAATGCCCACCTACCTCCAGTTCTTCTTCAGGCATTGTACTTCTCCCCAGTTTGGGACTGGTTATGGTTAGTATACAGGAAAAGCACATTGCAATATGGACCATTTGCCAATAGAATCTTTGTTGCAGTAATCCTGGTTCACATAATAGTACTGGAAGGCCAAATGACTCATATGAAAAAACATCACACAATGCAGTGGGAGAAGCACCTAAAATCCTAAAGTAATTGCTAAATGTGATTGTGGTGCTGAAGGTGGGAAGAGCCGGGGAACATCAACTCTAAGTCCAATCACAGTTGGAGGTGATGATAAGGAAGAAGAGGGTGACATCCTCATGGACAGCAGTCCTGTCCTCAGCAGTGTGCACACAGAATCACCCGCCTCAGTGAATGCCCAATAGCACAAGAAAACTCAGAATCAGATGGGGACATCACTGCATACATTAACTGCCCCACCATGTTGCACACTGAGTCTGCCACCACTTACTTCTCAAAAGTTATCTGCTTCAGTTGCTCCAGAAAAGTAGAAAATAAAGGATACTATTACAGGCATGCTTAGTCAGGAGGTGCCCTATAACCGCAACCACCCAATGCCGCATTTGTACAATTGGAAGCTGACAAAAATGTCAGAACTGGCCCTGCTCCCTTTTTGGGGGGGAAGGAGTAGGATTCTTAGAATTTGTGGCAGTCATATGCTCAAAACGAAAGGTTTCAAAACAGACCTATTTTTTCCAGAGCTGCACTTCCAGTGCTGCATCATGATGTGCTGCAATTAGTTGGACAAGTTTTGCAGCAAAGTGTTATTCACACTATTAATCTGACGACAGACATGTGGACCAATTGTCAGGTGACTGATTACATGTGCATCTCTGCACACTTGATCTCTTTTACTGGGGTAAAGAGAAAACTATCTACAGGTCTTGGCCCTGAAGAAAGTGTGAAGAATGTTCAGCGGCATGGAACAGTAACCACGTTCCCCCTGGTGAAATTATATACAGCGCCAAACATCTTGGAAGAATTTAACAGCAAGACATTTGAATGGCTGAGATCCAGAGGTCTCAGAATTAGAGTTGTTGCCATGGGTAATGGCAGTAACATAGTAAAAGACATGGCAGATGGTGGATATTGCAGGGTTCTTTGGAGCATTTCACAAAAAAGAAGACAAAGTCAGCAACATACTGACCTCCTGCAGAATAATCTGCATCAGCCATTCTTTTAAATCCCAAAATAAGTTTTGGATTATTTAGATTGATAATACTAGTGTTCCAGTTAAATCTGTGATACAGGAAGTGCCAACACGTTGGACCATGACCAATTACATGTTGCAACATTTGTTTCCGCAGTACAAACAGATAAATGGCTGTCATTCAAAGAGGAGGGGATGCAATTGTGAAAGCTATGACCATGGATGCAGGCAAATTGGGCCTAGTCAAATGCCTGACACAGATTCAACTCCCTTTTGAGATTTTCACACTGGAAGTTAGCAAGGAGGACACTGCGATGGGCCATGCTATTACGTTGTTGAATCTGCTATAGGACCGGCTAAAGAAGATGTCTGAAAAGTTTGCACTTGCAGGTGTGAACGAAAACAAAGAAAAGCATGCCTTGATTGAGAGCTCAATCCTTCACTTGGTTTGTAATTCAAGGGTGCAACATGACATCATCTCATCTGTGCCAAACTACTTAATCAACGGTACAAACAAATTGTGCTCACTTTCCTTCCTTTTTCTGAAGGGGATTTTTTAAAATGCAAGTGGTGTACTGTTGAGCAAGCCGAAGACGTTGAACATAGTTCTAGGGTGCCACCTTCAACTTCCAGAGAGGGCCGTCTTGTCTCACAGCAGCCCACACCAGCAACTAGAGCACCAGCAACAACAGAAACAGAAGTATCAGGCCTAACCTCTGATTTGGATTTGTAGCAAATGGCAGGGCTTAAGTCTAGTGCAGAGGCGATGGCATAATAGGTTAAGCAATGGCAGCACCAATTACCATTCAGAGGATGTCCCAGGAGTATCTGGATAATTCAAAACAAGTCTACGTGGAACAAAACTCAGCGCCTATACCAAATTACAGTGTGTAGCCTACATCAAAGATACAATTGTTTACTTACTACCTAACCTACCCATGTTTGGATTGGAAAAGGAAAATACAACTGTTTTTAACAATGAGTGAGTGATTGGAAGTGATGATTGATGATTTATGTGGTGGCAGATAGTGAGGGCAGGAGTTCAATTAATAGCAAAAGGCTGATAATTTTTCATGAAGGTGATTAGCCTTTACAAACATACTTAGTGATAATTTACCTATACTGTCCACACCTATCCATCGTTTTGTCATCACCTAAAAGGGCTGCCCCAGAATATCATTTAATGTATAATACTGCCGAATTCCAATGTGTTGCTTGCATCAAAGAGGAGTACCTTAGGGACATTGGAACTTTTGATGTGTTTAGGAAGGTCAGTCAACACGGACATGATTTTAACAACACATGCCTCACATAAAAGCACTCACTGGCTGAAAGGAGGCAGCAAATGTTTAAAAAAAAAAAGAGTAATTTTCTCTTTCTTGTTAAGGATTTCCAAGAAATGTAAACCACACAGACACTTTGTCTGGAAAAAAGAAAATAAATAACTCTATTTAATGAATGAGGCATCATCCACTATGGAGTACAAGTGTTCATTTCTTGTTGAGATAACTCACGAGAAACATTCTTGCTTGCACATCGGGTACATATTTGCTACTCTTTGCAGTCTGCAGCTGGGGCAGCTGCAATGGACAAACAATTATCTTTGATTCCAATGGCCCTGCTCTTCTTCAAATGTTTTTCAAATCTACTCTGACTCCAAAGAGGCATATGAATAATATTATGTCACACACTTCATGTATAACATGTGGTAAATAGATATACTGTCTGCCATTAGCAGACGGTGGGAAAAACAATGCACTGCAGTACGGGGAAAGGATATTTCGATTTTATTTGGCAGGTTCATCACAGAGTATCCCATCCGCAAAACACAAAATCACAGACACTTAATCCCACTTTACTTCCTGGCCTCACCCTGAAACACAAATGAACTAAATTGAATATATTTGCTTGGCAGTAAGGGAAGGAAATTTGACTTAGGTACTGATTTAGACTAGAGTTTGGCCGAGGGGTTACTCCATCACAAACATTACAGATATTTGATGACTGTGAGTCATTTAATGTGCCATGAAGGGGTAGAATAAATTGGTCAATAAAGGACATATGGATTTGGTTGTCAAATGCAAAGGTACCTTCCTCATACTTCTCTCTTGCCATGCTGCTCTGTCATCGAAACTGCTGGGATTATGAATAATAATACATGCACACAGCATTGGGGAAGGGTCACCATAACCATGACCACTCTCTTGTCATTTGAGCATGAGCAAGAAATAGAAAGCCTTCTCATCAAACAAGCATGGAAGAGCTTGCTTGGGTCTACAAACTCTGCAAATTTCAGTTGAGGCTACCTAATCTAGTTTTTTAGTCTTACAGTACCAGACCACAGGGTAAAAAGTTAGAGGAGAGGGACAGCACAACAAAGCAGAAGAAAACTCAAGCTACAGATTAGTACAGACACAGGAGGAAGTCAGCTACAGGAGCAAGAAATATATAAAAAGGATTATGCAGGGAGGGATAACAAGAATAAACGTTCAAAAGAATGACACTCACAGTATAACAGAAAGGAGGAAAATGCATCAACGGCTCCTCTGCAATGGTGGAGGAGCGATGCCTCAATGGCTGGCTCAGAGATAGTAAATGAAAAATAAAATGATGTTATTGCATAATTTTAGTTTGCATTTGCTGGCTCTGAGCCAACACTGGAGGGTGGGGCAGGGTCGAGGCATAGAAAGGAGGAGGAGGAGTGTTACGTGCACTCCATAAGTGCTCATGTGCGTTTGGCCGGACATCTCAGGCCGACCAAAACACACATGCATGTGCACTTAGGGGCAAATTTACGTGCCTCCTGCGCCACCAGTATGTCACCATTTGTGATGTACTGGTGGTGTTTTTCCCTGCTCCATATTTACAAGGACAGGAAAAGCCACCCTGCGTGGCTTTTACTGTCCTTGTAAATATGACCCCTTTACGCGAAGCACTTTGCCTGTAAGAGGTGTTCCATGGGTGATGCTGTGGGTGTTCCCAGGCAACACCCATGGAACCAAAAGAATTTCCGGATTTACGAGAAATTGTAAATATGGAAATGCATCAGTATGCTACACCACCCTAGGGGTGGCGTATCGAGGCACAACGAGGAGAAATCTTTTAATTTCTCTTTGTTTTTCCTCTTTCAATGCGTGCTGCATTCTACAGCACGCATTGAAAGAGGAAAATGCCTGTAATGATTGTTTTCATGCAGGAAGGTGCCCCTTCCTGCAGAAAATCAATCTTCCCCGGATGCAGTTATCCTTGCACCATGGTGCAAGGGTGCCTGCACCGGCGCTTGGCAGATGTTTGTGCGCCAGCGCAGGGGAGAGCACAGGAATACGACATATCATTGTAAATATGTCACATTCCTGTGCTCTGAAAGTGACTCTCTGCGGCACAGCCAAATGGCTTGCGGAATGCACTGTGTCACTTACTCGTACATCTGCCCCTTAGTTTTCTCCAGCCTGGCTGCATTGAGCAGCCAGGCGGGAGAAACCCCCACAGACTCCTTGGCTTGAGTGGTGCATCTTCTAGCCCGCTCAGTCCAATCCTCGTGCTTCTCTGCAGCATGGGAATTTGATGGGGGTCTGTCCCATGGGCTGATGTGACCAGGAAGAGGAGAGGTGGCGCAACGCAACTCTGAAGGCAGCCGGCGGCTAAAGGTACGTAACAAGAATAAACTTTCAATAGAATGACAAGCATTTAAAATAAAGTCACAGAATAAAAGAAAGGAGGAAAAATGCAGCAGCGACTCCTCTGTAATGGTGGAGGTGCGATGCCCCAATGGATGGCTCAGAGCCAGTAAATGAAAAATAAAATGATGTTCTTGCATCATTTTAGTTTGCGTTTGCTGGCTCTGAGCCAGCACTGGAGGGAGGGGCAGGGCCGAGGCATGGGAAGGAGGAGGAGGAGTGTTAACTGCACCACATAACTGCTCATGTGTGTTTGCCTGGACATCTCAGGCCGACCAAAACACACATGCGCACTTAGGGGCAGATTTATAAGCCCCATGCACCACCAGTATGTCACTTTTTGTGACATACTGGTGGTGTATTTCACTGCTCCATATTTACAAGGACAGGAAAAGCCACCCAGCGAGGCTTTTCCGTGGCTTTTCCTGTCCTTGTAAATATGGCCCCTTTACACGCAGCACTTTGCGTGAAAGAGGCGTTCCATGGGTTTTGCTGTGGTTGTTCCCATGCAACACCCATTGAGCCAAACTTATTTTTTTCCCGATTTATGAGAAATTGTAAATCTGGAAATGCATCAGTATGCTATGCCACCCTAGGGGTGGCGTAGCGAGTCGCAACGAGGAGAAATGTTTTAATTTCTCCTTGTTTTGTCCTCTTTCAATGCGTGCTGCATTCTAAAGCATGCATTGAAAGAGGAAAATGCCTGTAAGGATTGCTTTCATGCAGGAAGGTGCCCCTTCCTGCACGAAAACAATCTCCCCATGACGCAGGGATCCTTGCACCATGGTGCAAGGGCGCCTGTGCATGGCAGCTGTTTGTGTGCCACCGCGCAGTAGAGAGCACAGGAATATGACATATTGTAAATATGTCGCATTCCTGTGCTCTTAGAGTGATTCAGTGCCGCACAGCCAAATGGCTTACGGAATGCAGTGTGTCACTTACTTGTAAATCTGCCCCTTAGTTTTCACCATATCAGCTGCATTGAGCAGCCAGGCTGGAGAAACCCCCACAGACTCCCTGACTTGAGCGGTGCGTCTTCTAGCCCACTCAGTCCAATCCTTGTGCTTCTCTGCAGCATGGGGATTAGATGGGGGTCTGTCCCATGGGCTGCTATGACCAGGAAGAGGGAAGGTGGCGCAAGGCGATGCTGGAGGCGGCCGGCGGCTAAAGGTGCGTTTTTTTAAATTAAATATATAATTTCTAACACCCTTCATGTGACCTCCCTGTGCTCCCCCTGCCACATCCCCTCCACCTGCCCCACAACCCATTGTCGTGCCTGCCACTGGAAAAATGTATCTAATGTTGAGAGGAAAAAGTGAGAGAAATAAATAAAATTAACGAATACTTACTGGGGCCAGTAAAGCCGTCTCCCGCAACCCTGACGCTGGGGGTGGAGGTGGAAATTCCACCCACAGCAGCACTGGTGGTGGCACACTCCTCGGCCCATCATACGAAAGCCCTTTTCATGCTGAAGAAATAAAGAAGATCCGCGGTACAAATTAATTTCCTAGAAAATATTTGAACAAACAAATGAAAACGCAGTAACATATTGACATTATACTTTTTAAAAACAGAATGCCTATATTATCCAGTTGACCTATTCCTAATTTCTGAAACCTTCCCAAAGCTCTATTCCCAATTTCCTAAACTACATTTTGAAATACTTGATCGTTGCTTCACAAATCCAATCCCCTTTGATGGGCCAAATCAGTCAGTTTCCCTTTTCAATGCATACATGCATATTTTGCATACTACATCACTGAAAGATTGCTTAAGACTGTAGAAACATCATAATATAGAAAGATACAGAGAATGCTAACTCACCTATATTATATTGCTACTACTACCACAGTACCACAATCTTTAGTGGCAGGAGGACCTGCCTAGTTCAAAGTGGTTTACATAATATTGTAACGTTATGTTATATGAACTTAACTTACCTTTGAGTGTGAGCACAATTTTATTTGAAAACAAATTAGCATTATAGCATAGGACACAACAAATTAGTATTAATTACTAGTACTCACCAAGCACCGCAACCTGGATGCCCAGCAGGTCAGTCAGGTCCCTCTTCTGGTCCAGGATATCTCCCTCCTGCTGGGTGCGCCGAACCCCAAAGCATTGAAAATGCAATGATGAACCCTCCCCCAAATCAGCTGAAGCTTTTATAGACTGTACACACTCCAGTACCTCCCGCCTGCTGCTACCATGGAGGAAAGGTGGAGTTGCACAAAAAAATGAGTGTTCCTGCTCCTCCTCACTTAATATGGCACAAGGCTGCACCCCCTGGTGTGCTGACACTCACAGGGTGTGCAGTTCGCTGCAGTGCCATGGCACTGGTTGAATAATAAAAAAGGGGACGTGAAGAAATATACTAGAGAGGGAGAAATTAGGCAGTTTGGGGAAGTTAGAGGGAAAGTAATACAAGTAGCCAATAAAAAATGAGGCAAAAACATAAAATACGCAAACACAAATACAAACACTAAGGAAATGCAAACCAGGGTAGGATAAGTTAAATAAAGTTAGGATGGGAAAGATATAATTAGGATTTAAAAATAGGCCCATCTACTTGCAAAGGGTAGGAAAATCAATCCATTTGAGGAGGCATTTTACTAATTCTGCAATGTGTAATCTTATTCCTGATGACCTCATTGTTACAATGGCTTCAGCATCTAGTTGTTTCCTGAGGCTATTCTGTAAGGGAACACTCTAAGAAGGATCCACCTTATATTTCCTCACCAATTCTGCTAATTTCTCATGCGTGGCAGCTGCATGTCTTGTCATTGCTTTACATAAACTGATCAGTTCATTTTCCTAGTATTGATTCAGATGTGAAAAGTCTAAACTTTTCACATCGTGCCCACACCAATTGCAACACCACACATGTAATTTACCGGCTCACGTGACCATGCAACCTCACATACATAGTCATAACCAGCAGGAAAATCAAGACACGCATTTGTGAACATCAGAGCACTATCCGATGTAAAAAGAACACTACCAAATTGACCAATCACTTCTTGGAAATGGGCCATACCACCAACGACATGAGGTGGGTAGTGATTGAAAGCATCAACCCCAACATGCCAAACATTCAAGAGAAACTACTCAAGAAAGAACAAAGGTGGATCTATCGCCTGTCTAGCCACAAGACGGGCCTGAAGGACAACATACCGTGGAATAGCTTGAGCAACCACTAACCACTATATCCACACCAGCTATCTACATATTGAATCTGTCGGACCCACATTTGAATACGAATACAAATACAATACTGCAATCTGCACATAGGGACTTATTTCTGGGTGGACTTATGCAAAACAGCTATGGCCCCAAAAAATGGCCTCATTGTTAATGATCTGATGACTATAACCCTATTTCTTCTAGTTTCCCTGGGCACGGCGCTCCTCATATTCTAAGACTTTCAAGCACTATCATAGGACCATGTCCTAAGAAGGCCCCCATCTCAATCTTGTGGGCACTTAATTTTGTGGGCACTGTTCCTACCATCAATGGCCCCACATACTTTCTCAAACAATAAATATAAATAAAAACAATTTACTAACAACTTAGTGATTGTATGCGAGCACAACTGACCATGTATCATATGGCGCATCCCGCAGACTTCCGAGTCCTTTATGGCCTCTTAGAAGTGTACCCCTCACATTTAAGTACATCCAAGTACTATTCCTGGACTCCGCCTTAAGATGGCCACCATTCGCACTTCGATTGTAGGAACTCTTCGCGCACGCGCGCACTACGCACTGCCTCCGAATGACGAGGCTTCTCTGCCCAATACCCGGAAATACTAACAGACGCGGGTATTTAACTAAACGCCACCGGCACTCATTTACCAGCGGGACGCCGCGGGACCCAATAGGTATCTCCGCAGAGGACACTCTCCAAACAAGTAAGGTCTCGCATCCCCCGCAAAAGCTTTCAGACGGCTCAACCTTTTTCGCCCGATGTAGGCTAACCACAGAGTTTGTCTTCCCCTAAACTCTTGCAGATCGTAAACGGGAGTGCCTCTCCCCCGCGCCCTGAATTATCTGGAACAGCAAGTTATAGCGATGTAAATATTGGTGCACTTTTTTAATATGTAATTTTTAAATGTTTGTTTGTCTCACTATATTCTTCAGTACATTTGGTAGCCATACCGCTATGAGAAGTAATCTCACCAAGGCACCCCTCACACACCACGGGGTTTGCCCTGTTTTAGATCACCATGTAGTACACGACGTGCCTTAATAGCGCGGGGGCCCCCACCGCCCCTTCAGCACGCTCCAGTGTTGATCTACTCACTAGCCATTTGGCAGTTCCTTGACCAGCAAGCGCTAAACGCTGACCCTGCCATAGCATGCCACAATCCAGTACATGCATGCTGCGCTCTCCTAGCATCTGTCACTTGATTTGGCCCCCAGGAACTATCATGCATGACACCCAATCAATCGCAATGTATGCCATTTTTACAAGTGTTGCATCATACATGTTGTGTATTGTTCCTTTCTTCCCCCCCTTTTTCGCAGGTTTTTTCTTGCAGTTGACAAGTGTCTATAAGTATACAGACACTCATTTTACTTTTCACCTTTTTCCACACACCTTAGCGCGTGTGTAGGACAAAATTCAACCGTGGTACCAAATTTTGCCACTCACTTCACCTTCCTCATAGTCCTGAAGAAAGTCCCGCTTATTTTTTCCAGA
Source organism: Lissotriton helveticus (assembly GCF_964261635.1). NCBI lineage: Eukaryota > Metazoa > Chordata > Amphibia > Caudata > Salamandridae > Lissotriton > Lissotriton helveticus. The sequence continues at coordinate 1,192,338,957 of NC_136057.1, read as the reverse complement.
AGGGACTGAAACATGTAGACCACATAAGCCAACTCTTAGTAACAATTGTTCTAATTGTAGTTGCATCACATATATTTTTAAACATTACCCTGGGCCGCCAAGAATAAAACAGTAGGTAAGGATTCCCAGAGGTATCTTTTAAAACTCACCTTCATCCACATCACACTGTTGCACGACACCTGCTCTGCTGTAGTCAGGCGTGGAAGCACAACCAGGTGGCATTCGGCTGCCTGGTTGACCCCGATGATGAAGCATGACACCAACCAGGTTGGTGTGTGAGGGGTTTATTAACAAGACCCATCGGGTCCAGTCAGAAGGCCATTGTTACAAGCGACCTAGAATATCAGTGAATATTCCTACACATAGTGGGCTGGTCCACATTGATTCTACAAAAGTCTAAACTAAACATCTTCTTATAATTTCTAACTCTACCTTTAATTTTTGCACAGTGAAAGGTCTTGCCTTTTCCTTGCTTGTAGATGCTCTCTCCATTTCACCCACTCTTTTATTCTCTGAAGTTTCCACAAATCATATGTGAAAAATCCCATCATCAAAAGATCCTCATTCTCCCTGTGCAATTGGTGTTTTGAAAACAAATCACTTTCCTTCCCTCAATGATTGGACATTTTGTGGTGGTGTACAGGCAAAAATTTGTCAATTCTGCGATATCGAAATTAACTCTGTTGCAGATACTCCTACAACACCTTGAAAAACAATATTTGGAAAAGAATGTATTGGTGCAGTAGAAGAAGACACTGCCAATGTCTGTTCTGTTACAACTTGTGACACTGGGTCCGGAACAGTCACAATTTGAGCAGTAAAACCTGGAGCAATTACAGTAGGAGTTGCTTCAGTAGGTGTAGGAACAATTAGAAGTGCTGGAAGTGGTCTCTCATTCTGAATTGTATTTGGATCAACAGAGGATGTAGCTACCTAAGCACTAGTGGTTGTAACACCATCTATATTTGTCGTAGGCGCCACTTAAGGGGGTGGATGAAAGACTAAAAAGGCTTTTAAAATGTCATCCCCGAATCACTATTTATATTTTTTCTTTGCAGCTTCTTAATCATCATTTCCCTGTTTCTGATTCATTTTTATCTATTCTGCGGCCATAGCTGGGTACATTCTAGCTCCCTTTACAATGCAATTCCTCCACCTTTGGTGCCCTTCATCCTCTTGAGCATCTGCATAATTTAATATTGCTCTCCTTGCATGATTCTGGTATTTTACTTTCTACTTAGCATGAGCTGCTCTCTCCCAAGTATTTTACATTTCATATTGGGTAGGTCTAGGAGGTTGTTTCATTTCATATAACTTTTCTCATAAGTTTTCAATAATTTTCAAATCCAAAGTACTGTATTGTGGAAATGTAACTTCTCCTTCATTTTCTGTGATTTCGCAACATTGACGAACCCACTCACATGTATGGAACCTTTCATTTTTTGCTATTTAATGGCATATCTTCAGGATGTGCCTACTTACACTCCCAAACTGGAGCTCTTGCATCTCCCCTCATCAAATTTCCAAGTGCTTTGAAACATTTAATGATAGCAAATATTCAACAGTAATTAAATTGTAAATTCAAAAATTCTATGTTTTGTTCAGTTCCCAATTCAGTATTCGTCAGTACTTTACTCCAATCCTGTTACAACCTTCCCTTTCACAACTCTATCACAGCTTGCTTCTAGATAACCTGTAAACCAATCTCAGTTTGTCACTTCAGAGCAATTGACCTATCAGAGTGCAGCACTCTATGACATAACTCTTCACTCCTTGTAGCAGTTTAAACTCCTTTACAATTTTCTCATACACAAATTCCACAACTCTAAGCAAGCAAAATACACAAATAGCTTTTGTCTGCTACACTAAAGAATTCAAAGTAGACCATTCACAAAAGAAACAATCAGAATACAGTTTAACACCCTCTGATTTCCCATTATGCACACATGAATGACATTTCGCCCAGTGGAAATCACCCTGACTAATGTAGCTGCCCTTGTGCGCAATAGATTCCACTAGCATCAATCAATATTAGTACAATCACAACAAATTGTTTCAATCCCTATCTCAATTGTGCAGTCAAAGGTACCTCACAAATCTTTAGTAGGCAAAGAAAACCACAATTTCAATTGTCTATCCCGGGATCTTGGACTATAACTGAAACTGCTCAACACCTAAGCAAAAACACTCCTATGTCACAAAACATAAAATCTCAAAATACGAAAATACTGTCACAAATGACAACTGCGATGCATAACACTATTGATACTCACAAATGTGTGAGGGTATTCCGCAATCACGTTGTGCCTTCACAGCGCCGTCATTAGAACAAATCCATCTATAGTACGCATTTGTTCAGCATGCAAGTCATTATAACGACTTGCCTTAGAGGGTGTGCTGGTTTTGGAATAGGTTAATGTACTATTCTAACTCCAGTATGTGCAACAGTGGGGAAGGTGTTGAACTTTAAATCCAACACCATTCCACCAATGTGCCACCCTAAGGCAAGTCGTTATAATGACTTGCATGGTGAACAAATGCATTCTAAAGATGCGTTTGTTCTTTTCCCGGCACTGTAAAGACACAGCGGGATTCTGGCTTCAGGTTGAAGGACGTTTCCTGATACTTACCTCCACCATTGCAACCATCTTCGAAACCGCAACTCCTTTAGTCTTCAAGTTTGGGCTTTGGTCTTAAAGAGGATGGGCAGTTCTAAGTTGGGGTCACTTATTCCAGCTCCTCTCTCTTGTGACACTGACCGTCCTCTCAATACTACTTACTTGATGGAGCGGGGATTTCTATATCTCAGACTTCGAGTTTAATCATTTAATAACCACTCCCACTGGCCGTATGGACCTTTGTTAGGCGACAAAGAGAAATGAGGAGCAATTATCTACATAGTCAATAAATCATTAGGACTTTAGGTTTCAGTCAATAAAGAGAGTTAGTGTGAGTTAAAGTTTTTTTTTTAATCTCTCTGCTTTTCATCTATTGTTTTATTAGGCATTAATCTTTGGATTTCAGCATTAAAATTAAATGTGATCCATTAATCAATATGTGATTATAAAATAAAACAACATATTTTTTTAAATCACAGTCAGTATAGTAATAATGCAACAAGCGTGTTCCATAAAGGAAAACTCCCTACTCTAAATAAACTGGGTTGAGAGGAAAGGTGTAAGTTAAGTTACCCATAGAGAGTACAGATGAAAGAATCAGTGTGCAAGCACAAACCCTGTGCATTATAAGTTGGAAAGTATTTTGAGCTAAAAAATGACAGCAGACTAATCAGAGGAAAACTTAAAGAAGCAGCCTCGCATGAAGAAAGACTTCAGAAACTCAAAAGTTGAGTCTATAGTCAGAGAGTCCGAAAAGGAAATTTGTGCCTCCGCTAGGAGCACACACTAACATAAACACACGTATTATATGTAGAAATATTATTTTCTTTCATCTTCTTCATCCACCAATAGAATATCAGCATTTTATAGGAACACGCAAACATCCCATTTTCACATCAAAACATAGCAGGCTTTCAGACATTAGTTCTTGAAAAGTTACAACTTTGTTTTCTTGTGGTCCAAAAGCTTCTACCCATGAATCAGTATTCTGTGGTTTTCATCTCCTCCTGGTGAGAACCTCACTGTTAGCTGTCTAATACAAAATATGTGTCTATTCACTAATCAACAGTAGGCTGTTGAAGTTGCAACATCTGCCGTAAAGAAAAGCATCTTGCACAAACATCTATTCTATGTGAAAAATAGACCTCTCTTTGTTAATGCATTATTTTGCACTTATTATGGCATCAACAGTTAAGCTAACCTAATTCAGCACTTTATTTACGTGCCGGCCTAAAACATTTAAGCAAGGTTTCCTGCTACAATTTTTTTCATTTCAGCATATTTTATTTTAAACCTAAACTTGTGCGCATTCTGAATAGAAGTGTTTCCATAGCAGATAAAGTTGCTGCTACAACCCTAAAGTTACTCAATAGTGTAAGAGTAATCTGGCATGTGTGTATTTACTCAAGTGTAAGTTTACTTTTGAGAATAGGCCCGAGTATCTGTGCTTTTTGTACTCTGAGATACATTTTACTCATGAGAAATATAAGTATTTCCTTCTTCCTAAAAAACCAGAGAAATACAGATTCCAAGTATAGGGCAATGTATGTGGAGCTGAAGGCTAAATAGAACTAAGGGGCTAATTATGATGATGTGAATACGCCACTGACAGGCTGGGCGGTGGCGTGTTCACCCCCATCGTGAGACTATTTTCCGCCTGCCAACCAGGGCCCTTTGTAGGCGGGTTGTCCCACTCAGGGCCGGCGCTAGGCATGGGCAGCAGGGCCCCCGCGCCTGCTGGCAGCCTTGGGGCCTCGCGCCTTTAAGGACTCCAGAGTTCCGAGGCCCAGGGGGCCCCCTAAGAGATTACATTTCTTCTTTTGTTATCACTCTCCCCTGCAGTCCTGTCTCTGTGGGTCTAATGGCTGCATCTGCATGTCGATGACAGTGATTAGAAAGTTAATTGAAGTGCCCTTGCCTGGGAAGTGCGCCCTGCCCATGTATGAATGAAAGGCAGAATATCCTGCTGGGCGCAGAGCAAAAGAATGGCGGCACATCACAATGGAAACTCCTCACCTAGGACAAGTGGAAAGGGAGCAGGGAGTGAATAACAGGGGGGGGAGAGGTGTGAGTATGGCAACGAGACAAGAGGTGCATGCAGAGGAGCAGTATCAGAATGCAAAAGTGGATGGAGCAGAGTTTAAAGTCTGCTGGGTTACTCGAGTCTTAGACCTGGTATTAAATTAATATGACATTGAAAAGGGGCCTTAACTTTTCCTGCAAAAACATTAATCTAGTGTCTGCAAAACAAATGAAAGTTCAGAAAAGCAGGTGATGAGACGGGCCACTCTCCATTTTTGCAGTCACCCTCAGAGTGAAAACACAAATCTTAACTCTGCAGCAGCACAACTCTCTGCTGCCTTTAATACAACTTCAACAACACTCGTTATAGTTCTTTCACAGTCTCATCATGTCAGAACTGGAGCATTTTCGATATTATATTCAAGGAAGCCATAGATGTTGCTTATTTATTGTATGCAACTGATAATCACTGACAAAGCCAATAGTACTAGCATGTTATAGGTGTAATTGTACTTGTTGTAATATTTATCTGGAGGCAATGACAGAAGCTGCAAAATACCAGTTGGGCGGCGCACTATGCTAAGTACAGATTTATATAGCTTACATGTTTTTAAGCCACTCCCTTAACTACATTAGCCATGCCCCTTTGAAAGACCCCCCTAGTTTTTTCATCCCACTTAAAGCCCTGCTGTCAGGTCAGTATGTTGGCCGTTTTTTTGGCTAGTTGTTGACCTGCTTTATGGTCAGGTGAGCCAGTTTTTACTGTTGATTTTCATGATATTAAAGCTTTTATTGCCTGCAGAAAACTAAAATCTGTGCAGTCTTCCATACCTTACAAAAAACTTATACAGCAGGGCTTTACAAGTTTAAAAACGGCCCTAGTTTGCAAACATGAGACACTTTTCTAGCTAACTAACTCACTAATGGGGGCCCCTTTTATTTTGGTACTGGGGCCTATTTTCTTTCCCAGTCTGATGCTGCATGTTAGGCAGGGCCACTGGAATAATGCGATTGTGCAGCGATTTCTGCACAATTATACATTTGACGCATTTGCCACATAATCCATCATCTGCTGCATAATCTACAGATTTTAACAACAAAATTGCTTTCTATCTCAAACAGTTCAAAAGTTACTAAAAACGCAGCAACACATCTTGTGCATGTGGGAAGGCCCTTTGAAAAGCTGGAATAGTCAACTTCCTATTTCTCATGGCTAAATTTGGGTGTTAAATTTGTACTAATGGGGTGCAACCGGCTCCCAAACAGTGTTACCAAGTTTAAAAATGGCAAAAAATTAAGTAATACTTGTTCAAAATGTGCCGGATTATGCCGCATAATTTGCATTTTCATGCCACATAATTACTCACCCTGCCACATAATTCCAGTGGTCCTGATGTTAGGGTAAAACACTGCAGTGATTTTGTTCCTGTTTATATTTCACATGCTTTAATTAATCTTGCTTTCCTCAAGAGTGCTAGCTATTTTCAGCATGTGTGTTTCTGTATTTCATTTCACAGCATATCACTCTTGGATGATGCACCCTTTGTACTGTCACCTCCAGGTGTTTATAACGGGCTACAGTTGAGCACTTTGGAGTTGAGGAGGAAGGCAGTACAACTTTCACATTATGCCTGTCTGTGGGTCAAAAAGGTGTTCAGATTACATGATCATTCAAAATATGGCCTCTCTGCAGAGCACAAAGAGCAATGGTCTTGCATTCCAGTTGTGATTCTATGCAAATGTGTGTGAAAGAGCTACTTATTGGTCAACGCAACAAGGTGAAAGGAAAATAATTCATTGTAGTTGCTCATTTAGCTTAAACAGCTAACAACCATTGACAAAACCCAGTCAAGGGTGTGCAGTTTGGGGTAATTTTAAATATAAAAAAAACGTTCTTTAGCCGGCCCGAACCGATTCCGCGTGGTCTCTGCTTAGGGGCCTCACATGCAGACCCGGACTGGCCGTTGCGGGCACCGGGCAATCCCCCGGTGCGCCGCAAGGGTGGGGGCCGGTTTTGGGCCCTGGGGGCCGTTTTTTTTACAGGGCCGTTTTTGCAGCACAGCTGCAAAATCGGCCCTGTAACAAAGTCGGCTGAAAACCGGCCCCGGCAAAGAGCTTGGTCGCACCCTCAGGGGGCCTGCTGAGCACTTTGCCAGGGCCGGTTTTGGTTCTCAGTCCGGCACTGCTCACATGTTCCTATTCTGCCCGGGGCCCCACATATCCTAGGACCGGCCCTGGTCCCACTCCCTGAGAGGAAGGCAGACAAATTGAAGTCCGTCCGCCATCGTAATCAGCCGCCTTTATGCAATCAGTGGTACTAATTATGAAATCTTGTTATCATTGTCTAGCTAGGCCTTAATTACAAATGATTTGTTGTGTTACAATCTCTGCACAAGCCTCTGTTTCTCACAATTGCAAAAGTTGCAAAGTTGACGAAAATTACCTTGTGTGATAAAGTCCACACCTATCACCAACTGAGATTGCATCTGTTAAATTTCGACAGGTCAAACATTTCAGCAATTTAACTCATGAAAAGGACTGGAAAATACTGCAGTACATGTGGAATTTGGCGGAGAAATCCCCAAGATCCGTGTGCTATTCCCCATTGCTAGGGAAAGATATGTTCTAGGAGCTATTTTCACAGCCAATACATTCTGATCTACTGGGTATAAAATGTTGTCACCGATTACGAGTGCCCTGCAGGGTGGTGTGCTATTGGCGCATCCAATAAAATCCGATGCCTGATACCCCACTATCTTCCCCCGCCTGAATACGTGTACTAAATTAAAATAGTTGTGCTGGTTATTATGCCACTGTTATAAATCATCCCATACTTTGAAAAAACGTATAATCCTGTTTTTATCACTCGCCCACCGTTTGAAGGATCCCAAAATGCCGTTAATTTACCATCGAGGAATCAGTTACCGAAAAGAGATCAAATATTAGCAAGTGTCGGTGTGTTTTATGCTTCGGCTTCTTTTGTATTTAAACGTCTTTTTCCCTGAGCCCCACGCAGCGTGGCTAGCCCTCTGGCCCCGCCAAAATCTTCTGGCCTGAGAGGACGCCGGGCTTGCATTTTCTAACATTGGCCCAGAGGCTTACTCTCAAGCAGCGACACGAACAGCAGAAATAAATTGGAAATGACACCAGCTGATTACGTGTGGCACTTCTAGTCCTGTGTTCTTTCACTTTAGATGATGCATAATTCTTGGAAGCAATGGAATTAATATTCCAGTTCCCAGAAGAGCAGCGTTGATAATTAAATATCACAGGCTGAATGAATTAAAAATCTGCAACGGCAGGTGCCAACATTTAATCAGAAATGTGTACATTTCCTAGAGGTACACGGGTATAGTTATATAAAAGTGTTCCCTAAGCTTATATAAAGGTTTTCCCTAAGCCAAACATTCCACCAGAGGACGGAAAATTGACCAGGCCTTTGAAGAAGGCATGAGCGCTTTCTAGAAATGCACAATTGTGCTGATAAAAACAGTGAAAAAATACTTCCAAATTAAAAGGACCCTCGGTTTTCCCATAGACTAGCCACTCAAGAAAAACCAGAATAGACTTCACAAAGGGTGCCTTTTCTTGTATATCTTTATCCACTCACACTTATTGATCCAGCTGTAAAATTCACATAAGCATGACTTACAGCCAGTTCTTTGCTTTTCAGTCAAATCAATAAACATTGGGAAATGTAGTTTCACTTTTGACCTTGTATTGTTGAACCTACAAGTGCCAGCATCATTAGTGCACAAGGAAACACAATGACACATCGATCGCTCTCATGACAAGGGGCCAATAGGGCGCTCAGGCAGTGTCACAAGGGTTGGGCTGGCAAGTCAGTTTGTGGGCTGCCTGTTTTTGCAGTTTGTAGGCGTGTTTTATGGTTTGCTGTGCTGTTTTCTAACTGATAATGTCTTTGATATTACCACAAGCATTGTATGCAGCAAGCCAAAATGCATACATCTCCCATAACTTGCAAAACAGTTATTCAAAACTCACCCAAATTGCAAATATGGGCCTCTCTTTTAGCACATGCTTAATTTGATCTGGCGGTTTACGGTGCTCAGCACTTATTTCTGATCACGCAGCTGGTTGTCTCAATATACATAGTTCAACTTCAAAATAAAATGTAGATACCTCGCTAGGTAGCTCTCTTCTATGTCTTCACCGGCGAGCCCACCGCTGTCCAAGCAGGCATGAATGTGTGTCCATGTATTTATTTATTTAGTTATAATGTTTTAGATAGCGCAAACATGATCCTGAGGGATATCAGAACACTTTACAATTATGGATAATCAGGGTTTGGCAGGCATCAAACACATATCAAAGGAAACAGTTACAAGGGTTCAACGCAGCTTCACAATAGTTAGAAACAAAAATTGCGGTCCTGGGAGGGGAAGAAAAGATTAAGTAAGGGGATATAATACATCCGTACAAGAGATAAAGATGTAAGTCCAGTGTCTTCAAGCAAATAATCGTGGCCCAATTAAGGTAAGAACTTGCACATAAGGAATTGTTTTACTTCCATTTTGAAGGCAACCGTGGAGGCGAGTCTGCGACCTGCAGGACGGAGAGAGTTCCAGATCTGTGGAGCGGAGCCGGAGAAAGCTCTTTGACACGTTCTCTTTTTGCAAAATATCTGTGGTTTCAGAAGGAAGGTGTTAGCACTTCTTGAGGGTCTACCAGATCCAGATAGTTCTAGCTTTTGGCATAGATAATTGGGGGTTTTAAGATGGAGAGCTTTGTGGGTCAGGCAGGCGATCATAGTGATGTTATCACGTCTGTCACGATTCCAAGAAGTTGTTGTCAACCAATGACTTGCATTCCTGTTCCCTTAGTCTGCTGCACCCTACCCCTGCCTGAGCCTAAGCCTCGCATTGGAGAATTGTATCTGGGGGCTGGCCAACGGCCAAGTTGGGGCAAACAGACTGGGAAAGCACCGGTCAAACTTGGTGGCATGAGTTTCAGAGTTAAATTTTGCTGATTCAGAATCACATCCATCAGAAAGATGGCAAAGTGTGTAATATTGGGATATGTCAATTTTTTTTTACAGTATTACTGTGCTATGAGTGAAATGTATGCACTTGGGATAGTGTTCAGAGATTTAAATGCTTCCCGGTATATCTTAAAAAAAACTGACACAAGTAACTTTTGTATGTGTCTGTGCTGAATTGGGAGAATCTGCACATCCACTGCATGCAGTGTACCCTAGATAGCACACTATCATATTAGCGTCAGTGCTGTTGTGTTGTCAGGTTCCTAGGAAAGGCAAATTGCATGCCTTGATATTTTTGTGCAGTTTTTCTCGGTAAAATAGGCTCTGAACTACACTTGCCAAAATATTTAATGCAGTAAATCTGTGTGTGGGTGTGTGTTTCAGTGGCACCTTAACAGTGCTTGTGCAATACTCAGTGGTGTAGCCAGTGCGTCATGGGCCCTAGCTCAAGGAAGGAAATAGGTCGCTTGGCCGCTGTTTGAGCTGTGAAATACAATAATAATCAAGGTTCAGTGTGCCCCACATGCCTCTCAGCCCTGGTGCCACTTCACCTGCTGTAGCAATGGTGCTCCACCCTTCCCACTAGACGATATTTCAAACACAAGAAACGGCTCTTCTCATGCACGGTTTGCTCAGCACGCGTGGAAACTTTAGGGCGTCTTTTTCTGGTGGCAATATTAGCAATGCAGTGATTTATGAAACGGTCATTCTTGAAGGGGTCCGGGGCTTGTAAAGTGTCAGCAGCCCCTTCTAGGAGCGCTGTGAGCACAAACGAATAATTTGGGGCTGGGGCAAGAACTTTAACATTTCGAGGTGTGTTTTTTGGACGCAGGCTTTTCCTATAGGCTAGATTATATTAAGTCCAAACAGCATTTCCATTGACCGACCAGTGCAAAAAAATTGCGCTGATCAATATGTGCAAAAAGCGTTTTTACTATGCTCATTTGGTGTAAAGTTTGTCTGTGCACAGGTCTGCCGATAGAGATAAAAAAATTAAAATGTATGTGACTTTCCCCATATTTAAGAATGACAGCAAGAAAACACAGAGTTCAAAATAGCAGTGACATGTGCAAGCCAGAGGAAGGTGTGGGTGGTAGTGTTAAAATTAAGAGATGAGAGAGCAGAAGTAGAGAAGAGAAAGAAACAAAAAGGAGAAGGATAAAGGAGAGGAGTAGAAGGGAGGGGACTGTGCAAATCAGATACAGATCGAAAGAGAAGGCAGACATGGTGTGAAGAATAGAGTGGTAGGGAGAGAGAAGAGAGAATATAACAGCAGACAGTGAAAACAAATTCAGAGATAAGATAAAAAAAGAGAGAGAGCTTATCATTGCTAGACGAGAGGCATTAAAGAGCCAAGATACAAGAGAGAGAGCAGAATGGAAGAAAGGGAAGGGAAAAGGGCAGAAGTAGAATGGATAGGAAAGAGCGGGTACTGTAGAAATAGATGAAGAAAGGTCACACACCATGGGTGACAAAGAAAAGAGAAAACAAATAGAGTGGTGAGAGGATAGCCTGTTAGAGCAAAGGCACCAGGGGCAGAGAGTAGATAAGGAGTTGAGGATAGAGACTGCGGCAGTGTGAGTGTTAAAACTGGGCCACAGCAATGTTAGAAGTGGGCTGTGGCTTCATTACAAAATGTTTAGGCACCGTCATCCATTTTGTTACAAAATAAACACTGTTATCTGATCCACAATAGGAGTCACCTTTATTTTTGTTCTGGGGCCCACTTTCTGACCCAGCAAGACCCTGGTTCTGCCTTATTCAGCATGCAAATTCTGTTGCTTTATAGTTATTTAATTACTTATTGGTGATCCCATTAACATGATTCTTCTTCTTCATACCAGCCCTAATTGTATGAGCTATGTACACACACTCAAGATAAGCAACCTGCTGGCTACCTAAAATGAAAAAGGGATTACATTCTTTACCTTTCAAGTGTGCCTCCAGAAACCCTATGAGTCAAATACCTTATCAGGCCAACATTAATTGAAGCGAGGAATGTAAGACAGATTATTATAAGGTATAGGTTGAAGAAGAAGAATTGGAACATTGCCTCTTTTCACTTCCATAGACCGGTACTTATATCTTGAGCCTCTGCCAAAACATGAACAACTAGCTTTGGGTGCCTACCAAAGAATCCAGCCAAAAAAGAAAAGCCCACAAAGGAGTATAGACCACACCTAAAAAGGAACAAGAGAACCTTGGTACACCAATGCAAAGCTACTTATGGCTAGGCTTTGGTAAAACTCAAAAGCAACTACAACAACCCATGACGACAGCATAAGTAGACCCAGCCTTGTTGATCATGTGCATCAGGAAAAAGTGCAACAGACACCCTGAACAAACACACCCAGCACAAAAATCAGGACCACCCACAACAGTAGAAAAGCTCAGTTGGTGATTGGCAAACAGGTCACAAACCATGACTTGTCTATCCACATTGGATTAAACACTAGAATGAGCAAGTACAGTACCTCCTGAAAACAATACAAAAAAAGTAGAGAAACTAAATAAAAACAAGGAGTGAAACAACTTGAGTTATGAGTCAATTTAATCTCACTCCAAAGAAGGTTAGTGAGAGAGAAGCACAAAGTCTCAACAAATAGCATTCAAGAGCAGGTAAAGACTGCCCGGGGTCAACTTTGAAGCCCAACAAATGAATATAGGGAGGGTCTACAAACTAAAGTGCCTAAATCGTGGAGATCAGCAGAGAGGCTACTCAAAAAAAAGTACTATCAACCAGATGAAGCATGCCTAGTGCTTACCATGCTTCAGGTTCAGCAGGCTTGCAGTACTAATAAACTCATAAGGGATGATCAGAGGCCCCGAATTGGCAGGTATAGCTGAAGACCAACTGACTGCATCATCAGAAGAAGATAACTCCCTTCGCTAAAACTAAGCAAGACCCTGAGGCAGGGATGGAAACGACCAGAGCATTCCAGTCCCAGTATACAAAAGGAGTAGCTAAGAGCAACACATAGGATACAGTGAATTTAATCCCCTGGGGTAAAGCACAGCCAGGCCTGTACACCATATCTAAAGGGTCCCAAAACATATTGGTATATTGAAGATCAGTGGTTCTAGAAGGCGCAAATGCAAAGACCATGCAGATAGGACCTATAGCATGCACAAACACCTGAAAGCAAGCGCCAAGTGGAGCATGGAGGGCAAAAAGTGAGACCCAGCCAGGATGACCACACAACAAGACATCCAAAATGTCATGTCCCAGCATGAAGCAAGGACTAAACCAGAAGAAAAACACAACTTCCAACATCTGACGGGCACAAACCCTCAACACAGGGTCAAAGGTTCCCAGTTTCAGTCCCACAGAGCAGTGAGGGTGGCAGGTCCTAAGCCACACAGCTGAGAGCGAATGAATGCAAAACACTTCTTGGCTGTAATGTAACATTCACAAACTTTGTACATTTCTTAGATGTAGGAAGATTTTCTCTTCCTCAAGCCTGGACCATATGAATGGATGTCCAAAGAGGACAAGCAAGTTAGGCTGCCACTAATAAAGCTGTAAGCCCATCATAAGAGTCAGATGATAAACAGGGAGATTTCATGACTCACAGCACCCAGATCGCAAAGCAAAACCAGTGAAAAGATGTAGGTACAAGCACCAAGCAACAAGAGGGTAACCAAGCATAAACCCAACAGGCAGCTAGGTGAGATTAGCCACCAAAGACCAAGGGGCCCATTAGGATGTCGGGCGGATCGCCACCGCCATGCGGGTGGTGGCGATCCGCCCGACATCCTTGCCCGCCGCCACCCATTTAATATGGTGGGGGGACCGCGGCAGACGGAGACGCCATCCGCTGCTTTTCTGCCCCGGTCACCTTGCGGCCGGGGTGGAAAAGGGTTTATATGGTGGCGGTGTCTATCAGACACCCCCAGCCATTTTACGATGGGCTGTGGGAGATGCCGTTCCGTGGCGGCAATGCCGCCACGGAAAGGCAGGCGGTCTTTACTTTGGGGGCCCCCTGCGGGGGGTGAAGGCGGGGTGAGGGGTGCACATGGTGGTACCTGTGGTACCCCCTGCATTTGCATACACAATGCGGCAGGCACCGTGCGGTGGCTGCCGCCTTGTGTATGCAAATGCGTGCCATGCATTTTTAACATTGCGGCGGAATGTTAAAAATGCGGGATGCACCCGCCACTGTGGAGGGCGCATCCTAATTCCCCCCAGGGGCGGGCGGTCCCAATCCCCGGGAAGATGGCGGGTGGGCAAAGTCCGCCCGCCATCCTAATGACCCCCCAAGACTCACAAGGAAACCATACCAAAACAGGTCATAGGTGTCAAACGTGACCAAATATTGAATCCCAAAACAGAACATGCAAATGCAGCTAACCATGCAAAACCACTTCAAAAAGTCTAGGCACAGGAAAGAGAATGGGGCAGTGGTCAACCAGTTAGGCACAGACAATCTGCCTTTCCAGCACTGAAGTATGAGGAGCTAATCTCTAAAGAATTATACACAAGAACACCTAGGAAGCAACCAAATGCCCTTGCCCAAGCAAGGGGTCAACAGAATTTTCTATAAGAATGCCAAGAAGTTCACCTGTCTATATTAGAACCCAACCCCATAACCAGTGCCAGCAACAGCAGAAGCACAGGGAAAATCCCATCACATTTGCAACACACAATTAAAGAGGGAAGAACGTCCATGAAAAGAAAAGAAGCAGCAAAACAGCACCAAGAAGGTTGAACCCCCCACCAAACTATAGGTTGGGAGCTCAAGAAGGTAAATAACAAACAATATTGGGTATGTGTGTAGCATAAAATAAATGTAAATGCCAGCATTTGTAAAGCGCACAGCTACCTCCGATGGAGGTGTCCCGGCGCTGGGGGCACGTGGGAAGATTAAGCAAGCTATTGCCCAGAGTCACATGGTGCTGGGCTAACCTGCCGCCTGGAGCCAGTGATCGAACCGTGAACCCTGTGGTCCGGAGTCAGGCACCCTGGCCACTGCGCCACACCTCTTCCACATACATAATCCTCATACAGCATATGAGGCAGGCCATTAACTAACTTCACCTCAAACAAAACTAAGGTGGGCAAAAGTGGACATAGAGTGAACAAGGTGTCAAATGCCCCACCCTACAAGCGTCAATCCACAGCTGTATGCTCAGTGGTAAGACCACCTCCAACCCCTATCCCATCATAAGCGAAAAATAACGGGGCATTGCCAAATACAAATCACAAAAAAAGAGCAGGCTCAACTCAGTTTCATGTAAAGCAACAAGCATAGCGGCCACCCAACCACAAATATCCACATGAAAGTAAAAGGAAGAGCAGAAATGACATTGGCTGGTTTTGATGCCACAAATACACACTCAACAAGCTCCAAGTCACCTATCAAACCCAATGAACAGAAAAACTTGAGCACAAAAGGGCATAAGGATCAACGTGCCCAATGCAAAATTCTGAACACCATAAGCAAATGGGAAAAGGGGAAGGCTGGACAACTTGGTTAGTCTGACACTTGGCCCAGGCACACATCCCACAAGCACATTGCCAGAAGGAAACACAATGAAGCCCAAGCTTATCCTGCACCAAAGGCAAACAAATAAAAAAAGTAGATTATCCACTTGATATACAGCAATAGAGGCCAATATCACATCCCAGTAGAGGGTTGTAGTCCTGACAATTCCTTTATACCATTCTATCAAAATATTGAGAATTCCAAAATATATACTACCAAAATATAGATTACAATAAAATTTATATTTCAAATGCACAAAAAGATTGAAAAGAATATACATTCTAAAAGAATATCAGTAATATAATTATGAAATATTATATTTATTTACTTTTAATATATTTCAATTTGTAATACATTGCAATAATTCATAAATTAAAAATATAATTAACAACATTTAAATTATTTCTCTAATTATACTTTAACAAGTGTGTGTTATTTAACAAATAATCACAACATAATATACTTTTGTTACAATATAAAATATTGAATTTTTTAAAAGTACATTAATTATAAAAAAATAGTTCATTTTGAAAACATTACTTTTTCATAAAATAAAAATGTATTCATCACAAATAAATATATTTAAAAAATTTTAAAAATATGGACAATTTTTTAAAACATCTACTACAAAGTAAAACAATACAATGTAATTTTAATAAAGATTATTATAGTAAATAACATACAAACATATATACAGATAGACTCTGAAGTAGCAAATGGCAAACAAAGATTTCAAAAACATTATTAAAATAACTTAGCAATTATTAAATGACAAAGATAACTAAATGGAAAACATAAACAAAAAATCTAAAATAATCATAGAACAATTATATCTAATCAATCACTAAAATGATAAAAACATATTAAAAAATAATCTTTTTGTTGGAGTTATTTTTACTATTCTAATTTTAGGCCAACACATATTTAATGAGATCATATTTAGGATTCTAACTCCAGTCCAAGTTACACCACACAAGAGCATATATTAAAGGGGATGGGGCAAATTTGTTAGTCGAACTCCAATCAAAGTAAAATATAAATGACTATTCTAATATTAATCTAACTAACATTTATAGAAGTGCATATATTCAGAGGGTGTCAGTATATTTTTCCAACTTTGGTCCAACAAACATTGAGTAACGTGCAAACATTTTGGTGGGGAGGAGTCAGATTTACTATTCTAACTCCATTCCAGCTAACTTGGCGGAATGTGCATGCTTTAGGGGGTGGGGATGTCAGATGTCCTATTCTAACTCCAGTGTAACTAAAGGTGGAGAAAGTACACATGTATAGTGGGTACAGCTTAGTATCTAACTGTCATGTCCACCAAAAGGCTGTACTGTCTGTCTGACATGTAGCTCTAATGAGGAAGGTAACGAGTGAGCATGATTGACCTATTTTGGGTGAGTATGAAGGTGAAACACAAGACAAGGAAGGGGTTTGTGGCTTTTCAGGCTAAGCTTTTCCCATGGAACATTTGACTTGATAGGTGCTAAAGAAGTAGTGCTTGTGAAGAGAGAGCACTACATAGCTAATGGTAGATCAAGTAGAAACACTTGCACTATATTCGATGTAGAGAAGATTATGGAGGGCATTTGGTTGAGTGTGCATATTTAGAAATCTTACCAGCCATCTTGGTGCTGCATAGACTAAATACCATATCCCATCAATGTCATGCCTTGCTGGCAATCGTCTGTTGGAGCAAAGTAACTGATGTATCGACAGTTGCTTAGTAACTGGATAAATAAGGTATGAATCTTTTTTAAAGTAGAACGAAAATGATAAAACACACATGGGTCTGTCCAAATAATTTTAGATTCGAATCACATAAAATACTCATGGAGGCTGCTTCATAGGTGCATAGTGGTGATGCGTGTGCAGAGCATCAAATGGCAAAATGCAATTGAATAAGTACAAACAAAACAAACTTATCTTCACAGTGTAAATACACAGACTAATAAAACCAGCCTGTCTAGGGTAATCTGGTTTGTAAATTGCAGATGCACAGGGCAGAAGGTTATTACTTCTCTGCTGGCCTCTGGACTTTCTAAATCAATTGGTGACGTGTTGACCCTTGAATCTGTTGGTTATTGCAAAATATCACAATGGGTCTTCATAAGGACTGGATGTAAAGCAACTCGAATCGCAAGGTGGCTTGAACCACATATTATCCAAATCAAGACATCTTGTGTTTCTTAGGAGACTTTCTAGTTCACTGATAGATGGCTGTGTTGCTCATCTGAAAATGTAGTCTTTTATGGAGAGTGACTCCTCTTGCTTTTTAATCAGCTACAAAGACAATTAAATGTGTCCATTTGTTAAAATCTCTAAACAGGCGCTGGATTTCAGCTCGCTAGAGAACTGTTTTTCAATTATGTCATTTGAGATGTCATCGGTGACATCATAAATTACTCTAGGGGCAAGATTTACAGACATTTTGTTTGTTTGTTTGTTTGTGTTTATTTTGTACTTGTTTTTATCTTACTATTTTCGTCTTCCTTTCTTCAAATTGTATTCTTTTTTTCATCACGTGATAATGTTTAGCATATAGTTTTTACAGTAAATCGATGAATACATTTGTGTTTCTGTTTCTGTTTCCTTTTCAATTTTATTTTATTTTTCATCCTAATTTCTTTTGTTTCTTGTTCTGGTTCATCAGTACTTCTGTTGTATATAATATGTAATTACTAATTGGCCCTGATGAAGCGACGTGTCATGAAACACAGGCAGGCCCCTGTTGCTGAACAGGATTAAAAAAAATAAAAATTCAGTTTGAGAACTCTCTATCTTCTACTGGCAGATGTTTATTGAATCATTCATAAAACCTCAAAACCAAGTCTGTTTTTTAAACATTTTGCACTGTGTTTGTTTCGCAAATGTAACACAGACCAGCACAAAATGTTTTTTTGTTTTTAACTTTCCAGCCCAAAACTTGTTCTGTGCTGGAAAATTGACTAAAAGTATTGCTTAGCATCAAAAGGGCATTACATGAGTGGTACATGGCAATATTTGTGTAACCCCCCTGCTTTTTGATGCAAAAACCTATCTATCAAAAAATTTGAGATAGGGTTTCGCGTCAAACATTAATACCACTTGAAAGTAGGTGTTAAAAGGGAATGTATGACACAACAACAAAAGTACTATGAAGCTGGCATTACTACGCCAATTTAACAGCAAAGTCCAAAAACACACAGAGTGATATTAAAAATTCTGGAACAACAAACGCCATGATAGCGCATCCAATTATAACACTTTACTTTTCAATGCCAAATACAAAAATTAAACGCAAGAAACTGTTTAACAAATAATGGGGTGGCAATCAAACATTTGACTTACTTTATCACATTGTAGAATGTTTGAAAGGAGCCAAATAATGTAACCGCTTTGGGCAAATGCAATGATTAGTGTTCCAGGTCTACCTGTATGTTTCTACCTAATGCGCATGTGCAGCAAGATAATGGACAGGTAGTCCTATCCCACTGTTAAGTTATGTTGCTGAGCATTCCCCAATGCAAAATGGCTATGTTATTTTGCCCGTAATGAAAAGCATCAAACAAAATCTTGTTTAAAAAAAATTGTTTTGTAACGTTAGAAATTGGTTTTAAAAAAGCACCCCAAAACATATTTTCTTTTTAAAAAATACTTCCCTAAGTCCAAACATATATATGTACTCGCACCATCATTTTGTAGTCACTTGCTCTGTGACACTGATTGCCACCATATGTGTCTGAGACATCCGATAACAAAAACAGTTACAGTACGAGAGAGTGTCACCTAGAGAGCAAAGAAAGTCCTGCGTTTAGACCTACAGTCCTATTATCAGCTGAGAAAAAAAATATTGAAAAACATTCTAAAGATATTTTTTATCTCTTGTCAGAAAACCTCCTGGTTTCACAGCTACCTGTAATAATTTATAAGGAATGAAATACCACAAAGTAATGATATTCTTCTTTGGGCTACTGCAATAAGTTTACTATTCAACGCTGAAAACAATTATGTAGCAATTAATTTACAACCATACCCCTCTGGATTAGTACTTAAGAATATTATGAGGGGTACATTTATCTTAAAACCACCGCTTAGGTGAGAGACAATTATGACATCTGTGCATTAAGAAGCAGCTAATTACCCAAAACAAGTGCACAGAGGGCATCCCTTATGCTGGTCCAAGAGAGTGCTACTGGACTGTGCCTGGGGCGGGGGGAATTTAGATTTGTAGCTACTCTGGGGCCATTTTGCTTAAGAATAGATTTGTGCGAAAAATCATGTCCTGTCATTGTAAGTATAAAGCTGCTATCATTTACAGGTAAAAAATCAATCCGATGCATTAATAAAATGTGGAAGTATATTAGACTGATTCAGGTAAGCAAATGAGGGTTATTTTTCTAAAATTATCCAGTTTTGGGCCATCCCGCAAGGCAAATAATTTGGTAATACTTGACAATTCTTAAATTTCGATGATGATGGGACCTTTTAGTTCACACCCCATCCATTACCCAAATTTACACAATTCATGTTAACATTAATAATAATACCACTGTGCCATTTGTATATAGTTTGCTACCTGATAAGCAATTCTCAACCTATATGGAATTTTTATCGGTGGTTAAAGCTAAAACAATGAGTAAAAGTCCTAGAAACATAATAATTGACTTTGAATTGACAATAATAACCATGGTGATCAAATTCTACCTCAAACCCCAAATTCAAGGATTTTTAAAGACTTTTCACAGGAGTTTTGGCATAAAAATCAAAAATCATCCTTAGTTAAGGATTACTTCGCAAACAGTAAACTACAATTTGAATTACGTGAAATAACTGTGTTAACCATTGTGCCTCTTGACAGTGAAGAAGAATGTTGCACTTCAAATTTTGAATCAGATTACTTTGTCCAAAATTATGAAAAATTGGGCTCCTTACTAAAAAATGTTGAGGACACCTGGATTGGCCAAATAAGCAGGTTGGGTGGCAGGAGGAAGCCAAACTTTGCAATTTGAATGTTGACACCGCTACACAACTTGTGTAGAGGGAGGCGCAAAAAACTCACAATTCCATAGAGGGAGGGCACAATTTCTTCATTAAAACAATTGGCAAATTTCACCCCAACATATATAATTTCTTGAAAATTTTGAAGAAGGTACCATGGGGCCGATTATGATGACAGTTGGACTGCCACTGACAGCCTGTCGGTGGCGGTCCCTCTGCCATCGGGACCATGTTATCCGCCTGCCATATTACAATGGCGGGCGGATAGTTGGTGGTCGGAAAGACCAACCACCATGCATCCGACGAACTCCTTGAGCTCACCGGTGCATCGGAGGGGAATCATATCCCTACAACAGTGGTGATCCCTTTCCATCTGGATTTTCATGTCGGGTAACCCACCATGAAAAGACATGTAGAAAGGGACTTTGGTGGCCCGTCATTTTTTTAATATTAAATGTCTATGAATCAATACTCTGATGTTAAAAATAATACTTAAGTATTAATAAACTGCTCCGTCCTAAACCCCGATTTTGTCTTGTAACCCATCCCGGATATAATAAGTCTTTTATTTAAATATTTTTTTAATTACCATGTAATTATATATTTTTTTAACAAATGCAAATTAATACTCAGGTATTTATATTAATACCAATGTATTCATACACTCCCACACCCAAAGCCCCTTTAAACTCTGACAACCCACCCCTAAAAGCAAACATTCGTATTTTACAAAATTAAAAAATTATTAATAATTCAATAAAAAAATACCTAATAATTATTACGTTATTAAAATAACCTGAGTATTATTAAACTCCCCTCCCAACAGCCCTATTTTCCTTACCTCTGGTCCTTAGAAGTTAGGGCATGTGACTAAGTAAATTCTTAATAAACAAATAATATATTCAATATTTATTATAGTAATAACTACAACTAAATTAAATAAGTAACTGCACCTGTATTAAAATTAATACCACAGTATTTAGAGGCTCCCTAAGCCAAAACACCTTTGCCCATTACAACCTGGTCCTAATTTTAGTATCCATATGATCAATGTCCGATTTTATTAAAATGAATAAGTAAAAAACAAACCCCTACAACTTTCATTGTAGTGACATGCGTGGTGATGCCATTCAAAATAGAAAAAGATTCTGCATAAAGCCGGGCGTAGTAATGAAGAAGTTGGTTTCGTTGTAAAGGCTATGAGTGATAAAGACTTCGTGAAAATGGACGTTTCCCGTTAAAAAGAGAAATGTTTTCATTCTCCTTTCTTTTCTGACTGTGCATGTCTGCTGCAATTTACAGCACAGATACAAAGAATGAACATTTTTAAAAGTTGTCGAGGCATAGTATTTTGTACAGATAAGGAACCCTTCCAGTACAAAACCCATGCTAGAGTTGTGCACACACCCTTGCATTATAGCGCAAAGTTGTGTGCTTGACGCTAAGAAGCAAAATTCTGCACCGGCTCAATGGAGAGGGTGTATCTCTGTCACTATGGTGCTCTCCTGTTCTCTTCTCACGACCCGCAGCACAGCATTTCAGGCTGCTGTGCTGCGTTGAGTGAGAAATTAGTAAATCTTGCCCTAGGTGTGTGGTATGAGCTGTATGGTAACACTACACCATATCTGCTGTTGCAAGGCTGGTTTTATAAGAGCTCTCGTCATGCTCCACGACTGAAGGCGAGGCAGGCTCGACAGCTGGCAGTCGCATTCATGCTCAGCTGATGACGTGACAGGTTTGCAGCTTGTGGCTGGTGGTTTCTGCTGGGGAAGATGGTGGCAGAGCTCACACCACTCCGAGGGGCCTATGGCTTGGCCGGTGCAGCCACGACAGGCGAAGCGGTGGTGGAGGTTGATGCATACAGAAGGCGG
This sequence comes from Lissotriton helveticus, assembly GCF_964261635.1. NCBI lineage: Eukaryota > Metazoa > Chordata > Amphibia > Caudata > Salamandridae > Lissotriton > Lissotriton helveticus. Next base: position 1,192,316,972 of record NC_136057.1, on the reverse strand, counting down.
AAGCAGCGATGTAGCTCATTCCATCTCAGCAGACTCAGACAGGTCTGCTGCAGGCTGCAGCGGTGCCTGCCAGTACTTTTTGATTTTGTGGATTGGAGGGCTTTCTTGGAGCTGGGGTCGATTCAGTGTTGCAGTCGAAAACAGATACTAGCTCTGTAGGCTTTGGAGGCTCTGAGACATGGCAAGTTAAAGAACAGTCAAATCTTCAGGTCAGAGTATCTTGTTCTGTTTCTGAGTATCTTAGTAAATAACTTTATTATAACGTTCGCTACTTCAATCCTCTACCATCTGTTCATGTTCAAAATACTTTATTTCAATCACTATAGGTAAAAAAGTACAACATAAACCAAACATTTACAAACACAATAAAAACATAGACATTTATAATGCGTATTTATGGTTTGTTACAATCGCAACACAATGAAACAGTAAAGGTTACATATCATCATACAAATACTTTAAAATCAGCCTTAAAATCAATTAATATCTTAAATTGTACTAAAAGACAGTAGTCCTCCCAACATAATTCAAGTTACATAATACAGTTAAGCGAGACCCTTCGATGAGGTAGCAGCCTAAGTACTAGCAAGGGAACATCTGGCACATCTGATCCACATTGCCATTATAAACTGGGCTGTACAGAATTCAGTGATACAAGATGTGTCTGACTGCATTATTCTGTACGCCTACTTGTACTTTCTTATTCCCATGTTTCTACAAAGTGGGGCTATCCATCTTATTCGAGACTAACTATACAAGAGGCAAAAAAATAAAACATGCTCGATTGACTCTGATCGCCCTTGGCAGCAGGTACAGTTTTCATCCACCCTGTCTCCTTCTTTACACCATTTTCTTTTAAAGGATTTAACAGGTAAGCAGCCATACCTAACTGTAGGTATAGTTTCCTTGCTAGAGAAGGTACAATGGCATCTATAGTATTATCAAAAGACGGTTTTGGTTTAAAATCTATAAAAGCAGCCAAGAGTGATCCTTTAAAACAATTTATGAGTTTAATCTCAGCAAAATCCCAGTAAACCACTTTAAGGATGGTTTTGTTAATCTGACTCAGAGTTTCTGGTTAGTCCCAATGTGCACCTAGACTTAACCTCTGTAACATATTCTTGACGGTACGCAGTCACAGGATCTTACTCACACATGTTGGTCAGAAAACCTGCTCTCACTTCCAAAAACCAAACCAGGATTGCTTTTGCACAAGGGGAGCTGCATGTCCGCACTTCTTTTAATTCTTTCTGTACCCCTTCTGCCACTGTCTGTACCCCTCTTCCCTATTTGTGAAAGTCTGTTGCTTCTTTCTACACCTCTCTTTCCTCTTTCGGCACCTCTGTTGGTTCTTTCTGTACTGCTCTTGCTTCTTTCTGCACCTCACTTGCCTCTTTATGCACTTCTCTTGCTTCCTTCTAAACCTCTGTTGCTTCTTTCAGCAATTCTCTAGCCTCTTTTTGTACTTCTCTTGCTTGTTTCTGCACCTCTCTTGCATCTTTCTGCACCTCTTTTGCATCTTTCTGCACCTCTGTTGCCTCTTTCTGCACTTCACTTGCCTCTTTCTGTACATCTCTTGCTTCTTTCTAAACATCTGTTGCTTCTTTTAGCAACTCTATTGCCTCTCTCTGCACTTCTCTTGCTTGTTTCTGCACATCTCTGGCATCTTTCACCACCTCTGTTGCTTCTTTCTGCACTTCACTTGCTTCTTTCTGCACCTCTCGTGCCTCCTTCTGCATCTCTGTTGCTTCTTTCAGCACCTCTGTTGGTTCTTTCTGCACTGCTCTTTCTTCTTTCTGCACCTCACTTGCCTCTTTCTGTACTTCTCTTGCTTCTTTCAAAACCTCTGTTCCTTCCTTCAGCAATTCTCTAGCCTCTTTTTGCACTTCTCTTGCTTGTTTCTGCACCTCTCTTGCCTCTTTCTGCACCTCTGTTGGTCTTTCTACACCTCTGTTGCCGATTTCTGCACTTCACTAGCTTCTTTCTGCACCTCTCTTGCCTCTTTCGGCACCTCTGTTGGTTCTTTCTGCACTGTACTTGCTTCTTTCAGCAATTCTATTGCCTCTTTCTGAACGTCTCTTGCTTGTTTCTGCTCATCTCTTGTATCTTTCTGCACCTCTGTTGCCTCTTTCTACACTTTACTTGCTTCTTTCTGCACCTCACTTGCCTCTTCTGCACTTCTCCTGCTTCTTTCTACACCTCTGTTGCTTCTTTCAGCAATTCTCTTGCCTCTTTCTATACTTTTCTTTTTTCTTTCTGCACCCCTTCTGCCTCTTTCTGTATCTCTCTTGCCTCCTTGTGCACCTCTCCTACCTCGTTCTGCACTCCTCTTGCCTCTTTTTGCACCACTATTGCTTCTTTCTGCACTATTTTTGCTTCTTTCTGCTCCTCATTTGCCTCTTTCTGCACTTTTCTTGTTTGTCTCTGCGCCACTCTTGCATCTTTCTGCACCTCTGTTGCCTCTTTATGCACATCCTGCTTCTTTCTGCACCTCTCTTGCCTCTTTTGGCACCTCAGTTGGTTCTTTCTGTACTGCTCTTGCTTCTTTCTGCATCTCACTTGCCACTTTCTGCACTTCTCTTGCTTCTTTCTAAACCTCTGTTGCTTCCTTCAGCAATTCTCTAGCCTCTTTTTGTACTTCTCTTGCTTGTTTCTGCACCTCTCTTGGTCTTTCTGCACCTCTGTTGCCTCTTTCTGCATTTCACTAGCTACTTTCTGCACCTCTCTTGCCTCTTTCGGCACCTCTGTTGGTACTTTCTGCACTGTACTTGCTTCTTTCAGCAATTCTATTGCCTCTTTCTGAACGTCTCTTGCTTGTTTCTGCTCATCTCTTGTATCTTTCTGCACCTCTGCTGCCTCTTTCTGTACTTCACTTCCTTCTTTTTGCACCTCTCCTGCCTCTTTCTGTACCTTTCTTGCCTCTTTCTGTACCTCCCCAACCTCTTTCTGCACCCCTTTTGCCTCGTTTTATAACTCTCTTGGTTCTTTCTGCACTGTTCTTGCTTCTTTCTGCACCTCACTTGCCTCTTTCTGCACTTCTATTGCTTTTTTCTAAACCTCTGTTGCTTCTTTCAGCAATTATCTTGTTTGTTTATGCACCTCTTGCGTCTATCTGCACCTCTGTTGCCTCTTTCTGTACTTCAGTTGCTTCTTTTTGCACCTCTCTTGCCTCTTTCCCCACCTCTTTTAATTCTTTCTGTACCCCTTCTGCCTCTTTCTGTACACCTCTTCCCTATTTGTGAAAGTGTGTTGCTTCTTTCTACACCTCTCTTCTTTCTTTTAGCACCACTCTTGCCTTTTTCTGTACCTCTTTTGCTTCTTTCTGTACTTCTCTTGCCTCTTTCTGCACCCTTTGTGCCTATTTCAGCACCTCTGTTGCTTCTTTCTGTACTTCTCTTCCTTCTTTCTGCACCCCTTGTGCCTCATTCTGCACCTCACTTGCCTCTTTTGGCACCTCTGTTAATTCCTTTTGCATCACTCTTGCCTCTTTCTGTACCTCTTTTGCTTCTTTCTATACCTCTGTTGCTTCTTTCTGTACTTTTCTTCCTTCTTTCTGCACCCCTCCTGCCTCTTTCTGTACCTCTCTTGCCTCTTTGTGTACAACACCTACCTCTTTCTGCACCCCTCTTGCCTCTTTTTGCACCTCTGTTGGTTCTTTATGCACTGCTCTTTCTTCTTTCTGCACCTCACTTGCCTCTTTCTGCACTTCTCTTGCTTCTTTCTAAACCTCTGTTGCTTCTTTGAACAATTCTCTTGCCTCTTTCTGTAATTCTGTTGCTTGTTTCTGCACCTCTGTTGCGTCTTTCTGTACCTCTGTTACCCCTTTCTGTATTTCACTTGTTTCTTTCTGTACCTCTCTTGCATCTTTTCTGCACCTCTGTTGCCTCTTTCTACATTTCACTTGCTTCTTTCTGTACCTCTCTTGCCTCTTTCGCCACCTCACTTGCCTCTTTCTGCACTTCTCTAGCTTCTTTCTGCATCTCACTTGCCTCTTTCTGTACTTCTCTTGCTTCTTTCTAAACCGCTGTTGCTTCTTTCAGCAATTCTCTTGGCTCTTTCTGCACTTCTCTTGTTTGCTTCTGCACCCTTGGTTCCTCTTTCAGCACCTCTGTTGCTTTTTTCTGCAGATCTCTTGCCTCTTTCTGCATCCCTCTTTGCTCTTTCTGCAGCTCTCGTGCCTCTTTCTGTATCCCTGTTCCTTGCTTTTGTACCTTTCCTGCCTGTCTCTGCACCTCTCTTGTCTCTTTCTGTACCTCTCTTGTCTCTTTCTGCACTTTTCTTGCTCTTTCTGCACCCTTCAAGCCTCTTGTAGCACCTCTGTTGGTTCTTTTTGCACTGCTCTTACTTTTTCTGCACAACTCTTGCTTCTTAATACACCTCTGTTGCTTCTTTTAGCAATTCCATTGCCTCTTTCTGCACTTCCTTCTTTCTGCACCCATCCTGCCTCTTTCTGTACCTTTCTTGCCTCTTTGTGCTCCCCTCTTACCTTTTTCGGCACCCCTCTTGATCCTTTTTGTACCTCTGTTGGGTCTTTCTGTGCTGCTCCTGCTTCTTTCTATACCACACTTGCCTCTCCCCTGTTCCCTGTTTCTGCATCTTTTTGGCCTGTTTATGGACCTCTCTTGCCTCTTTCTGCACCTCTGCAACCTAGAAGCAGTTTTAATCTCCCTGTCCTATTATGTACTAGGGCCTTACAGGGGGGTCATGCCAATCACAGGGGTACCCCAACCCATAGTGTACTCTACTGTATGTAGGTGTTTTCACTGTATTCTAAGTGTCTTTCAGCATAGCACTGGCTCTGGGCCTGGTTAAGCAGAGTCAGTTACCACGAGTACCAGTCAGTAAAAAGTTGGGGGCACAGGATGACTTTGTAACAAGGCCTTTTTCTGCACCTCTGTTGGTTCTTTCTGCGTATCTCTTGCTTCTTTCTGCACTTTGCTTCATTTTTCCTGGACTTCTGTTGCCTCTTTCTGCATTTCTCTTGCTTCTTTCTGCACCTTTATTCCTCTGTCTTGACATGTCCTACCTCTGTATGCATAGTTAGAAATTAGCATTTAAAAAACCTTAGAAATTCACTGAAAAAAAATATTGGTTTCAGTGAAGTTACAGTTAGAAATTATCATCTATAAAACCATAGAAATTCCCTGAAAAAAACATAGGTTTCAGGGACGTTATAGTTAGTTGGACATTTCACTCGTACAAAACCAAAGATATTCGGCCGTTATAGTTAGTTGAGCTAACTACAACTCGCGCTGAAGGAATATAAAATCGATATTATATAATGTTGGCTTAATGTATCCAATATATCATTGCTACCTTAGGAAAACCCCTTGTAAATACACTCGACGCATGCATATCTTAAGAATCGGTCCTAGACCGAACAACCGCCATTTTGGTTTCATTTCCCGGGGTCTCTTTCATTAGTTAGGAAAGCACATGACCTGTTACTGTGTAGAGGGCCTGAGAGGCCGGCCTAGGCTATGAAAGGACTATTGATTCTAACTTAGGAAACTCAAGGTTGCATCTGTCTTTCTTGTAGGATGAGCACATTCTTGTAGGCGCCATGCCTGTACTCCCGTGCCCCAGAACAAAAGGGAGGCACCTTTACTGACCTACCCCCGGAATAACTTGAGCTGAGTTTCGACTCAATCAGTTGTGCCTTATATGGGTTTTCCTGCTGGCTTCACGCGAAGTGGTACTTTTCCATGTACGGGGTTTCCAAGAGGTATGCTGAAAGTATATATGCACTGTTTTGAATGTAATCCAGGAGTCTCCTCTGCGCACCTTTGAGGGCTGTGTCTAGAGTGAGCCTCCCCTATATAGGGCATTTTTGCAAAATAAACGATTGAACCTTCTCCATTGCCGACTGACTTATTCTTGGTAAATCAGGTATATGAGCTATTGGTAAGTATAGCTCTATGGTATATACATTTTGGTACTTCAGTTGGCGACTCCGCCGGGACTCCGCGATAGGGTTGTCCCCTCTTGTAAACAGGAGAAGAAGGACGGGGAGGGGTTCTGGTCGAGTGGGTGGACTGAAAGAGGATCCTAATTGAGAAACCAGTTTGTGGTAGAAAAGGAAATTCCACTCTCGAGCCCAGTGACCTTCCCAGCTGCTTAATAACCCTTCGCCGGAGTCCTTCAGGCTTAACTCGGAGCAGCTGACCGTGTTGGTCTATAAAGGAGTCGGCAGTGGAGAACGGGCAATCAGACCTGAGTGCACCAGGTGAGTGAATTGTATTGTAAGTCCTTTGTTGACTTTGGAATGAGCACTTTGGAGAAGTGGCTCAAAGGAACAGTTAACTAAGTATGGAATTTGGTGGTTAGTGAACCACAGGGAATCTAGGGGTCTGATGTGGCAGTGGAGTGACTGCATGGGTGGATGCCCCACAGACTTGTTTGGTGACTATTTGAGCCAACATCGGATGCCTTAGTGTTGCACGGGGGGTGCCCACTTGGCCGAATCCTCTTCGGAAAAGCCCTAGGAGCAACTGGGTAAGCTCGGGTTCTGGAGTTACGCGCCCAGACGCCCGGCCCAACCAGCACAGGACTATGGGATGGTCTGTAAGAGGGTTCGTGGTTTGCCTTTCTGGTGCTCTCAGGGCAGTCTTTGGACTGTCTCTTTTGTGAAGCTTTGTTGGTCTGGAATCCGGTGTGATCGATTCCGCGAACAGTAATCGACGGGCTCTGTTCGAGTGTAAGACATGTCACTTGGTATTTTGAATTTATGACCGAAGTATTTCTATAGATCGAAACTTATGCACTTTATGTATGTTAAGTGAGTAGAATTATTTGAGTCAGGAGTGAAAGAGTATGTGGTGAGCAGACGCTTCCATATGAGTAAGTCTGGCTGAAATGGTATGAGTTATTAAATTCATAAATATGTTGTGTTTTAGTAAATTGTGTTTTGGATGCTACCGTCGGCGGAGTGGACGGCTGGAAGAAAGACAGCCTGCTCCTCCGGAAGGCAGTCCCAGTTTTGATATGTACGTTAAACATGGTATTTCTCCCATTTTGTTTAATACACTATGGAACAAGTATACTAAAGATAACTCAGAATTACAATGGCCTTTAACAGGGTCTTTTGATGAAAGAAAAATGTATTACTTACAGAAAAAATTGTTTTCAAAAAGGAGCCGTCAAACTATGTTCGACTCTCTGAACCTATGGTTAAAGGAGGCAAAACGACGGCGAATAAGAGAAGAAAAATTGGGAAAAATTAAAGCAGGACAGACTGTTACTCAAAAGGCAGTGGCATATGAAAAGGAAAGGGTAGAATAAAATATTGAACAAATGGATAGACAGTTTCGATTACAGACAGATAAGAGTTATGTGACACGGACTGAGGCAGAGGATGAACTAGAGGAATTATTAGAGACCCGTCCGCCACCTCCATATACTCCCCAAGGTTTGTATCCGGCGATCCCAGTGGAAGGATGGGGGAGGGTGGAGCCCCATCTCCAGCAGCAGTGCCCTCAGTTGCTACCACCCCGGTAGCCGTGCACCCTCCAGCTCCAATGTCTGCTCCTCCTACCCTTCGTCTAACTACCTCAGATTTGATTACTTTGTTACCTAGGCCGGTTGCTGCTTCTCCCTTGTCCCAGGTATTTTTAACGCCCTCAGCCGGAGGATCAACGGTCACCCCTATGGGAATGACCGCTGCCTCTTCAGATGTCACTCCACGATGCCCCGTAGGACGGCTGGAAGTTCAACGAGTTTTTGCTCGATCGTCCTTAGGAACTGAAGAAAGACGGGCTATAGTGATTCAGGCATCCCAATGGATGCGGAATCCGATTTATACTTTGGAAGACATTTGGAGTACTATGAAAGATTTTGAACCAGTTATGCAACAATTAGAATTAGAACACATGGCAATCCGATTGATTTCCTTGTGGGAGCAATGTTTTCAGGAAGGACTGGCCCCTCAGATATTATGTGATATCAGGGACCGAGCCTTTAAGTTCGAACTACAGGTCGAAGAAGTGTTTTAGAATGTTGAAACCTTGATACAATATCGGGACCGAATGAATAGGAAATGTCCAGATTTGGGGGCACAGTATCCCATGAGAGAAGTGCACCCTCTTTTCCACCCAAAGATTCCCGAAGTAGTAGACGGAGGTGGCCAAGTGACCAGAAATCGTGTAGAGGCACGTTTCCAAGAGCAGTGGGTTTATACTCCTTGGAAGCAAAGTGAGGTTCTTACTTTAAAAGCCCAACTTCCTGACCCTCGTAAAAACCCTACGGCCTATTATAAAGAATTAACAGAAGGTGCAAACTTGGCCGTTATGACTTTAGCCGACATCAAGCTATTTTTCGGCCTCTTGATCCCAGTAGCTATATGGAGGCAGGTACATGATTCGGATCATGCTGCAGAACTTGGAGGCACCTGGGATCAGATTAAAGCATGGGACAAAGATCAGAAACCGGGTGATAAGCCTAAAGATGAGGTTTTAGCTATACCTGCTCGATTCATAACGTACATGCAAACTCTTATTCCCCCGCGAAAGGTGGATTGGAATAAATTAACAGCGTGTAAACAGAAAAAGAATGAAAATGTATCTGATTTTTTCACTCGGTTTGAGAAAGTATTTATCGACTTTAGTGGGCAAGACTTGTCCACGGAGGGTGGAATACCATTATTTGTGAATAGGTTTGTCACTAACTTGTTGCCTGAAGTAATGGCCTGATTACAGGCTGCTGAGAGTACAAGGACCACCTCGACCCCTTCAGTTATTCTTAGCATGGCCCAGTATTATAAACATCAAGAAAAGGAGAGCAAAGACAGGTCTGATGAAAAGGTTAAGGAGTTAAAGACCCAAGTGCTGTTGCAACAGGTTAGTAGAGGACAAAACGCTTGAGGAAGAGGAAGAGGTTCATTCCCAAGAAGGGCTATGATGGGTCGAGGTGAAGGAATGGGTCCGACCCCAAGTATAGGGATAAATCAGTGTTCCAATTGTAGACAAGAGGGACACTGGCGAGCTCAGTGTCCAATATTATGTGGACGAGGAACTTTTAACAGAGGAAGGGGACGAGGCGGTACTGATCGGAATAGTATGAGACGCGGGAATAGTGGCGAGACGGGAAGGAACTATTTTGATGATCCTCAAGGGAGACAATAATATAATGAGGATTATCGGGAAGATGGCTATGACGGAAACGGTTATGCATGAGACAGCCACAGACAGAGCAGGGGGCATATATCAGTACCAGTTGACCAACAGGGGCCTTATGTATAGGGGCAATTGTTGGGGACATCTTAAAAGTTTTTGGTGGATACTGGAGCAATAAATAATTCAGTTGCTCATTCACTGGTCCCGGGGGCTGCTCTGTCTGGGCAAAATAATGTATCAGTGGGTTTCTCAGGAATTCCAGTGGTAAGCCCCATTTCTAAGCCACTTCCATTTACTATCGGCCCTGTTACTGTGGACTCACCATTCTTGCTTACTTCCAGTTGTGGCGAGAATTTTTAGGAATGAATATATTAAAGAAATTGCATGCTCGTATTTATTGTTCTCCTGACGGTTTTTATTTAACCATGCAGCCTCCTACTGAATGTACGTCTCAATGTTTGGTCAAAAATGAACCTCTCCCTCCTGAGTTTTCTGAAATTCCCCAGACCCTTTGGGCTAGAGGGGACACAGATGTAGGATTGTTGAAAATACCCCCTGTATCAATTACATTAAAGCCAAATGCATATTTGCCACGTATTCCCCAATATCGAATTTCACCAGAAGGTGAACAGGCTTTATTGCATGTCATCCGTGATTTAATTAAGAAAGGGATGGTAGAAGAAACAGCTGCTAATATTTGTAATAGCCCCGATTTACCGATTCTAAAAAAGGCCCCACTAGATGGTGACCCTGATTATAAAGATACCTATCGTTTTGTAATTGACCTCAGAGAGGTTAATAAAATAGTGATTCCTCAATTCCCTGTGGTTCCGGATATCACTGCAATCCTTACTATGATTCCCCCTACTGCACAGTATTTCTCAGTAATAGATTTGAAAAATGCTTTCTTTAGCATCCCAATCCATCTTGACAGCCGTCATTTTTTTGGATTCTCATTATCTGGCCGCAGTTTTAGATTTTGTTGCGCACCTCAAAGCTATATTGAGAGTCCTAGTATTTATAGCCAAGCTCCAAAAGCAGTACTAGATGAATTAGTCCTACCTCCTGGTAATGTTCTCATCCAATATGTGGATGACATCCTAGTGGCGTCAGATACGGCGGAAGGTTGCAAAGAAGCCACTGTTAAATTATTGACCCATTTGGCAGCTAATGGTAATAAAGTATCCTTATCCAAATTTCAGTATTGTCTACAGGAAGTGACCTACCTTGTTCATTTACTGTCGAAAGCGGGGAGAAGATTAACTCCTGAACGGATAACTGTTATTACTAACATGTCTGTGCCTCGTACTCAACGTGATGTTCATGCTTTTCTTGGCATAACCTCTTGCTGTCGCCAATGGATTCCTAATTTTTCCCTTCTGGCTAAACCTTTATTGCATTTGACTACCAAAGATGTGCATGAACCCTTGCCCTGGACGGATGAATGTCAGGATGCTTTTGATTCTCTGAAATCTGCTCTTTGCTCTGCACCTGTCTTAGGAATTCCGGACTACCGAACACCTTTTGTACTTTATGTGCATGAGGTGGACGGTTGTTCAATTTCAGTGCTAACACAAGGTTTTGGCGGAAAGCAAAGACCTTGTGCATATTTTACGGCAGTATTGGATAATGTTGCCAGAGCCCTTCCTAGCTGTTTAAGGGCCACTGCTGCTGTGGCGGTGGCCATTCGACAGTCGGAGGGGATTGTTTTGAATACTGACCTCACAGTGATGGTACCACACGCTGTGGACATAATATTGAATCGAACAAAAACTCAACACCTTACGTGTGCACGATTGACTGGTTACGAATTAACTTTATTTGCACCCCACATTACTATTAAACGATGTGCCACTCTGAATCCAGCCACGTTACTACCTCTCCCTTCGAGTAATCAAAAGGACGATGTCCATGATTGTGTATTTCAGACTGAAGAAGAAACGAAGGGACGTGTAGACCTCACTGACACCCCTTCATCTAAACCCCAAGGGGAGGTGTATGTGGATGGCTCCTGTTTCAAGTTACCAGTTGGCACAACAACAGCTGCTTATGCTATAACTACCCTTAGAAAAGTAGTGGAGACCGCTTGGGTTTCCCAGCACTCAGCGCAAGCAGCTGAACTAATAGCATTATTCAGAGCATGTGAACTGAGCGAAGGTTTAAGAGTAAATATTTTTACAGACAGCTAGTACGTACGCCTTTGGCGTGGCCCATAGTTTCGGGCGGCTGTGGAGGGAATGAGGATTTCTTACCTCCCATGGTCAAAGAATACAACATGGCCCTTTGATCGAAAGACTGTTGAATGCATTAACCTTACCAGAGAAGGTGGTCATTATTAGGTGTAGTGCACACAAGAAAATTATTGATACTACAGGGGAGGGAAATGCCTTTGCTGATCAAGTAGCAAAAGATACAGCGCAAACTAAAACGTCTACTATGTTCCCCAGTGTATCAGCCAGATGGGTGGGGGAGACCACAGTATTTGAAAATACTATTGAAAGTGTTAGAGACTTTGATGCTTGGCACACCTTACACTCCGCAATTCCTGGGTACAGCTTTTTTTCTGCCCCACACAGGAAATTTGTTCGTCTTGATTATTTTTTTCTCTCCCAATTCTTTTCTGACAAATATAAAATACAAGTTTCTCCAAAACTATTGTCAGATCTTAACCCTGTTTTTCTTAATCTTAATTTGCCATCTATTGGGCCGCGCCCACAACCAACTTGGTCATTTCAGAGGAACTTGCTATTACAACAAGATTATATACTTTTTATGACAAATATTATCCAAGAGTTTTTTCAGATAAATAACGAATCCGCATCAATTCCAATAGTTTGGGATACATTTTAATCTATAATAAGAGGTGAAACTTTAAAATACTCAAATTTTCAACAGAAAAGTAATCGGGATAAATTTAATAAAGACTGTGATATGGTTTTAGAAGCGGAATTACGACTTGTAGAAAGTATCAAAAACAATATGAATGTGGAAGAATCTCAATCTGATTTATCTATTAAACGTAATCAAGTTTACTCTCATGTTGCTGATCAGGTGGCTTTACGTTTTTCTCAATATCGCACAGAAAGCTATGAATTAAACAAACAAACTGGGAAAGTTCTGGCCCAAAGACTCCGTCAGCGTGCTATGTCTAATGAGATCTTTAAAATCTATGATGTTAATGGAAACTTAAAAACTTCGAAAGACGATATACTGGTAGCATTTAATGAATTTTATAAAATATTATATCATCAAGCTAATCCACCATCCGATTTAGATATTAAACAATATCTTGAAGAAATTCATAAAACTGAATTATTGAGTGAACATAAAGAGATACTTAGTGCTCCAGTTATCTGGGAAGAAATTGAAACAGCCATTCTCAGTTTAGCTGCCGGTAAGGCAATGGGACCGGATCAGATCCCGTTAGAATTCTATAGGGTTTTCGTGAATGTCTTAAAACCAGAACTGACTAAGATTTTTCAGTCTGCTTTTGCGGGTTATCCACCAGCATCATGGTCGTCCGCTACAATAATCATTTAAAAAAAAAAAAGGCAAAAACAGTGAAGAGCTAGGTTCATATAGACCTATCTCTCTTATAACGGCTGACAGTAAAATCTTCTCTAAGATTCTGGCCAATAGACTAAATGTATTAATGCCCTCTTTGGTTTATATTAGACAACACAGATTTATTTTGAAAAGAGATACTACAGATCATGTAAAAAAAATAATAGCCTTGTTGGACTGGGCGCAGGCTTCGGAGTCTCCAGTTGCGGTGGCCCTGTTAGACGCCGAAAAAGTGTTCGACAGGGTCACCTGGGAGTTTCTGTGGTCTGTATTAATATGGATGGGATTTCCACAGTCATATATTACTGCACTAAAAGCTCTCTATTTCAATCCTAAAGCAGTTATTAGGATAACAGATACTAATTCTGTAGGCTTTTCTATAACAAGAGGGACCAGGCAAGGTTGTCCTTGCTCCCCCTTGTTATTTGCCTTATATTTAGAGCCTTATCTTCGCAAATTATGCACCGCAACAGACATTACTCCTGTAACAATTGGTGAGAATAGTTTTAAAGTATTTGCTTATGCAGATGATGTCGCTATCACTACTAAAGATATCAGACGGGCGCTTCCAAAAATAATTAGCTTAGCTGAAGATTTTGGCGCACTCTCTGGTTATAAATTAAATATAACTAAAACTCAATTGATTCGCTCAGATTAGGGACGACCACGTGAAATAATTTTTGCTTCAGAAGCCCAATATTTGGGGATAACTATCTCCCCCAAGATTGATGATATTATACCCCTTAATATTGAGCCTGTCCTCGCATCGTCCAATAAGGTGCTAGAAAAGTTAAATAATTTACATTTTTCCTTGTTTGGCCGTGTTAACATTATTAAAATGTTAATTTTTTCGAAATTTTTATACTTATTTCGTACAATCCCGTTGTTAATCTCGTCACTTTATTTTGCTAAAATTGATAGAATGGTGTCTAGGTTTCTTTGGGGCTACCATCGCTCAAGGCGTGCTCTAAAACGGTGTATTTTGCCAAGAATAAAAGGCGGTTGGAGAGTTCCTAACTTTCGGCTATATTATTGGCTTATTTTTTTAAGACATATGGGCATATTACTCTTTAGGGATGTTATTACTGAGGATTCAGTATATCCGTCAATCTATGAATTATTGTTAGGCGATAAAGTATCACAAAGTTTGGTAGAAATCTTAGAACCCAGTTATTACAAAAAAAACAAATTTAAAGTTATATTAGCTGCATTTTTTGTCTGGCGGCAAATAAGAAAGAAAATTGTATGTTTAAAAGAACTTCATTACTATTCTCCTATTCTAAATAACCATAATTTGCCAGCAGTTTTTCATGATCAAATTACTAGAAGATGGTCTCAAACCGGAATTTATATATCAGGAGATTTATATCAAGGTTCTAAATTTATTTCTTTTTCAGATCTCCAAGTTAAATATGGTTTATCAAAAAAAGATTTTTTTAAATACCTCCAGATTCGGAGTTTTTAGACTCCAAAGGCCTGCTAGATCACAGTTGTATGAATAAAAACCCTATTTTAGAAATAAGTAGGAAGGTAAAAAAATAGGTTTAGTTTATGCTACAGCTATTAATCAATTTGAAGATGATCTTTTGTCTGTGGAGAGCAAATGGACAAGGAAATTTGAACTCGAGAGCGTCGACTTAGTAAGATCTATCGAATTATCAATTAAGATTCTTTTCAATGGCTCACTCCAAAGCCAACATTTCATGTCAATATTTTATTTGTACTATTCTCCCATTAAAATAGCGAGATGGAAAATGGGTACCGGTGACAGCTGTAACCGTTGTGATGAAACCGGTGCTGATTCTATTCATATGTTATTTAATTGTACGAAACTTTCTCGATTTATCTCGGATATAGAATTTTTTATTAATAATTCCCTAGGACTCGATGTAAAGTTGACACCGGAATTAGTAATCCTAGGTATTCAAACGGATAACATCGGCATTAGGTCTACAGCTGAAGAAGCCTTTTTGTTTATTTGTATGTCAATATTTCGCTTTTGTATTACCTCCAGATGGATTGATATCGAACCACCTATTTTCCATCATTGGCGATCTAAATTGCTCTCTGTATATCGATTAGAAATTGCAATGTATAAACTTAAAGGGATAAAAAGAAGGTCATTGGGGCTAAAAATATGGGAGCCTATAACCAATTGGATTTAACATGATTTAAATATCTCATAGTAATTGTTTGTATTAGTTTTATATTATGATACTATGATATTTATTTTTGCTCACTATACAGCTGACTGTTGAAATAAAATGTTAAATATAATAAAAAAAAAAAAAGAAAGTGTTAGAGAATTGCAGAAAGAAGCCACTCCTGATGAACTATTGAAATGGGAACAGGAAATAGGGCGGTTGGAAAAAAATAATTGTTGGACTGATTTGAATGAAAAACAGCTATGGCTTTTGCCCAATGCACTGGTGTACGCAGTAGTTGTGATGGCCCATGGTCCCGCTCACATTGGTGCAAAAGTTATTTGTGCATTGTTAGACTGTGTGTGGAATAACTCAGATATCCCAAAGACTGCTGCCCATGTACTGCATGGTCTGTTTACAGCATAATCCTGGAGGGAGGGAGACAGTTCTTAGTGGAAATTTTGCACCTCCTTCCCTACCGTTTGAAGTAATACAAATGGATTATATTCAACTTGAAAGGGTAAATAATCTTAAATACGTGCTGGTGGTGGTCTGTGCTTTTAGTAAATGGGTTGAAGCATACCCCACTAAAGATAATACCGCTCTGGCCACTGCAAAAGCCCTGATTAAAGAGTTCCTGCCTCGATTTGGTTTGCCTCGAATTATTTGGACAGACAACGGGGTACACTTTAATGCAGAACTTGTCAAACATATTTGTAATGGGTTACAGATAAAAACAGAAATTTCATGCAGCACGACACCCGCAGTCTGCAGAACTGGTTGAAAAATATAATGGCATACTGAAATTAAAGATGGCAAAGATTCAGGAGAGCACGGGCTTGAGCTGGCCTGATGCGCTGCCCCTAGCATTAATGTAATTAAGAGTAACCCTCCATTCTCGGGCTGGGCTGTCACCTTATGAGGTCGTTTTTGGTCGACCAGCCAATGTGTGGGGTGTCCCGAGACCTAGGTCCTTCCGAGATCTTGATTATCCTATAACGACAGATTATCTGTACGCTTTAACTAAAGATTTGCGTTCCATTTATCAACAGGTGTCAGCAGTGCTGCAGCCGCTGCCGGAGGGTCCCGGACATCGCTGGAGCCAGGATAGTGGGTCCTCGTTCGAAATTATCAAGTTTGGAACCCAGGTGGATCCGTCCTTACCAGATTCTTTTGGCAACACGAACAGCAGTAAAAGTGGACGGGAAAAAGCACTGGATACATGTGTCACACGTGAAGAAATTGCCTCTTCCGCTCCCTTTTGATCAGCAGAACCAAGACGGAGTTCTAACACAAGAAGGAGAGCGGAGGTTGAGTTTTGTGCCTTTCTCGGATGCCCTTTAAATTGGGCAAGAGGAAGGATTGTTGACACCGCAAGGAGATGAATCAGCCCCAGTTTCTGAATCTCGTGATAAGGCTGATTCCTCAGAGGCTTCTGAAAACCTTGTTGCACCGAATGTCCCTGCTGCTGTGTTGTTTCATGACCAGGAACAACCTGGCCATCTTGGATACAATTTACGGCCCCAAAAACAACACAGTACCCCAGTTTTGGATTTTAGGAGATAGGGAAAGACTTGAGCTGTAGGGTTGGAGATAGCTCTTTACTGGGGTACTGAGCAAGACACTGGACTGAACCCGTTGAGAGCTTGGAACTGTCACATTGCTCTGTTCAGAAAGAAAGACTGTCTACGTTGAGGGCCTAAAATTGCAACAGTGGAATTACAGTGAAGATTGTTTCTTTGGATGAACAATAGGGACCTGCCTATGAGGCTCTAGACGGAGACAGGAGAAGAAACCCTCTGGCAGTTGGCTGGCATTTTTTTCTCGAGTTTAGTTTGGACTTTTAGTTAGGATGTACCCATTTGCCCGATTTGCCCTTGAGGACGAACGACCACATGCTCCCCGACCTTTAGTTGAAGCTGTTCCCATGTTTTCTGGTTGGGCTACCAGAGTGAAGATAGCCTTTGTAACAACTATTGCAGTAATTATGATAACATTAATGAGTGTGTTTATGTATTTAGAATTTCAATACCCTATTCATAAGGTATTAGGTATTACAGCAGCCCCACCTGAGCATTTCTTTTATACCTTGCCTCCCCACAAAGAGAGACATCGAGAAACATATGCTAAAAATGTGTTCATTGAAATGTTGCATGAAGCTCATAGCACTACAAACAAGATAAACTGTTGGGTATGTGGCCTTTTGCCATCTGTTATGCATCGCCATGATTTATTCATTTATTTGCCATTATCACATTTAGCGATCTGTGAGGCCTGGTTTCAGTTGCTATCTCTTATGTATCTGCATTACGTAGCTGATCCAAAAAGATATACCGAAAAAGATTATGAAGCTGTTTTAAAGTATATAGAACAACGTCAGGGATTTGATGCTCAGGGAAACCAAGGAGAGGGATCTTTAGATCCAAATGCCTGTATGAATATGTATACCACTTATGAAAATGCTACCTGGTTGAAAGAAGAAATGTTAGACTTTGAACACTTTAACTCCATGCAATATTTCCAGCATTTCCAAGACCGTAATGTTACCGATGACAAGGCAATGCCAGTTCCTATTTTGAATAGTACTGCTTCCTTTTGTATACAAGGGAAAGGTCATGTTAAGGTAGGAGACAGTAGATGTAACTACACCTACACTTTGCATACCAACAGCACTCCGCCCTTGATAACTCCACCTAATGTGTATTTTGTCTGCGGTGAGAATGCTTACACTTGGCTTCCCCGAGGATGGGCAGGGAGGTGTTACCTGTCTTTCCTTTATCCTCCAGTATATGTAGCCCCTTCTAATTATCACAAGACACACCAGCTGACTAAACGAAATTCGGATCCTTACCGAGTTAGTAGAAGTATTGACACTGATAGCACTGACCAGACTGACACTGCTTCACAGCAGTGTGTAGACATAGCAAAGGGCCTCGTTCCTATATGGGTCCTATTTTTACCAGTAAAGATGTCAGACGTCTCTCCAGAGTAGTGGAAAATGTAGTTCAAACCTCTACTGGAATTTTAACTAATTTCACGGTAGAACTTCAGGCTACGAGACTCGTTTCGCTTCAAAATCGGATGGTGCTTGACGTCATCCTAGCTGATCGAGGAGGAGCATGCCGCGTGATCGCAGCTCCTGCTGTGTATATATTCCTGATTCTGCTAAAACTATACACTTGGCCATTCAGAAGTTACATCGCTTAGCTGCTGAAGTTCATGCTGACACTGGTACTTGGTCCTTAACTGGGTGGTTCTGGAACCTCCTGTCCACCTGGGGTTGGAAAATCTTCATGATTCTTGCTGGAGCACTTGGGGTGGTATTTGTTTGTTGCCTGTGCCTTTATTGTGGGCCGGCATGCTGCTCCTATTGTGCTACCAAGCTCACTTCCTCATTGACCGTTTCCCAACAGGCGAAAATTGAGAAGCAGTTAGTGCAGAAGGAGGTTACCGACCTCATGCAAATAGATGAAGGTGTGTTCTTAGATTAGGAGACCTGTTCTATAATATATTGGCTACATCACGCCAAAAGGGCGGTCTGAAGGAATATAAAATCGATAATATATAATGTTGGCTTAATGTATCCAATATATCAATGCTACCTTAGGAAAACCCCTTGTAAATACACTCGACCCATGCATATCTTAAGAATCGGGCCTAGACTGAACAAACAACATTTTGGTTTCATTTCCCGGGGTCTCTTTCGTTAGTTAGGAAAGCACATGACTTGTTACTGTGTAGAGGGCCTGAGAGGCCGGCCTGGGCTATGAAAGGACCATTGATTCTAACTTAGGAAACTCAAGGTCGCATCTGTCTTTCTTGTAGGATGAGCACATTCTTGTAGGTGCCATGCCTGTACTCCTGTGCCCCAGAACGAAAGGGAGGCACCTTTACTGACCTACTCCCGGAATAACTTGAGCTGAGTTTCGACTCAATCAGTTGTGCCTTATATAGGTTTTCCTGCTGGCTTCATGCCAAGTGGTACTTTTCCATGTACGGGGTTTCCATGAGGTATGCTGAAAGTATATTTGCACTGTTTTAAATGTAATCCAGGAGTCTCCTCTGCGCACCTTTGAGGGCTGTGTCAAGAGTGAGGCTCCCCTATATAGGGCGCTTTTGCAAAATAAACGATTGAACCTTCTCCATTGCCGACTGACTTATTCTTGGTAAATCAGGTATATGGGCTATTGGTAAGTATAGCTCCATGGTATATAATTTTTGGTACTTCAGCGCCCCCGCAATGCACTACTGATGACGTCACATATTACATCATTCATGACATGGTCGGTGACATCACTGATGACATCACTGATGACATCTCAAATGACATATATATATATATTCACTGAAAAAAACATAGGTTTGACACCAGTTATAGTTAGCTGGAAATTTTACTGATATAAAACCAATGAAATTCCACGTTATAGTTATTTGGACTCACTATAACTTGCGCGTGTAATGCACTGCTGATGACGTCACATATTACATCACTCATGACATCACTGATGACACCATCCAGTGAATGTGTGTCTTTCTGAAAAATAAACATGTGTTATATATGTATATATTATTGAATATCTTAGTGAATACATATATTAGTGAGTAATGCTTAAATATTTAAATATATGTATTAGTGTTTCACTTTGTGTATAAGTGGCTGCATGGGTTGATGAGTAGGTACATGTGTATGTATATAGGTTATTAGATGTTTTTCTTAGTATCAGTATGAGTGTTTGCATGGTTTGGTGGGGGTATTACTTAGTACATAGATGCAAGAATGACTGAGTCTCTGTTTGTATGTGTTTTGAAGACAGCATATGTGCAGGACTGTATGTGTGGATGAGTGTGTATATGTCTGTGTTAGTGAGTGAATGACTCTCTTATTAGTGTCTTTATCAGTAACTACATATGTTTTAATGTAGTATATGTGAATATTGATGTATATAAGTGAGTATATGTGAGAGTGAGGTATTGTAAGAGTTCCTGTTTAAATTAGTATGTGTTTCTATAAGTGATTTTTTAAGAGAGTAAGTATGTGTAAGTTTCCTTAGAAGTAAAGTGGTAGTGTGTGTATAGCTGTTTATGCAAATAAATGGATGTTCAATAGTTTATTTGCATGTGTGAGTATGTGTGTGAATAACTTTTGGATGACTGTCGGTGTGTAACAGGATGTGTAGGTGTATCACTACATATGATTAGTGAATATATGTATGAGTGACTATATAGAACTGTTGGTGAATTAGTGCATGTGTATATAGATGGTGGAATTATTGAATTGGTTGTTGTAACTGGTATGGGTATCTCCATTTTTTTGAAAATTTTAGTTTCTATTTTTGAATATGTGTTTCAAGGGTTAGATTACAGTGAAAGGAGGTCTGTCACTGTGTCACAAGGATGGTGTCATCAGTGATGTCATGAGTGATGTAATATGTGACGTCATCAGCAGTGCATTACACGCGCAAGTTATAGTGAGTCCAAATAACTATAACGTGGAATTTCATTGGTTTTATATCAGTAAAATTTCCAGCTAACTATAACTGGTGTCAAACCTATGTTTTTTTCAGTGAATTTCATAGGTTTTGTAATTGCTACTTCCTAACTATAATGTGTGTAAAACCTATGGTTTTTTCAGTGAATTTCATTGGTTTTTAAAATGCTAATTCAGAAATATCTCGTGTATACAACCTATACTTTTGTCAATAAAGTTCTGGCAAAATTTTTTTCGGAAACAAGCCGTTTTCTTCACTGTTCAAGTTGCATAGAGACTCCTTGTAAAGCGATACAGAATTAGAAAGTCTGTACCTTGCCTTTTTTTCAACGCATTAAAATTTGTCTGTAAATAAAAATAGCCTTTCTAAACTTTCGTACACAACCCGGTGTGCGCACTCTCGGCAACAGTTCTCAATAAAATGGATAGCGCATTTCCAGGCTTTCGTGCGCGACCGTGTGCGCGCACCCGCCTATATATTTCGTGAAAACTTTGCAATTGCAACTTATTAAATTTCTTCATAGACCCATCAAAGAACTTATACTACGTCAAAGAAACTAAACCTAGGCTTCTTTTTTATTATTATGAAAATTTTCATTAAATGGAGCCGAATGTCTTTTTAAACTTTCGTGCGTGACCGAATGTACACACCTTGGTATTTTTAAAAAAAAATATAAAAGGTTTTATACTTTAACAATTGTATGCTTGAATCGAGCTCAGAAGATATATTAAATCCGGATGTGTTTCGATTTACTCCTTTTCACGTTTTGAAACTTCGCTGAATTAGACCGCTACTTCCAAATGGCGTACGTGACCAGATACTATCACCGCGTACACGTCCTGAGACGCGCATGTGAAGTCATGTGACTTGAAAACAACACTTCCAATTGGTTCTTAGTAGTTTCTATTCTGCAATTTACACGGAGCACTCCACCCACTTCTCTCACTATCTTTTCTACTCTCAAAAGAGAACAACGTTCAACATCTTTCGAAAGACTTTCTTTTCACGCGATAATGTGAAATACTGAGATTGTTACAGGATTTTCTATCAGATATGTGTTCCCATTTCTGTTGAAGCACTAACACCGTGGAAAATTCCACCGATAGCAGTGATATTTTTAACGCCGAGCACCGGCGATTTTTATCACTTAGAAGCCTTCCTATTATGAAGGTTTATCTCCTAAGTCTCTGATTCTCAAACTGTGCAACGCGGCTCCCATGTGTGCCGTAATAAGGTGCTAGGGGCGCCGCGCACACTCTAGTGTGACTAACCATCCATAAATTCCACGGACATCTCTACCCTGTTATCTGCAATTGTGAACATCAAAAGGAGCTGCGCTACGCCCCTGTAAGAGGCCTCACTCCCACTGCTGCAACGGCTTGGCAGTCCTCCAGATGCACAGGAACAGCCCCTCCGATCCATTGAAGTTCTGTGTCGGTCTCAATACCACTTACGAAATGAAAATAAGCACTGAAGAATATTTATGCTGTAGCAGGAGGAGTACTACATGCTTGCAGAATGCATTATATTACCTATAAAAAAGTGAAACACCCACGCTACAATCATATAGAATACTTCCTCTAAAGAAGCCTGTGAATAACTTTAAAACATCAGGTTAACCTTTTTTTACTCTCTCATCATTGTTAAAGATAAGTATTTACAATACTATATTAAACAATGCCATGGTTGTTGCTTTTTAATTTTAAAAATCTTGCAATCTTTCACAAACCCAATACTCATGGCTTCTTTTTCGTGACAAAAATATTGCAATATTACAAACCTACATAGAATAACAGAAAAAACATAAAACTACAAAGGCCAAACAGTCTACTAAACGCGGATTTGTAACCTATGGGGCAGATTTATGTTAACTACTTCATACCCAGATATGCACCAGTTAATGTGCACCACAGTATGCTAGTGCTCCGTTACCCATGGTGTGCCACATTTGAAATGTGGCGCACCATGGTACAAAAACACCATACATGCGTAACACATCTGTGCTGAAAAAGTAATACATTGCTAGAGTTGCATCGCAACTGTGATGCAGCTCCAGCAAGGCTCACCAATGCACTCTATTCACAATGCTGCGTCAATACCTACGCCTGCTTCAAGCACATGCACAGTTTTGAAACAGCATGGGCCTGAAAGTCACTGAGTGAAATATCATACATTACAGTCAGCCACTTTCAAGATGCATTCCTTCAGAGGAACACTTACCGTTTATTAGAGGTAGATCGTCCGACTCCACCGGAGGACACCCCTAATAAAAAAGACATATATATAAAATGCGGACTAGCCGCTGTATCGTGCTAGCAAACTTTAACTTAAAAATCGTTAGAAAAAACAAAAGGAATCGAGCAAAATCAGTAGGCCACTGATAGGATCTCTTTTTGACCTCGCTAAAATATAAACATTAGGAACAACCCCTCATGAGAAATATGAAACTAGTGAGAGAAACCGAGCTCGACGCCATGATGGCTGCAAGATAGCTCGGCTCCGCCGCCCACCCCGCCCAAAATAACGACAAACCCTATGCAAATATTATAAATAAATACAACACACCAGCAAAGTAACAGGGTAAAACTTTTTATTAAATAACTATTTACATGGCAGCCTGCTGCAACATGAAAACAACACTTCCAATTGGTTCTTACTAGTTTCTATTCTGGAATTTACACGCAGCACTCCACCCACTTCCCTCACTATCTTTTGTACTCTCAAGAGAGAACAACGTCCTACATTTTTCGGAAGACTTTGGTGAAATGGCTACCGTATCTCATTCATCTTCCGAATCTGAACAAAATGATCGACTACCTTTAAGAAGAAAAAAAGAATCTTTCATCTGGCAATTTTTCACTTATCCTGAAGATCAAAAGAAAGTAAATGCACCAAAAGTAACCTGCACGATATGTGACTCGTTTCTCTCAAGAGGAAATCCAACAAAAAAATATTCCTTTTCCATACATACCATGGTGCGGCATGTCAAACAAGTGCACCCTGTGCAATTTGCAGAGGCATCGACAAAAGCCCTGGCCACACTATTACCATTAGAGGTGGCCAGCAGATTTTCTGATCGACGACCTGTATCTCCATCGAGTGCAGAGATGGACTTGAGATATTTAACTATATATGGTCTATAACCTATGGTTTTTTCAGTGAATTTTCAAGGTTTTGTAAATGCTAATTCCTAACTATATATGGTCTATAACCTATGGTTTTTTCAGTGAATTTGCTCCGCCGCCCACCCCGCCCAAAATAACGACAAACCCTATGCAAATATTATAAATATATACAACACACCAACAAAGTAACAGGGTAAAACGTTTCATTAAATAACTATTTACATGGCAGCCTGCTGCAACATCGATCCAAATGCATGACACTGTTCCTGTCAAGGTAGCATAGCTGGCGGCCTAGGGGTGGAGGACTGTTGTGCAAATACCCCGGGGAGGACTCTGGATATGCTTAGTCCCTGAGATTTTTCGATGTCACTGCCTTCCACAAATGGCATAAGTCCTGGATGTTCGGTGCCATACTTGAGGGTTTGACCTAAAGACACGTCCTGCGGTGCCCTGGTCCAACCATCACATATACCTCCGCCAGGAGACGGCGTGGGGTGCACTGGAAGGGAGAGGCGGCGCGAACGAGCCTCCCCCACCTCCCCAGGTGGAGGTTTCTCAGCTACACCCCTAAAGACACGTCCTGCGGTGCCCTGGTCCAACCATCACATATACCTGCGCCAGGAGACGGCGTGGGGTGCACTGGAAGGGAGAGGCGGCGCGAACGAGCCTCCCCCACCTCCCCAGGTGGAGGTTTCTCAGCTACACCCCAGCTCTTCACTGATCTCCTTGTCCTCAGTCAAGCATCAATAGTAAGATTTTCATAGGTGAGTGTAGGTTCATAGTTTGCCATCCACAGACTAAAAGCCTGGAGTGGGAGTGAAAAAACCATAACTAGGTAAGAAGGAACGCAGAGGCTGTAGGAAGGACTCTGGATATGCTTGGTCCCTGAGATGCTTCGATGTCACTGCCTTCAACAAATGGCATAAGTCCTGGATGTTGGGTGCCATAGTTGAGGGTTTGACCTAAAGACACGTCCTGCGGTGCCCTGGTCCAACCATCACATATACCTGCGCCAGGAGACGGCGTGGGGTGCACTGGAAGGGAGAGGCGGCGCGAACGAGCCTCCCCCACCTCCCCAGGTGGAGGTTTCTCAGCTGCACCCCAGCGCTTCACTCGACAAGATGAGTTGCGCCCGCTCCTGCGGCACATTGCCTCGCTCGGCCAGCTGAATTACGCCTGCTCTTGCTATTACAGCGTCTCACCCGCCATCCGGCTGAATTGCACCCACTCTTGCGGTACAGCGACAGGCGGCTGCCACGGAGCTCAGGAAATGGCGGTCGGCTCCACAGACTTGGGCCTGGCCTGCAAGGATGGCTCTGGACAACCCTGGAACTCGGACGCTTGACTGCTACGGCATGGGCCCCATTCCCAAAAGCGTTCCATCAGCCTTGAAGATTCTACAAGAGTCACCGGGGCCCCCGACTCCCGCAGAATTCCGGTGGGGAGCTTCTGCCATGATTGCACGCAGAATGGCCACGACGTAGCCACGGGGTGCTCTCATGCTGACGCCAGCTTCAGTCTGAAACTTCCAGAAACACTGTAGACTACCAATTCAATCAGTTCCGGTGGAGCCCCAACGACGTATCGCGTTGTTGCATAATGCGTCATATGACACGCCGCGTTAGCGCACCCGGAAGTGCTCCGGTGCGCGAGGCGCGAAGCGCAGCTTCCCGGAAGCAATCCGGGGCGCGGCGCGGAGCGCGTAACGTAAGCATAATAGGTCATGTGACTTGTTAATAAAACTTTTCATTGGTTTAGAAATATTTTTTGTCCCAAATGATGAAAACCCCTCCTTGTTTCCTCTTGGCTCCTGCCCCCTCCCCAAGTCTTGCTCGGCCAGCTGACTTTCGCCCACTCTTGCGGCCTACGACATGGATACGCCGGGGCGTTATGGATCAGTATGAGCAAATATACACTTGGGGATTCACAAGCAACAACAAGCCTTTGTATTTGGGGTTCTAAATCAACAACAGTGACAGAGAACAGAACCGAACTAAGCACTCAGGGGCTACGTTTAAACGTAACATCATCTCCCCAGAGGTACATCACCTTACACACACATGCACTCTGATCTCCTTGGCCTCAGTCAAGCATCAATAGTATGATTTTCATAGGTGAGTCTAGGTTCATGGATTTCCATCCACAGACTAAAAGCCTGGAGTGGGAGTGAAAAAACCATAACTAAGTAAGAAGGAAGGCAGAAACAGAATCTTCCTCTGCAACATCCGGCTCTGCATCGCTACTTACTTATAAATGCAGAAAAAACTCAATTAACACAAGGGCTCTTTTCAGAGCCACCTTATATCAAAGCACTCAAACTTCTGATTTATCTCCATTTTCACACTCTTGTAAATAGGTGTGCGCGCCCGGGTGCGCGCACCCCGCAACTTTAAAAAAAAAAATATATATATATTTTCGCCTTTAAGGACCTTACTGCACACCCTGAGAAAACCTATGCAGCAAAACAATCTCTACCTTCTCCCCTTTCCATGTTCCAACGCTTTGAAATGAACAATATATTTACTCGCCGTGACCAAATGGCGGTCAACACTTCCTGATTTCCTTCGAATCGAATGTTAACAGACGTCACGCAGCAAAAAAAAAATTCCGCTCGCGCGCAGCCGCTTGAGTGCGCGCACCCGTCCGCGCTTATAGATATATAATTGACTTTAACTTTAATTTTCTCAGCAACTACTGAACGGATTTACACCATTCCAAAAAAGCGTAATCTGAGAGCCGGACTCTACAGTTTTGACAAATTTCTTATAAATTCATTCAGCCGTTCGACCTGTAGCCGTGTCTAAACGTCCTATGGAAAATAACATGGAGAAAACACGTTTTGGGACCCCCCTTTTATCTCAGCCCCCACTTCACCAATCCCCCCCAAACTTTCAGGGAAGGAGCGCAGCGGACCGAGCCATCTTCTTTGAGAAATTCGCAAAGATTCATCCACCAGGGCCAAAGTTAATCCAAATAGAATGTTGAGGATTTCCTATGGAAACTAGGTCCTAACTATAACTACCTACTGGCGACCGCCAATAGGTAATATATATATATATATATATATATATATATATATATATATATTCACTGAAAAAATCATAGGTTATAGACCATATATAGTTAGGAATTAGCATTTACAAAACCTAGAAAATTCACTGAAAAAACCATAGGTTATAGACCATATATAGTTAGGAATTAGCATTATCAAAACCTTATTTTACTCACACAAAACCATTGAAATTCGCATATATAGTTAGTTGCACTAACTATATATCGCGCACCCGCAATCCACTGCTGATGATGTCACATATTACATCATTCATGACATGGTCAGTGACATCACTGATGACATCACTGATGACATCTCAAATGACATCACTGATGACATCACTGATGACATCACTGATGACATCATCCAGTGACTGTGTGTTTCTGTAAAGTTTAAATATGTTTTACATATTGAAGAATGAGTGGATGTATAAGTGTCTGAATGAAGGTTTTAGTAGGTGCGTGACTGACTGTATGAGTGAGTGATTAAATGCGTCTTACTGAATGCATGGGTTAGTGACTAAACTGTTTGAAAGTGTGCATCAGTATGTCTGTTGTTGTGCAAGCTGCTGCATGTGTTGATCAGTAGCTATATGAGTGGCTATATTGGTTATTGATTGGTTGTCCAAGTATTTGTATGGGAGACTGAGTGTGTGTGTGGCTGGCTGGGAGGTGTGTGACTCTGTGCAGATCAATGTGTACTTGTATCAGTGATTGTATAAGAGAGTAAGTATGTGTTAGTATATGTTTGAAAATGTAAGGTGTTCTATGTTTAACTGTAAAGATGAGAAAATGGAAGTGTGATTGATTCTTTACAGGACTGACTAGGTGTGTGAGTAACTCCATGGATGAGTGGCAGAGTGTGAGTGTCTGTATAGGTGTATGAGTGCATATGATAGTGTTGTAAAGAAAAGTGATTGTATGTATGAATGATTGTATGGGTGAATGAGTGAATGTGTGTGTAGACGTAGGAATCAGTGAGTGCGTATGTAGTAACTAGTATTGGTGTGTCCATGGTTTCAAAAATTATACTCTGTATTTAACACTGGGTGTAACAGAGGTTATATTAGAGTGTGAGGAGATGCATTGTATTATCACATGAATGATATCATCAGTGATGTGATCATTGATGTCAAATATGATGTCATCAGTGATGTCATCAGTGATGTCATTTGAGATGTCATCAGTGATGTCATCAGTGATGTCACTGACCATGTCATGAATGATGTAATATGTGACATCATCAGCAGTGGATTGCGGGTGCGCGATATATAGTTAGTGCAACTAACTATATATGCGAATTTCAATGGTTTTGTGTGAGTAAAATAAGGTTTTGATAATGCTAATTCCTAACTATATATGATCTATAACCTATGGTTTTTTAAGTGAATTTTCTAGGTTTTGTAAATGCTAATTCCTAACTATATATAGTCTATAACCTATGGTTTTTTCAGTGAATTTCAATGGTTTTTTAATAGCAAATATCAAATGATGTAAAATATTTTCTTCTTGTAAAGGAAAAATATATTTTATATGTATCTAATTTAATTTTTTTATGTCTTTTAATTTTTTTTGAATTATTTTTTTTGTTTCGCTACCGGTCCGCGCACCGGGTAGCTTCCCGTTAGCTCAATTTGGTGCCGCGACCCGATCCGCGCACCGGGAAACGTTCCGTTAGCGCAACTCCCGCGATCGAACACAACATCGTGACGCGTCGCGTAAGCGCGACGTATCGCGTTGCCGCGTAATGCGTCTTATGACGCGCCGCGTTAGCGCAACCGGAAGCGCTTCGGTCCACGTCCCGAGACGCGAAACGCAACACACCGGAAGTGAACCGGGCGCGGAATGGGACGCGTAACGTAAGCGTAACAGGTCATGTGACCTGAAAATAACACTTTTCATTGGTTCATTACATTTTTTTTTTCACAAATGATGAAAGCCCCCACCTTTTTTCCTCACTCTGACTTTCATCTTTGTGAGAGGAAGACCTACTTTCCATATTTTCTAAAATGGCAAGTGTTGTAGCTGCAGCTGCTGGAGCCAATCCACCACCACCACCACCTCCACCAAAAAGGATGGACCACCTCCTCAGGTCATCCTTAATCAAGAGGAGGAAGAAGAGGAAGAAGAGGAAGAGGAGCAAGAGAGGAGGCAGTTTTTGCCTGAAGAGCCAAGGAGGTCCCATGTGAAGGATAATTATATCTGGCAATTCTACACATTTCCCCGGGGCCAAAAAAAAGTAAATGCCCGCTACGTCACATGTCTGATCTGTGAAAAAGTTCTGTCCAGAGGGACTAATAAAAAGTACAGCTTCGGGAATTATACCATGCATCGGCACATGGAGAGGTGGCACCCTATAAATTATAGTGCTGCGCAGGTACGTGACCTGCAGGAAAACCCCCGTCCTGTGGCCAGTACATCAACCGAACAGGCAGTGACGGGACCAGAGGCGAGGGAGACGGTCCCAAACATCCAGATGAACTTCGGGGACCTGAAGCATGTCTGCATTTTTTGCGGCAAATTAATTTGCTATGAAGAGAAAAGCATAAAGCTAATCAACAGAGCTCTTGAAAATCATAAATGTACAAAAAGCCCCAGAAAGTAAATTATCTTTTTTTTTTGTTGCTCCTGTTGAGCCCTTTATAATGAATGATTTTCGTTTCCCCCCCCAAAAAAACAAAAAAATATAAAACTGTTCAAAAAATACAAAAAAAGTAAAAAAATGTTGAGAAAAATAATAAAAAAAATATAAAACAACAAAAACAATAAAAAAAAAGTTCTTTTCAGAACTACCTCCCATTTATAAAAAATTGCTAGAATGTTTAGCACTCTGGCAACCTCTATTTCTTTTGATTCGCTTCCCGGTTCGCTACCCGGTTCGCGTACCGGAAGCAAAACAGAAATATTTTTTTTTTAAAAAGGAAGAGTGAGTATAAGGGAAGGAAACAGAGAGTAATGTTAAAAGAAAGACAGCTAGAGGGAGTAACACAGAGATACTGTTTAATAGATCTATTTACCAAAGAAAAGATGTAAGAGGGTATAATTGAGAAAAACAAAATAGATAAGGAAGTGAAAGTGGAAGTGAAAGAAAAAAAGGAGAGTAGAAGAATAATAAACAAGAGTTTCTTGGAGAATGTGAGTGAATGTTCAAATTAAGAAGAAAAACAGTAAAGGATGTGGAATGAGAGGTAGGGATAGAACCGGACTAAAAGAACAACCCTGTGGGAAAGTGTTAAGAAAACAGTGAGCAAAAGTAAATAGGAATAAAACAAGATGTATGACAGTGAGTAAGGTTAAAACATGTGGAATAACAGAGAGAAAAAACAGAAAGCAGAAAAGAAGAAGTGACAGAAAAGGAATAATTGAAACAGCAAAGAAATGTAAATAACATAGTGTGCTTGAACTACAGGGAGAAAGCATAATGAACAAGTAGTGAAAGAGTGATGAGTCAGAGACAGTGAGAGTAATGGAGACGGACGGAGTGAACAGGAGTGAGGAACTATGAGAACAGAGGGACTGAGAAAAGGAGTGGGAGGAGTAGAGTAAGTAAGTAATAGAAAAAGGAATGAGGGAAGTAGCAAAGGCAGGAAACTGAGGGTTAAAGAAATGAAGCAGTGGAACTAATAGAAGTTAAATGTGATAGAGATGTAACGGAAAGAGTACAAAACACTTACCTTATAATTGTCGTTAACTTAGTCACTTGTTATTTTTATACTTTCAATCTGTGAAAGAAAGAACAAAA
The DNA here is from genome assembly GCF_964261635.1 of Lissotriton helveticus. Classification (NCBI taxonomy): domain Eukaryota; kingdom Metazoa; phylum Chordata; class Amphibia; order Caudata; family Salamandridae; genus Lissotriton; species Lissotriton helveticus. The sequence continues at coordinate 1,192,286,747 of NC_136057.1, read as the reverse complement.
ATGTGAAAAATATTAAAACATGTATTTAAAAATTAGAAAAGACAAGGGAAAAGATTCAAAATCATCCAATTTTACAAAGAAATAAAGTTAGAGATAAACATGCAGAAAGAAAGAGAAAGAAACGGTGATAGACAGACAGAGACAAAAAGAAATTGTAAATTACTAACAGAAAAAAAGGAAGATACTTTCAGTGACAGAAAAGAAGGATAGAAGAGAAAACTAAATTGAAGTTGTGTAAGCTACTAAAAGAAAGTGAGTAAGGTAAACTATATAAGGAAAGGGTGAATAAGGAAAAGAGAGTGAGGGAGAGAGGAGATAGAGGAAGTGAAGGAAAGAGTGTCAGATACAGACTGACTGAGGCAACAAAGAAAGATAAATGAGTGAGGGTGAGTTATACTAACTGATTGCACCAAAAAAGGAGAACCCAAAAATACTTAATTTAGAAAACAAAGGGAGGAAAGATGGAAAAGACATGCAAAGCAGAGGGTCTAAAAGCTGGAAAATGGTGCAAGGGAGAAAAGAAAAAAGCAGAGTTGGAATAGGGAAACAAAGGTTGAAAGATAAGTGGAGTTAGAGAACAAGGGTGAAAGAGAATAAAACAAAAGACAATGTGAGTATGTAAAGAGGATTGATAGAAGGTAGTAAAAGACGAGTGAGCATGAGACAAGACGAGTACAAATTAAAATTCACAATACAAAGTACAGAATTAATTATACATGTTAAATGGTTTATTTTTGCTGTTCTCAGAATATATCAAATTTCACTAAAAACAGTGAGTTGAAGGTATTCATCATATAACAGCGGGGAAAAAAAACACAATCAAAATGATTGTGTTTAAAAAACCCATATAACATAACCAATCAGAAATCAGAACTCCTCAAAAGTAACTTACTTTCCATGACGTCGAAGGATGTCCTATAAACAGCTTATACTCTGTTGTGCTGTTATTATTTTCTGCCCGCCACTTTCTGAAAGAAAAGCTCCATCGTTTTGACAAATATGTTACATACAATAAATGACTTCTCGCTCTCTACTGCACTTCTCCTCAAGGCCAAATAGTGTAAAAGCCATTTATAACTCTTGGAATTCTTCTAAGCAAATCCCGTCATTTTTTTTTTTTCCACAACTTTCAGAAAGAAAACGTCCAAGATCACTTTCACAATCCTGTACTAGTAATATCTCACCCTTCTTGCTCACTCATGTTCCACATTTCCTATGACACTGATACTGCTTACTATGAGGCACACTTACACTACCTCTATGACTACTACAATTAATTAATTCTCTTGATCACTGTTAATCACAAAGCAATTTAAAACAGTACATAACATTATATCAAATCCTAGAATCATTGTAGGCCAGTTACCTACCCTAAATTCTCTCTTCTGAAAACACAAAGTAAGAATATTTTAAGTCAAAAGGCAACATTGTTTCATAGTCAAATGGGAATCATTTCCGAAACAGCAGCTTTTTTTACATTTTAAATAAGCTGTGTAATAAGCGGATGTTGTCAAAGGACCATCATGTCATATAATAGCTGCAGTTACAAATGTTCTTCCTAAAATCAACGACTGTGTAGCTACAACATTTGTAATTAAAGTTGAAAACTTACTTTCATCAGGTTTATATAGTTGGAATTTTAAAATGACATTATAACCAAAAGTTTGTACAAATAATGTGGACAGCATTGCAGACTTACATTACCTCTACTCCATGTTTTGATTGGCTGCTTGAATTAGCTTATTAAAAGAAACAGTTTTTCTGAACTCATTCAAAGTGCAGTTATTTTTCCATGACGTCAAGTGTTATGGTAAGAACACCGTTTGCTTTGGGAAATACTCTGTTGTCCTTTAACTAATCCGTGCCCACCACTTTCTGTAAGAAAACCTTCTTTTTTTTCAGGAACTACTTAAAACTCAAAAATAACTTTTCACTCTGTACTACACTTATCCTCAAGGCCAAATAGTGTAGGAGCCATTAGAACCTCTTGAAATTCCTCAGAGCAAATCCCGAGATTCCTTCCCTAAAATTTTGGTTGTAGAAACAACAGGTAAGAATTTTTGAGGTCAAAAGGCAATCTTTTTTTGAAAGTTGAAACAGAATCATTGCAGAATGACCAGCCGTTTCCAGACTTCAAATAAGCTGTGTAATGTCCTGATGTTGTTGAAGGACCGTCATGATATATAATTGCTGCAGTTACAAAAGTCCTTCCTGATATTGACAACTGCGAAGCCACAACATTTTTAATTAAAGTTGTCAATTTTGTTCCATCAGGCCTACATCGTTGGAACATTAAAATGACATACTGGCCATATCTTCGTATAAATAATGTGGACAGCATTGCAGACTTACATTGGCTACACTCCATGTTTTGATCGGCTGCTTTTACTAGCTTATTAAAGGACACTGATTTACTGTCTGGCAAAGTTAAATATATAAATATTTCTGAGTCTACACTAGTAGTACTTGATATCCTACAGTTCTCGCAGTCAAGCTGCCATTGATAAGAAAGGCCAAACAGATGATCTACATCTACACCTTCACCTTGCAATACATCAAGCATATACATTAAAAACTCCTGACAATCTTGCTGAATATTTTGAGAGAATTGCGTTTGACCTGAACATTTGTCTAACAGATTTCGAATTTCAGACACACTTTCTATTTTTGTTCTATCAGTGCTACATTTCTCTAACACAGAATTCAACAAACAGCAAAAACTTTGATCCGAATTGATCACAATCTGTTCTTCTAAAGTTTCTAGAGAAAAGATAACATTAACCACTACATTAGCATAGCAGTTGACACCAGAACTATTTTCAAATTGAAAACCAACAACATCTTCAACAGAATCCATTTTCTTTCTGCTTATAATTTCGGGTCCATCGACTTTTCGTCTTTTTGCTACAACCTCCCTACTATTGGTCACATTTCTTCGTTTCCGGCCTACCACACGTTTCTCAAACAAAGGATATTGAGGCAAATGTGGCGCATACTCTCTTCTTAACCTATTGTATTCCTTAACACAATCTAGATCCGCACAAATGTTTGTGACATCACACTCAATCAAGTACAATCCCGATAAAGTTCTGACTCGTGACAATGCCACATATGCCATACCCTCCTTGAACACAGAACTGCCAATATTCACCAATGCAGTGTCTACACTTAAACCTTGCGATTTATGAATTGTCACCGCATATGCCAAGCAAACAGGAAACTGCTTATGGCGAACATATAAGTCTTTTACAAGCAAAAACCTAGCAGAGCAACGACCAATTAGCTGTACTTCCTCAATGCCATCAAATTTAATTTTTAAAAATTCAATTCCATCTTTATTTCTGTATTTCTCAAAATCAACAACATTACCCATTGATCCATTTACCAGACCTCTTTCAACATGTAAATTCCTTCTCAAAATGATACGGCAATTTAAGCACACATTCAAAGTCTTTTCAAAACCAGCAGTTTTAGATATAGTCTTCTCTAATGAATCCAATTTAGATTTCAAATTCTCAGACAAAATAATTGTTGCTCCCATATGCTCTATTTTGTCAATAGCTTCCAGTTTCACAATCTCTTGCTTTTCTAAATTCAACATTTTGTTGTTGAAGATGGCACATTCTGCAAGAGTTGGCATAAAAAATATTCCAGATTTCTTCTCAGTAATTTTCCGAAAAATATTCTCTGGCAGAATGTCTTCTTCTGGATACAAATTTGACAGCAATCGTGCATGTAAAGCTTCTTTCCCATGCTCGGTCACTTTCCCGATTCTAACATCTTGTAGAATATTCTTGTAATCTTCATCCTTCGCCTGACGCATATTTTCACGCAGCTCAGCATAATTGAAGTTTAACCATATGTTAACGTTGGCAATGCTCCCTAAGCACTTCCTGGTATCTTCATGCGTAAGCAGTTTAAACACTGGTTGTCCTTTCACTGGTGTCAGCTGCAGAAGATCACCGAAAACAATGATGTGTTTGCCACCAAATAACACATCATACTCTGTTTTAAGAACTTCCTGCATTCTCAAATGCACAAAGGCAAGCATGACATTAGAAACCATGCTTACTTCGTCAATGATAAGAAGTTTCATCTTCTTCAGGACTCTGGAAACTTCACAACAAGCATCTCCAGATAACTTGTGGTATTGTAATTTGTTATTATGCTCCACTGGCAGCATCAGTAGACGATGTAAAGTAATCCCTTTAATGTTATGTACTCCCAGCCCAGTTGGAGCGGTGACAACACAAGACAGAGATGACTCGGTTCTTTTCTGCAGATAACATGAAATTGCTTTAATTAGGAAACTTTTTCCAGTTCCTGCTTCTCCACTCACGTACAGTCGGACAGGCTTCAACGACGTACATGAGCACTCTTTCTTCTCATGACTTAATCCATGATCAATTTGGTTTGTAACTTCGTCATATATTTTCCTCTGCTCAACGTTGAGTTGTCTTTCCAAATCTTCTAAGTTAACCGCATCCTCCTGAGCATGTGCCATGGCTCTTTCCACTTCAATCATGGCAGTGGCAGCTTCATTTTCGATTACTGGTCCTCCTAGTGGATCCTGACTCAATGAAACAGAACTCTGACTGTCCTGAGAACTGTCTCTAGCAATCTCGGCTGCAATTGTTGCTTCCTGCTCGATTTCCGCATTCAACATTTCTAGATATTTTGGAAAAACAGGACATTCTATGGTCTCCTTGGCTGCATTGAAAGAGTCTTCGTAACAGAGGAAATCTCCAAGCAGTTCCTCTTCTGCACGCCAAGGCTTGAAAAGTTGCAAAAGAGCTAAATAGAAAAACTCTTTTCTTTCAGGAGATTCGCCACTCAATTTTCGATGATTTACCAATTGGCATTTTCTTTGCTTGACCAGACATCCCTCACTTCCAATTACAGCATACACTCCTTTATCAATATCTTCTTTGATGTTCCTCTTGAATATGTAATTTTGTAGAACCTCATACAGACAAACATTCTCGAGGTGACTGCTTCTATTTGGATAATATGTATCCAACATGTTGGTCTTCAAAATATCTGTACTGTTTGGCTCCTTTTCCGCCAAATACTCAATTTCCCGTACATGATTCAAAACTCGATTACGCGTTGCAGCAAGACCAAGACTCGCCCAAATGATACTCCTAGATTTGGCATAAAGACTTGCTGAAGATAACCGGTCAGAACATTCGTAAGCTCCGATTTCTCGATGCGACAACATCTTCAGACTGAAACTGTACAACTTCTTACTGAGGCTCTTTTCATGGGAAATGTCCTCCCACATATCCTTCAATTCTGTCTTTTCTTTTTTTGTGATGTAAGATGTCACATACCGAGCCACAGCCATACAGTTATCAGCCACAAACTGGATATCCATGTTAGCATTCCACATGGACAAAATCACTGGGTTGTAGTCGTTGATGTACTTGGACTCTTCATTTCTTTTCAAATTGTATGTATTTTTGGGTGATTTCCTCGTCACATTATGTCGCAGCGAAGACATCAAACTGTTCACTCTTCCTTTAGATATCACCGATCGTGGAAATCCAAAACGACATTTTGTGTAGAACTTGTCCTTGTTTCTGAATTTACGACGACAGTACTTTCCACAACGATGGCTTTGAAAGCGTAAAACTTGTTCTCTTAGGCTTTTGTCTTCCTTTGTCTTTGGAACAGCACATGTAGAATACTGTTCTATGAAACTCATCACTAAGTCATCCGGATCTGTTCCAAATGTGGGTGCATCTTTAATCCATAGTAGCATATGTATATGAGGAGCACCTCTTGCTTGATACTCCTTTCTCCAGAAGAAATCCAACACCTCTCCAAGAGGTGGATTTTTCTTGTTCATGATGAAAGACATCATAGCTTCAAATCTATGATTGAAGTACCTGCATACATTCACTGGATCCAAAGAGCACAGTTCTCCGGGTGTCTTGAATTCGATATTTTCAATGTTTCCATTTGCCTCTCGTAGAAATTCAAGTAAGTCCTCCCAGCTGAGAGTGAGGAACCATGTGGGAGTTCCTAAGTTCCTCAGCATACATTTTAAATCACCATGACGATGGTACCAGTACTCATTAGTACCACGCTGACATGCCATGAGATTAATCAGGTGAGAATCCAAAATACTGTCTTGTACATTGACTTTATCCATAAAGTCCCTTGCCGAGATATTTTGCATCTGTACACCACTTTTCTAGATGTGGTTCACTGCATATGACAGTCCAGACAGATCACTTTCAAACAGTAGATTAAACAAATAGGGAATGCATTGACGAAACCTAGGATCTTCTACATACAATCGTAAAGTCCGGTATTCAGAAGCAGGAATTTGATCAGGTCGCTCATCATATCTTCCTCCTTGACCTGTTGGAAATAGCTGTGGGAAACACCGAGCTTCCAAACTTTCCTCCCACACACTAATGGGACTCCCTTTGGCTTGTTTCATTTGAAACAACTCAAAAGCATTCCCCATGACTTCCTTGGAATGCAAAGGATGAACACTATAATGTTCATATATTTCTTCATTTTTAGAGGCTTCTACTTTCTCAATTTGTCCAGCACACAAATCGCTGTCCTCTTCTTCACTTACTTCCTCTTCTGCAACACATACATTCTTGTAGTACTCATTGTTTTTCATCAAATACAATGTTGCCTTTTTGACTTTCCTAACATCCACTAAATCTTGCCAGATTTTCTTACTCTTTGTCGGAACCCCATTAACTAAGATAACCAGAGGTTCCTCTTCCACTTTCTCTACTCCAATTGTATTAATGTTTTTCTTCAAATCTAGAGGCAAATAAACAACTCTTCCCTTTAATCCTCTCTGTAAATCTGATGGAGGCAATGTCCCTGTCTTTGGCTCCATTCGTACAATAGCCTGAAAGGGATGGACACTTTGAATCAAAATAGATTCATAAGTATTTAAATCCTTCAATTCAGAAGGAATGTCAACCAATTCCAGATTATTATGAACCGCTCTAGCAGGCATCCGGTTTTCATTTAATTTGTTACAACAATAAATACACACACGTTGATCCGATCCCAAATCAAAACAATTTTCTACCATCAAGTATGTTGCGAAATCCTTCCATTCACTATTATTTTCCCTTTCACTTTTTGCATATAAATCCACTAACTTAGTCTGATTCTTATAATAAGTGCGTCGACAACACACACAAGTGAAATTAGGCCTCTCACTTGATTTCACCTGAAACGTGGCAATTTCCTTCTGAAAATTATCTGTACTGGAAATCTGTACACTCTCTTCCACATTACCTTCTTCTTCTGGGTCAATTTCAACATTCTCCTCTTTACTTGCAAAGTAACAAAACTCAATTTCTTCACAAATATTCTTCACATCTACTTCAGAACCATGCAAAAGAGCACTGCTTAATTGTTTAAGCTTAATTGCTGGACTCTTAGCAAAATACAACATTCTCACTAATTTCCTCACTTTATTATGATGGACTGCTAGCATCCTGAAATGATGAAAAACACTCTGGCATACTCTCCTGGAAAGACAAGCCAGTGAATGACTTTGTAAACCTGTCACTTCTCTCACTCTGCATGGATCTAATTCCTGCAACAACTTCATTTTCTGTTTTAAACTTTTCTTATTAAATGTCCGTACAAAATTACAAAGCAAATTGATGGAATCCTGTCGCACACTGCAAATACTACTACACTTCCAGGTGTACACTGGACCCTTAGCACGTCTCCCTAAAACTTCATCACCTAACACCTCTTCTGCCTCTGTTGACACAAGTTTTTCTTTTTCAACTGGACAACCGTCTTTCACCTCATATGCTCGACCACTGGTGTCAACTGCATGCACCAAATCATTGTCCTGGAAGTAACTCTCCTCATTGAAAAATGCCTCACAACTTGAACTATGCATCCATTCTCCTGAAAATACTTCACAAAAATGTGTACGATTAACTATTCTCTTCCATCTACTATTTGTTTTGAATTCATAAATTGCCTTGTTTAGTTTCCTAAGTCTATTGATTACCAAAATAAATAACTTTCGCTTCATTTCCAAAGCCTGATCAATAATTTTCTCAACATTTTTCTTTTTCTTATAAAAAGCCAGTTTCTGTTGACCTTTCTTTACATTTTTCATAAAATTTACAATTATCCTGTTGCGGAACATTTGTCTACGAATGTCCCTAAATTGATTGTGCCTACTACCGGCACTCACAGAGTTTTCTCCTGCTCTACCACTAACTTTATTAAGGGGCCTTTCCTTCCTGTTTAAATTGACTCTCTTCTTCTGGACTAAAACATGTTCTGTAGTGATACTTTTTTTTCTGGAAATGTTTCTTAGGAAAGATTTCGTTGTCTTACCCGGAGCTTTTTTGGTGACTTGACGAGTTTTTATTGTAGAGGACTGCTGCAAGCATGTACTAAGCTGCTGTGTTTGACGTTTTGTAGCCTTTCTCCTCCTTTGCCTTGAAGGCATTTTTTAATTTTGAAATGATCTGCAGTTGAATCTGTGGTAAAATATAATAAAAAATGTTATTAACCACTTTTACCAAACAGTAAATCAATAACAGTCGTCAAAAAATTAACCCACTAGTTGTCAATTCTACATACAATAATTTTTAGTACATTGACAAATTTAAAACTCACAAATAGTAGCAAAGAAATGGAATGCTTCTACATTTGACCTGTGCTCTTTTATATGTGAATCTGAACTAATTTTATTAGCATATTTCACTATTTTATTAAAGACACTTCACACAAGCTGTTTTTGAAGTTGTATTTAAATTTAAATAAAACGGTTAACATGGTTACTTTTCATTTCCAGTAACTTAAATTTATTTTTAAAAGTCTTTATAGTTCAATAGGCTCGAGCAGGTCAGCTGCCCACCCTATGTCATACAATTCTGACAAATCGGCATCCTCATTATATTCTTCATCATCCACAGGATATAAATCATCCAAGGGATCTACTTCCACTGACGTTTCAATGACAAGTTCAATGATAAGATCGAGATCAACAGATTGCTCATTATCACTCATGGTTGATGTTGTTGTTATCTTTAAAGAAATAGAACAACAATGAGATGTTGCAGAGTAAGAGACAAATCTCAGAGACTATAATAGTAAAATTGTTTAACAAGAGTAACATTTTGCAGATATTATTTAGCCATGTCCAGCGATGCTGAGGAGGTGAGGCCTATGTCCAATTTTTCAGTGAACAGGACTCATCTCTTCTTAACCTTGGATAAGCCTCACCGACTCTGTGTCCCCTGCTCATACTTAAATGTAAGGGGGCAGATTTATGTTAACTGGCGCATCCCCAGGGATGCACCAGTTAACGTGCGCCGCTGCTCTGCCACCCATGGTGTGCCGCATTTACAATGCGGAGCACCATGGGGAAAAACAGCACAGATGCGTCACGCATCTGTGCCGCAAAAGCGGCGCATTGCAGAAATCACGTCGCAAGCGCGACATGACTCCTGCAATGCACAGGGGCAAGCTACACATTGCATGGTGCGTCACTCCTTATGCCTGTTTCAAACAGGCGTAAGGATTTGATTCAGCAATGCCATAAAGCTGACTCAGTGAAATCTTGTAAATTTCACTGTGTTAGTTTTACAGGGCTTTCATGCAAGTGAACGCCCACCCTGCAACAAAACGCCCACATGAAACCTGACGCAGGTTTCATGTGGCGCAGGACTTTACAGCGTGACACATCTGCCTAGATGCATCAAGTTGTAAATATGTCGCAACATGGCGCATCTTTTGCGCCGCCGCTCCGTCACAAAAGTGACGCAACGGCGGCGCAAAAGAGGCGCACGGCCATCATAAATCTGCCCCTAACATTTTAAATGATTGGTTCAGGATGCCGATAAGGTGTGGCCTATCCAGAGGTTTGTTTGAGGTGAGGCCTACTCAGGGTTGCAGATGAAATTTAGGCTTGTTGAAGAGTACAGAGGAGATAATACATGTGCAGGCCTACCAATGAAGTGAGTCATGTCCACTGCACTCTTGAACAAAGGCCAGACCTCCTCTGTCTACCTGGACAGGCCTAAACCTCATCTGCACAATGTGATTCGTAATGTTAGGAAACACAGGTGATGTAATTGAAAAACGTGCAAATATTTTTGCTCATTTCACAATCACATCACCTGTGTTTCCTCTGCTTAGGTATCTCATTGTGCAGATGTAGTCTAGCATATCAAAGAGTACGCAGAAGATGAGGACTGTATGCAACAGAGCAATGTACATTACTCACCTCCCTTGACACTTACAGAAGCCTCAGTTTCTCCATGCCTCCTACACAGTTCTAAATGTATATCATTATAATCATAGTGACTATGAAACTATAGCAGTACATATTGTGAATCCTAAATGTCTTAAAGTAACGATTTTTTAACCGACAAACAAGCAAATTATTCTCCCAGATTGATGGTGAGAAGTGATATATTTATTTAAAGAAGCAGACACCTTTTTGTCATTGTCATAAATGTAAAAAGCATTCCTTTTCTTTATGAACCATTTTCATGTCATAATTTGAAAACACAGCAGAACTCCTATGTACAAGTACACCCTGTCAGTACTTAAATTTGCCAAGCACACATGCGGGCGTATTTACAAGAGCCTTGCACCACGGAGAAATGACTTAAATTTGCCAAGCACTCATGAGGGCGTATTTACAAGGACCTTGCACCACCTTTAAAGTCGCTTTTAACGTGGGGAAAATGACGTGAATGTAGCTCATAAGCTTTGTAAATTTGCCCCCATGTTGACTATGAAACTCTTGCAGAACATATTGTGAAACCTAAATGAGTTCAAGAAACGAGTTTTTAAACCGACAAACAAGCAAATTATTTTCCCATATTCATGGTGGGAAGTGAAATATTCATTTAAAGAAGCAGACACTTTTTTGTCCTTCTCATAAATGTAAAAAGCATTTCTTTTTTTTAAAAAACGATTTTCTGATCATAATTTGAAAACACACCACAGCTCCTATGTACAAGCACACCCTGTCAGTACTTAAATTTGCCAAGCACACATGGGGGCGTATTTAGAAGGACCTTGCACCACCTTTAAAGTCATTTTAACGTGGGGAAAATGACGTGAATGTGGCTCATAAGCTTTGTAAATTTGCCCCCATGTTGACTATGAAACTCTTGCAGAACATATTGTGAAACTTAAATGACTTCAAGTAACGTGTTTTTAAACCGACAAACAAGCACATTTTTCTCCCATATTCATGGTGGGAAGTGAAATATTTATTTAAAGAAGCAGACACCATTTTGTCCTTCTCATAAATGTAAAAAGCATTTCTTTTTTTTAAAAAACGATTTTCTGGTCATAATTTGAAAACACAACACAGCTCCTATGTACAAGCACACCCTGTCAGTACTTAAATTTGCCAAGCACACATGGGGGCGTATTTACAAGGACCTTGCACCACGGTGAATTAACTTAAATTTGCAAAGCACTCATGAGGGCGTATTTACAAGGACCTTGCACCACCTTTAAAGTCACTTTTAACGTGGGGAAAATGACGTGAATGTGGCTCATAAGCTTTGTAAATTTGCCCCCATGTTGACTATGAAACTCTTGCAGAACATATTGTGAAACCTTAATGACTTCAAGAAACGTGTTTTTAAACCAGCAAACAAGCAAATTATTCTCCCATATTCATGGTGGAAAGTGAAATATTTATTTAAAGAAGCAGACACCATTTTGACCTTCTCATAAATGTAAAAAGCATTTCTTTTTTTTTAAAAACGATTTTCTGGGCATAATTTGAAAACACAACACAGCTCCTATGTACAAGCACACCCTGTCAGTACTAATACTTCACATTTTCTCCAATTACAATTTGTCAAAGAAGCAAAATCTTTTTGGAAAATATAATGAATACACTTGACACAAAACAACATTTTAAATGCACAGCTGGCTTCCTTATTTTTTTCCATAAACCATACTAGTCTCTATCTAAAGTAAATGAATCTTTTCTCACCTTAGCAAATGCTTTTTGAGTTTGAAAACAGTCTCAGGCACACACCAATTTTTCTTGAGCAAAGGGTATGATCTTCTGAGTCTGCAACCAGCAATGGCACAGAAATCCTGTAATTCTTCACACATATCCCTCATGTCAGCCAATCAAAACTCTTCCCTCACTTTGTTCAAATGAACACCCTTCCCCCCTCTGCCCTTTCTGCCTTTTTTCCATAGCAACTACCTCCTGAAAGACCTCTCACACAACAATGTTTCAACTGAACTCTGAACTCTCAGTACACCTGCTTATCCAGTGCAATGTGACTTAAAATGATTTTTTCTTAACCATTCAAATGACATATTTCAAAGAACTCATCCATGAACCCTAACTTTCTGTTTTCAGCAATCATAATCCACCAATCACTGCTACTGAATCATTAGCACTGAAACTCCACCGTTTTTTTCATAACAAACTCCTACTGTTTCAACCGCCATTTCATTCCCACACTTCATCTGACTGCAGCAGAACATCCTCTCACCATGTTTTCTGTCTGGATTATTGGACATAGTTACATCCACTGGGCTCAAAGGTATGCTGATAATAGAAATTTACACAACCTCAATTTACAAAATGTGGAAATCAACTGGATGGGCCACAGAGGATTAAGATGTCACCAATTGATACCATTGGTGAAAATCTTTTTGCATTTGCCAAACCCTGACCTGTTAATTGTGCACTGTGGAGGAAATGACTTGGGCACTTTGACTGGGGTAGGTCTGGAAATGCTTTTAAAGGACACCTTTGAGCAATTTATGGCACTTTTTCCTCAAACTGCCTTGGTATATTCAAATATATGCCAAAGACAGAAATGGAGGTGGTCCAACCAATTTTGTCCACAAATTGAGAAATCGAGGAAGCATGTAAATAAGTCTGTTTCAGCTTACATGAGAGACCATGGAATGGGCTCCATCTACAACAATAACTTGCGTTACTACATGCAAGATATCTACAGAGGAGATGGAGTTCACTTCTCAGATGAGGGGAACAGAATTTTCATCCTGAATTTAAGACTATGTATTGGTACCTACTTATAAGTACCTAGAACTTACACAGAACCCAAAAGCTCTTTTCAGAGCTACCTTAACTATGATTACTCTTTAAAAATTTCAAATTTACCTTTTTTCACTTATTTTCACTTTTGTTCGCTTCCCGGTTCGCTACCCGGTTCGCGTACCGGCAGCTAACCTCGCGAAAATTTCAATTTTTTTTTTCTTTTTCGACATATATGAGCCTCCTCAGCCACCCTTAGAAAACCTAGGGGGTCAGGATACGCCTCCCGTGCCCCCTTATACCCATTTCCCACATTGTTTTTCCTCCATCTTGTGATTAAATTCGACCGAAACACAAGATGGCGGACTCCCGTTACGCTACCGGTTAGCTACCCGGTTCGCGTACCGGGTAGCGCCTCTAAGGCGAAAAAACTGATTTTTTTTATTTATTTTTTTGCCCCGCGGGACCCTTTAATAGCCCCCTCATCAATCCTAGGGGGTCAGGAGGGGTCTACCTTGCCCCCTTTCAATAATTTCTCCCTTCGTTTTTCTTCACCTCTTGTCTCTCGATCCTACCGAGAGACAAGATGGTGGCCGCTCCGGACTGTTTAGAATGTTGACAGACACCGGAGAGCCAATCAGCTTCGCTTCGCGAAGTTCCGTTACGCGTCAGGTACGCGAACCGGGGCGCTAACCGGAGCGCTGTTACAGATATATATATTTTTTTGAACGTTAATTTATCAAAATCCACTGGAGCACATATATTGAGACCTAGCAAAGGCACATCGGGCAAACAATATCTACAATTTTGCCAAGTTTCGTGGAAATCCATTCAGCCGTTCGAGCTAAAAGTGAGTCCAACCGCCCTATGGAAAATTGCATGGGAAAAACGCGTTTTGGGACCCCCCTTTTTTCTCGGCCCCCCCTTGACGAAACCCCCCCAAATTTTCAGCCAATTCCGTCCTCAAACGCCAAAGTTGTTCGACATAGAATTTTCAAAAATCCCATAGTAAAAAAATCCTAACTATATATACCTACTGGCGACCGCCAGTAGGTGATATATATATATATATATATATATTCACTGAAAAAACCATAGGTTATAGACCATATATAGTTAGGAATTAGCATTTAAAAAACCTTATTTTACTCACACAAAACCATTGAAATTCCATATATAGTTAGTTGCACTAACTATATATCGTGCACCCGCAATCCACTGCTGATCATGTCACATATTACATCATTCATGACATGGTCAGTGACATCACTGATGACATCACTGATGACATCTCAAATGACATCACTGATGACAACATCCAGTGACTGTATTTTTCTGTAAAGTTAAAATATGTCTTGAGTGGATGTATAAGTGTCTGGATGAAGGATTTAGTAGGTGCATGACTGACTGTATGAGTGAGTGATTAAATGTGTCTCACTGAATGCATGGGTTAGTGACTAAACTGTCTTAATTTGTGCATCATTATGTCTGTTGTTCTGTAAACTGCTGCATGTGTTGATCATTAGCTATACGAGAGGCTATATGTGTTATTAATTGGTTGCCCAAGTATTTCTATGGGAGATTGAGTTTGTGTGGGGGTGGCTGGAAGGTGTGAGACTCTATGCATAGATGTGTGAGCAGTTTATTCACTAGGTGTATGAGTTCAAGAGTGCATGTGGAAACAGCTACATGGGCAGTTGACTGTGTGCATGAGTGTATTGATGAGTGAATGGATATCTCAATGCTACATGTCATAGTAAGTACATATGTAAAACACAGTACATGTGAGAGTTGGCATATATAAATAACTGTGCATGAGAGCCACTGAATGAGTGAGTGGTTGTATCGATCATTGTGAACTTGTATCAGGGATTGTATAAGAGAGTAAATATGTGTTAGTATATGTTTCAATAAGTAAGGTGTGTTTAACTGTATAGTTGAAGAAATGGAGGTGAGATTGTTTCTTTGCATGACTGACTGGGTGTGTGAGTAACTCCATGGATGAGTGGCAGTGTGTGAGTGTCTGTATACACTGAGTGTATCTAAGGTTATATTAGAGTCTGAAGAGGTTTATCGTATTAGCACAAGAATGATGTCAAATGAGATGTCATCAGTGATGTCATCAGTGATGTCATTTGAGATGTCATCAGTGATGTCATCAGTGATGTCACTGACCATGTCATGAATGATGTAATATGTGACATGATCAGCAGTGGATTGCGGGTGCACGATATATAGTTAGTGCAACTAACTATATATGGAATTTCAATGGTTTTGTGTGAGTAAAATAAGGTTTTTTAAATGCTAATTCCTAACTATATATGGTCTATAACCTATGGTTTTTTCAGTGAATTTTCAAGGTTTTGTAAATGCTAATTCCTAACTATATATGGTCCATAACCTATGGTTTTTTCTGTGAATTTCATTGGTTTTTTAACAGCTAATATCTGTAGCTGTAAAATGTATTCTTCTTTAAATCCAAAAATATATTTTATATGTTTATGAATAATTTTTTTTTTAAATATTTTTTTTTCTTCGTTCCCGCTTCGCAAATCGGGAAGCTTCCCGTTAGCTGACCTTGATGCCGCGAAATAGACCGCGAGCCGGTAAACGTTTCTTTACCGCAAGTGCCGCGTTACAAAACAACATCGTGACGCCTCCCGTCCGCATGACGTTTCACGTTGTCGCGTGATACGTCATATGACGTACTACGTTAGCGAACTGGTACGCGAAGCGAGTCGCAAAGCGCAGGTTTCTGGAAGCAAACCGGGAGGCCCTGCAAAGCGCTTAACGTAAACACAGCAAGTCATGTGACTTGGTAATAACACTTTTCATTGGTTCATTTCACTTTTGGTTTCCTAATGATGTAAGACTAGGTCATATAATCTAAAATGAACACTTTTGATTGGTTGAGAACTCTTGTTTTTCCCAAATGATGAAAATCCCTCCTTCTTTCCTCACTCTGACTTTCATCATTGTGAGAGAAAGACCCTTTGTGATCACTGAGCAATGGCTTCTTTAGTAGCTTCAGCTGGTGCTTCCCCACCACCTCCACCACATCCAAGGAAGAGTGGACCACCTGCTCAAGTTATAATTCAACAAGAAGAAGAAGAAGAGGAACAGGAGGACGAGCACGAAGAGAGGCAGTTTTTGCCTGAGCAGCCCAGGACGTCTCACCGGAAAGAAAACTTCATTTGGCAATTTTTTAAAATTCCCAAAGGTCAGAAAAAAGTAAATGCAAGATACGTAACTTGCCTTATATGTCAAGATAGACTGTCCAGAGGGACCGACAAAAAATACAGTTTCGGAAACTACACAATGCATCGCCATATGACTAGGTGGCATCCTAACAACTACAGTGCTGCACAGTTTCGGAACGACCTAGATAATCTCCCTATTATGGCCAGAAGATCTGTTGTACCGGAAGTAACGGGACCAGAGGGCAGGGAGATGGTGCCAAATATACAAATGAGATTTGGTGAAGTAAAACACACCTGCGTATTTTGCGATGGATTCATTTCCTACGGAGAAAGAAGCATCACTCTGATCAACAGAGCTATTGACTATCATATGCAAGTTTGTCCGAAACGCCCAAAATAATAAATACTTCTTTTTTTTGTTTTGTTGCTCCTGTTGAGCCCTTTACAATGAATCGTTTTCATTGCCCCCTCCAAGAAAAACCCAAAAAAATATAAAACTGTTCCGAAAAATTCAAAAACAGTAAAAAAATGTTCAGAAAAAAAAAAAAAAAAGTTCTTTTCAGAACTACCTCCCCGTTATTAAAAAATTGGTACAATATTTGGAACTGTGCCAACCTCTATTTCTCTTAGTTCGCTTCCTAGTTCGCTCGCCGGTACGCGAACTGGAAGCGAACCAAAAACAGTAAGTATAAGGGAGGGAAACACACACTTATGTTAAAATAAAGACAGCTATAGGGGAGTAAACTAGAGATACTATTACCCGTAATCCACTGCTGATGATGTCACATATTACATCATTCATGACATGCTCAGTGACATCATCAGCAGAGGATTGCGGGTTTTTTGACAACATGCCTTATCCACGGTTTAATAACGCTGCCTTTTGCTTTATATAAGTTTTCAAATTGTATGAAATATATACCAATAGGTCGTTATGAACCTTTAGGTAGTGCTTTTCTTCATGAGGTCTGGTCGCTTCCATACACATACAGATGTTTCAAAGATGATCAAGAAGTTTATCTGAATGGAGAGGAATGCACTGAGACGCCAGATCATTCACTAATGTGTAGGCACATACAGTTACACGGTTCATGCAACAAACACCGACCAAATATGGCTTGCGTGTTGCAAGGCACGCCAGTTCCTGCTATCATCCCCACGTTCAAGTTGTTGGAAAATGGTAGTTATTTGATGCTCAATAATGAAGATTGTTCTGAGTTAATTAAAAGTATTCCTTTTATCGTAACAGTAAGTGAACGGGTTATTTGCTGCAGAAATGTTCTATTTCCTCCCACACATGAACATAGGGAGTTTTCAATCTGGCCACAAATACCAACCTTGGGACACGTTTCAACGGCATGGCAAGAATAAGAGCTCTTTTGTCTCAGAGAGAGGTGGCCTTGAGTTCGGCCCGTGAAACTTTCGTACTTCACATAGCGAACACCCGTACAGAGGTGCACACCCTTTTCAATTAAGATTTGCCTTTCAATTTCAGCAACATGTTTCCGACTATCTTTAACGCATCCTCCACAAAGTCCCTGACACACTTTTTTTAAGTTGTTACCAGTGGCCTCGTGACTTCATTTGAGAAAATCTTTGGAGTCATCCCTGCTTCCTTTCATTGTATTTTCTGCACTCTGGTTCGTGGATTGGCATTTTTACTTGCATTACCAGCGGACGCTCTTGTGCTTTTTTACATTTTTAAATATGGATGTCCCTCCTATGCAACCTCCGACCCTGCAGCTGCTGACACTGTTCCGCAATCGCATGCTAGAATATTATGGCACAATGCCGTTGGCGATATTAAGCACGGCATATGGATTATCTTTTCGGTTCTCCTACTTCACCTGTATCCAGCCTGTATTTCACTGCCTGACCTGTGATTTCGATTGGGCCATTGATTTGTGTCTCTGCGGACCGGTTTCTCCTGACGTCGACTTTAATCAGCTGATGACTCCTATCATTACTCACGAGTTGGTTTGTCCTGGCGAAAGGATTATGGCTGTGGCATTGATGCATGGACTACTTGGTCCCTGGAATTTACTGGCGGCAGCACAGTCTTTCTTGGAACAGAGCTTTCTTGAAAACCCACCGAGCTGTCCTCTGATGGTGATAGAGGATCCGGTGCTGGGAGAGCACG
This sequence comes from Lissotriton helveticus, assembly GCF_964261635.1. Taxonomy (NCBI): domain Eukaryota; kingdom Metazoa; phylum Chordata; class Amphibia; order Caudata; family Salamandridae; genus Lissotriton; species Lissotriton helveticus. Next base: position 1,192,268,389 of record NC_136057.1, on the reverse strand, counting down.
TATGTTCTTTTCCGCTTTTAAATTGGATGGCTGAACTGTTTTCGGATGAAGACGGTGACTTCCTATTGGAGGCTGTTGCAGCTTATTTTGCATACACAGTTATGTCATAGACCTTTTTCATGTTTGATATGCTGAGTACTAGCATTTCATTGACAATTCATTAACTTATTTGTCAAGTTTTTATTATTTACCTTGCCTATTGGCTTAAGACTCGATAAAGTACTTGGCTGTTTTATTTTTCTTTAGCATTAAATTTTCCTAGTTTTTAATGCTTTACCTTGCGGACCGTCCACATATAAACTTGCAATCTGCTCTCATGAGATGGCACTTCTATTATCTTATTCAGTTCGTTTCCGGATCATGAGGAGGTGTCATCTAGGTCCTGGATATCTTTACACCGTGTTAAGTTAGCATGGGCTCATTACCGGTTTAAACGCCATTTTTCCTTTTTTGCAACTTCTGCACACGACACTTAGTTGTTGCTTTAGCTTTCCACCTAGTAGTTCATCGTGGTTTACATGAGAATATTATGTTATTGGTCTACTATCTGCTTTACTTGTTAAACTATATCTGTACAGCGAGTGCTAAAGTTTCAAGAACAACACGATACAGAATTGTTATGAGGTCTGATCTCCACGACTTCATACTCATAACATAAGTGCAACTTCTGCCAATTCTGGGCATGAGGCGGGTTTTATATTGCTTTGCCGAACACACATACACAACAGTTGATGCGGTTCACATGAAGAGAGAGCTGGTGTATGCTGATGTGAATCCTTCAAATCTAAGACACTAAAGTATGGGCACGCCCTAAACCAACACAAAGAGACCTTCTTAGCAAATAATATAATATGTGTATTAGGGAGGGTGAGATATAAGCAGCCGCGGGCCGTGGAGGGAGTTACGGTGAGGCAGGGAGGCGGGGAGGGGGAGAAGCAGGGTGGAGCCCTCTCTACCTTGCCCCTCCCCCTCCCCGCCTCCCTGCCCCACCGTAACTCCCTCCACGGCCCGCGGCTGCTTATAAGTGTTGCTAACTCTTATTCATTTACAGCATGTTAACATACTGTCACCATTCGCTTTTTATGTACTAGTAACTATGCTGGTAATTTTGCTACTGATAATATGTGTACTTGTATTCTCCACCCTGCTTCTCCCCCTCCCCGCCTCCCTGCCTCACCGTAACTCCCTCCACGGCCCGCGGCTGCTTATAAGTGTTGCTAACTCTTATTCATTTACAGCATGTTAACATACTATCACCATTCACTTTTTATGTACTAGTAACTATGCTGGTAATTTTGCTACTGATAATATGTGTACTTTTATTATCTAAGGTACTACGCCTGAGAAGACGGCATTAGTAAATAAACATTTCAAATACACATCTGTTCTTCTTAACTCCATTTTCTGGTTTCTAAGAAATCTATAACGACCGACTGTTCATGAGTTCCACGTATCCTGAGGTACTATAAGTTCATATTCTGGATTGTCTAAACATTGAGAGTTTGTTATATCCAATGTGACACTGTACCTAGCTTGCTAAGGAGTTTTTGATTACTAAAGTGAGTTTTGGGACACCCTAATTCGCCGAGGTTCCAATCCTCTGTCCACAGTTCTGTGTGAGAACAGAAACCCTGCGACAGGGGCACCCCCGACCCTTGCTGGAGCTTCATCACACTTGCGATACAACTCCAGCAATGCGCCACCTTTACGGCACAGATACATCACGCATCTGTGCTGTTTTTGCCCCATGATGCGCCGCATTGTAAATGCAGCTCTCCTGACGTCGACTTTAATCAGCTGATGACTCCTATCATTACTCACGAGTTGGTTTGTCCTGGCGAAAGGATTATGGCTGTGGCATTGATGCATGGACTACTTGGTCCCTGGAATTTACTGGCGGCAGCACAGTCTTTCTTGGAACAGAGCTTTCTTGAAAACCCACCGAGCTGTCCTCTGATGGTGATAGAGGATCCGGTGCTGGGAGAGCACGTATGTTCTTTTCCGCTTTTAAATTGGATGGCTGAACTGTTTTCGGATGAAGACGGTGACTTCCTATTGGAGGCTGTTGCAGCTTATTTTGCATACACAGTTATGTCATAGACCTTTTTCATGTTTGATATGCTGAGTACTAGCATTTCATTGACAATTCATTAACTTATTTGTCAAGTTTTTATTATTTACCTTGCCTATTGGCTTAAGACTCGATAAAGTACTTGGCTGTTTTATTTTTCTTTAGCATTAAATTTTCCTAGTTTTTAATGCTTTACCTTGCGGACCGTCCACATATAAACTTGCAATCTGCTCTCATGAGATGGCACTTCTATTATCTTATTCAGTTCGTTTCCGGATCATGAGGAGGTGTCATCTAGGTCCTGGATATCTTTACACCGTGTTAAGTTAGCATGGGCTCATTACCGGTTTAAACGCCATTTTTCCTTTTTTGCAACTTCTGCACACGACACTTAGTTGTTGCTTTAGCTTTCCACCTAGTAGTTCATCGTGGTTTACATGAGAATAATATGTTATTGGTCTACTATCTGCTTTACTTGTTAAACTATATCTGTACAGCGAGTGCTAAAGTTTCAAGAACAACACGATACAGAATTGTTATGAGGTCTGATCTCCACGACTTCATACTCATAACATAAGTGCAACTTCTGCCAATTCTGGGCATGAGGCGGGTTTTATATTGCTTTGCCGAACACACATACACAACAGTTGATGCGGTTCACATGAAGAGAGAGCTGGTGTATGCTGATGTGATTCCTTCAAATCTAAGACACTAAAGTATGGGCACGCCCTAAACCAACACAAAGAGACCTTCTTAGCAAATAATATAATATGTGTATTAGGGAGGGTGAGATATAAGCAGCCGCGGGCCGTGGAGGGAGTTACGGTGAGGCAGGGAGGCGGGGAGGGGGAGAAGCAGGGTGGAGCCCTCTCTACCTTGCCCCTCCCCCTCCCCGCCTCCCTGCCCCACCGTAACTCCCTCCACGGCCCGCGGCTGCTTATAAGTGTTGCTAACTCTTATTCATTTACAGCATGTTAACATACTGTCACCATTCGCTTTTTATGTACTAGTAACTATGCTGGTAATTTTGCTACTGATAATATGTGTACTTGTATTCTCCACCCTGCTTCTCCCCCTCCCCGCCTCCCTGCCTCACCGTAACTCCCTCCACGGCCCGCGGCTGCTTATAAGTGTTGCTAACTCTTATTCATTTACAGCATGTTAACATACTATCACCATTCACTTTTTATGTACTAGTAACTATGCTGGTAATTTTGCTACTGATAATATGTGTACTTTTATTATCTAAGGTACTACGCCTGAGAAGACGGCATTAGTAAATAAACATTTCAAATACACATCTGTTCTTCTTAACTCCATTTTCTGGTTTCTAAGAAATCTATAACGACCGACTGTTCATGAGTTCCACGTATCCTGAGGTACTATAAGTTCATATTCTGGATTGTCTAAACATTGAGAGTTTGTTATATCCAATGTGACACTGTACCTAGCTTGCTAAGGAGTTTTTGATTACTAACGTGAGTTTTGGGACACCCTAATTCGCCGAGGTTCCAATCCTCTGTCCACAGTTCTGTGTGAGAACAGAAACCCTGCGACAGGGGCACCCCCGACCCTTGCTGGAGCTTCATCACACTTGCGATACAACTCCAGCAATGCGCCACCTTTACGGCACAGATACATCACGCATCTGTGCTGTTTTTGCCCCATGATGCGCCGCATTGTAAATGCAGCACACCATAGGTGACGGAACAGCGGCACAGAATGACTAACACATCCCTGGTGATGCGCCAGTCATCATAAATGTATCCCTATGCTTCTTATCTTGTTAGAGATGAACCGCCATATATATCATCAAAGTTTTTTGCATTTCCTAAATAGCGAACTTTAAGGAATAAATAGCGATTCTTTACCATTCCTAGTTTGCGATGAGCTATTTGCTAATTAGCCGAATGTAGCCCAATGAAGCCCAATGTAGCCCAATGTAGCCCAAAGATGGCCGCCAGACACACAAAAAAACAAATGTAGCCCAAATATCAGCCAGATGTAGCCCAACTATAGCCCAGTGACAGAATGACCAATCAGCTTCGCAAACCTCCGTTACGCGAAGCGGAGCGCTGTTACAGATATATATCTTTTTTTGAACGTTAATTTCTCAAAATCCACTGGAGCACATATATTGAGACCTAGCAAAGGCACATCGGGCTACCAGTCCCTACAATTTTGCCAAGTTTCGTGCAAATCCATTCAGCCGTTCGATTATTATTATTATTTTTTTTTTTTGCCCCGCGGGGCCCTTTTAAAACCTCCACATCAAACCTAGGGGGTCAGCGAGGATCTACTATTCCCCCTTATGGTCATTTGCCCCTTCGCTTTGGCCTCCTCTTGTCTCTCGATCCTACCGAGAGACAAGATGGCGGCCGCTACGGACTGTTTGGAATGTTGACAGACGCCAGAGAACCAATCAGCTTCGCTTCACAAAGCTCCGTTGCGCGAAAAGTACGCGTCCTGGGCCGCTGCCCGGTCCGCTGTTACAGATATATATCTTTTTTTAAACGTTAATTTCTCAAAATCCACTGGAGCACATATATTGAGACCTACAAAAGGCACATCGGGCTACCAGTCCCTACAATTTTGCCAAGTTTCGTGCAAATCCATTCAGCCGTTCGGGCTAAAAGTGAGGCCAACCGCCCTATGGAAAACTCAATGTTAAAAACACGTTTTGGGACCCCCCTTTTTTCTCGGCCCCCACTGGACGAACCCCCCCCCAAATTTTCAAGGGCTGCTCAGAAACAAAATGTGCCATTTTCCTGAAAATTTCAGCCAATTCCGTCCACAAACGCCAAAGTTATTAGACATAGAATTTTCAAAAAACCCATAGAGAAAAAATCCTAACTATATATACCTACTGGCGACCGCCAGTAGGTAATATATATATATATATATATATATATATATATATATATTTCAACACGAAGAGTAGCCCAATATGGAGACGCCACAAAACTGCAGGGTTTCACAGCCTTTAATGCGAGGTAATTCAGGTAGGTAACAGCGACAGTTCACACCACAGTGCAGTTCTGGCCCAACGCGTTTCGAGCACACCAGTGCTCTTGGTCACGGGCAATGGCGGGATACACGGCTGATGGAAGGACGCTTTGATATGCTACTACAAGTCCCGCCCCTGTGGGCGTGTATGCCAGAGGCATGCTGGTACTTGATGTCCATTCCTTCGTTATTCCCAGTGGATGCCGGTATGCGCCAAATAATTAAAACAAAAGTGTTCCCCCAGTGGGTAGGGTAAGTGCTGCCATTCTCACCATCTGTTCATATTACACCTGGCATCGGCCCCTCAGTTCCATAGTGTTCTGTATTTCAAAGCACCCGGTCCGTTACACACGGCAGGGCGTCTCCGCGACCCAGGCAAAGCCGCTTTCAATTTCAACACGAAGAGTAGCCCAATATGGAGACGCCACAAAACTGCAGGGTTTCACAGCCTTTAATGCGAGGTAATTCAGGTAGGTAACAGCGACAGTTCACACCACAGTGCAGTTCTGGCCCAACGCGTTTCGAGCACACCAGTGCTCTTGGTCACGGGCAATGGCGGGATACACGGCTGATGGAAGGACGCTTTGATATGCTACTACAAGTCCCGCCCCTGTGGGCGTGTATGCCAGAGGCATGCTGGTACTTGATGTCCATTCCTTCGTTATTCCCAGTGGATGCCGGTATGCGCCAAATAATTAAAACAAAAGTGTTCCCCCAGTGGGTAGGGTAATTCTGGACTTTGGTATACGACGGCTCACTTGAGAAAACACCTGTACTACAGCTACCAGAATCCACTTGGGTGGCCACGCCCAGTAGGGCGGGAACATTTATCATTTAAAAGTAGTTACAGAACTCTGTCGTATCCACAACCCAGCACCAGGTCGTCTGTCCCTGAGGAAATGCTGTCAAGCATGAAACGCGTCGGAAAAGACGATTCATTTTAGCGAAGCACTGCTGCTGTCCTGTGATGTTTTCTTGCATTAAATGAAGGCGAATGAAAACGAACCTTTGTGGGCTCCCTTTAACAGGCAACTTTGTGTGTTGAATTTAAAACGGCTCCGCCTGGGTCGTGGGGAAGCACTGCTGCATGTCCATGCAGCCCCGTTGAGGCGTCAAGCTACGCTGCAACTTTGGGAAAGGCTCAGCCGAATGGAAGAAGTCACGAGCATCGCGGAGAGCAGAAGATGTTCACCGCAACCCACATGGGTATTCATTGTTGTAATTCTGGACTTTGGTATACGACGGCTCACTTGAGAAAACACCTGTACTACAGCTACCAGAATCCACTTGGGTGGCCACGCCCAGTAGGGCGGGAACATTTATCATTTAAAAGTAGTTACAGAACTCTGTCGTATCCACAACCCAGCACCAGGTCGTCTGTCCCTGAGGAAATGCTGTCAAGCATGAAACGCGTCGGAAAAGACGATTCATTTTAGCGAAGCACTGCTGCTGTCCTGTGATGTTTTCTTGCATTAAATGAAGGCGAATGAAAACGAACCTTTGTGGGCTCCCTTTAACAGGCAACTTTGTGTGTTGAATATATATATATATATATATATATATATATATATATATATATATATATATATATATATATACATAGATAGATAGATATATATATATATATATATATATATATATATATATATATATATATATATGCCAAACAATTCCCAGTATTCACCGCACAGACGGACTCCGACCAGGACACGGACCACACGGCAAGTTTCAAATTAATAAAGTGCTTTTATTTCCCCATCCAAACAGACATGACGCGTTTCGTCCGGTTAGCCCGGACTTGATCACATGATATAACATGGTCAGTGACATCACTGATGACATCACTGATGACATCTCAAATGACATATATATATATATATATATACATATATATATTTATTTATTTATAACAATAAATAAATACATTACACTATGAAAGATCATGAAAAGAATCTCCCGCGACAATACTGCTAACACCAGGCTAGTAGCGAATTCTACTGGGGCTACTAAGAATCAAAGGCAGAATCCTTCTCAAAAAGAAATGACATTAAGGTTGTTTAATGGTGAGCCAAGGAACGATGCCCTAGGACAATTGGACCTTAAAAAGTTGGGTGGGCAACAGGGGGCCACTGTTTGGGTCCCAGTGTTAGTCAAGGGCGCATGTAATACTATTCAGTCTCCCCTGTATGCAGGAAGCCCTCTAGTACCAAATGCAGTACCAATAACAAAGTTGCTCTCAGATGGCATACAGGTCACTACCCACTACTTTCAGGTCCTAATCCAAGAATCCACCATAAAGTGACCAGCCTAAATTCACCGAAGTAAACTTTAAGCCTAGACAACCATAACGAGCGCTCTCCAAGGGAGACCCCAGCAAGCTTGGCCATCGACACTTCCCTATTTACCACCACCGTAGAAGCTGCACCCGAAACCCCAGCCACGTTTCCATCTCCAGGCAAATCTGCTCTACAAAATGCCCCTAAGCTTAAAATTTCAAAATGCATGGCTGGGCCAGAAGACACCTCGCATATCCAGCTACAGCAAAACCTGGTAGAACTTTAAAGTCTAAAACTGTTGCTGGAAGAGACTCAAAAGAAAACTGAATCTCAGCTGGGCTCAATTCAATCTTATATCCAGCAATCTCATCATACGCTACTGTGCAGAACAGCTAATTTCAGACATTGAAGATAAGGTACCTCGGCAAACTGATCAAGTCACCAAACTACAATCCAAGCTTATTAATTTGCAAATCAAGGTGGATGATGCAGAACATTGGTCGCAAAGATCCAACCTTCGCATAGCTGGGGTTCCTGAAGGCAGTAAAATTGGCCGATCAGTGATAGAACTCGTCTTCAACCTTATTTTCAAACATGTATGTCCCGAAGTCGCAGCACAGAAGAAAGATCTTACTATCACACATGCCATTGTGTACCTGCAGTCCAGTCTCCCAATGCCAAATATCCAAGAACTATAATTGCAAACAACAGTGTCTTTAGAATCAAAAATAAGATTTTGGGATGTGCTATTCGGGACAATTTATATGAGACTCCCGATAATTTTTAATTAAAAGTATTTTCGGGCATGTCTTCTATGTCTGCATGGTGTAGGAAAGAGTTTAGAGGCATGATAAAATCTTTCAGCAGCTCGGGGCCCCAGCGGGCATTATTCAGCTCTCCAAACTGAAATTGTTGCATACGGATAGGGCTCATATTTTCCTGTCTGTCAAGATAGCTCAAGAGTTCCTTCAGTCCCTAAAGCACTCTGGGGTCAAAAATAAGGGATAGTTTTGTCTTGAAGCCCCTAGGCAGAATGCTGATGGTTATATGTGTCTGTAGTGATCTTTGTTTTTTTTGTCTTACCTTGGTTATTTATTTATTTTTCTTTGCCAGCAGCTGCCCTCCCATTGCCTTGGGTGCCATGTCATAGAACCCCATTCTAGGGAAGGTGGAGGGCGGGGGGGGGGGGGTAGAGAGGGAATCGGGGGGATGGCACTTTAATAAAGATCCCCCTCCTCAACCTAATCCAATCCACACTCCAACACCCCCTTACAGCGAACCTCTCCTTTCATCCCTCGTTTCAGAACTCTCCTCACTTAGAAACGCTATCTCTCTCCTAACTAATGCCATCACCTCCACGCATACCTACTCTCCGACTTCCTCACAATACACCATATCCCCACTCATTAACAACAATCTCAATCCCAACCCTTCAACCGTCTTCCCCCCTAACATGATTACTAACATCAACACTCACCCGCTCACTAACAGCTCCTCCACAGATTCCACACCCGATCAACCTTCGTCAATCATTCCAATCCATAATACCATCACGCCCCACTATCCTCAACTGGATACGTACCTTATAACCTCAGAACTTATAACTCCCACAAACTTACCTTCCGCTCCCTGCTCCCCCCCAGCCACTAAGCCACTTCCACTTCAATCTACTTCCACTATGCACCCCACCTATCAATCTACTATCCCTGTTCTCTTAGGTACAAGCAGATTCCCCCTTCTTACGAAATCCCCTAGACCTCCCCAACATCTGAGACCTATCCCCACTCATCAATCTTCTATCCCAGTTCTCCTAGGTACAAGCAGACTCCCCCCTCTTAAGAAATCCCCTAGACCTCCCCAGCATCTGAGAACTATTTCCCCCCTGTCCCTCAACTCAACAACCTGACCCCTCTCCCCTACATTGCATGTTGATCAACTGCCGATCCGCCTCCCGCCACGCCACTGAGATTGCAGAAACGATCCTCAGCGAAAACATCGACATAGCATTCCTAACCGAAACCTGGCTCACCGCCCACTCCACTCCCATCATCGACTTGCTCATTCCCCCAGGTTACTCAATCATCAAGAAAGACAGAATCAAGCAAACAGGAGGAGGACTTGCTCTAATTTTTAAAACTGAACATAACATCACGCTTGTTGAGTCTCAAGACCCTTCATCCTTTGAATACCTTTGTGCAGATCTCTGTATTCACGACTCCCCCACCACTCGGCTGCACACCATCTACCATCCCCCTGGAAATTGTATCTCTTTTACTGAAGAGATGTCTGACCTCATTATCCAATCCTCTCTATCACACTCTAAGAATATCTTCCTTGGTGACTACAACGTCCACTGGAATAAAATTGATGACCCTGCTATTATCACTTTTAAGAATACCATGGAAATCACCAAGATGACCCAACTCTGCCATTCTCCCACTCATAATAAAGGTTCCACCCTAGATGCTATCATAACTAGCAATGATCTAGCCTCCCTGTCTAGTATACTTCCTATCGACTGGTCTGACCATTACCTCATCCTCTTCTACGTGAAGAGACCCACGAATCACCCCGCCCCCATCAGCACCCTACCGATGAAATCTACACGCAACCTTCACCTTATCCCTCTTGATGAACTGGAATCCACAATTAAAACCTGCTTACTTCGCCTCCCTCTCTCTGACAGTACTAATGACCTAACCAACCATTATAATAACTCTATTCTCCAAGCCCTTGACGAAATTGCCCCAATTAAACTCAAACAACAAAAAAACAACCCTCCCAAATCCTGGTTCAACTCTGAACTCAATAATGAAAGACGATCCCTAAGACAATCTGAACGTGTTTGGAGAAATCATCCCACCAATGACAATCTTACCCTCCTCAGAACTGCCAGAGTCCAATACAAAAAACACATCTACAATAAAAAAGCCTCCTTTCTCCGGTCACAACTTGACCAAGCTAAAAACCGACCTAAAGAACTCTTTAGCATTGTTAAAAAACAAACCTCCACTGGCCCTCCTAAAATATCTGCCTCTATTGACAAATGTGAAGAAATCGCCAGCTTTTTTAGCAACAAAGTCAATAAGATAGAACTATCCTTCTCCTCCCTCCCCCCTCTCTCCAACCCTCCCACACTCTACACACCCTCCCCAACACCCCTTTATCTCTTTCGTCAACTCTTCCCACTCTCCTCGACCCATCTCTTACCCTTCCTGCTCTCGCGCATTCAGACCTCTCTACTAATAGACTCATAACTAAAAATAATGCTTCTTGGAGTGAATTTAGTCCAGTTTCAGTGTCATCGATCACTAACATCATGACTAAACTCAAACCTTCCTCCCATTCCAAAGATCCTCTTCCCGCCCATTTGGTCCAAGACCTCAAATCTACCATTGCCCCTATTTGGACCAATATCATCAACTCCTCCCTTGCCACTGGTTGCGTCCCAGCCTCCCTTCAGCTTGGTCAAATCTCTCCCATCCTGAAAAACACCTCTGCCGACCCAAATGACTCTAACAACTTACGCCCTATCTCTAACCTTCCTTTCCTCTCTAAAGCCCTAGAAAAATGTGTCCTATCACAACTTGAGAACCATATCCTCGACTTCAATCTCCTTGATGTTTTTCAATCCGGTTTCAGAAAAGGCTGTAGTACAGAAACTGCAATGTTAAATATCACAGATGACATTCATCGCTCCCTTGACAATGGTGAATCCTCTCTACTGATCCTCCTTGACCTCTCGGCGGCATTTGATACTGTCCATCATCCCACCCTTCTAAACACCCTCAAAGATCGATTTGGCTTGGAAGGCACTGTACACAAATGGTTCTGCTCATTCCTTCAAAACAGATCACAGCAAATCAAACTTAGCCACTTCCTCTCTAATCCTCAACCTGTCTCACTCGGGGTCCCTCAAGGATCCATCCTCTCCCCAACCCTTTTCAACCTTTTCATGGAACCACTCACCCTCATTCTCAAAGAAGCTAAAATTAGTTACCACCTCTACGCCGACGATACACAATTATACTACAAGATCAAATCCCACAACGACATCCTTCACCTCAACGACACCCTAACTAAAGTACAAGCCTGGTTCCATCTAAACCATCTCAAACTGAACCCCAAAAAAACAGAATTCATTCTTTTCACCCCCAAAAACAATATCCTTCCCATCCAAATCTGGATCAATGATATCAAAGCTCTCAATTGCTCCCTCTCCACCTCTAACTCTGTTAAATCACTTGGCATCAGCATTGACCAGAATCTCAACCTCATCCCCCACATCAATAATGCCGCCAAAAGTGCTCTTTTCACCCTTCTCCACCTCAAGAAACTCAAACCTTTCATTCCAGCTGATGATTTCAAAATCGTTGTCCAATCGCTAGTCCTCTCCAGGATTGACTATGCTAACGCCACCCTTGCCGGCACCCCTAAAACCCATCTTGCACCAATTAAATCTGTCCTCAATCTAGCTGCCCGACTCATCTCTGACTGTAAAAGATTTGACCACATATCGCCCGTCCTCAAAAATCTTAATTGGCTACCAATTGAAGGAAGATCCTCTTACAAGATTGCCTGTATCACCCACAAAGCTCTTCATCAAAACACCCCCGCCTACCTTGCAACTAAACTAAAAAAAGCAGGCTGCACCAGGTCCCTGAGAAGCATCGACTCCCTTCTCCTGATCCCACCTAGACTTAATTGTCAAAAAACTCAATCCCGTGCATTCTCTGGTAATGCTCCTACCATTTGGAACTCACTCCCCAAAAACCTTCGCTGCAACCCCTCTTACTCTCTTCTTAAAAAAGAACTCAAACTACTTCTCCACAACTTATATTGGGGTACCTAACATGTCCACTCTCTCTACTCTTATACCCTCCCCCCACCTTGTCTGAATTCAACATCTTCTCCCCTGTTAACTGTTTCGCCTATTTTTAATTTGTACCTGTCTCTTACTCCCCCACCTTATCATATACTTTTTGCAAACTGTATCCCGTTGCTAATTCCGCATATATTGCTATTCTATCCTATTGTGTCTAACTCTGTTGTAAAGCGCTCTGATACTCCAGGGTCCAGCAGCGCTATATAAAACCCTTGAAATAAATAAATAAATAAGGGTAGAGGGGGGCCACCCAGGGAACCTTAGACAGGGGAGGTTCTGGAGCTGAGGGGGACCATGGGATGGGGATGAGGGTTCACAGGAGGGAGGGAGCATGAGGGAGTCACTGGAGGGAACACACTTTAAATGAAGCAAATGGATGGAAATTCTAGGGTTAAAAAAACAAAATGTTTTAATGAAACATTTATTTTTTCCCTTTTTTGTCTTTGTTTTTAAAATATGTTTTCTAGGATATTAAAGGCAGTATCATGCATGTAAATTGTTTCAACAACAGAGTGAAGTGACGATCTATGTTGGCTTGGTTAAAATCTAACTAACATCATTTTCCTTCAAGAGACACACTAGAAGGAGAGTTCTCCTATGGCTAAAGCTCCTGGCTTCATTCATATTAGAAGCTACGAATCTTCCATATGAAATCATAATGGTACATAGAGAACATAGTGGCAGGTGGCTATGGGTGCTGATGAGGATCTCAAATCAGCTTTTCAATTTTGTGAGTTATTATGGTCCTATCAAGGACTCCCCTGGGAAGCTGCAGTTTCTATATGATTTTGCATCAGTTGAGTCTGGGTTTCATGTGATAGGTGGTAATTTCAATCTATTGATTGACTCAACTATTGACTCTTCACTGGCACAAAAAGCTCAGACTAAACCCAAATCGCCCAAACTATACCAGGACCTAATACAGAATTTTGCTTTGGTTGACTGCTGGAGAGATTAATTTCCCAGCGTGAGACAGTTTACATGCCATTCAGGAAGATTTTATTCTTCTTCGCGGATTGACTTCTTTCTGATTTCCCATGCTCTCTTTAAAATTGAATCTGAGATACATGAAAATCCCTTTCCAGATCACACAGTCATCTCAGTTAAGTTTAAAATTAAAACTCAAGCCAAGATTTGGTTTAGATGGGTATTTGACAAATCTCTGTTAGTTGATGAACACTGGGTTTCACACATACACCAGGTATTAGAGGAGTTTATAAAGCTGAATATTTACACAACCTCGAGTTTTTCAATATGGAATGCTCTAAAAGCTTTTTTAGAGGTGAAGTAATTGTCTACGTGGCCTTCAAGAGGAAGAAACAGAATGATGAAAGATTGCAGCAAGAAAAAGAACAGTTCAAGCAATGGCAAGTTACTTGGCCTTTCCTAATCAAGAAGACAAAGTTAAACTTTCCATAGTCAAGCTTAACTCACAAGATTTTTTCACATCTAAGGAATACTGAGTTATGATTCAGTTTTGCAAAAAAGATAAGCAATCACATAGGCTGATATCTGGCTTGGTCGGCCAAGCGGAGCTCTATTGCCAACTGTATGAAAAAAATAACTGATCCGGCAACCAAGAGATCCACCTCACATGCCCCAGAAATGTCCGAGATCTTTTTTAATCATTACAGAGAGCTTTACTCTGAGTCTCATAATACCACCTCGGAGGCTGCTACAGACTGGCTAAGTGGGATAAATATCCCCACACTATCTAGGTAGCAGAAATGATTTTTGCCTACAGCTATTTCACTCAAAGAAGTCACTTAGGTGGTAAATTTGTCCCCGTCGGTCAAAGCTTGTGGGTCAGATGGAGTACCTATTGAAGTGTATAAGATGTTTGCACCTCAATTTAACGCTTTCTTTAAAATTATTATTTAACGTGCTTTTAAAAGGGGATATAGTTCCCTGCAGTGATTTGCATTTGTCAAAAAAGGGAAATCAGAGGCAGAGATCAATTCATATTGACTATTGACTGTCAATAATAAGATTTCTCTAAAATTCTTGCAAACCGACTCTCAGATGTTGTTCCCTCTCTTATTCATTGTGATCAAAATGGTTGCCTTCAAGGCAGGTTTTTGGCTTCTAACACCCATTACTTAATTCAAGCGCTTTATTTTTTTGTACCAATAATACTAAACCACCTATAATAAAGTTTTATTCGCAGTTCTGAACAAATTTGTGGTCCCAGCTGAATTCTGCCAGGTGGTGAAAACTCTATACCTCAATGCCAAGGCTTCTATAATTTTCAATTGGAACATGGCTGGCACAATTCCAATTAGCCGGGGAGACGCGTCAAGGGTGTCACCTATCTCACATGCTATTCTCCCTACTCATTGAGCCACTGGCATGCGATATTAGGCAGGACTGTGACATTATTGCCCCTGTCCCAGGGTCTGCTAACCGTAAGCTGTTTGCGGACGACATGGCTCTTTATATAGCAGGCGATAAAGATAACATAGCAAGAGCTTTCTCCAAAATAAGGGAATTGACAGAAATGGGGGATACAAAATAAATCACTCTAAATCAGAAGTGCTACATTTTAATTGCTCCTCAGACATACTGCCCTTCACAATGCAGGATCACTATACAACAACTAATCCCATAAGGTACTTGGGGATTTTTGTGACCACTCGATTAGAGGATTTAAATGTGCTTAATATTATTCCTACATTAAATAAAATGCACAACCTGTTTAAACAATGGAAGAGCCTCCCCTTAACAATCATGAAACGAGTTGCTGTCATTCAGATGAGTATTCTCTCGCTATTCTTATTCTCTAATATAATAATCAGGGTCCTCAAAAATTTGTTTGGCCAGCAAAAAATAAACGAGATTAAGAATACAAGCACTGCATATAGTAGTGGAAGATGGAGGTGTAGCCCTACCAGACCTATGGCTATATACGATCAAGCCTTGCTTATCAACTGGCTGAACTATAATAATTATGGGGTTATGTTTGAAACCAATTGTTTTCTCACCTTAATGCTAAAGGAATCTGAGATTGGCCTCTCCCCTTTTCTACTCATTCCTAAATTACCAAAAAAGTCTCATTATTAAATTCCGAGAGTTATTGCATCGCACTTTCAAAGAATCTGGGAAGCACATCAAATCCCTTGGCTTCATCCCTGAATGAAATTTAAGGGATGTATTCCTTTGGGGCTTCAATGGTCTCCCCAGATTTGTGGCCAGTGGACAAAATTGGGGTTCCATACAATACAAGACTTCTATAAAAATAAGAAATTCCTATCCTGGCAGGAAATCCTAATTCTTAGACTAATATAAATAGGTTCCTTGTCCTCAGCTACACTCGGATTAAGCAGTTTTATTTGGGTGTAATCAGTTCAGAAAATAGCAATTTCATAATTCTTGGGAAGGCCCACTTTTTATTAAGAACTAGCTTGCCCGTCGTGCGTTGCTGCGATCTCCGAAGAAAGGAAATTCAAGGAAACTCGTTATGATAACATTCAATTTACATTGTGTCATTTTTATTGAAACTTATTCATTTTAATATGGAAAACATTTGATAGCCATTTATAGATAGCCATTTAGTTAAAATTAATGACTTAACACAATGCAACCTAACACGTAAAGATTGGGAAACGATTAGTCAGTTAGGTAATAGGTCATTGCGTGCCGCTAATTTTAAGAGAATGTCCTTTCTGTCTCGTTGGCTAGCATATTGGACTCCGGAGGCATTGGGAAAGAGGTTTCCGGAGTTAGGGAATAAGTGTTTTAGATGTCTAGCTGACGGCCAGGGTGGGTGGCTCCATATTTTTTACACCTGCCCCCACTTGAATCTTTTCTGGGAGACGGTCTTTATTGACATTGAGGCAGCGTTAGGGAAAGCACTTTTGCCCTCAGCCGAAATGGCCCTTTTTGGGATTTGTCAAAATAGAGGGTTGTTTAAGGATGCTGAGGAAACCTTCATATTTATTTCTTGTACAGTTGCACGATCGTTAATCCTACAAAATTGGAAATCTAAAGAAGCCCCATCACACCTGAAATGGCTTAATAAAATGCGAAGGGCACGAAATTTTGAGGAAGCGTATTCAAGCAGAGTAGGGGCTATTAGGAGATTTGAAAAGAACTGGTACTATTTGGAGAATTTGGAGGAAGCAAGGGGGTCTCAATTGTGAACTTAAACTAGGAGTATTAAGTAGTCTCGACGCTGGGGCAAGCTGAATATAATGGGTGGTTATGCACTAGCACTTTGGGATAGTAAGCACTTTAGGGGTTTTCAGCATTTGCATTTTAGGACTGCTAAGTTAGTATAGTACTGTATTACATCTGCACTTTAAAATAGTAGAGGTCTAGTTTCACTCGACGGTTTGTACTGTATTGTATTGCATTAGCACTTTAGAAATTGAAAATGAATGAATGATTTTTGCACATGCACTCTAGAATCGAAAAGTAAAATATGGATTGTGCACATTTCTTGTATGTGAATTAACAGCTATATTGATTGCTTTTGGTTTTAAAAGGAGGCTGTTTTTTACTCATCTTGCAACTTGCTTCTATTGGATGGACTGTATCGTACTGTATTATACTTCCACTTTAGAAAGTGAAAAATGAATTAATGGTTTGTATACTTGCACTTTAGATTGGAAAAGCAAAATGTGGACTGTGTACTTTTTTTGTCTATGAAGTAATAGCTACATTGACTGCTTGATTGTTTGTGGTTTTTAGAAGAAGCTGTATTTTTCCTGTGACTTCTCTCCATTATTTTAAAGATTGGATTTTATCCGTCCTGTACCTGGTTTCTGTTCCGCTCAATAAAAAATGTTATAAAAAAAAAAAAGAAAACATTTGTGTCGTTTTAATTCTATTTATTTTTCCGTGTGCTTGTGGATACACGATTTTTTGTTTTTCCGTCTTGTGCGTACATCAGTATTCAAAAGATTATGAGGGCCCTGGAGGGCCGATATTTAAAAAAATGCCAGAAACCTCCGCAGGAGTGTACTCAACAACTTCCCAAAGTTTCCTGGTGATCGGATGAATGCTGTTTTAATTCTATTTATTTATTTGAGTGCTTGTGGATACCCGACTTTTTGTTTTTCCGTCCTGTGCGTACAACTAAAGGGCTAGGCAATTGGTATAGATTATTTAAATCCGTAGAGAATAAGCAGGTGATTCTAGATCATCTCGAGCGAATTTACACTTCCATGGGCGGCCGCTTTATTCTTCCACAGTGGCAGGGCTATAATAAAATGAGCTGCAAGGGCGGCTAATTTAAGGAGGATGGCATTATTCAGTAAGTGGATGATCTATTATACCCCCAACAGACTCCTAGATGTTTTAGAAGTGGACATGCAGCTGGGGATTGTTTGCACTTGGGGTTCACTTGTAGCAATTTAATACATTTCAGGCAGAGTGTTTTCTTAGAAATGGGAAAAAACTGGCAATTAACTTCTTCCCTGATCCTTTAGCTGCTCTTTTTGGCAGAGCTGATATAGGTGTAGAGATAACCTTTGGCCAGCACCAATTTATTTTCATTGCAACTCTAGTAGCAAGATCGCTAATCCAAACCAATTGGAGATTCAAGATGATTCCTACAATCTCCCAATGGCTAACCAAAATTCAAAGAGTTTTTAAGCGGGAAAATATTTATGCAAAGAGGGTGTGTTCCGTAGTTAAACTGAACAAAATCTGGAAGAACTGGAATTGAGCAGTCCCAGCAATTGGCAAATGATCAAGTATGAATCGGCCATGATTGATTTTTGCATTGTAATACCTGCAATGCATTCTGCATGTATTTTTAATGTTTAAAATAGTAATCGCCAATATGAGTTTGAAATTATGAAAATATATTAGTTATTTAAATGCTTGATGAAAACTTGGCCCATTTTGGGATTTAAGTATCTAGTGAACTCTAGACAAGGTTTGCTTTCAGAAGAAAGGGCGGGAAACCTATCTTACATATTTTTACTAATGAAAAGGAGATATGCATGCATTTTACATGTTTTATTATCCCTTTTCCTAATATTTTCACAATCTATCTTTACGTTATGTATTTAACTAACTGTTTAAGGAGAATCGAGTTAAGATGAATCCTGGAAAAAGTTTATTTTTTTGTCAGGAGATAAAAACAAAAGTACTTGTAATAGTGGAAGCACATTATACTGGCTATTATATTTTTTTCTGTTGACCATCCCAGCTACATTGAAAATAAAAATAAAAAAAGAACGCCCATTACGCTGGTGACAATACAACCTTAGAAACAGACTTGCGGAAAGCAATGTCCCACAGAGCATTCTTTAGGAGCATGCCAGGCGTCCCAGAAGCAACGCTGCAAAGTGCTGACAGTCTGCCGTAAAAATACTTGCACACAGTTTGAAACCTAGCTAATGTAATTTCTAGGTAAACATCGCTGTTTGCATTATTCAATCAAGTGTTCATGTTTATTTTCCTATGTTACTGAAATTTTCCTACAGCGTTTTTTTCACCCACCAGTAAGATCCTTCCGAGCAAATATACAAGACCCTCGAGAGAACTCAGTATCCTGTAAATGTATTCAAATCATTTTAGTTTTTAAATTGCAGCCGCAAAAACAGTAACGTCAAACACATACAAGTTAAATTGTACATTATTCCACTGTCAGCAAAAACCCCACTCTCAATCATTCTTAAAGTAAACATGTTTGCTTAACAGGAATTCATATTAACCAAGTATATTCCGATTTTCCGACATATGAAGAGAACTATAATTTACAGCACTCAGATCAAATATTCCAGGAAACAATTTCATATAATATCTTGAAAATATATTTAATGCTCCTTTAATGATCTGAAAGTGAAAAATCAAATCTAGACTGTATGCTTGTTAAAGTTGTACATCTTACCTCCGAATACAAATCGTGCGCTGACGGGTTTTTTATACAGAAGTATCATTTCTGGGTGGTCATTTGTGAAAAGCCCGCCATCCTTGTGAATAAACGTGTCCTTCCTAGGAATCAGATCTGGTACTCTCCCCAGTGGCGGCTCCACTTTTAAGCAGTGTAAATAAAGGAAAAATAAAATGATAATAACTGAATGTTATTATCATTTTATTTGACCCTGCTGCCTTGTGGCTGGGGTGTGCAGGGCTGCTCTAAGAGCAGGGCAGGAGAGGAGTGGTTTGCCTTTTCAAAGTGCACATGGTTGCTTGGCTGGCCCTCCTGGGCTAGCCAAACATTCATGCGCACTTTGCATTTTCTCCCCATGCTCCAGCCTGCATGGAGAACATGCGCAGGTCCCCATTCCCCGGCTGAGCGCCGAACCACAGCGCTCAGACTCAGTCAGGTGAGCCTGGGTGCTTCTTGGTTCCTGTTCCAGTTGAGGCCTGATGCGGAGGAGAGACTCGAGAGACGCAGTGGCGATAAGGTAAGTTTTATTATTACTATTTTTTTTTGCCGGCTGTCACTGACTGTCTCACTCAGTGACTTCCTATCTGGGATTAAACTGGATAGATTTTTGGGTGTTACATCTTGTTTTTTCCTCATCTCTGCTCTCTTTTGCTTCTGCTCAGGTAGCTTATTTCACAACACTATGGCGATAAGTGAATACTAGTGATTAGCAGTCCTGAGCTTCATAATTTCTGAGTCTGTTGTACACCCTTGTGACTACCCCTCCAGCCCCCTTGCCTCCCGGGACCAGCTAGCTTAAAGCCAAACCAATATTTCATGAAAAGTTGTATTTCAGTACGAGAAAGACTGTATATATCTTTGAATGGTCTTTCTGAAAGATAGGTTACATTCATCATTGATAATCAAATAGTTTAACTAACCCCTGGGGAAACGAAACCCCCCGGCCACAGGCTATTCTCCCTTGGTACCAGCCCTGAATCAGCCTGATCTATTTATTAATATCTGGATAAAGGTGCCAAAAGCTATGCGGATAACCTTCTTCTTCTACTAGTGCACAGCATTCTATCTAAGAACAAGAGCCACAAGACACCATCCTACCACAGGATTGAACCATTTCTTCTTGTTGACAAGGTACAATAACCTGTTGCTCCAAGAACTGGGGCAAGTCTCACTATATGAACTGAGATTTGGGGGTCATGTCTCACATTGCACCAGTGACTCTAGACTCTTACACCAGCTCCTCTTGTGAGTGGCCTGTTTCAGAGCCAACCCCATAACATAGGTCATTCATCTGACAACTATGCCCCAGAGGCTGAGCTCATCATCAGCACTGCTGCTGATATGCTAGAGAGGCAGATGGCAACCTATTATTCATGCAGAGACTCTTACTGCAGAAAGAAAAATAGATTGTAGGGAGATAAAGAGAAATCTGCGAGTCCGCCTCTTATGTCAGCACTAAACCAATCATGTTTAGAGGTCACCTCAAAGTAGAAGATGCAATGATCCATGAATATACTATCCAGCCAACCCTTCCTGCCAGTCTCCATATCATGGAAGAGCACCCTTGTTACTAATTTCCTGGTGGAAACACAGGCTCACATATCAAGACAAGCCTGTGAGGTAAAGGAGGTATTTTTCCTCAGGGCTCAAACTGTACAGGAATCATTATGCCTACTCTCCTCCTCAGAAAGGTTAGCTCCATGGTACACTAGTCAAACGTGTATGATTTTATTCACACTTTTGCTGGTAGGAAAAATTGGATTGAGGAATCTGCTCAGTTCTTAGTCATATGAGCTAATTCTGTTTCTACACTGCAGAAGTACAATGTGCCAACTTTGGATCAAGTCCTGGAAGTCAACGAAAGACATGATTGACTGTTGTTCTGTGTACATGCAGAACTCTTACTTCCATGTAGCTATGAACAGGAAGGTAGGAAGTACATATGAGTAATGTTGAAAATGCACACTATCAGTAAGAGGGATTGCATTATGGTCTCATTAGACCCAACATAGTTCTTTACAAAAAGGATTGTTCTTTGGAAGTGTTTCTAGATGGCCCATTGCTATTTGTAACTGGATGTTAGAAGTTGGGTCGCTAGTTGGTAGAAGTTTGCACCCTGTCCGTGTAGAGACCACAATCCTAGTTAAGGTAAGCTAGATACACAATTTAAATTACCCTGTGTTTGCCCTCAGGTAGGTTGTCACAGAGCGGGCAGGCTTAATGTAAGAGGCAATGTGTAAAGCATTTGTGCAACACACACACACAGAGTGACACAACGAAAACACCACAAAAAGAGTCGAAACAGGTCGGCAAAGATAAATAATATTTATCTGAGTACAACAAGACCAAAATACCACAAATCCAAAAACTAGAGCAGAGTTATGAATTTCTAAAGAATAAACCAAAAATAGTGCTTAGAATTCAATTGCGCTAAAAGGTCACATGAGGTTGTACTAGACTGGGGTAAATCGAAAGTTCAGTCTGACCACGATGGAGGGCAGACTGGCTACAGGACTCAAGCAAGTCGGGCTGAAGACGACTGGAATGCCAGAAACCGGTCCTCGGAAGCTTGTTTCGTGTCCAGAGAAGGCATGGCTTGGCAGTTCGGGCTGGACTGTTCCCATGAGGCACAGGGTCAGACTGATTTGCATATAGCCATGTCTGAACAGGGGTGGCAGAGTGGGCTAAAGAACGGTGATGGATTAAACCCAGATCTTTTGACTGTGTGTGAGTGTTTGTTTGATTCAGATGCGCCGTCCATCACCACCCCCTTTTGTACCGCTTTTGGCCGCCATAAGTGTGGCAGGGTATGCTCAGACGTGAGTCCCTTGCTCACTTTGCCACTGGATTCAAGCAAGCTGGGCTGAAGACGGCTGGAATGCCAGAAACCGGTCCTCGGAAGCTTGTTTCCGTTCCAGGGAAGGCATGGCTTGGCAGTTCGGGCTGGACTGTTCCCATGAGGCACAGGGTCAGACTGATTTGCATATAGCCATGTCTGAACTGGGGTGGCAGAGTGGGCTAAAGAACGGTGATGGATTAAACCCAGATCTTTTGACTGGGTGTGAGTGTTTGTTTGATTCAGATGCTCCCTCCATCACCACCCCCTTTTGTACCGCTTTTGGCCGCCATAAGTGTGGCAGGGTATGCTCAGACGTGTGTCCCTTGCTCACTTTGCCACTGGATTCAAGCAAGCCGGGCTGAAGACGGCTGGAATGCCAGAAACCGGTCCTCGGAAGCTTGTTTCCGGTCCAGGGAAGGCATGGCTTGGCAGTTTGGGCTGGACTGTTCCCATGAGGCACAGGGTCAGACTGATTTGCATATAGCCATGTCTGAACTGGGGTGGCAGAGTGGGCTAAAGAACGGTGATGGAATAAACCCAGATCTTTTAACTGGGTGTGAGTGTTTTGTTTGATTCAGATGCTCCGTTCATCACCACCCCCTTTTGTACCGCTGGCTACAGGACTCAGACAGGTCCCACTAACAAAGTACCTTGATTGGAGCAAAGTGGTGATGTCGAAGACTCAAGGTGAGGAGTCGAGGAGGTGCTTTGTCGATCTGAAGATGGAGGTGAGCATCAGTGCCAATCCACGCCATTGACAGAACCCTTGTATGATGCAGGTACTGTGTCATCGTCAAGCCGTGCAGACTGTCGTCATCGAGCTGTGCTGGCTGTAAAACGACTGTAGTCGAGCAGCCGATGTGTTGGCGTTGAAGGGTGATCTGTTAGGCACCTCAGGGAAGGGTAGAGCTCCCATATGGCAGAGTCCAGCAGTACCAGCAGAGTTGTAGCTAGTCTTTAATGACCCTGAGACTTTAGAAAACAGGAGGCAAGCCAGAAAGCCCTTGGAGTCAATCTAGTTTCGAGTGAGATGGGTCCAGTCCTTGTTCACAGCAGGGCAAAGATCAGCAGGCAGCAGGGACAGCTCAACACAACCGTTAAGCAGTACCTCGGAATAGTCTGTCAAGCACAGTGGCAATCCTTGTAGCACAACAGTCCTGAAGTGGGGGCTGACTTCAAAGCAGCTCCTAGAAGTGTACAGGTCCCCTTTCCTCCCAGCCCTGTCAGCTAGGCTATCTGTGGGGGGTAATCAGTCCTTTCTGTGGGGACAGGACACAGCCTATTCAAATGTAAGTGTCAACTCCCTTTGTCCCTTACTGTCCAGGAAGGCTATAATAATGCAGATGAGTCCTATATCACACCCACCATTCCTATGTTTGTGGCTGTCTGGAGGGAATGCACAAAGTGTAGCTGTCATCCAGCCCAGACGTGTATTGGAGACAGGCTGCAGGCACACAGAGCAAAGTTAAGAGTAGGGAAATGTCCACTTTCTGAAAGAGGCATTTCTAAAATAGTAATGCCAAATCTAACTTTAACACTAAACAGGATTTATCATTACTATTCCAAAGATATGCTGCTCCTTTCTAATCAGGAGCTACAGTTTAAAAATGGTATTCAAGGAATTCCCAGTGCAAGCCTATGAGAAGGGTAGACCTCACAGTAGTGAAAAACACATGTGGCTGTTTGTCAGCACCAGGAAATGTAAAAATTAAAAGTACATGGCCTACCTTTTGCTTTTGTAGCACCCTGCTTAGGGGCTACATTAGGGGTAACCTATGTTTAACAAAAGGGGAGTTTAAAGCTTGGCAAGTGGTTTTAAATAACAAGCTGAAGTGGCAGTAAACTGCATGTACAGGCTCTGCAATGGCAGGCCTGAGACTGGTTTGAAAGGCTACTTGTGTGGGTAGCACAACCAGTGCAGTTGGCTCACTAATAGCATTTAGATTATAGGCCCTGGGTGTATTGTATACCACTTTCTAAGAGACTTACAGGTAAACTAAATATGCTAGTGAGACTTACAGCTAAGCTGAATATTCTAGACAGGTATACACAAATGTCATCATGTTTAAGGAAGAAGCACATGTACTTTAGCACTGGATAGCAGTGGCAAAGTTCTCAGAGTCCTAAGGTGAACAAAAAGATACAGCAAAAATGTGGAGGTAAGCAGGCAAGAAGTTGGGGAAGACAACCCTAAGGATGACAGGTCTAACACACGCCCACCAGTTAAAAGTTGGGTGATTTACCCAACCTCCATGGAGTTCTCAATGCTAAAGTGGGAAACCTGAATAGACCGTCAGCATTGGTGTTGTCTACTCCTGGTCTATGTTCCACCATGAAGTCCATACCCTCTAGGATTCTCACCCTTTACTTGCATGAGCCACCTGAGGGGCCTGTGGTTTGTCAGAAACAGAAAGTGAGTGCCAAACAGGTATGTCCTCAACTTCAGTGTACAGACCAAAAGAAATAGCTTCTCTGGCTATAGCATTGCACCTTTGTTCAATGGGGAGTATCCTCCTGGAAATTTTCTGAGGCATCTGTTTGAATGATAAACTCCTTGGAGAAGTCAGGGGCCCTAAGCGCAGGGGCTGTGTACAAGGGATGCTTCAGGGAATCAAATGCTGTTTTGCATGCCTCTGTCCAAATCACATTTCTACGCTGGTTCTTAGAAGTCAGCTCTGTCAAGGGGGCAACAATAGTGGCCTATTCCTTGACAAACCACCTATAGTTCGTGGTGAGGCCCAAGAATGCCGCGACCTCATTCTGGCTTTTGGGGGGTTCTCATGCAATAATAGTCTATTTTGGCCTGGAGAGGCTCCACCTTCATCTTGCCCACTAGGTGTCCCAAGCCCACCACAAACCCCTGCCCTATCTGGCACTTACTGGCCCTGATAGTCAGGCCTGCCTGTTGCAGAGGTGAAAAGCGGGTCCTTTCAACTGCTACTGAAGACAGCTATGTCAATCAAATAGGCAGTTGAGAAAGACTCCATATCGGCAAGTGCCTGGTTCACCAACCTCTGGAACGTAGCTGGGGCATTTTTGAGTCCAAATGACATCACTATAAACTGATAATGGCCCACTGGAGTGGAGAAGACTGACGTTTCCTTGGCACCTTCTGTTAGGGTGAATTGCCAGTACCCTGATATAAGAGCAAAGGTACATAAGTACTGGGCAGCCCCCAACCTGTCAACGAGCGCCTCAAGCCGGGGGATGGGATGCGCATCCAACTGTGTCACAGAGGTTAGCCTTCGCCCATCCACACAGAACCTCATTTCAGGTGTGGTGCCCGATGGGGTAACTTTTAGTACCAGAACCACCAGACTGGAGTACGGGCTACTGGAGGGTTCTATTATCTACAACTCTAGCATCTTAGAAACGTTACTCTTGATGCTGGCCCTCACATTATCCGACAACCTGTAAGATTTATTCTTAACAGGGAGGTTGTCTTATGTCCACATCCTGGGTACACAGGTTAGTTTTCCCTGGAGTAAGGAAGAACAGAGAGGATTACTGTTCCAACACTTGGTAACAGTCCCTCTGCTGCTTAGGAGTTAGAGTGGCGAAAAGGATTACTCCCTCCACATACACATCTTTCTCTTTGGAGTCCAAGAAGTCAGTAGGAGCTTCACTCTACTTTTCCTCTTCTCCATCTGTCACCAACAACATGTTGATCTCAGACATCTTGTGGTAATTTGCCTCTTTAGGCATGGTTAGCCTGCAATTTTTGCCTGGAACATGATGTGATTTTGAATGAAGGTGCACTGTGTCCCTACTAACCAGGTTCCCAATGCTAGAGCACTTTACTAAAACTGTACCACAATTGGCACAACTTCAGCAACCACTTTAAGTCACTGGTAAACGGTCCCCCTGGCACCTAGAGCATTGGGACTGAAGAGGGTCCAGTAGCACAACTGCCATAATTGTGCCAACCTGGGGACCCCTCGCCAAGACCATGCAAAGTGTCATTGCAGGCTACGTGTCTAGGTGCAGAGAAAACTGAAGAGTCGACATGCCATACATCCCTGTGTGCCATGCCCATAGGCACTGCATCAGGTATAGGCAAGTCACCCCTACTGAAGCCCTTGCTGCCCTAAGGCAGGATGCACTATATCACAAGTGTGTTCATATCTGCCTTAGCAGATATAACCCTACAATATCTAAGTCCATTCTTAAATATTGCAAGTGTGCAGGGAAGCCATAGAAACTACATGGGCTGGACACCCATCATTACGAGTTTCCCAACACGATGATGGCTTCTATGTACCCAGAAATGTTTGGTAACAAACATCTCATCTTAATAAATCCACACTGATGCCACTGTTAGATTTATTTATAAATGCAAACAGGGGACACCTTGAGGGTTCCCTGAAAACCTACCAAACACTGATGTGGTATTTGACTAGTTTTAGCAAGCCTGCTACCACCAGGCATATCTCTGACCTTATAGGGTGCGAGCCAGTGCTCTCAGAGGCCAGGACCAATTCCTGCTCTGGGCAGAGATGCTTCACACCTTCCCCAGGCTAGAATGGCCTTCCAAGGTGGGAAGCTTCAAAGTTGATGCTGCCTCTGAAATGCAACCCAGGCATCTCCAAATAGTGTAGGATGCCAAACCCCCTCTGCTTGCCCACATTTGGTGGGAGGACAGACGGGAAAGTTAGTTACAATAGGAAGTGGGTCCACATTCAGCCAGCAGCAACCATAAAGTGGGGCAGGTGATGTGAACCCCACTTTTCAAGTCCCTCCATCTTGTTGGATACAGAATTAGCCAGTTAGTGTCAGGGTTGTGCCCTCTCCCCAAAGGAAGTGGTCACATAGAGGGTATAGATACTCCAAAGCTAGGTAGCCCATTAGATATTACCTGTCTCCCACTGCAATGCTCAGAAAGGTAGTATTTAGGTGGCAGCCGTGGACCCTGAACTTTAGATTAGATGAACCTAAGAAGACAATGGACAAAGAGCTGCTGAGCCAAGAACAGAGTACATGCTGCAGAATTTTGGTGTGAAACCCTGCCTCTTGCCTCAAAGGACTCAAACATTGTGGTGTGCAGACTCGTCCTGCTGCACTGAGGACTCCAAGAACCCCAGAGCACCTCCAGCCCTTCGCCAATTGCCAGAGAACTCTTTCGGAGTAGAGGAAATACAACTCTACAGTCCACAAGTACTGAACCCACAGAGCTCTACTTACCGACTTGCTACTCTCCAGTGACACTAAAACAGTAACTGAACCAGAAGCAGTACACCAGTGCCAGAGGGTCAGATCTGTCAACCCATTAAGTGAGAGGATACCAGGACCTACTGTAGCCGTGCCGTAGCAATACCTGAGACACCAAACTTCTTGCAACCAAGACAAAGTGTCCAATCCGCACTCCAACTGGCCAGGACGCAAGCACCCATCAAGAGACATCGGGACCCCCGAGTCCTACTCCGTGAGTGGACCAGCTGTCCCAGAATCGTCCCTGCAGCTTGCCGTCCCTGGACGGTGAAGATAATCTTGACTCACAGAGCCCAGCTGAACTATCTGATCGGCACAGCTGTACTCCTGTGGTATTCAAGTCATTTTGACCCGATCCCTTGTTTGGGATTCCACAGATTTACCAGTAAGTCCCCTTGTGCTGCCTGTTTTGAGGTGACGCACCTCATTTGTAGTGCACCAGCTACCAACGATCTTAGTGCCTTGCTCATGGGAAAATCCGGGATGCTCCTAATGATTCAATGGTGGAAGATTGGACCTTTGCCTGCTACTTACCAAAACCTCAAAGGGGAACCCGTAGAACTAAGTGTAAGATTTTATATACATTTATGTGCTTTTCTCAATAGTCTTTCATTGTGCATAATTATGCACAACAGTGAGTTATTTTCCAAACTTTGAAAAATCAGAACTAAAAGTACTTCCTGGTGAATAAAGTTCTTGATCTTAAAAAATCATCAAAATCTGTGTTCTTTTTGCTAACTGTTCTCAGATTTATTCTTGAGCATTTGTTTCATTTATCACCTCTGTGAGAACAACACATGCTTAGCACTGCCCTCTGATAAGGCTAAATGCTAACCCACACTACCACAAATAGAGTTTTAGTATTATGTACTTTTACCTCTGTATACCAATCTGGGTTTCACTGGACTCTCTGTACAGTGTACTTCATTTTAGTACACTATATAGAGAGCCAGCTTCCTACATTGGTGTCAGGGGTGGGATCTACTACTTTGCATTTGCTGATACCACTTTGTCAATAACTGACCTAATGAATAAATCCAAAAATTGTCTTTAGCTAGTTGCATTTTTCTATTGGGGTATTTTTTCCACATTTTAAAATGAAATGGTAAAACCTTGGTGAAGTCTGTGAAACCAGTTGTTAGAATTCAAAAACGTACTTTAGTTAGGACAAAGAGTACTTTGTTAAAGTTTTTTTATCTTTCCAAAAAAGGTCCAAAATGTTTCTCAAAAATGAATACCCTACAGGAACAGGATCAGGAGATCGAACTGATCACTTACACAGAGTTGTCAGACTCCCAGTTATGGCCTTCCATATCATAACTAGGGACAGAGGAATCTTTGATGATAAAATCCCCAAATGTGTTGTCCCTAAATATACAGATGGTGATATCACCAAGTGGTGTAATGCTTTTGTGAGAGCTTGCATCAGTAGAAAGGTAGCCAAGAAGCATTGGGTCTCTCTCTTGTTGGAAATGTTCTCAGGTAAATGCTGGAATAGACTTCCGGCATTTGAATGAGAGAGATGCTGAGTCTGATGACCTCATGAAGGGTACCCTGATTGAGGGATTTGGATTCAACAGTGAGGAATATAGAGTCAAACTCAAGGAGACTAGAAAAACTCAGAGTCAGCCCCACATGCCGACTTACTGGTTGTAGAGAGGAAGCAATGATCAAAACAACATACCATGTTTCCATAGACCTCTCACATTGTGGGAATTGGCAAAACCAAAGCAACAGTATGAGCTAATGTGGAATATACACCAACAATTCTCCAACTCTTTGTTTGAGGCATAGGATTGGTAAACAACCTTTACCACGAAGTTTTTACCACGCGGTACCTTTACCACGCGGCCGTTACAACGCAAGTCGTTACCACGACTTGCGCTGGAGGGCGCTGTGGGATAAGGAATTTTATAAATTTATATTCCAACACCTTCCCTACTGTTACGGGGACTAGTGTTGGAATATAAAATTATAAAAATCCTAAATCCGCGCCCTCCAACGCAAGTCGTGGTAACGACTTGCGTTGTAGCGGCCGCGTGGTAAAGGTATGCGTTGTTACAACCTGCGTTGTTACAACCTGCGTTGTAACAACGTACATCCCATAGGATTATCACACAGCAATATACACTTTTACCACTCACCTGATTTCCAGATGTAACAAGTTGCCTCCTAGAGGAAAAGGTCTCTATGGGTTGCCTCATAGTTTCCGATCGATGGATCCTTTTGGTATGTCTTTTCTCTGTTTTCTGATGGTCGTCGGAAGATCTACCAATCTTAGTTCTGTCTCAACAAAACTGGTGGTTTGACTCAAGTTAATATTGCCATCTGTTATTTTATTTTAATTTCCACTGTGTACTGAAGCCCTAAGTCTTCCTTACAATTCTTTTTATAATTGCAGTGCAAAGTGGGCTAAGGGTATCTTAAAAGTGACTTGTTTCTCTTAGTACATTATCAACCATTAGTAAATCTCTCCCAGATTGCCTCCTTTTCAGGAACAAACTAGTGAACAGCTGTGCATGTTGCATATGACACATGAACTCAAACTTGCTAAGGAAGCTGAGAAACCTAAAGTAAGATTATCCTGGTCTCAAGACAACATGGCACGGATACCAAAGAAATGA
Source organism: Lissotriton helveticus (assembly GCF_964261635.1). Classification (NCBI taxonomy): domain Eukaryota; kingdom Metazoa; phylum Chordata; class Amphibia; order Caudata; family Salamandridae; genus Lissotriton; species Lissotriton helveticus. The sequence goes on along the minus strand of NC_136057.1, from coordinate 1,192,238,636 downwards.
AAAGAAGAAATACCCAATACTTGAGTTGTAAATCAGGTGACTTTACTCTTTTTTATGAAAGCCTAATGAAATTATTGGAGCAGGAACCATGCCTAGGGAAGTTTGGTGTAACTGTACAGTAGCATTTTCCCCACTCAGTAAACAGAGTAAAATGCCAGTGTCTAAAGCAATAGTTCAAACATTGAGGATATTGACAGTGTACTGAGAAGGAAGTTATCAGCAAAAAAAAACAGAAACACCCATGAACTTATGGCTAAAGTAGCTAGAAGTTTTTTTTACAAATTTAAAATATTAGCATCAATGTGTTCTCCTCTCATGCCTTGAGAAGCAGTGGCAGGCCTGCACACCACCTGCTCTGCTATTGGTGAAAAATATATTGAAAAAGATAATAAAGGTGTAAAATGGAAACATAAAACACCTAAAAGGCAGAAGGTTAGTCTAGTAAAATGTAAAATAAACTATAGAAAGAAAAGAATGAATTAAAACCAAGTTAGAACAAAAGAATGAACACAAGGGCAGGTCCAGGCAGGGAAAAGTCCAAAACTATAGCAAATACATTAAAGGGTTGCCTCATACTCAAGATTATGGCATTCTCCATGTGCTTTACAAGTGGTGGTACTTTGTACTGGGAATTTTGCAAGAAGTCAAGCAACACTTGCATACGTTTAGCTGTTCAATTGATAGGACAGGGAGCAGATGCTTCTCAAAGGTATATCAAAAATATACATGAAAATAGGTTGAAAATCAGTTGTGTTGAAAAACATAATAAAGTCTCTATTTTCATGCAGAAGCCCAATTTCTAGTAATACAAACATAAATATGTGCACTTTGCGCCCAATTACGATTTTGGTGGTGTGAATGCGGACGGCACACTGGTGGCCCGCTCTCGCACAACCAAACCCATGGTCGAACTGCCCGCCAGATTACGAGTTTCCTTGTGTCTGGTGGGCTGTTTTTGGCAGTCTCACGGATGTCCATCTGAAAATTGCCCCTGCAATGGGAATGCCAAAAACTGTTCCTGCACCGCATGGAATGTAAAGACCAAGCAGTGCAGAAACTGGGATGCATGCACACAAGGGGCACACGTAGGGCCTCCTCTTTTCAGGACCACCAGCCTTTTCATGGAGGAAAGACCTCCATGACATTGCTGGTAGACCTGAAACTCGTATTTTCCTTGGCAGTGCTGCAGTGCCACCACCAGCATTATTGGGTATAACCGCAGATCACAATTGATCTCTTTAGCGTGTCGATAACTCCTACGGGGAGGAAAACGCCTCCGTTGCCGATACCCGACAACGGAGGCATTTTTCTCCCCATAGAAGTTATCGACACGCTAAAGAGATCAATTGTGATCTGCGATTACACCAATTAATCAAGAAGATGAGAAAGAATATTGTCTCATTGTTCACATAATTAAAAGAGAAAAATAATTATTGGACAATATTCATTTTATCAGATGAAATAAAAGATACAAGCGTGCAAGAAGAATTTTCATTGAATACAATAGCTGTGGCTGACTCTGAGTGAGGTTTTTTTAACCCCTCTGAATGTGAATATAGTAATACTTCAGTCCAGAATTCTGCGATTGAATATAGATTCGTATTGTATTCTGGGAGATATCGTCCTTTTGTCCTGAAGAAGGTGGTGTTTAAGCCACAATACCCACCGAAACGCGTCAACGCCATTTGATAACAGGCCTACTGTAGACTGTGGAGAACATTTGCTAATGGTGTTAACTTTATTGTATAACAATTAAGTCTAATGTACAGATACAAATGTCGGAAGAAAGAGCTTGGTCAGATGTATTGGCCTGTTGAATTGATAAGAAACCATTTTTCTTGTAGGTTCTCACAATACTGTATCAACTGTATATTTTTTAAGTAGCAGATTGTGGGTATGATTTGCTTAATTGTGTTTTTATTTACTTTTTAATGGTTCTTAACATTGATTCAAATATATGTATCTTTTCATAAGCAATTTGCCTTTGATGGTGGTGGTGTTATGTTCTGGTGATTTGAGTAAATGACTGAGTGTATGCCATTTGTTGTATTGGGATACCCAAAGGGGATTTCAGTCTTGGTTGAGGTTATTTAGACAGCTGACTGATGTGTTACAAGCCAATTCCAACATTCTTAGATGTTTCATTTACACTGCTGGCACTCATGATGCACAGCTCGTGACAATGGTGCCGGGGCTGACAGCCCAGCTGCAGACCCCTGATAGATAGGACAGAGGTAGATTGTACTATGCTTGTCCAAAGTGGCTCTCTTTTCCATGGATCTTGGAGGGTGGTCAAAGTAGAGATAATACTAAACAGTGAATGAACTATCATTCTGTGAGTACAAATCCTAAAAAATCAGCTATTGATGTTTAATTCCCATAATTCATATTTCAATGACCCAGTTATAGGTCCTACACTTGAGTTTCAGTGAGATTAATTTAATTACACAGTACTTGCCAGAATGTTTAATGACTGCATTAAGCATATTCATTGGGAAATCATGATGCCATGTTCTTGAAAAAGTATTGCCAAATATGCATCTCATCACACACGACTCTCTGCTGGACGTGAATTGAATATGGGAGAAGCACATGGTTAGTTGAGGAAATCATAACAGGTGCATCCATGCAGCCTTACTATACCTCTTTGTTGTATGTGACACATTGGGATTGCAACGTGCTGTTCATTTCATTGTGGTAGTTTACATGTCCAAGTTTGTTACCTTCAATATGATTTTTCTTGGTGGCAATCACTTCAGATCAGCGGCTTGCGGGGGGCGTGGCCACGGAGCCGCCGAGCATGGATGCCTGAGCCCTGAGCTCCAGGCCGATCTCGGGGATTATCCTGATTAAAGACCCCCCCCCGGCGGCGCCAACACCCGGGCTCGACAGCTGAGAGCCACGGGTTGCCCTAGCGCCGAGCGGGACTGCGCTGGGTCCCGCAGCAGTGGAGAATCGCGCCCTTCGGTGGGCTCCGCGAGAGCGCCAGCCGGCCATCTTGCCTGGGCCTGTGCGTGACGGCCGATCCCCGGCCTGGATTTCTGAGGGCCGCCGGAGCTTCTCTGTCGTGGGAGGCTGGCGGGCGGCGCTGACGGGCGCCTGAGTCCTGGGAGCGGACGGCGACGCCCTGGGGTCCTGCAGACCGGACCTGAAACGCCGGGCATCGGCGGTGTGGACGCCTGGACACCGGGGCAGCAGAAGGTTTGGAGCGGCTGCTGGGGGCGGAGGTGCCCGACGACGGAGGACGGCGCGTCGGCCGCCTGGCGCCTTGATCCTGTGGCTGCGTTAGTGGAGCGCCGCCGGCCTAGTGCCCGGGGGCACTGATTTGAAGGCGGGACTGTTGGACTCTGGCAGTGCTTTGACGGGACTAGTGGCCACGAAGGTTGGGGGCCCTAGGATCACCTGGAGGAGCCCCCTTGTGTCCTGCGGCGGCCGGCGGTGCCAGTGACCCTGTCCCTGCGGACTCCCTGGGACGACCAACTGGTGCCGAGGAGGGCCTGGGCCCGTTCTGCCCCCTTCACGGACCTTGCACAGCAGACTGCCAGCGGGGACAATTTGGGCGCAGTGAAGGATCCCTGGCGGCCTTCGTTGTTGGCAGCAGGGGTCTGGGGCGAAGGGCGCCGCATTGGAGATAGTGAGGCCGGGACCTGGCTGTGCTGGCTGGTTGCCCTCCCTTCTTTCCTTTCTCATCACTGTGCTGGATCCTGTTGACCCGATAGGCTTATTGGTGGGCTACCGCATTTGGCCTTGCTGCGGACCAAGTTAGGGTGGTCTTGCGGGGTTGGTGGCGCCGTGATCACCGGCTGGCCGCCATGGGGAAGCCACGGAAGGGAGTGGGCGCCACGCAGCCGGACCAGGTGGAGGATTCGTCGGACCCCCTGGATCAGCAGCAAACAGCGGGTGATCGGACGGCGGGGTTACAGCAGCAACAGCTGGACCAGATTCTTCAGGCTATTGGGGACACGTGGGAGGCGCTGCGCCAGGACATCGCCCAGGTATCTACGAGCCTTGGCCTTCTGAAGGCGGACCATGGAAAGCTTGCGGACCGGGTCAAGGCCACAGAACTGGCGATAGAGACGCTGGAACCAGCTCAGAAGGCGTCGGACGTTGCCCTGGAGGACCTAACCCGTAGGGTGCAGCAGTTGGAACGGAGGGCGGCCGACGCAGAAGGGCGCAACAGATGCAACAACATCCGCGTGGTGGGCTTGCCCGAAAATATCGAGGGGGACGATATGGTTGCGTACCTGGAGAAATGGCTGCGGGACGTGGTGGTCACTGAGGGCTTGACGCCCTTCTACACTTTGGAGAGGGCTCACAGGGTCCCGGCGCGTCCCCTTGCCCCGGGCCGACCCCCGAGGCCGGTGATAGCCCGGCTGCTCCACTTCAGGGACCGGGACCTTATATTGCGGCAGGCCAGACTGGCTGGCCCCTACAAGGTGGACAACGCCTCTGTGTCGATCTTCCCAGACTACTCCCAGGAGGTCCAACGCAGCCGTTATTCCTTTATCGCTGTCAAGAGAGCTCTGCGCGATGAAGGGGTTCAATACTCTCTGTTGTTTCCCGCCTGCCTGAAGGTGCTGGTGGACGGAGTGGCGACGTTCTGTGATTCCCCGGACGACGCCTGGCAGTGGTTGGAGCGATACAGAGCGGGCAAGGATGGCTCGGGTACCTGGACGGAGAGCGCTGAGACCCGGCTGAGACCGCGCAGGAGCAGGCGCAATCGGAGGAGAGAGCAGGGCAGGAGGTCACCTTCGGCTTCTCAAACTGCACAGGAAAGGAGAGATGCCCTGCAAGCGGTGTCGGACATTTCTGGAGTGGTGCCTCAGACTCAGGTGGCAGACTCGGGCTCGAGACAGGGCTCGGATGAGGCGGAACCAGGGGGATCAGATGAAGCTTCGGACAAGGACATAGGGGAGCGGCTTCGGATCACGCCGCAAACGGCGGATGGCCTACTGGATGAGTGACTGCGAGCCGCTGAGTAACTGACAGTAAGGGGATCTGCGGGCCTGGTGGGGTGAACATACTGAGGGCTCCAGGGGCCCTGTGCTTTGGGCGCTCAGAGGGGCAACTGTGCTCCGCATCCTATGGAGGGTGATGGGCCCCGGGCCTGGTTGCTGTGGGGTGGTGCTGCCGGGGGTGGGGTGGGGGAGGATTGTTCATAGCCGGGATCGACACCTCTGGTGGGATGGGTTTTGGCTGTCCGGCGGGCTGGTGAGTGGACACCTCCTCGACCTCACGTACTTCGTGAGTCTCTGGTAATTACCAGAGTTTCCCTCGTATTCGGGGTGGGGTTTGGATGGGTGACAACTGTTTGATGCCTGTTCTGGGGGTGGGTGGGAGGGGCGTTGGTTGGGGATGTTATGGGGCTGTTGAGTTTTTGGGTATTGTCAGTGTGCTGGTGAGACTGTGGGGGCTTGGACTACGCTATGTGCCCATTGATGGCGGCTAGATTGGAACTGAAGTGCAATTACCTGGAATGTGCGGGGGCTTAACTCCATGAGGAAGAGGTATAAAGTACATGCATATTTAGTCCGGAGGGGGGTCCAGGTGGCTTTCTTGCAGGAGACGCATTTAACTTTGGCGGAGGGTCAAGCGCTGCAGCGGCGTTGGAGAGGGCAACTCTTCTATACTACTTATTCTGCACATGCTAGGGGGGTACTCATTTGGGTGAGGGCGGGTGTCCCCTTTCAACCGTTGATCACTAGAGTGGATCAGGACGGGAGGTTTGTGGCAGTGTTGGGGAGGCTGGATGGCCGAGATGTGGCGTTCTGTAGCATATATGCCCCCAACTTGTAGTGTAGTTCCTATTATCCCAATAGGCTCTGCGCATTGGAATAATACCTCCAATAGTATAGACCTAGACCAGACGTTAACTAGGTCCTCTACTGTCGATATTAGACTTAAAGTTTTGGGTTTGCCAGCTAGCTCAGAGTTCACTAGAAACTTTCTCGAATAGACAAGGAGGAGTTGAACCTCCCTGGATAGACAAGAAGGGATTTAGTTTCTGACAACCATAGAACATGAAACCTTTGCTCTCCCCTAATCAAGAGTGTATCTCTAGAGTCGTGTGAAAACAAAAGACAACTTATTTTACTCAGTCAGTACGTGCATTCTTAGATTCACCAGATTGTAGAGAAAAAGAAGAGACGGGCGTGTTCAATAAAAGATGTTATTTATTGATCAGTCTCTTTTCTCGTACAAGAGAAATGAATCGATATTATTGCAATACTTATGGTTAAGTAAAGTGCATACAATAAAAGCAGAAGTATAAAATAATACTGTAAAAACATTTATATGGTTTCTAAGCCATATGGTGGTTTAAAATGGATAAAATAGATACATACATATAAACATTTGACTAATCGTACTCAACTGGTGCTTCTAACCACGCCTACCCCAGTGTACCTGACCTAAGCCTAATACGTGGGCGGGGATAGAAAGTAGCAGTCTAAGTTAAGTTTGTTTTGCCAAGTGACTGATTCAAGAATTCTCTGCAAGGGGTTATTCAGTTCCGTACCTGAGGTCTAGGATGGTTGAGGGATAGTATCTCTCTTCTGAGGTCTCGATCTTCCAAACTGCCTGCAAGGGCTGCTCGGAAGCGCCGGAGCTGGATTTCTCGGCAGGAGAAAGGCAGCGTCTCGTTCTCAGCGCGTCAGGAAGGCGGGGCAGCTAGTGGGCTTCGCTCTCTGCTGGGCTTCGGGAAGTCTCGCTGCTCCGATCTCGTCACCACCGCGTGTGTTTGCTTAAGGCAATATCGGTAATATTTATACCTGTAAGGTGCCGAGATTGACGTAAGGATGGACATAGATACGTCAATAAGGATGTCATACGAGCTGGTCGTTAGTGCATTCTTTTACTGAAGTTCTCGGTGAAATCAAAACAATGGCCGCAGGGTTTTTCCCAGGTTGTCATAGGTTTGATTTGTTTTGAGAACTCCGTATGCCTTATCAGGGGCTGGAGGAATATTGCTTGCCTAATTAGATGGCACGCGTTATGACCTAATCAGATAACGCGCTCCTGTGCCGTGGTCTGGCGTAATCAGATAACGGTTTCTGCATCATGGGATGGCTGCTAGTTAACTCGTTAACCAGAATAGGGTCAGGAATAGGGGGATCGATACAGAACCTATAGGAATACATCACACCCACTCCACGCTAACTATGGCCATATTTACGAATCTAGGCATAGTAAAACATACTGTAGAGTATCGTGTATACCTTACCACCCCAAAATACACATAATGCATTTTGAAATTATGTAACATACGGGGAAAAAAATAGTCATATGTACTATATGCACTCAAGCAGTAGAATAATGCTAAAATAATCACGCATATGTATACATTATTAGTAATTGAATATTAGAATTACACATGAGATGGCTCTTAATACACTTCATCACAGTTCAAAAATATTTATAAACATACCAGCGGGCAGCTAATGTCTATGAAGTTTCTAAAAATAGAAATTAGTTCTCTAAGAATAGTTCTTACTTTAAGCAGAAGAAAAGTGTCCCGTAAAATTTAACAAAAATATTTTGGGGCTGCTAAAAAATTGCTGTCCGTGAACTGGAGGAAAAGTCGATCTTGCTACTTTATTATTAAAGTTGAAGGCCAAATTCAAGGTGTCGGGAACGCCGTGTGCTAGCTTGTTCAAGAGTCATTATTTCTGCTCTGGTGAGAACATCATATCGTTGAGACTGCTGAAAAAGCTGTCAACAGCTTCCTGTGAGAGTTCCACTAACTCGGAAAAGGATGTAACCATGCATTCATGTGCATGATTGTCTCCATTGACGTTTTGATTAGTATTGCTGACAGAAGGTTGTACCTGATCGATGCTGCTTTCATCTTGATCTTCACTACCCCTTAATCGTAGTGGTGAAGTTTCCACGAATGCCGTCATCAGGATTGGCAGCCGTTGAGGGCAGCACAATGCATGAGCCTTTACCGGACCCAACAATGTTTCTGCATCCATTGGCGCATCCAATTGTAGCGTCAGACAGGTGTCCAACACGCATTCTTCTCCGCACAGCATGCACCTTAATACAGGTAAAACACATCTTTGCCATATCGGCCGAAATGAAAGAAACCAAGTCATGTTCAGGTCTCTAAGCCGGGTTAGTCCCAGGATTTTTGATATCCGGTCCAGGTATCCAATGGCTCGGATTGTTTCTTCCCTTGTCGCAGGTGTTTTGTCTGTGACATGGTTTGCCATAACGAAATATAAGGACTAGGAATAGGATTCCTGCAATTAGTCCCAAAATGAGGGGAACTCCTCCAAAAATCGAATGGACGAAGTCTGGAAAAATACCCAGTATGGCTTTGAATGGTGTTAATGCCATCGAAAATACTGTCTTAAATACATTTGAGACTCCACTGGTATCAGAAATATTTAAGATTTCATTCAGGATTTCTGCGAAATGTATGGGGGAATTAGTTGATAACAATGAGTGAATCTCTGCAGTCGTCCTTGCGACTAGGAGATCATACGTTTCTTTTGATGACGTGAGCATGGTCGGCGTCTGAAGAAGCACTGTTTTCATTCTGCTTAAAGTATCAACTCGAATAGAAGTAATTTTCAAGTGAGGCCATGCCCTTGCCTCCCTGTCTGGAAAGGAGCTGGGGAACAATAAGCGTCCACAGCACATGACCTTCGCAGTCGTACTGATGAGATAAGGAACCCCGGGCAGTAGACTACAACATCTGCGATCCACAATTAGAATGTAACTCCCGTTATAGAGTCTTTTAAAGAATGGTTCTATCTCTGTTGCAGGTGTGCCTAGCTGGTGACATGAAAGGTTATTTGAGTTCCCTTCACAGGCTCCATGCAAACTAATTCCATTACACAGAAGTGTACCGCTTAGTGACATCGCACAATTATTGCCACTAAGAAACACTTTCTGTCCTTTATTACTGACACATGCATGTGAATAGGGCAAGTTCCATGTTGTCTTAATGTACCCTTTTCCCAATTTTTCGTACATGCCAGTCTGTATATATTTTTGGCAGTATTGAAACCTGAAAGTAGATATCGGAATATTAATTATCCCATGTGTTATCCATTCAATGACAGGTCGTTCTGACATTGTCAATGGTAATCTCTCGAGTTTCTCAATGCTCAGGATTGTATAATCAGCACCCTTTTGTGCCATACTGATCTGTTTATCAGTAAGGTTAAAGATAGTGAATAGTGACGTTGTGTTGATTAAACGCCAAGGCACATAGCCTGAACGCAGATTTTGTAACGTCCAGCCAAGCTGTACAATAGAACGCAATTGAGACTGACCGTGTTGTAACAACAGTAAGTCTTGCGATATTATGTCGATTGCTGATGACACAATGCTGTCCAATGAAAAGATTCTGGAGGACAGAGTCATTAACCCATTGTCCACTACAGAGAGCGATTTTTCCAAATTAATACGGTCAATTTCCCGTATACTTTCTGCTGTCTCAATTTGAGTTATCTTCCAGGCCTCGTTGTAATCTGCATATATAGAGGCTGCTATGAAGCGTTTTTGACGCTGTTTGCGTGGTCCCATAATGAAATCACGCAAGTCAGCACCATCAGTAAGTAAAGTTAGGTGTTGCTTAATTTCTGTCAGTGTGGAAGTTTTTAGCCAATGAAGGCAGAGTTTGCCCACACTGTAGGTGGTGATTATCCCTGGGTGTTGTCTTTGGGAATATCTAGGGTCTGGCCTGGTCAATGTGAACCCCTGTGTTTTGTTCAGGAATCTGTCTTGACAGTTATTAGTATCTGTGGGCCAGATTAACCATTGTTTCCAATCAGGATTTGTTCTGTTTTGGTTTAATACACAGTTTACGTCTATCTCTTCATCTGCAGAGTTATTGCTGTTCATTGTTGGTTTTGGAATAGACGGTTTATTTAAGTCTTTGATTTTGGCTAATCCAAGACAGGTAGTTTGTTGAATAGTTTCATTCAAGAATATAATTTGTTCTGGGATCATGCAGGCTCTAAACAATGATTCTATACCTTGTACTTGCCATTCTTTTGTACCCCAAACACTTTTTACTTCAACATTTTTGTCCCAATAATCAAAACCACATGTATTCATTTGTTCAAAAAATGAGTCCGAATATATCAATTTTGTGTTTGTAAGCATGGTTTTTGTTCCTGTCTTATTTGACAATTTGAAATAAAATGTTTCAGCATTACTTGTATTGAACCCTGAAAAGTATGAATATTTGTCATAAAAGGTTCTTGAGCTTCCTTTTGGAGGGGTTGCACAATGTTCCCATTGATTATAATTTAAAACATTTCTAGGTTGTGCTGATTTATGTAAAAAATGGTTACCATAGTGGTTGTAGCAGTACATACTATCATAATTAGACGAACCCTGCAAAAAATCATGTTTGGTAAATTTAGAAGACATCACTAGATCAGACATCATGTTATTAATACTTTCAAAGTCCCAATCATCAGCAAATGAGTTTGGTTTTACAAAGTCACTCAACGAGATCTTGATTTGGTGTGGATATTTGAGGATCTCTAACGGACCATAAATTTCATAGTCAGTATTGTCCCATGCTACCCCACCCGGTATAGGATTGGCTGTGAAATTGACTGAAGAAAGTTCTCTTTTCTTTACGTGTGAAGACGTGTGTGGCTTGAGGATCAAGTTGATTTTCTGGCTTGCTGTGTCCATTTTAGCATATTTTCCCTCAATGAAGCGTCCCAAACATAGTATCATGATGAGCCAAAGTATCAGGATAAATACACCAAATGACACCCAAAATTCAATCCACGGAGAAATCAGATAGGTTTCTTTCAGCTGTTTCAAAAGTTCCTTAGCTTTATCTTTAAAAGTTTTTGTTGATGGCTGTGTCTTTGATTCACTTAGATCTTCAGAAGAATCTTCAAAGTTGATGAAGTAGCCGGATGCCGTTCTGTCTATTGTTCCGATTGCTTCAGGATTACTGTTTCTTGCAGCTTCAGCATATTCATTTGTTACTTCATTGTTGGTTGGTGTGTCTCTACTAAATGTTTTAATTGGGTTTTCAGAGGTGTGAGTTCCATTGCATTGTTGCATAGTCCTTGTCGTTGTTCTGTAGGCGTTTCGAATGTGATTAGCCTTTTAGTTAGCACCTCTGTACTTGTAGCAAACCTTGGTGTTCTACTACTTATCGGGAGTCCACTTGGCCTACTGTTTGTTATCGGCCACATGATTGTGGTTTTACCAGGTCGATGGATACAACTCGGTTCTCCTTTTTACCAGCAAGCGGCGGTAGTACAACTGATCTTGTCCCGTTGATGGACAAGACAGGAACTGCTTTTCTGTAAGAAGGCCCAAATTCCTTCTTTACCGCGATCTTTTCTCTGACTAGATCCCCGACTTTTGGAATCCAGACAGGTCTTGCTGGGACAGATGGTGGTTCTTCAGTGGTTGTTGGCTGCTGTTTCAACTTTATGTTGCTCAGGTCTTTTCTTGTTTCGTTTAAGTCCTGTAAAATAGCCAAACGATCTTTGATATCAAAGCTTTTTTCTTTTACCACTGAAGTCTGACTGTCAAGATCTAAGACTAGCATCCTAGTTCCAAACAGTAATTCGTACGGACTGAATCCCCTCAGAGAATTTCTTGGCAAGTTGTTTAGACTACGTTGGACACTTATTAGATGTTTGACCCACCCAGCTCCCGAACCTAATACCTTTGCTGTTATAGATTGCTTTATGTCTTGGTTTTTTCTTTACACCGTCCCGTATCCCTCAGGAAGGAAGTGAGAAGAATCCCGCTTCGCTATGCTCATTTGGCCGTGCTTTCCCACAAGCTTGAGGGCTAAAGTGAAAACATTGGTCAAACGTAGCATGCTCCTAGCGTATATGCCATTTAGACTCGCAAATCTTGTATAACAGTCCCGACGTCAGCCGAGTGCTGGGGTCTACATTTATAAGTGGAAACTAGTCTTTATTTGTTAATGGGACGCATTATTTACACTTGTTTCACTGATTATTGTTTAGCCCTTATTGAGTGAAACGCCATGGTATTACCCCGTTCCTCTCGCCGCTGCGATCTCTGTTGCAGCCCGGGCATTTTTTTACAAAGATGTGATGATGCAGGCTCATGCCTGGCCACCAGTACACTGATTGTAGTTCTTCCAGAGAATCTTTTAGTTTGAGGTGTCTGAGACCCTCGCCCATATGTGCGTCTGCTATTAACAAAGTTCTCCTGTCCTTGTTTGGAATTACTCTATCCCCCACTCCAGGGATTCGAGCAAAAGGAACGGAGTTCGCATCGATTATGTATGTATATTTGAGTGGGTAACTGATCGGTAACGCTGAGCAGTCGCCTTTTGATGACGTTTTCACCGCCAGCATTGTTTCACCGTCAATGTATTTTACTGCACGCTTTTTTCTAGCTACGGAAGCCGATTCAGTTGCTACCGCTGTGGCTTTCTCAGCCAATGAATTCCCTACAACGTGAACGCCATCACGCTGATGACTCAGTGAGTGTATCACGTGAGTCTTTGGTAGTTCTTTTTTTAACAGAACTATTTGTTCCCAAAGCAGTTTTTGTTTTATTGTTGCACCTGTGTCATCTTTGTAACCGTTTTGAATCCATTTCTGCAAATCGCTGTTATATGATTTGACGCAGTAATACGAATCGGACACTATGAGTGTCGGGAATTCGCGATCTGCATTATCTAGCGCCATTTTCAATGCTATTATTTCAGTCTGTTGTTCTGAATTAGTTTCTACTGAGTGTGTTTTTGTTAATAGAGGTCTTAGTATACCTCCGCGCCACACTTCTTTTGTAATCTCACATGTGGGGTTGTATGCTTGTTCCCCCCAAACGGATGGTTGAGCATGTCCGTCTGTATAGATTACACAAGCGTACTGTCGTAATGGCAGAATGTCGATTGGCAGAGGGAATATTCTTTCATATTCTAGATATTTTAGTTCCTCTAGTTCTGGATCAAAGTAGTATTTTACTTTGTCCATTGTAATGGAATTCACCCATTGTATCCATTCCGGATTCAATGCTGTTGTTGGTAAATTACACGGTGTTGTTAATGCCTCAAAGGCTGATTCTGCTGTTCTGACTGTGATGTGTCTACCGTCAGCTTTATCTTTTTCTCTAGCTATTGCGGTTTGAACTGCATGAACAATGTTTTCTTTAATGCTGAATTTCTTTTCAGCTTCTGTGTACAAGTGTGATTTGAATGCAATTGGTACCTTTTCTCCCTCATTAGAGGTCAGGTATGTGAATCCGCATCTTCCTGGGATGACTCGAATCACAAGGTTGCGTGTGTTATCACGTGTTTCTAATTTTGTTTTAATTAACATATCTGTTTGTAAGGATCTCAGAATTTCTGTGTGTTTTTGAGTCCAATTTGATTTTTTTAAATCTGGTTTTATTAGATCATAAAGGGGTTTGACCCTTTCTGCGTAATTTGCAATGTATGTTCTTCCGAAATTTAGGAAGCCTAGAATTGACTGTAGGTTTTTTAGTGTTCTAGGTGCTTGGAGTATGGCACATTTCTCTAGGAAATTGTCAGCCAGGCTTTTGCCTTCACTTGATAATTCATATCCTAAGAACAGGACTGTTAGATGGGCAATTCTAGATTTTTTAAAGTTGAATTTGTAACCCTCTGCTGCGAACCCAAGTATTATGGTGTTCACTCTCTTCAAGTGAGTATCCAAGTCATCATCTGTTAGGTATATGTCGTCGACATACGATAATGCTTCGTCATCATATGTTTGTAGTAACCCTGTTACCCTCGCTGAGAATACTCCTGGGCTGTTCTTGTACCCCTGGGGTAACCGACAGAATTCTTTTTGAGCGCCATTTATTGAGAACGCTGATAAGTATCTGCTCTCTGGTGCTATATTTTGACAAAAGAATCCATTAGAGATGTCTAATGTTGTTTTATATTTTTTGCGCACTATGTTATTCATTAGTGCAGCACTATGCGAGTTTTGTACTGCAAAAGTTTTGCAACATGAGTTAAGGTGTCTGTAATCCAAAACTAGACGATATGAATTGTCTGGTTTGGAGACAGGAAACAAAGGGTTGTTCATTTGTGAGGTGCAAGTTTCAATCACCCCCTGGTATTCTAGTTGATCTAGAATTTCTTTTACCTGTTTTTTAGCTTCTTGCTTGATTGGATACTGCCTTTGTGCAGTAGGTTGTGATTTTAACTGGATTTTGTGAGGAGGAGAGTCCTCATCCCATCCTACATGATTTTTATATAAAGCAGGAGCTTGAGCTACTGCCCACTTTCTTGCAAGTGTATATTTTTTATGAATTGGAATATGATTTGAGAAGGCAGGCATAATTATTTCTTCGCCATGTGGGCACTCCCTGACGAACTCTGGTGGCCAATCTTTTTCAGCTAGAAGGATGTCATAGCCCTTGGAGAGATTATCCCAAAAAAGGCCCCTTATTTTCCTAGTCTTATCCCCTTCTATACGTAAAGTTATTTCATATATTTTGTGAGGTTTGCTAACTCTGGTGTCTGCAGTTTCCACCTGAATGTATTCATTCGTGTCCACTGTCTCCAGATGATTCATAAGGACTTTGCGTGCTATGCTCACTTCTGCTGCGCTGTCTAGCATTGTCTGAGCCCACTCTCCGTTTTTCAGCTGTGTCCTCAGTATTCTCGGCATTGTTAAATACTTTAATACTGGCTACCTTCTTTTTTGGAAACTGTAATTTTTTATTTGGATGAGCAGGTTCCTTGTCTTTGGACTTGACGTGCCCTTCCCTGGGTTCCGATCGTCCTCTTCTTTCCGATTTCTGCGAGGAAGTCTGAAAAGATTGAGAGGGACGTGTATCAAAATCTTGATATCTATCCGGTTTCTTTATGTTATCCCTATTTCTAAGGTTGTATTTTTTCACAGAGGGCTCCATTTGGGGAGACTTGGGTCCTTGGTCCGGAGATCTTTCTCTCCGCCGAGGAGACCTTCCTCTGGACTGGAATCTCTTTTCTTTTGGGTTGGATTGTTTGTTTCCATCCCAGTTCTTCTTTTGACTGTTTAGATTATTTTTAATAAATATTTTTTCAGGACTTTCAATTAGTTGGGGCTTTACTGGTATTCCACCCAAACTATCTCTACCTAGTTGTTCATAGGATTTTTCTATAATTCTGGCAATTTCAGCTGGTTGGTCTGCTATATCTGTCTCTTTTAACCTCTGGCGGATCGCCACATTCGCTGCTTCTCCTTTTATGTTGGCTAGTAATATTGCCGAGACCTGCTTGAAGTCTTTTAGTAATTTCATACCAAGAGTTAAAGCGGGTTCTGGACCGTATTCGTCTTGAATTTGTTTTAGCACATCTGGTATTACTGACATGGATGGAACTCCATGTGTTTTTGTGTAAATGGAAGCAAAGACTGTACCCCAAGTGTCACAGTCCTCCACCTGTGGTGCGATTCCCATTGGAAGACAGATAGTCAGAATCCTGTGTTTATCCACAGGGGTGGTGTCTGGAAACACCGCCTCTATTTGGGTGATTTTTTGTGCTAACCAGAATGGTATTTGTTCCCTTTTAGCTGGTACTTTACCTAGGCAGGACTGTATGTTCTGTGGTGTAATTTTATTTGTGTTCCCCTGATGAGGGGTCAGCTGTGGGATTTTAACTACAGGTTGGATGGTTGAAGTCTGCATTACATATTGGACTAGTTGTCTATATATTTTAATTAATTGTTTTAGTTGTACTAAAACATCTGCTGCAGACATTCTTTCGATGTCTGGATGTGGTGTGTATCTGGCTAGGACCGGCCACGTTGCTCCTGGTCTACCTAGTGGACCGAGCCTGGTGATGTGATTATTATGTTTTAGGGCGCCATTAAACAAGAGCAGATGCTCTTGGAATTTGAGTGGTACTTCCACTTCCTCGAAAGGAGTGTAGGTATCCGGAGGTTCCTCTATTTTATAACAGTGGAACTCCTTTGTTACAGCATTTGCTGCTGGAAAGTTTATCCATGAATAAAATACCTCTGTCTGCCGATATTCGTGTGCCTCAATTACGAATATGACTGTACCACCTCTTGGTGTCAGTCCATTTTCTATAAGTTTTAACGTTATAGATCTTCTTATGTTGACCGGGATGAGTATTATATACGGGTCTGCTTCTTGCATAGTATTATCAGCTGCTATTACTTCAGCTGCTACTCTAGCTCTCTCTCTTTCATCATCACTGTCTGGCATTTTACTGTCAGGATGGTTATTCTGTTTGTTTGCAGATCAGGTTTCTTGTGGAAACAAAGATGAGATGCACAATATTTTGGAACAGTGTATCCTTCAACGTTGATTAAACCAAGAACCATACATAGGAGTTCCCTCCTGCGAGGTTTGGCGGATTTTACCTCTCACCCACTCCAGACGTCTTTGGAGTATTATGGGAAAAAGGGGTCTGAGTGAAAAAGCACGACTGAGTTACTCTAAAGTCTTGCGTTAGTTTTATCGCCTATCCAAACACGTTGGGCGCCATGTAGTGTAGTTCCTATTATCCCAATAGGCTCTGCGCATTGGAATAATACCTCCAATAGTATAGACCTAGACCAGACGTTAACTAGGTCCTCTACTGTCGATATTAGACTTAAAGTTTTGGGTTTGCCAGCTAGCTCAGTGTTCACTAGAAACTTTCTTGAATAGACAAGGAGGAGTTGAACCTCCCTGGATAGACAAGAAGGGATTTAGTTTCTGACAACCATAGAACATGACAACTTTGCTCTCCCCTAATCAAGAGTGTATCTCTAGAGTCGTGTGAAAACAAAAGACAACTTATTTTACTCAGTCAGTACGTGCATTCTTAGTTTCACCAGATTGTAGAGAAAAAGAAGAGACGGGCGTGTTCAATAAAAGATGTTATTTATTGATCAGTCTCTTTTCTCGTACAAGAGAAATGAATCGATATTATTGCAATACTTATGGTTAAGTAAAGTGCATACAATAAAAGCAGAAGTATAAAATAATACTGTAAAAACATTTATATGGTTTCTAAGCCATATGGTGGTTTAAAATGGATAAAATAAATACATACATATAAACATTTGACTAATCGTACTCAACTGGTGCTTCTAACCACGCCTACCCCAGTGTACCTGACCTAAGACTAATACGTGGGCGGGGATAGAAAGTAGCAGTCTAAGTTAAGTTTGTTTTGCCAAGTGACTGATTCAAGAATTCTCTGCAAGGGGTTATTCAGTTCCGTACCTGAGGTCTAGGATGGTTGAGGGATAGTATCTCTCGTCTGAGGTCTCGATATTCCAAGCTGCCTGCAAGGGCTGCTCGGAAGCGCCGGAGCTGGATTTCTCGGCAGGAGAAAGGCAGCATCTCGTTCTCAGCGCGTCAGGAAGGCGGGGCAGCTAGTGGGCTTCGCTCTCTGCTGGCCTTCGGGAAGTCTCGCTGCTCCGATCTCGTCACCACCGCGTGTGTTTGCTTAAGGCAACATCGGTAATATTTATAGCTGTAAGGTGCCGAGATTGACGTAAGGATGGACATAGATACGTCAATAAGGATGTCATACGAGCTGGTCGTTAGCGCATTCTTTTACTGAAGTTCTCGGTGAAATCAAAACAATGGCCGCAGGGTTTTTCCCAGGTTGTCATAGGTTTGATTTGTTTTGAGAACTCCGTATGCCTTATCAGGGGCTGGAGGAATATTGCTTGCCTAATTAGATGGCAAGCGTTATGACCTAATCAGATAACGCGCTCCTGTGCCGTGGTCTGGCGTAATCAGATAACGGTTTCTGCATCATGGGATGGCTGCTAGTTAACTCATTAACCAGAATAGGGTCTGGAATAGGGGGATCGATACAGAACCTATAGGAATACATCACAAACTTTGATCAGGCAGCGTTCTTCTCCGTCTTGTCGAGCCGACTATCGGATGTGCTCGTGAGTACGGTGTACATGGGTGGGGATTTTAACTCGGTGACAGATGTTGAGTTGGACCGTTCTCATCCGCCGCTGGCTAGGTCGGTGGTGCGTAGAGTGGCCGCGGTCCGGAGAGACTGGCAGAACCGCTGGGGACTGCAGGATGCGTGGCGGACGTGCCATCCCACGGATAGGGATTATTCGTTCTATTCGGTACCGCATGATTTACATGTGCGTCTCGATACGTTCCTCTGCTCAAGTGGGGCCCAGGAGCTTACGCATGATTGCGAGTACCTGGCGCGGACCATATCGGACCATAACCCTTGCCTGCTTACGGTTATCTGGACCAGGCAGCGACAACCGGTTCCTTCCTGGCGGCTGAATCAGTTGACGCTGGAGGACCCAATTTTTCACGCTGACTTGCAGAACTGCATTGAGCGTTACTTCCTTGAGAACTCGGGGACAGCGTCCACTCGAGCAATTGAGTGGGACGCCTTCAAGGTGGTGGTGCAAGGCGTGTGCCTCTCGTCCATGTCGGGGATTCGCCGGACGCTGTTAGCCGATATCACGCGGGAGGAGAATGCACTGCGTCTGGCGGAGAGGAACAGTCACGAAGCGGGTAGTAATAAGGACGATGTGCTGGAGGCTCGGAAACGGGTGGCTGCCCAAGTGGAGAGGCTCCGCTGTCATGACTACCGGGAATACATGGTCCGGGCGCATGCGGAGCGGGATCGGGTCGGCACACTGCTGGCATGGCTGGCGACCCCTGCTGCCAGGGGCACGCCGATTCTGTCGTTAGCTACATCGACCGGGGGCGTGGTCCATTCGCAGCTGGAGATTAACACTCAGTTCCGGGAGTATTATGCGGAACTCTATCGGAGTCGGATGGCGGCTTGCCCTGCGGAGCTGGGCGCCTTCCTTGAGGAGGCCCAGCTGCCACGGCTAGAACCAGAGCAGGGAACTTCGCTTGGGGCGGCTATTACACAGGGGGAGATTAGGGCGGCGATTAAGCATATGGCCAGGAAGAAGACGCCGGGGGGGGGATGGTCTCCCTGTGGAGTTTTACGCGGCGCATGTGGATTTGCTGGCACCTCGCTTCCACCAGGTGTATGAGGAGGCCTGGGAGCGGGGTAAACTACCGACGTCGGCGCGAGAGGCGATTGTCATCCCGCTGTTGAAAAAGGGCGGCGTCCCTACGGCTAAAACGGCGTATCGGCCGTTGTCGATGCTCACGGTAGACTACAAGGTGTTGAGCAGGATATTAGCGACGAGGCTATCGGCTCATATGTGCTCGTTGGTTCACCCGGACCAGTCGGGCTTTATCCCCACTAGGAACACTTCGACGTGCATACGACGTCTGATAAGAATTATGGATGTAGAAGAGGAGGGCCCTGCGGGGGCGGCGGCGCTGTCGGTGGACATTGGAAAGGCCTTCGACAGCGTGGAATGGCCTTATTTTTACTGCGTGCTCCTCCGGTTCGGGTTAGGTGAGGGCTTTGTCCGCTGGACGAGGCTACTCTATGAGTCGGCCACTGCTAGGGTCCGAACGGGCCGCTCAATATCGGCGGCATGCGTGGTCGGGCGGGGCACCAGACATGGTTGCTCCTTGTCCCCGCTCCTTTTCGCTTTGGCAATTGAGCCGCTGGTGGCTCGGGCCCGACAGGGTCGGTCCTTTGCCGGAGTACTATCCCGAGGCGACATGCATTATATCTCCCTGTATGCCGACGACATCTTGTTGTTCCTGGCGGATGTAGATGCGTCCGTGACGGGAGCACGTGCCTTGCTTCGAGAATTCGGGGACCTATCGGGCCTTCGGGTTAAGTGGTCCAAGACCTGCCTCTTCCCCTTAACTGCCCGTTGTGCTCAACCAGCGGTGCTGGACGGTCTGCGCTGGGAACCGGATTGCCTGCAGTATCTCGGAGTTCATATATATCACACCCATTCGCTACTGTACGAGGGGAATGTGGGAAGGGCCATGAGGGGCATTAGAGGTAGCATGAGGTTTTGGCATGTCCTCCCGTTATCTGTCGCGGGGCGGATAGCTTTGTTAAAAAATGGTGGTCCTACCGAGATTACTCTATTTTTTCCGCACGTTGCCGGTGTGGATCCCATCCTCTTTCTTTCGCACTCTGAGGTCCGTGGTGATCGGCTTTATTTGGGGTACTGGCAGGCGGCGGGTAGCCCTGAATACTTTGCTCAGGTCCCGGGACGAGGGTGGTATGGCCGTGCCAGATTTTGAATGGTATTACTTGACTGCTCAACTTCAATGGCTCACGCAGGCGGTGGCGCGAGAATTCAGAGGACCGGACGGCCCGCAGGGTCGGCTTGTGCAGCGCCATGTTCTGTCCTTTATTGTGCTCCAACAGGAACTTCGGCTGGAGCAGCTGACCCTTGAGGAGCGTACTCTTCGCAAGTGCTGGTTGCGCTGCCACAGACGGGGGGTGCCGAACACCTTATGCACCGGAGATACCACTGGGGATGTGTACTGCCATCCCGCACGGCGGAGATTGGTCGGCGCTTGCAGGCTGGGAGGACCTTGGGGTCCACATGCTGGGTGACTTATATCGGGACGGTGCCTTGATGCCGTTCGGTGCTCTACGAGAGACCTTCGGGCTCCCGAGGGGTGACTTCCTGTTACACGCGGCCTTGGTTGCCGGGATTCAGAGGCGTTGGAGGATGGGGCTGGTGGAGCCGCCCACGTCACTGGGCTGCCAGTACGTAGTGATGGCGGCTGGCACGTATAAGGCCATCACATGCCTATACAGGAGACTGGCGCTGGCTGAACCCCCTCCCCTTGATGGGCTGCGAGAGCGCTGGGAGGCTGACCTTGGTCGGCAGATACCGGAGACGACTTGGCCCCAGCTAGTACGCAGGGCCTGGAAGGGCACCCGAAATGTCCGGTTCCAACTGGTTCAATATTATACACTCCATAGGGCATATTGGACACCTGCCAGGATCCATCGAATCTTTGGAGGTGCGCAGTCGCCCTGTCCGCGCTGCGCTGCGGGGGACGCTGACTTTGAACATATGTTCTGGTCATGCACAGGGCTTGGCACGTACTGGATGGATGTTTTCGCTTGCCTGAACGCGGTCACGGGTCGGCAGATTGATGCAGACGCGGGTGCATGCCTGCTGCTTTGGTTTCCCCATACTCCTGCCACTAAGGTCACTAGTAAATTTTATGATTTGGGGTTCATAATGGCCAAAAGGGAACTTACCCTACACTAGAAATCTAGAGGGGGACCTAACTTCCTGAGGTGGCGGAGGTGTTTTCTGCAATGGGCCTCATCTGAGAGCACTCTCCGATTGCAATTAGCTAGGCGCGCAGCTAATGATAAAGCGTTGGAGACAGCCAGGGCATGGAGCGCACTAGTGATAGATTTGCAGTCGCTAATGGAGGCTGATGATGGTGGGGAGACTGGCGAGCCGGCGAATAGAGAAGGGGACGCGGGACGGGGAGAGGCGGAAGCCACAGGGGTGGAGGAAAGGAGTTAAACTAAGAGCCCGGAGGTGGGGAGAGGGCGGATTGAGGGGGATACCGGGCCCTGGGGTTGTAATGCTGGACTTTGGCAATGCTGGATTATACCTGGAACTCTATGTGGGCGGTGAATGAAGGGGAGTGATACCTGCTGCTGCAATGTTGGACCAATCGAACCGTAATTAGGGATATGAGGCACACTGACAAGGGGGGGTGGGGGTAGAGAGGGAGGTGGGATGTTATGTGTAGGATTTGTTGAAAGGGTATGTGCGTACAAGGCGGGGAGAAACGGAATAAGAGCGAGATGATGTGAGAATTGAAATTGTATGTTTTGTGCACAAAATTAATAAAAACAGTTTAAAAAAAAAAAAAAAAAGGTCAGCGGCTTGAGGAGCTGGGTGCTCTCATGGCCAGGGAACCTTACTTGTCTCTGGTGTGTCTTTGAAGTTTTCTGCCTCTTTTCTGCCTAAGGGTAGAGTCTCAATTCCATAAGTCTCAGGAGCGGGTTCAGCCATCAATGGTGGATGTTCCTGGCTCTTCTGGGTACGTGGACTGGTTCTAGTTGGACTTGAAATGGGCTCTGTTTCGGAAGTCTTCTTTGTTTCTTTTGGGTCAGCTTCGAAGGGGAAGAGGGCCTCCTCCCTGTCGATTAGCTAGTGGCTGAAGCAGGTGATTAAGTTGACTTATTCCCTGGTGGGTTCTCCTCTACTGGCTGGGGTGCAGGACCGTTCCACGAGAGGTGTGGCGACCTTGTTGGTTGACTTGCGTGGGGTGTCCATTGCTGGGGAAAAAAACATTATACTAACATTGAGTTATTATTATTTGATTTTTCCAATATTTACACTGCTTAAAAGCAGTGGGATGACTCTCCTCCACCTTAGAGGAAGAGCTGCCACTGCATTATCATCTCCAGAATGTTTTGGGGGGAGATGTGAATTTTGATTTAGGTGTTTTGCAGGCTGTGTGCTCCTAACTACTCTGTTTTTCTTTTCTGTACCTTGTTTGAATAAATTCACTTGGGTGCTGCGTTGAAGGTGGTGTCCTGTGTGTTTTTTACTTGGGTACAGAAGGCCGGTTGTCTGACTTTGGTATTCTCCATAAGTAATGTTTGGGATGAGGACCTAGGGAGAGGGGGGTAATGTCATATTACTTACCGGTAATCTTTATTACTCCTGGAGCTGTGGTCCTCGTCCCATTACCACTCGCTCCATCCCGGACGACCCACCTTCCTTGGAGGCTTGGTAGTTCAGAATGAATGCTGAGTAAGTACAGTTTCTGTACTCCCGGTGGGAGGGGGTGAGGTAGGGGGATCCAGAATTCTTTGTGTTCTTTTTTCTGGCAGGGAGATCATAGATCTCCATAACTAATGAATGGGACAAGGACCACAGGACCAGGAGTAATGAAGATTACCTGTAAGTATTAGGACATTACTATTAGCACTTAATGTACCAGCATGGTTGTTTGGTTTATGTTGAAGTTTGTAGTACACATCCAATGACCTGACAAAAGGCATTTAAGTCAGAAATGTTACAAACAAATTTACTGTAAACATAATTTCAAAAAGTATGCTTTGAAGATGTGATTTACACTTTTCTACCAACCTGTACTATTTTGCTAGTTTACTGTAGTTTTGTTTGATACATTCTTCATTCATTGGTATGCTAGATGTGTTTTTCTCATCATCATATTTCGCAATTTTTTAAATAATTGTTTTGTAGATATTCCTAAGTTATCCCCTTGGTTGTTCTTTCACTTATTTTTTTAATATATGTCCAAGATCACAATGGGTTATTGGGTTGCCCATATCACTTTTTTTGTGTTAATAATTGAATCTCATATGGAGCGTGGCCCTTTGCTAATGTCTCAAGTCCATATCAGGAACAGTCAAGCACTGGAAACTCAAATGTGATCACCCAACGTGAATTATGATAGTTTAGGAAGGCTATCCATCTTGTTGGTTAGTTATGCTGCAGTGGAAAAAAACTCCCTTAATTTGCTCTTGGAGAGTAGAATTTCATATATGTTATTAATTTTCATTTTCAATTGGAATTATTGCTTATAGATGATGTTGAGAGACTGCTGAGGTAGTGCTTCATTAAAACAATATTTTAAAGCAGAGAGTGGGGGCGGTAATGATCATTTTCTATTGAACCCTATCATGTTGAGTTCAGTTCCTGTATCATCCTATCTTCAACCTACATTTTTGGAGTCTGCTTTGCAAGACAATTTTTAAGTGTGATAAATGCACATCCACTTTACATGGTACTCTAGATACTTTATTTCCTAACAAATAACAACACAAAAAGTGTGCACCAGTCTCCAGGCAGAAGTGTATGAAATAAGTACTGTGATGACAAGACAAAAAAAATATATATTGGAAATTACCAGCAAATAATCAAGTCAATCAATCAACATTTTTATTAGATTATTCAATAATAATCATTAAAGGACAACAATAATATTAAGATCAAATTACATTAAAATCCATTCCACATAAAAGCACAGACTTAAAAATGATCAATCAAGTAGAAACTGGCACATGATCTAAAAAGTGATACAATGAAAATTGGTTAAACCATCAAACACTTAAAAAGTTGAATCGCTGATTTAAAAAAGAACACACATTAGTACCGAATACCTTTATTGTGTATAAGATAATATTCAGTACAAAATGCCATTACATTAATCAGACCAGTAAAAATACATATTGTACATTGGTAAAATCAACTTGCCAAACTGCAAAGAAAACATGCTATAAAGGGTGCCACAATTCATGAAGATTGTTATATCATTTTATCTTTTTGCTGTTATTTGAGCTGTGTTAATGCTCAGGGGGGCAAGTTGGTATTTCTACTGTTGTCTGCACATGCACTCGCACTTTGGCGGCCATCTTGGGTTAGCGGGCTGGTGGTGGAACCCTGCCTAGGCTTCTTAAGAGCCCAATGACGCGACCACGCAGCGATTCCTGAGGCTGCCACGAGTCACGCTTGGCGTGAAGGGGGCACAGATACTTTTTAAGATTTTAAAAAACTGAACTGTTGTTTTTTAAATAGTTTTTACCTTTTTACTGTTATTTGAGCTGCGTTAAAGCTCAGGGGGCAAGTTGGTATTTCTACTGCTGTTTGCACACGCACTTGCACTTTGGCTGCCATCTTGGGTGAGCGGACTAGAGGTTGGACCCTACCCAGGCTTCTTAAGAGTCCAATTACGCGACCGCCAAAGGCAAGCTCGTCTGTTCCCATCTGCGTCCGGACCGAGCCCGGGGCTTCTACCCCTGCCCTTTTTCAGCCTGACAGGTATAGCTATAGCAGAGAGCAGTTAAAAGAGCTTTACTTAGTACCAGACTCAAATTGTACTTATTCAATCATCCCTGGTAACCTAATCACTGACTGTGCGTATTGCCCATTTAGGCTCTGCTTGCCTTCCCTTATTTCGCCTACGACATGGCTATTGGAGAGACACTTTAAACTGCTCTTGCTTAATTGCAGATCACTGCCTAAGCATGTAGCAGAGCTGTCTATGTTGTTAATGGACGAAAGGCCCGATGTACTGTTTCTTACAGAAACTTGGATGAATGCGAGCTCAGAACCGAACATCATCCAAGCACTCCCTCAAGATTATGTAATACAGAGGCTGGATAGGGTTGTAAGTAAAGGAGGTGGCATCACCATTGTTCATAAAAGCGCTCTCAAATGTCGGACATTTAGGAGCCCTCTCCCCGATTGTAAGAATCTCCACTTCACAATCGGATTCATACCTACGCTCTCCCTTTCGGTCATTTTAACTCAGTTTTGCAAATTGTCGCCTATCTTGCAGGCACCACCTCAAATTTTACTCTCTTGGGCCGTTTTAATGTCCATTTTGATGACCCTGCTTCAGTGACCTCAATTGAGATTTCTCATGATCTTGCGGCCCTTCAGCTTACACAGAAAGTGGCTGACGCAACACACGCAAAAGGACATCTCCTTGATCCTCTATTCTCAAATCTGGTGGAGTTATTTGGCCAGGAACCGATTACTATTCCTTGGTCAGATCATTTTTGATTCCTTTTTGTTGATCCCCCACCTATGTCATACCTTGAAGTCGGCCAGCACAATTTACAGCTCGATGTTTGTCGAAACTCTCTTTAGAAAAGTGGGTACCTACATTGGAAAATCATCCCTTGACGCTGACCCTATTGTGGCTAACAATCAATTTAACAGTTGGATAGAGGGGTCATTAGACTAGGTCCTCCTGAAGAAATCTACTTAGACGCATAGAGAGGCAAGCAGAACGGCCTGGTACACCCCTAAACTCCGAGAGGTAAAGCAGATCTGTAAAAAAAATGGAGAGAATCTGGAGAAAAGCGTTCTCCCTGAGCAAGAAAAAGGAGTATAGGGACGCCATCAAAAACTATAAAATTGAAGTCAACAACGCTCAGACCTGCTATTATAAAAAAATAAGTGAAAGCCTATTCTCCATCCGATACCCTAGAAGCAATGGACCAACACTGCAACGAACTTGCAGATTATTTCTATAATAAAACTCAAGCCATTTATAGCTCCTTTGCTCATGTCGACTGTCAGACCAGTTTCTATTTTGAAGACCCTTGCCTTGGGAGTAGAGAACCTCCTCTAAAGGCCTTTCCGCTGATGGAGTGGGAACATTTCCAGACTACTTCGCACTTGTAAAAAAGTGGGTCGCCTAGAGACCCCGCTCCACTTAAGATCTTGAATCAAGTGGTTGAATTAGCCAGCCCTGTTATCTTGGGTCTGATCAACTCTTCGTTGTCCGCCAGGGTGGTCCCTCCACCATGGAAAAAGGCTATGGTTAAATCGCTTTTGAAAAAACCCTGCCTGGACCCAGACTGCCTTGGCAATTACCGACCCATCTCGCTCCTCCCAGGGATTAGAAAAATTGCAGAGAAGTATGTCAATTCAGTGCTCTCTAAGCACTTGGAATCTCTCAGCCTTCACCATTCCTCTCAAACTGGCTTGCAACCATGTCAAGGAATGGAAACAGCACTACTGGCAGTCGTTGAAGGCTCCAGAAAAATCCTTGATGCTGCCTGGATGTGACCCTTTTAGACCTCAGCGCGGCCTTTGATACGGTCATTCACCGCATCCTGGTCCAAAGACTTAGAAGTCTGGGGGTGCCCGGAGCCACTTTTACTTGGCTGCAATCTTTTGTGGAGGGTAGGTCGTTCCAGGTATTTGAGGGTGCGCTATTTCAAAACCTTTGCCTCTCCATTGTGGGGTTCCTCAGGGTTCTATCCTGAGCCCCACTCTTTTTAATGTTTATATGGCCCCTCTCGCGGACATTGTCCTCCCCTTTGGGGTGAATATTGTAACCTATGCTGACGACACTCAGCTGGTGGTTGCACTAAATCATTCAGACAGAGCCTCTATCTGCTTGGAAGAGGTAACTAAATGGATGGAACTTTCTTACCTTAAATTGAATAGCGACAAGACAGAGCTTATGCTTCTTGTCAACCCCTCTCTATCCAATGCAGACACTATGTGGCCAATGTACATGGTCCCAGCACCTGTCCCAAGCAAGAGATAAAGGGCTAGATGTAGGTAATTGAAATTTACCGATTCTAAAATACCGAATTTTACCGATTCGGTATTTTAGAATCGGTAAATGCAATGTAGGTAAATATTCAGTAAGTATTAGCGAATCGGTACGATTCGGTATTTACAGAATCGGTATTTACCGATTCGGTAATTCCCATTCATTCCTATGGGCCTGGAGGCCCATAGGAATGAATGTGAATTACCGAATCGGTAAATACAGATTCGGTAAAATAGGGAAACATTCAAGGGTGGCAGGGTGTCACA
Organism: Lissotriton helveticus; assembly: GCF_964261635.1. Taxonomy (NCBI): domain Eukaryota; kingdom Metazoa; phylum Chordata; class Amphibia; order Caudata; family Salamandridae; genus Lissotriton; species Lissotriton helveticus. The sequence continues at coordinate 1,192,211,505 of NC_136057.1, read as the reverse complement.
TTGACACCCTGTTGCACCCCTGAATAGTGCCTGTGTGCATATGTGGCACGCATACATGCCCCAAGGGCATGTATGTCTGTCACATGGCACAGTTGAAAATGCACAAATTTACATTTTCAAAGGTATTCGTTATTTACCATCAACTAATAGTTGGTGGTAAATAATGAATCCTTAAAGCACATGAGCACTCTTTAAAGTGCTTCCTACATGTCATTTAAATAATGATTCAGTAAATACAGAATCGCTAAATACCGATTCGGTATTTACTGAATCATCCCATACATAGGAAATGGCCCAATACTGGTCGGTAAGCCTGAAATTAACCGAATTTCGGGTTTACCGACCGGTAATGGGCCACCTACATCTGACCCAAAGAGCCTTGATATTTGACTTGATTCAGATCTTAGCTTTAAAACCCAAGCCAGGAAGGTTGTGGCGTCTTGCTTTGCCATTATAAGAATGCTTCACAATGTGCTTCCTTTACTTCCCTTCCAAGCTAGGGAGCTCATAGTCCAGGTGCTCATTCTATCGCGCCTGGACTATTGAAATGCCCTTTATCTTGGGGCTCCGAGTTCATTCCTTGTGAAACTTCAAATTGTGCAGAATTGTGCTGCAAGGATTCTTTTGGGGACCCCAAGTAGGCATTCAGCAAAACCTGCCATTAAATTCCTTCACTGGCTTCCGATTCGGGAGAGAGTTCATTTTAAGACCTTATGCATTACTCACAACGGGATCGGTGGGAAAGGAGCAGCTATTATTTCCTCTTTGGTCCATCCCTATCAAGCAAACAGGCAGCTGCACTCTAACGAACAACATTTGGCTGTAGTTCCTAGAATTAAGAGGGCCAGAAGTGGTGGCCGTCTTTTTTCATATAATGCCTCATACCTTTGGAACTCTCTCCCTCTTCAGTTACGAAAGGAGCCCAATGACATGGTCTTTCGTAAGCTGTTAAAAACGTGGCTCTTCCCCAAGTGATCTGTATGTAGCTTCAGATTACCGCTTAGCTCTGGGATGCCTTCGGGTAGCCATGTGCTTTATAGATGTTGTTTCAATTCAATTCATTCTTCAGCTACTAAAGTTCATTCATAAAAGATACATCAAATATGTTCCACTCCCTTTACAGTGGTATTATTTAATGTGTGTGGATTTGAGTCTTTCATACATTATTTCCATAAATCTTATTACTTTCCCTATAAAAGAATCTAATTATGTCAAAAACCAAGCTCAAATTGCCTCCTTTATAGTGTGCAAAGATAACTTCCTAATGAAAAAGAGTAAGTACTTGTAGCAAATATCACTGAGCATGGGACAAGGACAGATGATATGGCTCAAAGTCTGCATTTGGGGGCATCAACTGTAGAATTCCAGAAACCTTTGGCCTCTTTCCGGGGAAAATATAATAGATGGTACCTTAGAAAAAAAAAATTTGTTAGTGCCTCTAAATGAGAATCAATATACTGCTGATTCAGCTGGAAATAAAATTCTATAAGAAGCTCTGAGTGTTTGTATGGTGAAGCTCTTCATAGATCTCTTAAGCGAAAGGACCCCTGAAGTCTTACCCTGATAATTCTTTTTCAGTTTGATACTGCCATTTTATGAATATCCAGTAAGGATGGTAAGGTATGATCCTGGATTAAGATATTATTTAATCACAGGAGAGACACGAGCTGAAGACATAGTTCTGTGTCATCTCACAATATATCAGACATCCCAGGGAGCCTCCTTTTACAGAGGCACTATCTCAAAAGTAGTTGAGTTTCTGGGTACAGTGAGTCACCCCGATTGATGAAAGACTTAATTCAAGTCTGATCATTGCATGTGGAGTAGAACGAAGTAAACCAAATAAAAAGTAAGCATGAGCGGATTTTGCGTATTGGCAATCCGCGGATTTGCGTATTTGCGGATTTGCGTATTTCGAAAATACGCAAAATACGCGGATCCTAGCGTTTTTTTTTGTGTGTGTTCGCACGGGTTTCTGCAAGTTCGCGAGGGTTTTATTGTATAAAACGCTCGCGAACGTGCAGAAACCCGTGCGAACACAATGTGCCTGGGTATTGCGCTCGTGAAAGTCAAGGATGCAAAGTCTATCCAGCATCACAGCTGATTTTCGACGGTAGGTTTGGGAAGAAGGCACATCTGCCCAGCCTTGACAACGCTTACGATTGTTTTTGGGCTGATGAATGAGTCACTGAATTTAAGCTTCAACTAGGGCACATGCTTTATTGATATCTGTAAGTGCTTCCTGTTGAGGTTTAATTTTTGTGCCAGGACCATCGTGCCAGAATGAACCCTGCCCTTCATATTTATTCAAGAAGACGCCACCGTTTTGTGCCATACCTCTACTCAACTGGAGTACTTTCTACTGGATAATCAGTAAGTGCTACCTTGTTGGGTAAATGTATAGTGCTTTTACTATACAACAGCTTCCTAAAGTGCCAGAGAGTTGTCTACAGCGACCATGTGTGTGTTACTATGCAATCGCCCCGAAGGGCGCAGGGGTCCCTTGGGTGAGCTGCTGCTGTAATTTACAATGGCGCCAGCAAGCTGCCAGCGCCGTTGTAAAATAGTTACAAAGTTAGCTTGCACAGGAAGCACTTAGATAAAATAAAGCAGCACCTGCTTCGTTTTATCTAGTGGTTCCTGTGCAAGCTAACTTTGTAACTATTTTACAACGGCGCTGGCAGCTTGCTGGCGCCATTGTAAATTGTGGGGGTTCAACTTTTGAACCCGTTACGTCCGCGCTGATTTTTTTTCGGATTTTGTGGGAAATCCGTAAAATACGCGGATTGCGGATTTCCCAAATATCCGAAAAATCCGTGGGCGTAACGGATTTACCGCTCACACTTAATAAAAAGCACACATTTTGGATAAACATTGAACTTATTTATCTTCTTTTCATTTAGTATTCTTGAAGCATAGCTCAGAAGAGGAATTAGTTTGGCCCTCAAAGCTATGATAGCTGGTCTAATAGCAAGCCGTCTGTAACCCGGATGGACATATTAATGTACTAATGCCACCGTATTGTTTACTAACTTCTATTTGAATGTATAAAGATCCCTCCCAAACAAATTATTTTGTTTTGCTAACAGGAAATAGACTATTAATCTTGTTATATTCATTAAGTGCTGTGAACTGGCATTGTAAATTCGGTTGGTGTCTGAGAGCAGATCACAAGGTTATCTGCATATTCTAGAACTATTTTAAGCTTTAAAAGTGAAGTTTGTTAAGCAGATAAAGAGAAATAGAAAAAACAGTTCACAATATGGTGAATATACATTATAAATACAGTTGTATCACAAGTAAACAGCACAACAAAATGTAAATTTTAAATATCAATATCGGAAAGAAGGAAAAGAAGAAGAGACGAATCTGGAGATTCGTTCAAAGCATAACGTTCTGTTATAAAAGTATCAAAACATTGTTTAACGGAAGTATCTAATCAAATAGAATTATTGAAGGGCCAACTTCTCAACTTTGGAGGAAGAGAGCTAGATCCAAAATTACCCGAGCATGATCAAAAATTAAAATGGCACCTTTGTCAGCTTGTAAGATATGTTGAGATAAAGGTTTAGAAACAAAAAGATAATTAATCCTGGATTGAGAGGAATGTACAGATGAGAATAATGTGTTTTCTTGTAAGCATGGATTACAAATTCTCCAAGAGTAAATGAGAGATTTTTGTTTGATGGCTGCAGTGAAGTGTTTGTAGAAAGAGGAGGGGACTAAAGAAGATTTGATGGAGCGATCTAAAAGTGGATCTATTACCAGATTGCAATCACCTCAAAAAATTAAATATTCATCAGAGGTAGACCTTAGTTTGTGTGTAATGTTGGGCCTAATGATTTATCAAATTGTGTGGGTGCATATATATTGAGAATAGAGATAAGTATCTTATTCACAATTAATTTCAATAAAAGCAAATAACCTTTGTGATCTAATTAATGCAATAACACTACAAGGTCTAGAGTTTTCTTACAAAGAATTACAACACCTGTACATTTCCCATTTCCTGGTGAAGTAAATGCGCATCCTACCCAATTACGTACAAGTTTCTTTGTCTCCAATTCAGTAACATGAGTCTCTTGTAATAAAAAAAAATCAGCATTTAACTTGGCTAAATGAGTAAGAACTCTCTGCATTTTAACTGGTGAATCTTACCCTTTAACATTCCAACTAATCACTAATAACACCCAACTTTATATATAAAGTGATACATTAAAGCTGGTGTACTCTAAATATGAACAGTAACAAGAAAACAAACATGCTTTGTATATAAGATAAAGAGGATGCAATACAATACTTAACAGACAGGCTAATATTAAAGAGAAGGATGTGATAAATGAGAGAGAGACAGCTAATATAAACTAGGTTCAGAAAATGAAAATAGGAAATAGAGTGGGAGTACAAGAGAAGATAAAGAATAGTGACTGAAGAAATGGAAAAAGGAAGATATAAGTATAAAAACAAGTACAAAATAATAGATACCAAATACCAACACAAATAGTTGGGGGTAGTGCAAACACAAAAAGGGACGATGACACAACCAGATTCCAGAGGCAGTCGGCAGGAATGACATCCAGAGCACAGGTATGGGAATATAAGTTATAATACCTTGAGATACATGGAACAAAAATCACCTAAAGAGCAAAGAAAAAGAAATACATTATGACCACACAAGAACATACAAATTAAATACATGAAAAACATATAATTAAATAAGCAGATTAATACACATATTACAGGAAACAAGAGACATGAAGTACAGAAAACTACATTCAGGTAAATGAACATTTAGAGTTGTGCATTGTTTTAATTTACAATTTTCAAAATATATTTCTGCAACATGGGTGGATCATCATATGTCATTGTCTTGTTATAAGTTACTGTAAAAAAAAAAGCACGGATGAAAGAGACCAAATCTGGCTCCAATGTAACGAAATGCAGGACACATGTCACAAAATGTTTTCCTTCTATCTGTTGTGGCCTTGAGTAAAAAATAAGGAATTTCCTGACTAAGTGATATGACCTTTTCTTTTAGATGCTATGATCATTCTGAGAAGATCCTGGTATTCCAGAAAAAAGATGATAACACCTTGATGTTTTTGTGATGAGAAGGTGTGATGCGACCGATCACCGAGTCTAAGGGCTCACGTATGTTTATGTGGGTGTACTCAGGCACATCTATAATTTTAGAGATAAAAGTTTGCAAAAAGAAATTTGGTTGATTCTGCGGAATCCGATTTTCTAAATCCTCAGTCACCTTTTTAAGATATGAAATCTCTGTTTTGAGTTGAATCTCGAAATGTGTTTATCTGTTCTTCCATATTTGTAACACTGCTTTTCATTAGAGACCATTAGTCGTCAAGATGTTGTTTACATGTTAGTGTGGTCCATATAAGGTTTCACGGCCTGAAACTCATATAAAATAAGTTCCATAGAGACAGAGGAAATAGGTTTAACAGGGGATGGTGGACCTTTTTTTGGCCATTTGTTGGTTGGTAATGCAGCTGTTACTGGGATTTTGGAATGTTGCTTAAAAGGAATTTGCGTGTATAAAGGAGGTACATGACAGAAGATGATCTTGAGATGACATATCAGGGTGTTCCATAGTAGATTCCAAGATGGAAAAAGGGTTTTTGGGGTCCACTGTAAACTGAGAACTGGTCACAATGGGTTTATGCAGTTTTGAATTCCTGGTTTTCACCATACAATGGAACGTTCACTGAATTAAAGTATGAGTTATAAATATGGACCTCCAAATATAATAAAGACAATATATGTTAAAACAGTCCATCAAGGCAGTCCTTCCCAGAATTTAATAAAGGGAGAAAGCAACGTTGAAGACATTTCTTGTGGTAAAGTATGTTGCCAAAATGCTCAAAAGGGCAGGACCGAGCATAAACAAAGTAAATATGCATACTGTAAGTAAAAACAATGAAGTATGATGCAGAGGAAAGTCAAAATTAACCTCACAAATGAAGTGCTGTGCAGAAAGAGGTAATATTTACTTCATGAATTGAACAAAAGCTGACATTCATTTAATAGAAAGAGCACCATGCCCAGAGAGCATATTATCAGATCATAGTGGAAGCACAATGCCAAGAAAACCTTCAATTTGTTTTTGACAGGAGCTCGATGTAGGATATGCAAGTATTTGCACTCCAAAGTGAATCAAAATGATGGGCGGGGCAAGAGAGCACATATGCTCACATCATAAAACTCAGCAAATGCCAATAGAAAATGTCACCGGGTAAGCGCATTGTGGTTGGGAGCTGTTCCACTTAATGAAAACCGCCACGAATATGGTTTGGCAGCAACGAAGAAGGGATGTGGCCAAAATACCCCAGCAGCTACCACAAAGTTTTGTCAGTGGGCGGCCATCTTCAGTGGGCACCAAGTCACGCCCCTGTATGTCAAATAGTTGACTGGACAGTTTCCCAGTTTTGATGGCAGGAATTCCAATATAATTCCCCAATCAGAAATGTTTAATGAAAATGAGATGGAGCTAGTGTGCAGATCTGGTCTAGCCCATTGTTGACTTGCTGTTTGTCCGACATCTTAATGTTCATCCAAGAGCTAGTGTGTAGGGCTATTATCAGGTGTAAAAGTTGAAGTCCATTCCCAATGCTAGAAGCTTTGACCACAGAAAGTTATGATTTCATTTTACGAATGCCGAAGAGTAATCCAGAAAGCATACAAAGTGATTTTCTTAGGTTTAATGCCTTCTCGATGAGGAGAGTCGGTGTTGTCTAAAGTTGCGTATTCTGGTCTGAAGCCTGTTTGATAAATCTGCAGCAAATTGTTAGATGCTATCGAATCAGTTTGATGCAAAGGTAATTATCTATCAGGCAGAAGTTTGCAGGGTTGTTTTGGCTTCCCTTTTTTAAAGTGGTTGGATTATTGACCCTTGCCAAGAAGCTTGTACCTCGCTTGACTGCTGAACATGATTGAACACAGTCTTCAGTATTCTTCCCCATGTCATTGGATTTTTTTTCATTACAGCAATTGGAATCCTGCTAGGGCCTGGAGGCTTGGGAGGTCTTGCTTTTTGTTATTACTGATGCAAGCTCACACAATAATACAGATCTTCATTGCAAGTTTCTGCAAAAACAATCAAGTCATTTTACTTCACAAATATGGCAAGTCGAAATGAAGCCATGTTAATATGGGGCAACTTGATATTAAGGAGACTGCTAGGTTAGATGGCTTGCTTCTACTTTCTGCCAATCTTAATTTTCAAATTTATGATACAACGTTTTAAACTTTATCACACCCCTACTAAACTATGGAGATGGGGTCGCTGGGCCAACTCTTAATGTCCATGCTGTAGAAAAGAAGGTGCTGAAACAATGCATATGTTTGTATCCTGTACCATCTTAGAGAGATATTAGATGCAAATATTTGATTTCATTAGCTCTCTGAATGGGATTACAATTTCACTGAGACCACGGACGATTACAATAGGCCATGATAATGATATCGGCATTTTCCCTTCTCTTTGTGGGAATTGTTACTGGTCGAATATGTATAGCTACGGAATGCAAAGAAAAGAGGTAGATGTACTTAGGGCGCATTGGCAAAGCTGATCAACACCTTAGTCTTAAATGGGATGTCTGACCGAATAATAATGTCAGGCTGCACTCAATTCACAAGGCAGTTCAACATGAAAAACAATGCACTTCGTGTATGACCCGTGCAAATATAACTCGCCTTAAACAGGGTCTCCCCAAATGTCCCTTAGCAGGGAAATAGGTATTACCAACTGAAGCTGGATTACACGATAACACTCATGTCAAGCACTGGCAATTTAAATAGATTACTTAGTTTCTTTTTCTATTTCATAATAATAATTCGGTCAGAATATGTACGGAATTTCTGAATGTTTGTTATGCAATGAGATATATTTTTTATAATTGTTATTAATTTTCACTTTGAACATTTGTTCTAAAGATTTATTAGTGTTCATTAACAAGGTCACTTCCATCATGTTTCATGGTTTATGTGTTGTAGTAGGGGTCGAGTAATTTCAAATAACCGACCAGACAGCACCAGTTAGCATAGAAAGATGGAATACTATGTAAGAGTTAACCGAAATCTAACATGCATTTTGGTAAATAACTATTTAGCGTTGGGGATTAAAATGCAATAGAATAACAAGTCATTAATATCTCCTAATCATCTGTTTATTGTGACATTGAGGAAAGCGCTTCTGCAGGAACATATAAAAGATTTCAAACTGAGGGTAAAAATGCAAATAATCTCTGTTCCTCTGCACGCAGCTTCAGAGGCTCTGAAATCCAATCCATTAATATTGGATCAATGTGGCAGAACGAAATGGTGGAGCGGGTTTCCAAGAAAAGGAAACCCTCTGTAGACTTTAATTACTGCATATTTTCCTAGAAATTGCAGGTCAGTTCTCACTCCACTGGTAATAACGTCGATGTCAAGGGCATTTTAAGGATTTTGGGGGTCATGGGACCAAGTGGTGGCTGGTGAGGTTTGTGAGATGTGGACTGAACTTGGTTGGGGGGGGGGGTTGTTTTGCAGGGCCAGGCATTTTTTCGGGAGGTTGGTCGCCATTTCCAATGCAAATCTTATTTAACAAAAATGAAATAATAAGCTGCACATAAAGCAATAGGTTCCATAGGCCTAGCTTGGTAGGTATGCCTGACTTCCTTCTGTGTGCAGTAGTTAAGAAGTTTGCCAATAAATGTCAGGCAGGTATATTGAGGATAATAAGATAGGTTGGGGCTAATAATCTTGGCTGAAGAACAGATGTTTATTGTTTCCCAACTCAATGATACTCCTCTTATCGACCTCAGAAGGTTGTAAGGCTGAGGGGACACACAAAGATTTACACCTGTGACAATGAGGTCAAACACAGGACCCTACAATGGACGCATTAGTCCACTAAGCCACCAGCTGATCTTGCCTCTTCAGTGGCTCCTCCATGCCCTCTTGCCAGCAAGATTCAAAACTTCATTTGTATATTTACATACATAGCTGAAGTATGGATGTTGGGACATTTTTGAAATATGAAAGATGAGAGCCCAAGGTTGTACCTCATACACGCAAGTGAAGGAAGCCGGGCACATTATTACTGCTATGCTTGTCTGTGCGTGGCACTCGCGCCTCCTCGGTGGCTCCGCCATGTCCCAAATCATGCTCACAAGATTCAAGATCCCTTGGCTGTATTTAAAATATACTTACATACCCAACCTGAGAGTTATAGATGGGAAATGTTTTAAATATGCATGAGTACGTATGGGCCCCAAGGTTGAGCCTCATACACACAAGTGAAACTGAAAGAAGGAGGGCACATCATTAGGCGAGCTCAGCTCTAGACTATCCCAGACCCTGAAATGGGCCCAGTCAACAAACCAATTGGGCCTGGGCCCAGCAGCTGACACTTTTTTACCTTGGTCTGCCACAGTGCTTTGTCTTCCGACTCCTTCATACTAAGTCACAGACACAACGTCGATGAGTCAGTCAGAGTGGAGTCATAAAACGGACCTGCAGTGCAGTACAAAGAGACACTGCCAGCACTACTGCGATAACGATCAATGAAATCGATCATGTCTGAACAACGCTCAGCACACAAAGCTAAAATGGCATCATGACCAGGAAGCCGTGTGTCACAGTCACACCACAGTGGACTTTATTCTGCCCTGACTCTATTTCTTCCCTTGCTGCCTGGAGTCAGTCTGCCACACCCTTTCCCAGCTCTTCACAAGGTGAGGCTCATTCCACCCTGTGACGAGTTGGGAAAGGGTGGGGTGACAACGCTCTCCACTTTCTGATTGACGTGGTGGCTTTGCGCTAAGAGGTTTCCATCTGAAGTGCCCAGGGCTAACTTTGCCCCCACGTCTACAGGGGGTGGAGACTGAGCATCGGTTCTTAGTCTTTGCCGAGCTGATGACCTCACAGGCCTCAGGGCTGTGAGATTCTCAGCCCAACCAATAATTAGACTTTGCATCCGCCCAAGGGGAGCAACACTGCCTGTGAAAGTGCGTGAGGCACACGTTCTACTTCCACCACAACGTTCAATGCAACAACACGACTAACTAAAGTGTATTAAAACAGATTTTTGGCATCGCTATGACTTTGATGATTTTACTCTTAATGTAATGGGGGCGGAGCCTCGACACTCTTGGACAGAAACCCCGTTGATTTTGAGGGCCCCTGTTCAGAACATCTTTGAATTTATGGTTCAATTACAGCTGTTTCATGCCTTCTTTGACAATGTCCCCGACACTGCACAGGCAGACTGGTCCAAATTTTAAATGTGTTTCCATCTAAGTCAGGGATAGTGATGTGTGTTTTCAATATTGTAATAAAGCAGCAGCTCACTAATATTATAAATAATATCGGCAACCCACTGTTTTGCTCTTAAAGGAACCTTTTTTACAGACGTTGCATTGGTATTGAAAATTATAAGCACAACATGTCTTTATAAAATGTCTGCAATGGACTCTCACACATTACCCGTATTAAAAATAAATTAAGGAAAATTGTATTTAAAACAATCTATATTTAAAATTCATTCAAAGTCATCAGGGCAGGACTGTGTGGAGAACAGAGCTTGCTCTATCAGAGGGGCCCGTTAAAGGCTGGCGTCCTGGACCAGAGCACATTTTGCCCATGCCTTAAAATGGCTCTTCCCCAATGTTTTTTTCTGGAATTATCTGTGCATTGGCTGGTGATTAAATATTTAAACATGGCCTCGCTGGAATTTCTGCCCTGTGCAGGTATAAAAGAGAGGGAAAAGAAATACTCCTTTCCAGAAGATTCCTGAAAATTTGAAAAAAATTCATGACCATGGGTACCACAGACAGTGCACCATAGGGCCAGGGTCCTTAAAAATGTGCCAGTCTCCAATTCATAGAAAATGTCTATGATTTCACTATGGGTGTTATGTTTACATGAGAGAAAATAAATCAACCCATATTTACTAAGGCTTTGTGCCAGCGCAAAGTGACAAAATGGCACTTTTTGCTTGAATTCATTTCTCTGTATTCATCTCCCAAGATGTAAATGTGTTGCTTCAGCACTAAAAACAAAAAAATTCAGAATATAACTTACTCTCTCCGTGTGTTCTCATCTCCTTCCTTTGATTTATTCTAGTTAATTACAAGGTGTGATATCCTGTGGATACACTGGAGTGTGTTACATGTGTACAACTCACAACTAAGATTTGTTGGTCTCTAAAATAAGTCCCTTGTAGCATACTTTGACTTTAAATATAGAGCCAACACAGGCACCCTTGCACCATAGCGCAAGGGTGTCTGCATTGAGGGAATGATTGTTTATGTGCAGGAAGGTGTCCCTTCCTCCACATAAACAATCACAAATGGTGATTTTTTTACTTCTATGTGTGCTGCATTGTGAAGTACACATAGAAGTTGCAAATCGTAAATTTTGTAATGATTGTTTATGTGCAGGAAGGGACACCTTCCTGCACATAAACAATCATTGATGGCATTTTGCTGCTTCTATGTGTGCTGCACAATGTATCACACATAGAAACAGCAAAAACGAGGAGAAATAAAGCATTTCTCCTACTTGTTGCCATGTTAATACAACGTTTTCCCTGCTCCTAATTTTGGTGCGGTCTCCTATTTACGCTACCTTTGTAAATAGGGGGCGGCATCAAAATCAATGGGTGTTGTGACGGAACACCCACCATAACACCCATTGCCCACCCCTTTCACACTTATTATAGCATGAAAGAATTCCTTATTTACAAGGCGGCATTAAGCTACATTAAGTGGCCTAACACCGCCTTCTAAATAAGGCGAAGCCCCGATCGTAACAGTAACGTCATTAAAAGTGATGTTCCAGTGGCGATAGGGGCTTGTAAATATGTCCCCTTGTGTGTACTTTCTAGTGCAAAAGCACTTTGTGCTAAAAATGTGTCCCTTTTCTCAGTGCACTTTGTGTTGCTTTGAGCCAAGGTGGAATCCCTGAGGTGTCACTTGCATGGGGCAGTGCAAACACACATACCTTTTTAACACAAAGCATGATCTCCAAAAAAAAACAGACCAGGTTTTATTTTAAAAAAACATAATACTTCTTTTACGCAGGTGCTAAGAAGATTAAAATATTTTAGGTCTCATTTACGAAGCCCCTTGAGCCACAGAGTGTCACTTTTTTTCTCGCTCCAGTGGCACAGTGTGCTGGCCCATATTTACAAGGCCAGCTAAAGTCACCCCGCGTGACTTTTCTTATCCTTGTAAATATGGACCCCTTTCACACATAACTCTGTGTAAAAGGGGCGTTCCATGGGTATTGCTGTCGGGGTTTCCACGCAACATCCATGGAACCAGACGCATTCCCAGAATTACAAAGTGTTGTCAACATGGGAATGCGATGGAATCCCACTCCTCCCCAGGGAAGGCATAGGAGCGGTGCAACGAGGCAGAATACTTTAATTTCTTCTCATTTTTTGCACTTTCTATGTGTGCTGCAGCATCATTCCGCAGCACACATAGAAGGAGCAAAACAACATTAAAGATTGTTTTTGTGCAGGAATGTGTACCTTCCTGCACAACAACAATCATCCCTGCAACGCAGGCACCCATGCACCATAGTGCAAGGGTGTCTGCGTTGGTGCCCAGCTTCTGTTTGTGCGGTGGTGTAAGGGAGAAGGACAGGAATGTGCCGTAACTTGTAGATTCAGCACATTCCTGCCCTTTTATTTTGATGAACGGCAGTGCAGCAGGAGTGCTGCACTGCTGCTGTGCGTCAGAATATCGCAAAAGAGGCCCTTCATTTGTTTAAAAAAAGACGTAGGACTTCTTTCTGAAACTGAATGCTTCCAGCACAAATCCTATGCTTGGCAGTACACACTGACAACGACGAGGCTGTTCACCTTTTAGAGCACCAGCTCAGGGGATGACAGCAGCAGAAGGTCAGTCCCAGCACTGTGCTTCCCACCTTGTGCAGCGCTGCACCATAGGCACAAGGCACTGGAAGTAGAGTTGTGTGTCGTGCTGCCGCATCCTCAGATATTCTGAAAGAAGTTCAGATAAGGATAAGCTATAGAGAGGCCTGTGATTTGCATTTATTTCTTCTTTGAAAAAGACTGTCCAATATCTGGCAATTGTTTCTATTGAATCGCTGCGTTTTTTTTTTACATGATTATCTATGTTTACTTTCCTTTTGATCTGGTTGACATTTTGTAGATTTGACCTGCTCAATGAAACTTTATTATGATGGAAGAGAGTTTACAGAATCTGGCTGGAATAGCTATAAGGCTGCCCTGACATACATAAACTCAAACATTTTACCTTCAAAACTGAACTTTGCATGTATTTCAAGCATATTAGTAGCGTGAGGTATTTGTCTGTAATATAATGTGAATAAATATGTTATAACTCCTCTCCATTTTAATTGAATCACATTTTCATTTCAAATTGATTCTACAATTGCAACCCCTAAAATCACTGAAGCTGATTCACCAGTGGAAAGAGAAATCGCCAAGGTAACAGCGGCACCCGTAAGTATGTCTGGAGCATTAGTACCCAAGAAAAATCGCTCTATTAATCTCCCGTCAGATTGTGCACCTTATGTTGTTGTCCTTTCTAACGTTCCCCCTTTAGATGTTAGTCAGGATCAATCCCCTCTGGAATCACATGACTCGCTCAAATATAAAACGGTCTCATGGTTACATAGCCACTGTGGGTTTCCAACCAATTACTCTGACCAAATTTAACAACTAGAAGGGTACATTGGATTGGCAACTCAAAAAAATCCTGTAGGGGTGATTGTGTTATCGTTAATTTTAAATATCCACAGCATGTCGCAACCTTCTTGCTTAGAGCAGCCTCTCTAACTCCAAATGAGAACGAGGTATTGGTGCGGCCATTGGGGTATTTTTATAATCATCTTAGTAAGATACCTGCTGCTACCCAAAGAGCTAGGCCTCTCACCCCCAATTACTGCCCAGCTTTTGAGGTACCAACACAGAATAGATACCAAGCTCTGAGCTCCCTGGACCAGAACGATTGACATCTAAAGGATACTGGGCCATTGTTGTGCAAAACCTATAATGCCCAAGAAAAAAATTTAGGCGGGACAAGCACAAACCCAGAGCAAAGCTGGGGTAAATCCACTAAAGTGATCATTGAAAGTGGATTACTCTTTGCCTCTGTTAAAGAGAGGGGGGTGAATAACCAGCGATTATTACATGTTGAGGACCATAACGCTGGTGCAACCAAGGTTGATCAACTTGTACATGGTGCTAACTATAATAGTGTCCAGGAGAAACCCAAAAACTCTATCACAGGGGGTACCTCTATTGTTAGATGGAACACTGATTCCGAGGTTGAGAAGAACCCACACAATAAGTATATCACTGCAGATGATGGGCCCTTGGGTGAGTCCTTGACATTTTTACCTGTTAGCAACAAAGCAAGAGTAGCTATGCTCTTAGAACGGTCTAAATATGAGGGAGCTAATAGCCATGCAGCAAGTACATCAATAACAAGCTACGATGAGGTGGTTGATTATTATCCAATTATAACTCTAGACACAACCCCTGCTACAGGAAATTGTATCCGTGATGCTATAAACAAGGGGTCGCTACCAGAAGAAGAAACCCTAATCAGCCATCCTAATCTTATAGTGATATCCTGGAACATCGTGGGTCTGGCTAAAAATCTTTCAGATCCCGATTGGTCTAATTACATAGACTCCATTGATATCTGTTTGCTACAGGAAACCTGGGCCCTTGACATACCACACAGAGTAGGGTATAAAACCTTTAACATAGAGGCGACAGCTTCAACCTGAGGGAGACCCTTGGGGGGACTTACAGTGTGGATTAAAGTGTCTCTTAAAGTAAATATTAAGCAATTGGAAACAGATTCAGCTGACATACTGGTGTTGGAAGTTACCCTAAGAGATGGCAGGCGCATTACTGTCTTTAATGTATATAATTGACCGTGTGGGTTGTCAAAAGAGTGTATAACCCTGGAAAAACTGGGCAATCTCCTTGTTAATAATGTAGACTCGCCAAGCATTCTGATTGGAGGGGATTTTAATTGTAATTTTGAGCCAATAAAGGGGTTTGGCGATGTTTTTGGAGATGAGGACAGTGCTAACAATATCCCCTCTCTATCCTATACGGAGGGAGTGCGCTGCACGACTCTAGCTGTGCAAATGACAAAACTAGTCACAGTACATGGAATGAGGGCTTGTAATGGCAGCTTCCAATCTGATTCCCCTAAGGCCCCCACCTTTGTTAAAAACAACTCCCATAGCTGTATAGATTATATGCTGGTATCCCTTGACATTTGGTCTTATCTGATAGACTTTGAAATTGTCCCAAGGTATGAAAGTGACCATCGGCCGTTGCAGTTGTCAATAAACTACCAATTGCTCCCTAGTAGTAGCTCTACATCAGATGTTCTCCCCATGGAGAATAAATCCCATGTTGCCCCAGTAATGAGTAATAATAGGCGTTCCCTCAAATGGCCTAGCATATTGGGAAATGGGGAGGCATTGTCCAGCATCTATCAACTCTTTGCAGATACATTTTCTAATCATCTATCCTATCCGGTAGAGGACAATGATTTTATAGATACACATACCAAGTTTTTTACTTCTCTTGTACCCTACGTGTCGAAAATGTCAAAAAAAAGGTTGATGCACAAAACTAGTGCTGTAGGGTCCAAACCTTGGTACAATAAGGAGTGTCGCTTATCGAAGAGTTCACTTATAGATGCTATTAAGAACATGACACCAGATGTGATTAGGGCCCTTAGGAGCGAATATAAGAAGACCCAGCTCAACACCAGAGCCCTTTGGGATGAGGAATGTTGGGGGAATATGTTACTAGCTGCTAAGGTTAAGGAAAATGTGGGGTTTTAGAAACTTGTTGCCAATGAGAAAAACAGAGACAAAACACCCGAGGATGTGTTTATTGACGAGCAAACCTGGGTCAATCATTTCACCGAATTATATGAAGCCCCAGGAAACAAGGAGCCATCTGTGGATAATTGCTCTAGAATTGTATATAGTGCAAACCCCCTAGTGTTTAGTCTAGAAGAAACTGAGCAAGCCATTAGCTCAGTTAAAAATGGCAAAGCGCCTGGACTAGACAAAATACCTGGGGACTTGTACAAGCATGAGATTGGAGTGTGGGCACCCTACATCAACCATCTTTTTAACATATTTGCTACCGGTGGTAATTTACCTGATAGTTGGAGGGGTGCTGAAATCATCTTAATTTTTAAAAAGGGAGATAGAGGTGTCCCTTCCAACTATCGTCCCATTAGTCTTTTAGACATTCTGCAAAAAAATGTTGCGAGGCACCTTTTAATTCGTACAAATCAGTGGATTGATGAGAATGATATCTTTACCAAATTCCAAGCAGGCTTTAGACGTAATACCAGTACAATCGATCAAGTGTTCAGATTTTGCTGTATTTGTTGGAAATATGTTTTTTCATTGAAGGGACATTTTTATGTAGCTTTTGTTGACCTTAGGGCAGCTTTTAGTTTTGCGGGATCGTTTATGGGATTGTTTGTTTGCAATGGGACTACCAGTCTGCTTACTCGAGCAGATTAGAAGACTGCATAATAACAACTTTGCAAGGATACGCTGGGGTCCGAATGGGGTACTATCTAATCCTGTTCCAATTAGGCGGTGAGTCCGCCAAGGGTGTGTGTTGGCCCCTACTCTCTTTTCCTTATTTGTCAATGATATACCGGCATATTTAGATGAGAGTCAAAATGACTAACCTATGTTGAATGGAGAGAGGGTTCCCGCACTTTTATTTGCGGACGACACCATTCTGATCTCGCAAACCCTGAGTGGTCTGCAAAACCTTTTAAACTCCTTCAAATCATACTGTGATAAGAAGGGACTAGAAATAAATATAAATAAGACCAAATGTATGGCCCTCAATCCCCATAAATCCTTCAAGGGCCATTTCCTTCTAACAATCAAAAACTGGAACTTGTTTCGGATTTTTCCTACTTGGGCGTCTCCCTTGACTCCAAAAATTCCTGGAAGACACAACTAGAAAAAAGCAAAACTATTTTTAATCAGAACACCCTACCCATCATAAGACGACATGGGGCCAGCTTAAACAAATCTATTACACCAGCTCTGGAAGTGTTTAAATTCAAGGCACAGGCCGGTGCCCTATATGGTGCCAAAGTTTGGGGTATGAATGCGGGGAATCTTTTTAAGAAAAGCGAGAACAAGTTCTACAGGAGTATTCCGAGATTGCCCACACGCACCCCACTCTTACCCCCTTTTTTAGATCTCAATATGAATCGTATGGACGATCTTGCAGTACTCCGCCCATTTCTATATTGGGTTAGACTATGGAGTACTCCAGATCTTGCAGATTACAAAAGTGGCATTCTAGAAGTGAAGAACATTGATGCTTTCAATACTAACCCTTGGTTAAAGCATGTAAAAACTTGTTTTATTCAAATTGGTCTTACCCACTTCTGGGAAAATCCTGACACAAAGTTGCAAGAAGCTTGTAAAGGCAAAATTCTGGTCCTATATCTCTCATAACTTCCTAAATGATAATTCTTGTGGTTCCCTCACCAGTAGTTTTCTTAACTTTAAAAGTGTACCACACTTTGAGGAGTTTTTAGATGAGATACAACCCCAGCTCGCAAAAAGTCTGTACCTGAAATTTACGAGAAACACATATTGTTGTTCTGCACCACATACGACAGAGCAAGGAAACGATGGATAAAGCCCTTGTGTAATGCCCTAGGTATTCGTTCGTATGTGGAAGCATTCAGGATCATTAAAACTGATACTAGTCATCTTACTGTGTTCTGTGTCAGTAGATTTCTATTGTTTGTAAGTTATTCACGCAAGAAGCGGGGGTTGGAGTTGTAGCTGCTTAGCTGGTCGTTCGCTATGTAGAGGTTATGTTGTTCTGATTGTCCGAGGAATATTGTTGAGTTAATCTTTAGGATCATTCTCTATGGTGCCACTTAAAAAGTTTTGTTTTTATATCTTGTATTTTAACAACATTTTATATTTTAAGTGCCTTTTTAAAATTCATGAATTAGCAGCTCCCCAACAGCATATCAGGTATGCACTTTCGTACCCACTGTGTAAAATATACTGTTGTTTTTATGTGTCTTTTATGGCCAGATTGTGCCGAAATAAAGATCAATGATGATGAAATATGTTATAACTCCATTTTAATTGAATCACATTTTCATTTAAAATTGATTCTACAATTGCAACCCCTAAAATCACTGAAGCCGATTCACAAAAGTATATTTGTCTGTAAAAGTAAGCTACCAACCTAATTCACCTTTTTTATGTGTGCCAGAATTCCACAAAGAGATTCCTGGCAGATGTGTACACACATTCGTATATCACACTTACTGAACGGCGAAAATGACATTTCAAGGCACAATTTACATTGAAGCTTGGGAATGCCCACAAAGACGTATGTTTCTAGGCATTCCTTAAGTGCTCTCTGTCTCCTTTTCATGCTGTAAATGGTTCGATATTTAATTCAGCAAAGGCAAGGAGTAGGAAGGGACGCTAATCACCATCACATTTGGAGATGTACTTTATCCAAAGGGACAAATGGTTTCCCTACAGAGAAAACAAGCATTAAAAATGCAATAGGTCTCACCTTTCAATAAGTTAAAGGCATTTGCTTTGCTATACATTACCATTAGCAAAGCAAATGGCTTTAACTTAATCAAAGGCGAGACCTATTGCATTTTCAATGATTGTTTGCAGTGGCGCTCTCGGCGACCAGATACCCTATCGCTTCCTACCACCTGTTACTGGATACATATATATGAATAGTGGTGAGTCCTTGCACACGGAAATACCTCCCCAATCTTCCCGGCCCTCTAAATCCACAAGCCAGAACGTGGGTGTGGCGTAATGGCCAGAGCTGCTGACTTTGGAGCTGGGGAGCCATGTTCGAGTGTGGGTGTGGTCGCAACTTCCTGTGATTCTGTGAAGTCACTTAATCTCCCTGTGCCCACTAAAAAAATTAATGTGTTCTTGTTTAATGTAACTGGTGCTCGTGTAAAGTGCCCTTGTACCTTCGGGTCGAGTTTGCGCTATATGAACTGCAACAAAATAAATAAACTCATGGTCCGTTCAATAGCTGTATCACCTTCACCAGCTCAAGGGACACCCTTTTACGTCACTTTCTCAACATATGGAACCATTCAAATCCGATCCTGCTCTCCACGTTTCACCGGAAACGGGGGCACTTGGTGGCTTTCCACAATGCACCTCACCACTTCTGAGAAAGTGGTTTGCCGTCTCGGCCCGTTTTGTCTGAGTTTGAAGGGGTGGCAACCCAAAGTAAATAAAAGGACCCTTTCCGGCCGGGTGCCATTTCCTTGCTGCACTTAAAATGTTGGCTTCAGCAGGTTTAAAAACAAAACATACAAGTCTGACTTATGGTGTAATATGCAGGTCCAGCTCAACATTTCATGAATTTTCAAATTACATTCATTGTGGCTTAGCGGGCCGAGCTGCCGACTATGAAACTTGGGAACTAGGGGCCTTATTTATGAAGGTCTTGCGCCGCCGATGCGTCTCTTTTTCCCATGTTAAAAGTGACGCACCGGCGGCGCAAGGACTTCATAAATAAGGCCCTAGGTCCGAGTCTCTGCGTCAGCTCTTGGGATTCATTTCATCTCTCCATGCCCACAGAAAATGAACGTGAACCCCTGTGTAATGTAACTGGGGCTCATGTAAAGCGCTCCAGTACCTTCGAGTTGAGTTTGCGCTATATACAGCAGCAAAAAACAATTTAAACGCTGCGTAACTCTGAATAAATGTAAAAATTCAAGCCATCTTTGCACAATGCACGTGTGCACGCCAGTAGCGTCTTGGCTGCGACTGTGTGCCCACTGCACACGTGGCTTTGCCATTCGGTCACGTTTTATTTGGCCCTTGTGACTTGTAAACCCCCAAGGCAGGTCCCACTTTTAAACAATTTCTGTGGGGTTTAACAAATGTACTGCACCAGGCTCTGTTTACTGTGGGGCCTCACAGTGAGATGGGGGGGGGGCGGTGCTGGGTTAGCAGCAGAGAATCTGGTGGGGGAAATTATTCCTAGGTGCTGGTGCTCCGCTCCTAATGGAGGTCAGCAGTGAAATACTGTAACCAGACACTGAGCCCCCCAAGGCCTTTTCTATGCCAAGGGCCTCTCCACCTCTCTGATTGTCTGGGGATCAGCAGGGTTAAAGCGGCCTATGGGTGAAGATTTAGGGCAAAGTAGTTAACTTTTGCAGCTTGGGAAGCGTTACCACATCTACATAATAATAC
This sequence comes from Lissotriton helveticus, assembly GCF_964261635.1. Classification (NCBI taxonomy): domain Eukaryota; kingdom Metazoa; phylum Chordata; class Amphibia; order Caudata; family Salamandridae; genus Lissotriton; species Lissotriton helveticus. Next base: position 1,192,191,213 of record NC_136057.1, on the reverse strand, counting down.
CCATGACAATTCAAAACTCAACACCGGTCTATTTAAAGAGAAGCTTGCCTCTTGCTTGTTAATTACCTGGTACAAAAAACAAGCATTTGCAATGCAATTATTCCAATTGCATTGCAAATGCTTAAGTTTAAAGCTGAGCGCGGCGCTGCTTCAAGGACACCACGCTCGTTTTAAAAAATATATATATTTCTTAACTTTAACACTGAGCGCGGTGTCCTTGAAGCAGGCGCTGCGCTCAGTGTTAAAGTTAAGAAAGATGTAAATAATCCGAGCGCGGTGTCTGTGAAACGGTGTCGCGCTCAGTTTCAGAGTAAAAAAACAAAAAAACAAACACCAACAGATAGCGTACATACAAAAAGAAACCTATAACAACAAAGTAGCCTAATAATAAGAATTGAATACAAAGTAGCGTACAAGCATACATTGCATTCCACACAGAAACGCATGCTGTGGTTTAAAAAAAAAAGTGCAGCAAGTTAATAAATAAGTCTACTGTGTCATGCCACGGTAAGAGATCCAATACCGCTGGGCGGCGCTAAAAGGGGACAGGGTGGTAACCAGGAGGCATAATTTGTGATGCTAAATGAGGCGCACAATAAAAATTGCAAGCGGAGCTGACACACGACTTCGGAATCCGTATTGATTCCAAGAAGCCCTCTGCATGGCGAGAGCAGCGCATGTGCTGCTTTCGCTAGGCCGAGAACTAAAAAATAAGAAAAAATATGGGTTTTCAAGGGGGCTCCATTCCTCCTTTGTGTACTTTTTCTCTATTGAGAACTACGCATAAGAGGATTATTAGACATGTCAGCCTGAGAATGGTCTTCCCCCAAACTTTTTGCAATCTCTCTCCATTTTTAATGACTTTGTTTTATCTGGTCTTAGGACTCTGCACACTATACCACTGCTAACCAGTGATAAAGCAAGTGCCTCACTCCTTAAAACATGGTATGTTTAAATTACCTGTAGGCTCCTAGTAAAGTGACACTACATGTGCCCAATGCATGTAAATTAAATGCTACTGGTGGGCCTGCAGAACTGATATGCCACCCACTTAAGTAGTAAGTCAACAAAGAGAGGGACAGACATGGCTTAATAAAGCTCCAACGTACATGCTCTAAATTAAGCTAGAAGACAAAAATGTACGGAGTTCCTCGGTGGCAAGTTAGCCACCTTGTGTGTAGTCTAGGTAATAAGGAGGTGGGGAATGCCTCCTGTCGGAACTAGGACCCACACACACCCAGCAAGCCAGGGGTCATGCTTCGTCATCTGGGTCTGCTCCTCGTCGAGCCAGCGCTGCAATGCTCGATGGGCACCCATGAAGGGGCTCTTTTTCGGAGATCTTTTGTTCCCTGATGTATAGATGCAGTGGCTGTGAGGGGCCTAGAAAAGTGTAGATGCGGTGTGTGAATGTAAAACAGGTAAGGGAATCCTTTGTGATTATTTTTATTCTGAAAAGGTCCCAACCTGATTAAAAGGAATAGGGGGGGGTGACTGTTTTGTTATGATGTGACAAAAAATTCACTCAACCCCCAGATGGTCAACATGTTTCTGGCCTCAGAAAGTCACTAAGTGATCAGCTGGCTATTCTTCAGGACCGGGTGACCGGGTGACTAGTAAAAACTATCTACAGTGGGTGGTGTGGCGCAACGCTATCTATCACTTACTATACCCGTGGGTCATTGCCCCGGAGAAAGACAGCAAACCTAGAGTAAAAAAGGTAATGAATCAAAAACCATGACAAGATATTGGCAAATGAACCTACTTCAATGCAGTTAGAGCGTCTCATTTTACACATTATAGAGTTAAACATATAAAAAACTCAAAACACAAAGTGCTATCATGCAAACCCATCAAGCTCTGTGCATGCTTTCATATACACACATATATCCCCTGTATATCCATGCTAAAAGAGGTCATGGTTTAGACCATGGTGGTGAGTGAACATAAACTCACCTCTTCAGGTTTAATGTTCTGCCTCATCAGGTAGCAGCGGAGTAAATGTACACTCAGAGTAGTGTCTCTGTATTTAAAGAGACAAAAAGTATTAGCTTGAAGTTGGCGATATGCACATTGGTTAGATGCTCACTTCCTGGCCCTGATTTGCTATATTGGAAAGAGCAGAGGTACGGGTCAGGGTGGATGTGGCCCTTAGTAATGAACCTAAAACACATGACCCGATTTAGATGCTCAAGCATAGCCGGTCTTTCTGGCAGTAGCGCCGCTTTCAATGCCCCGGAACTATTCCGATACAGAGGCACAGTGTAAGCGCCTCCAGGGACCCGGCGGCGCTGTGGGCAGGTACTTCAAAGCAAAAGGTGTCAGTATACAATTCAGTAACTAATGGCTCCTAACACCTATCCCCGGTACCTCTTACCTTCATTAGTAGCCGGTGTCAGGGTTGGCTTCCAAAGGGTTGTGCCTACTCACCTGCTCCCGCTCGTGGCTGATCTACCTACCCAGCTGCATACCGGAAGGTACCGTGTTCCAGCCAGAGCCTGTTTAAATACCTGCCCCTGAGGCCCCAGAGCAGTGGAAGTAGCTACCGACTTAAGTAGCCCTTTAAACAAGTCTCGTGCCTTCCACTACAGCCTGTGTGTGCAGTATTTATCTACCATTTTCATATGGCAAAATAAACCTTTTGTTTTTGTCACTCCCAAACCTTCCTTTTAAAGCATATAAGTCACCCATAGGGTAGTCCCTGAAGAGCCCAGAAGACAGTGTGCAGTGTATTTAAGAAGTTGGAAATGTACTTTTAAGTTTTACATGTCTTGATAGTGAAAAACTCCTAAATTAGTTTTTCACTATTGCAAGGCCTTGCTCCTGCAGTCCTATGTTGCAGAACCCTCTCCTACCAGAATGGCTTCTGCACCCCAGGGATACTTATCACCTCATCAAAGCAGCCTGGCTAATCCACTTAACTCTGAGCAATTAGGACACATCACTGGAAGACTTAATTTTGGCTTACAGACAACAAATTCTAATAAGCGCTTGGCTGTACATTTTAGGATAAATTCAACAATAGTATATTGTTGAATTTATCAATACAATTCTAGTAAGTCCTTGAATTATATTTTTTGATTCTCCTGGTGTGAATTATTTATTATAACTTCTTGCCATGTTAACCTGTTCATCTGGGGATTTGCAATGAGGAAAATGACTTGGGCAATTGTTCCATCCATTGGGCTTATAAACATTTTTATAAGCACCCTGCCTATTTCTACAGGACACCCCACCCAGGGAATACATAGGGGAGACTTTAGGGGTTCTGAATATGTAAAACTATTGAAGATTCTCACTCCACAGGGCTCCTAGTACAAAAGTCTGTGTGTGTGTGTGTCTGTCTTACGCTATTTTACATATTGTCAATTAACTTAGCATCACTCACATAATATTCAAGATGTGTGACTCTACGATATGCACAATGGGAAGTTTGCATTGCACTCCTGGCATGCCCTGATTTCTTTATTATACACCTATGCCACATTATGTACTCCCTGTGGGCCTTTAGGGAATGTACAAACATCCACAAAGTACATTACACAATCATATATGTTTTATATTTCAGGTTGGATTAGGAAACCTTATTAGGTCTATCCAATGTAGATACTTTTTTTACTTACTTCCCTACTTAGTCGCTTTATGGAATCATTTTATACTATAATTCCGTGCACCTAACCCTGACTAAGGGTATGGATACTTATTATTTCTGGTCCTGAAGAAATGCCATGGATTGCTCCTGGACCATTGAGGAGTGACACATGTCAACTTTCTCATACTAAAAGATTGCCATTCTTCATAGTTAGATGCTAATAATGCACACATAATCTTTTAGTTATACCTAGGAGGCCCCTGATTAAATATAACTCATGGCATCCTTTAGGTAGTTTTAATTTACCATTTCACTCACCCCACATACCCGCACTCATCATCATGGCTGTATTCAAAAGATCTCACTAAAGAGCATTCTTGTGGGGCCAGCGGGGTATTGCAGCGCCGACCCCACAAGGAGCTAAGCCTGATGATGAAGCATGACACCCTCAAGGGTGGGTAAGGGCACTACCTTCCAATAAGGAAGACTCCCTCCCTCTTGCTATTATCCAACCTAACGCACATTTGTTTTACCCTCCTAGCATTATTGTGCCTGATGATCAAACCATTGTGGACCCACCATTGATGTCATAATGACAAATATGAAATATAAAAACTGCATTACTTATGAGGAGGGAGTCTACTCTCATTTCTCTTTCTTTGCCTCCAGTCTGTCTGCCGAACTTTCTCTTAATGCCTCTTGACATTTGCCTTCACTGGTGAACTTGCCTGTTGGATAATTTGGAGCAGTTTGGTGATAGGCCAAACTTGAACTTTCTTGATTTATGCTCCATTTCTCCTTTCTTATGATGAGAACCTTTGTGAACCAGTCTCCTGCTTTTGTAAGTGGTAGAAATGATTGATTCTAAACCATCCACTTGATGGATTCTTTATTTAGTGATAGATTTACTTAGCTAGATGTGTGGTTTTATATTGCAAACAGTTAGATTTATGACTGAGCTTCTTAAAATGTTACTTATATGCATCTATTTTAGATCTTTAATACAATAGCCACATTATCAAAATGTGTCTGAATCTTTTTGTCCAAAAACCTTTATTGATTTTTGGATAATACACAGACAAAAATATACCCAAAGGAGACCTTTTACAGAATTTCAATAGTAACAATGTTGGTGTCTTGATAGGGAAGTCTAAAGCGGATACTATCATCTTGTAAAATCATAGAACACAACCGCACCTAAAATATATCAGTACAGTGCAGATTAAGGAACACAATTTACAGTTTCTGTATCTCCCAACTGAATACAAAAATAATATAATACCCCCCTTTCTAGCAACTCACATTCAAGCTCATTGCCTAACCAACAGGGTGCTGCAAGCCGGTCCTGGTGGCTTCTGTATCTACCAACCATCACCAACATCTGTTACCTTCCCACATGCATATGTATGGATGTAAGAACATTGACCATGCAGTCATGTTTTACTGATCAAACATTGTCAGTCACTCCGTATCGCGGACAACATGGCTCACGAGGCCGTCAGATCATCCTCAAGTTTTTTCATCCCTACGTGTATGTCGCATCTGTACCCCTTCTGCAGTCACCCCCTCACAGACATCCTTCAACCAAGCCATAGTTGTGGGGGGGGGGGGTGGGACTGAGCCGTGCTATAGCAATGTGTCTTTTTGCCAAAACCAGCCCCAGGAGGACACATTTTCTACTGGGGGCGGGAGCAATCCCAGTATTACTTGTTTTATTTCTAGTGGGATATGCGAGCCCATAGCCACCCCAAGCCGAGCAATAATGGTCCTCCAGTAAGAGGTCAGTAAGGGACTGCACCAGACAAGATGTAAAAAATATGCTGCTGGAGCCCCGCAGTGTGGACAACCATCCGGGCGTGTACCATAAATAGCATGGAATGTCCATGTAGTAAGATAAATCTGATGTACGAAATTATATTGTAGTAACTTGAAAAACACATTGGAGCTGATGTTCTGGACTCCTTCATGGACCTTCACCCACTCCCTGGCTTACAAGGGTTCTCCAAAGAGAGTGTCCCATTTGGTTAGTATACTGAGTTCCCCTTGTGGTAAGTCAGGTCGAAGGGCCCAATAAAGATGAGATATTATTCAACGGTCCTGGGCTATTTCTAGTAGAACCATTAGAGTTTTGGTCCTTGCTGGTTCATCAGGAAAGGACGGCCATATCTCCCTAGCTGTACTGGAGATCTGCATATATGGAATATATTACCCTGTTCACAGCAAGAAGGAAGTCATCGCCTCCTCCCGTGCAATAAAGTGCTGTTCAACATACAGATCCCCCATAAAATAACAGCCCCCATCTCTCCACAGCCGCACTGACAGAGACTCAGCCTCAAGAAGGACCTGATCATCCACAGAGGCATGCCCGGTGCATACAAAGCTCGTCGGATAACCCCTTGGACAGCACCCTCCAATATGGCCGTCACCTGACATCCAATATAGGGGAAACTATGGTGGGATGCGGAGGGACAACATCAGGAGGGCCCGTAAAGACTGTCCTCCATGAGTACCCATTAGGAGCCGTTTCTCCCAGTTGTCAGCGTCATCCAGCCAATGAGCTGTATGCTTCAGTTGAGCTGCCATTTAATATAATTTCAAATGTGGAACTCTAGCCCTCCCAGACACCATGGTCCCTGCAAAGTAGCCAGTTTAACCCTTCTGCATTAGGAACCCCATACAAGATCTGCAATTAAACTATCCAAGGCACGAAAGTAGTACCTGCGGATCACATATAAAGTATTCTATAAGACATACAGACAGCACTGCAATAGTATCATTTTTACAATCGCGATTCTGCCCATGAGAGATAAAGGCAGTTCTCTCCAAAATCTGATTGAGGAACATATCACCTCCATCACCTTTTCAATATTAAGAGCAATCAATGTCTGGGCAGAGTGAGCCAGATAAACTCAGAAGTAGCTTGTTTGAGTCTTATTGTGTCTAATATTCTTTCCGTAGAACCTTTACTGATTTTAAATGTAAACAGAGATAGTCATAGATTATTTTCAGAACAGCAGGGTTTTTGCTCTTGTTCTGAGTAGCCACAGAAGAGCTTTTAATTAGTAGGATTATTATAAGACTAAACTTCTTTAGGAGATTGGTTCTAACAATTACAATGCTTTATTTTTAAAGCATGGTTTTGAGAGTAATATATTTAAACCTGATCACCAAATTGTGAGTTGGCTACCAATTAATGGTCCTCGTTGGGTGGCTGACAGTTGCACATCCTGAATTCTCAACCTTTGCTATGACAGAGAAAAGCCCATTGGAGGATCTTCATCTCTGAGGTGAAGTATTGAATCTGAGTAAAAATCCAACCCATATGGGCCCAGTAAGAGTGTTAAAGGTAAATTTGAAGTTCATTGCTTCCTCTGCAATAACACCTTGGAGTAAAAATCTTTAATTTTTTTACAAAGGGAAAGCCCAGACATTCTTGCAGGGTTCCAGACACATGTGACTCTCTAAAAGATAAGGTTTATTAGGCTCTAAATAAAAGGAGCAAATGAAGGGGCTCTGTCCTGGATGAGGCAGTGGATTTTGTAGAATAGTCATAGTAACCACAAATGAATTTTAAGAAAATGTGGTGCCAGTGTGGATCCCGAATGTACCCAGTAGCGGACCAAAACTGGGCAAGAACCATTTAGCCCATGTTCACCCTCTTTTATCCAAAAAAAGTCTGATTACAATCCAGTGTCTAATCTCAGTGAGACCCAACATTTCTATCAGTTTATTAGAACTGGATTGATGCAGTAAGAGGTCAAATTAAATTAGTACCTCTACTGAAGGAAATTTGTACAATGTAACTTAAAAAACGAGAATAACATGAGATTACATTGCATGATAAAGATTTCACTCACCCAAATCAATGTTTTGAGTGCCTGAATGACTGGTATAATAAAACAGCTCAATCATAACCCTTTGGCCTAAACAAAAGACAATTACAGCAGTAAGCATTGGGATTTAGGAAGTAGCCTCTAATTTTTATATCATTGTATTTCTAATGCCAAAGCCAGTCTGGTGTAAAGAAGGTATGCTCTCTGAATGATTAGTACCTAATAGTAGAATTACAATAATAATTATAAAAACCCTTTTTAATTAATTGCCCAAACTTATGTAGTTAATAATCTCCAAATAACGTGTTTTCCGATATGCTATTTTGTATATTATAAAAAAATGTAAACTATCTTTTTTATGTTCAGGATTGCACCACCAACCACGAAACAACCCAGAGATACATCATTACAACTCAACCTAAGTTAGAAATGGAATTTGTATAACCTAAATTAGCAGTACACTGAATCAAAAAAGAGTTTAAATCGTCGGTTGTATTTTCTCCTTTTTTTGTTGTTTTTGTTATCCAGAAATGCCCTATTCGGTTGGGAGTAGAATTTATGCGAGAAGTCCATACACCTAGCCTGGCACATGATGGAAGAGATCCGTTTTCCGCACAGAGCTCAAGGTCAGCATTTTAGCTCTGTTGCAAAAAGATCATCCAGCTGATCCGCAAAGAAACAGCTTGCACCCTGAACTAGACCTCTAAATACTAGACAGCAAATCCTGGTAATCCCCGTCCAAGAAATGCAGTAAGTGGCGCGCAAAATCCTATCACTGGCCACACAAGCTATTAAATTATTGCCCAAATGGTCCTTAAAAAGAGCGATTCGAGCATTTACAGGAACATAATTACATTTAATTCAAGTGATAGTACTGCAGGGCAAAGAATTAACTGAATAATGAGCAAATGTACCCATTTGTTCCTGTGCAAGTATAGAATTTCATATGACCTTTACATATGTGAAAATGTAGATGCAATGCACAGCAATTGACTTTTTGTCGGCATTGAAATATTTTCAGTTTTCACGTTGGCATTAGTATTCTGCTATCCATCTTTGGGCGTACAATTCAATACAGAAATTTCGAGGGTCTGTATGTGATTTCATTGAAAAACGATTTAAAGGAATACCATTACTTAGAAACGATTTCACCTAATCTGTTTAATGCATTTACCATTCCATATACATCAATTAATAGAATGTCTTTTATAAAATTGGGTTTGGCATGCTTATTGTTTAGGTTGTAAATTCAATAGTACTATGTTTTAATTTCTTACACATTTTTGTTGGAGTTATTTATTTCAGTGCTGTACTTCACTGGACATTATTTCGAATCTATATACTTTTCATTGCCAAACAATTATTTGTATACTTTTAATTTGCTGACCCCTTACCATCCCTAAATGCCACTCCACCCCTGACTTAGTCACTACCCGTAAACATCATTCATACCTACCCCCTAAAATCACCTTAGCACGCCTAAACTACAGCCATCACTGACCATCAAACTGCAACAATCCCTGAAGCACAAAACCCCTTTTTAATCCAAGCTCCACCCATCCCTGAACACTAAAACCATGAACGTCATTTAGGGGTCGCCAGGGGTCACAGCTGTGACACCTGGCTTGCCCCTTGCGACCCTTGGCACTGCCTTTGCGACCCCTGGCCTCAGAGGTGGGAAGACAATGACAGGAACATAGGTAGCTCATTCTTATGGACATCAGCTAGGGCTCTACTTTCCTTGTTTTCTGTCAATGTGTTTATTACACTAAAAGTAAATAATATAATATAACATGATTCACTATTAGTAAAGGGAGAATTTTGGGAAAAAAGCAAAAATCCTCCCTTCCGCAGATCCCATGGTGGCCTCCAATTATAGGCCGATATCATTACTACTGTTTCTTTCCAAAGTTTGTAAAAATTTGTGAATTTAATTTTTACGGAGTATGTGGAAGCTAACCATGTACTCCATCACGGCGAGTCGGGGTTCAGAGCTTATTTTAGCATCGAAACAGCCCTACTGGAAGTTTCCAAGGCTATTAAAGAGACACTAGACAAAGGGGAAAGCAGTGTTGATACTGTTAGACCCCTCCGTGGCCTTTGATACCATGCCCCATGTTGGCTCCTACAGAGACTCCAGGAATCCGGCGTTGGTGGCACGGTATTGAAGTGGTTCTCTTCTTTTCTCAGCAACCATCAACAAACAATTTGGTCCCCTCCCTTTGTGGCCCCCATTCCCACAATGACGGTAGGGGTCCTGCAGGGATCTATTCTTAGCCCGCCACACTTCAATATCTATATGGCTCCTCTGGCGCTTTTAGCGGAGGCATACGGTGCTAAAATAGTATAATATGCAGATGATACTCAACTGCTGTTCAACTGCGAGAAGAAGGGTGATTTTAGAGGCGTTGAAATTAACACCTGCTTGGCGGAGGTTTTCTCCTGGCTTAAGCAGAACCAATTAAAGTGTAACCCAGAGAAATTAGAGATCATTTTCTTTGACCCCTCGCCATGCAAAGCATGGTGCAAGTGGTGGCCACCGGAATTGGCCCCCCTGCTGCCTCTGTTATCACTGTAAAGAACCTTGGAGTCAAGTTAGATTCCAATTTATCTATCAAGGCTCAGGTCCAAACAGTTGCCAGCACTTACCTTGACCTGCTAACATTTTTAATAAACATTCTGCCCCTGCTGCCAATTGTATACAGGAAGACAGTAGTCTAAGCCCTGATTGTATCAAGGCTGGACTTTGTCAACATCTTGTACCTGGGACTCCCTGAGTACCTATTAAACCGACTGCAGGTGGTGCAGAATGCGGCGGCTCGTGCAATTCTCATGGTAGGGCCCAGAACACGAATTTCTATCCATCTGAAGTCCCTGCACTGGTTGCTGGTTCGGAAGAGGATTCAATTCAAAGCCCTGGTCCTGGCTTTCTGGGCCTTCTATGATATTGGCGCAGCGTATTTTAGGAACAGGATTAAGCACTATGTGCCGTAAAGTACCCTGAAGTCCTCACTTCAGCACTTGACGACCATCCCCAAGTTTTTTCCAAGTTATGGCCTCCCGTTTATAGAATAGTCTTCCTCAGTCTCTCAGGCAGGTTCAGGATCTGCTTACTTTCAGGAAACAGCTAAAAACCTGGCTTTTCCAGAAATAGTCATCTGCTTTCTCACTGTTAGAGTGCTGGTGCCTGTCTCGTGGTCTTTTAGCGCCGGGACATTCTGTGAAATAGTTGCGCGCTTTATAAGTACCTATTTACATTACATAAATGGAGTACAATTGGCTCGAATTTGGCTCTTCTTGTTAGCAGAGGTAGGCAAAAATTGTTTTTAAATATATGTTGTGTCCATGCTTGTGGGTGAGAGTTTGTTTATGAGAGAGGCGTGTATGTGTGATGAAAAGTATATGTTAAATGGTGTGTGATGTCGCTTCCACTACCCCAGCAATTTTGGTGAATTGAAGCCCATACATAAAACTCTCTACCCCTAAATTCCATCCTTTCAAACTCATCCCTGAACACTAAAAAACAATTACTACCACCAAAAACCACCCATCCCTGATCCCTAAAAACACTCAGCAGCCGCAAACTCCACCCATGCCTGAACCATACACATTCCTTTCCACATCTAAACTCCACCCTTCCCTGAAACCTTAAAACCAGCCGCAGGCCTTGGAGGGAGTTACGGTGGGGCAGGGAGGCGGGGAGGGGAAGGGGCGGGGTGGAGGGTGCTAAAAACAGGCATATGGATCAATGCAGGTAAGTACACAATTTAATTAATAAAACAAAATTCGTAGCGCGCACTGCATGGCAAAAAGCAATGCTGTACGCGCTACAAATTTCATTTTATTAATTAGATTGTGTACTTACCTGCAATGATCCATATGCCTGTTTTTAGCACCCCCCTCCCCGCCTCCCTGCCCCACCGTAACTCCCTCCACAGCCCGCGGCTGCTTAAAACACTTCACCATCCATTCCTGAACCCTATAACTCAGTCTGTCCATAAACTCCACCCATCCCTGAGCCCTACACCACTAACAACCCATAACCTCCACCCATTCCTAAATCCTAAAAATCTTTCCCCACCCCTAGACTCTGCCCATTGCTAGACTTAAAAATCGTCACCACTAAACAATACTCATCTCTGAAGCCAAACACTCCTCGCTACCCCAAAACTCTACCCATGTTTAATGTAATTTTTTATTTTTCCCTAAAATTATCTTTTCTTTAAAATGTTTCCTTTAATTTTTTATTTATTTGCATTTCCTTAGAATTGTCTTTCTTTAACTTCTTAACCCGGCGGCAATTCCGCTGCGGTGCGGCGGTTTGATTAGGTGGGCGGGGCCACATCAGCCAACGGGCATGCACAGCACTACGAAGGTAGTGCTCGCGACGGCCGTTGGCCGACGAGTGCATGGAAAGGATTAAAAGAGTTTTTCCCTGATTTGGTTTCCTCCAATGTGGTTTCACAGTTTTAATTTTTTCCATAAATCCACATACTTCAATTGTGAGGACCTGGTGTATGTTGATTTACAAAGAAATGCCCTGTACTTAAACATAGAGGGGAGCTAGTCACACAGGTAAACGTATACTGGAGTAAATATACACGTATAAGTATACTCTTACACTTTATAACACACTAGCAGCCCGCCCCGACGTTGTCCGGGGGCAATCACGCTTCGCGCAGGCAGTCCGCCAAACTTTATCGCTCCTCCCCGCGCTCCAAACGGCCCGCTCCAGTCCGCCAAAGTTTACCGCTCCTCCCCTTGCTTGACCCTCCGGGGGCAATCAGGCTTCGCGCAGGCAGTCCGCCAAACTTTACCGCTCCTCCCCGCGCTCCAAACGGCCCCCTCCAGTCCGCCAAACATTACCGCTCCTCCCCGTGGTCCAAACGGCCCGCTCCAGTCACCAAAGTTTACCGCTCCTCCCCGCGCTTCTAAGTTAACCGCTCCTCCCCTTGCTTGACCTACCTCAGCCCGCTCCAGTCCGCCAAAGTTCACCGCTCCTCCCCGCGCTCCTGTCCTCCGCCCCTGTCCGCCACTCCTCCAAGCATTCCTGTCCGCCACTCCTCCCCGCACTCCTGATGATGTCAGCACGCACGTCGTTAGCGCACATGGCCGGCGCTACTTCCAAGGGACTACTTTTTTTTGGAACGTATATTTTTTAAGGAACGTATTTTTTTTGTGGTATACAGCCTATGTCACTCTGCATACCCTGACAATTCCAATGATGTATTGGGTGTTTGGATTAGCGCTGTGGTTCCCGAGTCTACCCGCCTCAAAGGTTCACAGTTCTCGCTTTATAATAGTAGTATAGATTTACTACTTTAAGCTATTCTTCATTGACTACAAGTATTGGCTTACAAGACTTCACCGTCTGAAAAGTTTAACAAAATTAGTAAAAAGATGTTTAATATAAATATTGAAGAAATGTAATATATTCATTTTAAATTTAGAGCACAATAAAAAATGCAGCATTGTTCATTATACGTTTCATTATTGTGAATAAAGTAAATTAAATTAAATGTTTCTCAATATTTAAATAAAAACAAAATCCAACCTGGTGTATAACATTTATAGTTATTATCTAGTAAAAATTATAGGACGTTTGGTATAGAATTATTTTAAATGAAATCAATTATTTTTTTAAGAAAGTAAAATATCATTATTTCTTCTTCATTTAAAAAAGGTTAACAACATATTTTATGATAAACTAATAAACTAACAATCTCATTTTATCTACTTGAATTTGTAAAAAAGTTACATTTAGTTAATTGTATTTAACATTCATTCAGATCAATTTTTTTGTCCCTGCCTCCATTATTTTCTATGGGAGGGAGCAGATGTATCGATGTTCCGCCATGAGTGGTTGGCTTACTCTAGCTCTGAGCTGTAGTATATTTACTACTGTTTTGGGTCCTTTTAGACCCCGTAGAATTACACAGAGATTTATATTTTGGTCATTGATAAGGAAAAATAAATAGTGCAAACTTTTAAAGTGGAACTGTTACATGCAAATGAGAGATGAGCTTCAGCTCTGCATAGGGTTGCCTCGATATCAAGAAGATGTATCAGAGGGTAAACAAAGGAAGGGACATGTACAATTGTTTTTTGTAATTCGGGGGACACACTTTCCGAAAGGATAACAGCTGTTAGGTGTGTATTTCTCCTGCAATGATATGAAGTACAATGGAGAAAGAGATGAATACATGGAGATTCTGATGACAGCTATAGACGTTTGGCTTGCTAGACATTGAAAAAACAAGTCAAAAGGATTGAGAAACCCCCTCCCCCAAATAAAAAACATACAGTTGAATATTATTTTTTACAACAAACATTCTGAGAGAAAAACAAAAAGTCAAAAGTATCAAATGGTTAGAAGCACAAAAAAGAAGCATTAAAAGGCAAAGCCGATAGGTCTGAGTTTATTGTGTCTAAGTCAAAACATTAACACAAGATACACAAGCGGGAACATGGAGCAGCTCATAGGGATGATTATAATTGTAAAGTAGCACCTTGTGAAGTTCAATATAAACACTCAAGTGGAGATCGAAGAATATAGTGAAAAAAAAGTATTGTGACACAAGAATTTACCATTAAGATAACTGTAAAGTCAATAATATAGTGGAACAGAATGTAGAACGCAAGACGATAATTTTTTAGGAATGTAATATCTCGTTTTTAAATATAGTAGTCTGTAATATTGTTAATTTTAGTATAGATATTTAAATATTAGCTTTGATTGACTTATTATATATGACATATTACATTATTTTTTAGATATTAGTATTATGATAATTATTGTATTTTTTGTATTGTGTATCATTATTGTTCTGCAATTTAATTTGTGTTTAGTTTAACTAACACTTTTTAATTTAGTAGCAGGTTGTTGCGTATTACCCCAACCACACTATATTGAACTGGCTTCTGGGTGCTGAGAGTCTGCCACCCTCTTTCCTGGTCGTGCTGTGGGTACATGAGACGTGTTAGGAAATGTATCTAAAACAAGTTGGAGAATAGATCCATATTCGCTGTTCATGTTCATAGGATCACAAAAGCACACAATAATAAACAGTGGATAGAAGCAGGTTTTATAGCAATGGGGGACTTATTCAGCCAGAAAGCCCTACACACATTTGATAACATGACAGAAACATATCATCTATGCGATGGACGCTTTATTTCACATAGTGCACTCACTGGAGCCATTCTACGAAAATGGGGTTTAAATAAAGCTGAACCTCTGAGTCCGGATGGCCTGAATCTTATGCTCACACGCAGAGAAAGTAAAAAGACCATTTCCACATTATATCCACTACTGCTCCCACCATACCTGCAAGGAAATCAAAGCCTGAAATTGAAATGAGAAATGCAAATTCATTTTAGGATCTTTAACAAGCAATGGATGAAATGTCTGGAATACAGCAAAACTGTTTCTAGAATCCATGCTTCAAGTATACTCAGTTTAACTTCCTCCATGAGACATATATTTTGCTCAAACAAATTGGTCAAATGTATGATGCAATGATCTCAATGTCCATGGTGTGCCAAAGGTTGCACTTGCAGAGAGGAGCTCAAGAAGATAGATGCATTGTGCTGGAAGTGTCTTGTGGTTCGGGCAAAGTCCAGGTTAGCAAGCATACTGGAGCAGGCTTGTTTGCAAAATGGCACAATCTTTGAACAGGTTCCTTAGACCCATTTTACATATTAGTAGGAGCCATTTTTGTCAGGACCTAATAAGAAACACCTGTGTTGCTCTCAATTGGTAGCAAAAATCAAAATTTCCCTTTTCCTTATTTTTATGAGACTAACGTCTTGAGGAAATCTTGAGTCAAAGAACTATTCTGAGCGGGGCTTAGAGTTTCATTCAGATTAACAAATGTACATATCATACAGTTTTGCTAATTTTACAAATGATGATCAACAGTATACAATAAGGGCAGAGAGAACAGAGAGATGGATTCTATATTTTTATTTATAAAGCTTTTCTAGTTGTATTATTAAAAGCATCCTTTTAATCATAAAAACAATAACATCTTAAAAGAATTCATACAGAGAAATTCATAAAAAGAAAAAATATGTAGACGAAAAAATATGTCGACGTGGCGTTTCGGTGAAAGAGATCGTCACCTTCTTCAGGACACTTTTTTTCATTTGAAAACAGTCTATATTGGTTACTTCGCTACCAGCTTTATTCAATTGGCTGTGTAGACAGATTTATGCAGTTGGTTCAATATGTTCTAGAGTCTGAATTCATTTGCTTATCTCCTCTCGTTTAGGAACTTTCTTGTTTCTGTTATTCCGAGTTTCCCTCCTTACAGTTTTCCTTAGCCACGATTACAATAGCATGAAATTAGTTTTTGTGCTTACACAGGCAGGTTCTTATCACTTTCCCTCCTGGTAGATTGAGGTGGATTATGGCCAACTGTATTTAAGATTAGGATTTTCACGGAGTGCACCTTCCATCAATTAATGCGCTGTGAAATCTCATTGTTATGAGGAGGTATATATTCAGGATGGCCGTCAGTTCTTTGATTTAACTTGCAATAAAAACTCTGGTCTTTCTTGAAAAAACTGCAGCCAGAGAACTGAACAGGACGGCCCGTGATCTTACTCCACAACGCAAGAATACCTCAAATTTAAGTGAGGTGCTCCACAAAGAACCTAAGAATTTACCAAGTGGATGTGGGTTTTTCAAGAAAGACCAGAGTTTTTATTGCAAGTTAAATCAAAGAACTGACGGCCGTGGGTGCAGATTAGTGCTGGCCATCTCTGAACACGTGTTTCTGGATTATTATCCGTCATCAGCACCCACCTGGTGAAACACTCAAGACTTTCCAAGTGTACTCGCTTATCGATCTGAACTGCATCTACCATGATGCCCAGGGGCGACTCTGCTGGGAGGTGAAGCAGTGTGCTCCCACACCAGTTTCTTACTTAAAGGCTCCTTCGAGCCGCTTTGAGTTTACGAGCTTGTGGAGAGGCACCTGCGCGCCTGGAGAGATACTGCGTTCCAAGAATATGGCAGCCTGCTGAGCAACCCCAAACAATTTTGCCTAATCTCTGCTGATGACGGATAATAATCCAGAAACACGTGTCCAGAGATGGCCAGCACTAATCTGCCCCACCTGGTGAAACACTCAAGACTTTCCAAGTGTACTCGCTTGTCGATCTGAACTGCATCTACCATGATGCCCAGGGGCGACTCTGCTGGGAGGTGAAGCAGTGTGCTCCCACACCAGTTTCTTATTTAAAGGCTCCCTCGAGCCGCTTTGAGCTGACAAGCTCGTGGAGAGGCACCTGCGCGCCTGGAGAGATACTGCGTTCTAAGAATACGGCAGCCTGCTCAGCAACCCCAAATAATTTTGCCTAATCTCTGCTGATGACGGATAATAATCCAGAAACACGTGTCCAGAGATGGCCAGCACTAATCTGCACCCACCTGGTTAAACACTCGAGACTTTCCACGTGTACTTGCTTGTCGATCTGAACTGCATCTACCATGATGCCCAGGGGCGACTCTGCTGGGAGGTGAAGCAGTGTGCTCCCACGCCAGTTTCTTACTTAAAGGCTCCCTCGAGCCGCTTTGAGCTGACGAGCTCATGGAGAGGCACCTGCGCACCTGGAGAGAAACTGCGTTCCAAGAATACGGCAGCCTGCTCAGCAACCCCAAATAATTTTGCCTATCTCTGCTGATGACGGATAATAATACAGAAACACGTGTCTAGAGATGGCCAGCACTAATCTGCACCCACCTGGTGAAACACTCAAGACTTTCCAAGTGTACTCGCTTGTCGATCTGAACTACATCTACCATGATGCCCAGGGGCGACTCTGATGGGAGGTGAAGCAGTGTGCTCCCACACCAGTTTCTTACTTAAAGGCTCCCTCGAGCCACTTTGAGCTGACGAGCTCGTGGAGAGGCACCTGCCCGCATGGAGAGATACTGCGTTCCAAGAATACGGCAGCCTGCTCAGCAACCCCAGATAATTTTGCCTAATCTCTGCTGATGACGGATAATAATCCAGAAACACGTGTCCAGAGATGGCCAGCACTAATCTTCACCCACCTGGTGAAACATTCAAGACTTTCCAAGTGTACTCGCTTGTCGATCTGAACTGCATCTACCATGATGCCCAGGGGCGATTCTGCTGGGAGATGAAGCAGTGTGCTCCCACACCAGTTTTTCACTATTTTGTTCTGTTTATCTTTTGGCGCCCTACAAACATAAGGCATGTGACTAGCAAAAGAATGTTGAAAATGGCAATGTATATGCACATGAGCGGCGTTCATTTGTGTTCACTGTACCCCTTGTTGTAAGCAGAACGGATATCGCGAAACACTGACTGTGTTATCCCGCCAGCTTAGACCCATGCACACACGTACACGACAGCCATTTTAGGCACCATGGCCTCTCTGCCCGTTTGTTAAACCCCCGGCACCCTTCCCCGCGCGCACTGCTCATGCATCGGCCATAAAACCCTCTCCCTCTGCGTGACCCTGCTCTAGAAGTAACACTCCTGCTTGACCCACACCCCCCCATTTCGTCCTAAGCTGACGACCCCCCCCCCCAGCTGCACTTGGCCTTTCGACCCGGTCCCAAGTCCTAAGACCAAGCCTCGTGGATGTACACCCCCCCCTTTTCCTGCCAGCATAACAAAACCGTGATACACCAACCGAAGTGCCCGATCTTATCGCCAGCCCAACCTTTGATCTGATCATCCCCTCCTGCCCTCGTGTCCTGTAGGAATGTCCGGCTGAGAGATCACAATCTTTTGTTACATTCAGGAGGGGAGGATGACATCTGAGCGACTGGTATGGGAATAGGCCTGAAGCTGGGATTCCAAGCATGCTTTTTCCTACTTCAAAGCGTCTTTATTGCAATAAGGAATGTTTGTGCATCATAAACATGTGTATAAAAGACGAAGCCTCAGAGAAACTTGTTAGAGCACCTCCTGAAGACACTATGCGAGTGTCCGAAATGACAGGCTCTCCTCATGAGAAATAAAACTCTGTTCTTGTTTTCCTGCTTCCAGCGCCCGTCTCTTTATTTGGTAATTATTCAAGATGGGAACTAAGAGGCGTCCTGCGCCAGCAGCCTGGGCATCAGGTGTGTTATGGGCTGACTTTTCCACAATTGGCGTCCCAACGCGGGGTCCATCAGCGACATAGGGTCCGGTAAGAGAGGTCCAGACGATGGGGTGAACATCTAAACGATTGGAGTATACCTGCCTTGAGAGGGCCCTCGTCCGGCTGCCGATTGAATGAACTTCACCGATTCCGAACGGACCTCTCTCAAGTGACCTACTGTCCTGACTGGAATCCCACAGGAATGCTGCGGTAAAAACATGGAGAAAGAGAACGATTGGGCGCTGGAAAAGGGAAGGCGAAGAATTGCCCACACGGTCCGGTCCGGGTAAGGTTAAGTAGGATGTCTTTACGTCCGATTGGTAGGATGGCTTTATCCATCTGATTGATTGATTGATTGTACTTGAAGTATTGGTTCTCTTTGAGACATTTTCTATTTGCAAACAGCGATGAATAGGAACGTTCCTCTCTCTTTGCAAATAGTAAAGGATAGGTAATGCAGACGTTTGTCCCCCATTGTAATCCGTCATGCCTATTTTTCTCCCCACTGATTGTTTGTTATCGATTTTGCTCTTTGAGATATTCTCTGTCTACAAACAGGGAAGAATAGAAATATTCTACCCCCCTTTGCAGATAGTGAAGGATAGGTAATGCAGATTTTTGTCCCCTATTGTAATCTGTCTTGCCCATTTTTTCTCCCCACTGATTGATTGATTACTTGGACATTTTATTGTTCAAGGAATAGTTCGTTCGAGGCATTCCCTGTTTGCAAATAACGTAGAAAAGAAATATTCTGTCTAATCTTTGCAAGTAGTGAAGGGTAGGTAATGTGGACCTTTGTCCCCCGTTGTAATCTCTCGTGCCTATCTACTCCCCACTGATTGGTAAACTAGTTCCACCCGGACCATTTATTAGAGGTAGGTCATCTGGCTCGACCGGAGGACACCCCTAATAAAAAGGACATATGCAACAATAACGAAGTAATCACCGTATCCTGTTAACAGAAACTTTAGCATGAAACACGCTAGAAAGGAAAGAAAAAAAAAAAAGAAGAAAGAAATAAGAAAGTATAATCAGTAGGCCACTGATGAGTTTTTGATTTCGCTACAAATAGGAAAACGTTAGAAATAGCTCACGATAAAACACATGATTTCGCTAGAAATAAGAAACGTTAGAAATAAGCCCGTAATAAGAAACATGAAATGGTGAGAGAAGCCAAGCTTGACATCGCGACGGCCACGAGGCAACTAGGCTTCGCCACCCCTCACTGCTCCAAACATGTCTGTCCCACCGCCTGCCACGCCCCAATAACGGTAACATGAGATAGATACAAGTCAGCAGATACCTACCCCCATTCTGGAAACTCCCGAAGTGCAACAGGTCCGCGGCTACGCCCATCCGGAAGACGAGATCTTCGGCACGTGTAGGGCGGGTCCTGCTGCCAGCCGTCGGCCGGGGAGGTCGTCGCATAAGGTGGGCCAGAAGAGGAGCCGAGGCCGACGGGATCCGGGCGTCCCCTCTTCTTTCTTCAATAATGGCTGTGACAACACGGGGGGGGATGTCTTGCTCATGCCACCGACCCCCCCCCTCATATCTCCTGGTCCAGCCACGGCTTGGTAGAAGCTCCCCGTTCGGCCCTGAAGCGGCGCCTCGCAGGCCACCGGGGGGGGGATGTCTTGCCTATGCCTCCGTCCCCCCCCCCCTCTCATCGCCTGGTCCGGCCATCATGAATATTAACGCCGAGAAAAACGGCGTGGGGTGCGCTGGGAGGGAGAGGCGGCGCGAACTAGCCTCTCCCACCTCCCCAGGTGGAGGCCCCCAGCGGCACCCCCAATGCTCCACTCACCCGACGAGGGTTCGTCCACTCGTAAAATGGCGGTCGACCCTGCAGGAGCGGGCCCGGCGTGAAGAGATGGCCCGGTTGCTTGTTGATTAAGAAATGAGTCCCACAATCAGAAGTGTTCTCCTCGACTTTGAAGATTCTATAAAAGCCACGGGGGCCCCCGACCCCCGCGGACACCCCCGATGGGGAATGACTGCCATGATTGCCCGCGGAACGATGAAAATGTAGCCGCGAGACGTTGGCGCTCCCATGCTGGCGCCAGCCTCAGTTTGAATGACTAAAATCCTGCAGACTACAGTTCGGATCAGTTCCGGTGAAAACCCAGTATGACCCGGTAGAAAAAATTGTTGCCTCCCTCCCCCTTTGACTGATGGTTCATACCGCCGATCCTTTCTGTTGCCCTTTAACTGAGCTTTTGGACTGCCGAAAGAGGCTCTGGGCCAACCACGAGTTGGTGGAGATTTTGACTATGCCTGGATCTGCCTGGCTGCTCCCAAAATGGCGCTGGTACAAATGAAACTTTCAACTCCTTGTTGTACCCCGATTGCTCAGCCTTGGTGTCATGAGATATGTATGCAGGTTTTTTAAACACAATGAATTGATATGGGATGGGTACTGATTATGTGTTCGGACAATGAATTGACATGAGATGGGTACTGATTGAACATTCGGACAATGAATTGTTGTTAAGTTTTGGCGCATCATGATTATTGAAAGTTCGAATTTCAACACTTATGATACTCGCTCACACTAAAGTTCCGATGTGATTTTATTGCACTTGTCGCACTTCTTATTATGAAATCAACGACCACCGACTCCATTAGGTTTTCCACTAATAAGTATCCCCACATGTACAGTTCCAGCCTGCTCCGTGGCCGGCCCACGGGGTTGTAGGCCCGTATTTATGCACCGACATTTTCATTAAAGATTTTTGGAAAAAGCAAACGTAGTTGTCACGCGTAAATTGGTAAGTTTCGAATAAATGACCACTATTTCCGATATAACTAAATTACAGGTGAAATGGCTCAGCTCGATTAGTTAAGGGTTAAAAAGTATAGTACGCAGAAATATTGCAAATATGAACGGTCCAGGTTTTTGTTGTATGTGTTTTGCATTTTTGTACAGCCTAAAGTACCCGCTAAAGATCCTGGTATTTAGCCTATACTTTATATGCTACCTGTATCAGGAAAGTTGTTTTAAAAATGCCCCTAAGTCGCCCCGAAGGAGTGCCACCTGACCCCCCTGGTACGAACGACAACTACCCCGTACCACTGTAGGTTATCCCTTTTCTCCAAAGGAGAGCACAAGCTCGCCCCCCCACTTCGCACCGACTGCCCTTTGTTCTGACCCCCCCCTGCGCACGTTCCGTAATACCACACTTGGGCGACCTATGCTACCCACAGGCTTCCGATATTCATCTCTCCCACACTAAAAGGTCCACCTGGGCTTAAACGCCAAGTTGGCAGGGACTGCATCCCGTGGAGATAGGCCGAGTATGTAGTAAGTAAAAGCCTTTTCGGGTTTATGCGCGCTAATGTGTTTTTAAATGCTGCCCCCGCCCCCCCTTCTCTTTCCCTCCTTCTGCAGGTCACATCGGAACGTCGATTAAAGTACGAAAAAAAAAATGGTGATCTAGCGGACGAAGAGATGGGAAAAAGAGGTTCGATTATGGAGCCTACACACGACGAGCGAACAATGACTATTTCTCTCCCTGAACTTAGCGCTTGGGAGGACAGCCTGAAGCGGAAACTACAAAATATGACTTCGCTCGGCACCCCGAATAATACAACCAAGAATGACGTGCACTAATTAATAAATTCCTACGTTTAACTAAATAGGGAAAGTTTAAGGAATATTCCGAGGTGAGGTTTACCCAAGTACCCTCCGCTTGGAGGACTAGGAATGTTGCCAGTGTTTAAAATCTACTACCTCCTTTTCGCACCCTCATAAGACATGAAACTCAAAGCTGCCCCATTGTTCTCCCAACTGACACCCACTGTTGCCTCAGCCCACCGTGAGCATTAACCCGACCAGGTTAGTTCTTGACCAATTGCCAAAGGCATAAGTGTGTGCAACCAAAGCCACCAGTGAAGGCAGCTGACGATAAAAGAGAAGAAAAAGGTAAAAAGAGCTTAGGATGCGCAGCATACAGGAAGAGATCATTTTGGCCAATAACTGTTCTATGTTTTGTCTTGAATTTTTGTATATAATACCAATAACTGTTCTATGTTTTGTCTTGGATTTTTGTATATAATACATGTACTGTCTCCCCCGCCTGAGTTTGTGTGTACGTCATGTATGGATCTACGTCGTCCCTCTGTCTGTGTTTCCGTATTACTTGACCCCTACTGTTCTGTGTTGTGTGCGCACTTAAATGGCCTATTATTGTACACGTCTCTCTCTCTCTCTCTCTCTCTCTCTCTCTCTCTCTCTCTCTCTCTCTCTCTCTCTCTCTCTCTCTCTCTCTCTCTCTCTCTCTCTCTCTCTCCCTCTCTCCCTCTCATACGTGTACCGAATGGCTCGTTTAGAGTGCGGACTCTCTCTCTCTCTCTCTCTCTCTGAGGGTCCCCCTGTTCCCTCCTCCCTTGTGTGGTAACGTTGTGCCCCACCGGCACAAACCTAATTGGGTCTCTTCAAACACAAAGGTGTTCGGCAAAATTGACAGGAACTAAAACGATTGTTACTACCTCTCCTTTCTGCAAAACGATAGAACCCAAGTTGGTAATGAAAGAAAGGACAGGTAAGACGACTGATGTCCCCTAATCTGGCCTTTTTATAGGGGGACTATAACGTCAATGGTCTTCTGTTTTTCAGTTCGTTAGAAATGCAATCCCCAATGCCCAGATTGCCTCACCCCTCTGCACTTAAGTGCGGATGTCCAAAGCGTCCTCGCTTCTCCCGATTGACCCCAGCTCCCTGTCCAAAGCGTCCTCGCTTCTCCCGATTGACCCCAGCTCCCTGTCCAAAGCGTCCTCGCTTCTCCCGATTGACCCCGGCTCCATATCAGCTATCCCCGAAGCGTAATTGATGACCTTGATTAACTGTCGCTCCCCGAGAAAAGCATGTTTAACCTCTGCCCCCTCTCATGATGATAACCCCCCTGCTTGCAAGAGTTAACCGACCCCGAAGGGAAATGTAAGATTGTCAGTACTTGGGTTAAAAAAAAGGGGCGAGTCTCTACCTAAGGACTCGATTTCGAGTTTTGATAGAATATACACTGTCGATGGGAGTCCGATTTCTCTCCACGTACGTCACGAATGAACGCCAAATAGGCTTACGAATTCAGTGGAAATGCCCTCCTACATACTCCATAAGTGATGACTTCTGACTGTGACCAATGACCCTATCCCCCACCTACCTAGGATTGGGGACGGAATTGAGATGTATAAATGTCTTCTCCTGCCAGTTTTTCTAAAACTTGTTTTGTACCCATTCAAAGATACAATCACCGGAGGAGAGGAGCTGGACGTGACGCACAGCCTGGCCACAGATCATGAAGCACGTGTGACCTCAACCAAAGGCGGAGTCACAGAGCAACGAGACGCGGGACGAGGCACCACTCTCAATCTCGGCAGATGAAGGAATGAAGGGCTGCCTTGAAGCCCTCGATTTGCTGACCCACTCGTGCCTGAAGTCCCCGTCCCTTTTGAGCCCGACTGATGGGCCTGCCTGCTCGTCGTCCTTTGCTCCTTTGGTCCCTTGGTGTGTTCAAAGATCTGATCCCACTCCGCCCTCTCTTCCCTCGATTATTCAACAACATCACCCTTTTCGCATAACTTTTGACTCAGAAAAGAAGAGCAGCATTTAGATAGAATAAGGTTTTGCCACGGAAGAAGAAAGACACGCAGGTGCCCAGCATGAGGCACCCCTAAGAAGATCAGTTAGGAAAAAGGACTGTGATCTAACAGCAGAGGACTGATCGCACCCTGCAACGCGTAAGGATGAATCCGAGCTGGACCTATAGCTCCACCGCCGGTGCTCAACAGCGCCAACGAAAGAAGACGGACTACCAGAGCCTATCAGTGATGGCTCGCTGTTAAAAAGACATTGTGACGAAGACCCCCCCTTCCTGAACTTTCTACCCACCCCTTGACTAATTGCTTGTATCAAACTGAATTCCTCCCTCAACCGTTTTTGTATTGCTTTCAAAAATGTTTCATCGGTCACTCATGTATTTAGTTTTCCAAAAGTCTCTTATAGCACTGACAGGACCCGAAGGTATCAGAGCACTTTTTACTGTATGTTGATGTCACCGGAGAGAAAGTCAGAACGTGATTCTATAATGTGTCGGAACCTTTTTTCTTGATTGACCCCGACTAAGTATTATGCCGATCTCTAGACTTGTATGAATAACCCAACAAATGTAAATTCATATGTACCGCATTCCGCCAATCGTATCGACTGTATAGAAATGAACTAGCTTATGTAAAAAAGCGGCGACTGTTGAAAATGGCAATGTATATGCACATAAGCGGCGTTCATTTGTGTTCACTGTACCCCTTGTTGTAAGCAGAACGGATATCGCGAAACACTGACTGTGTTATCCCGCCAGCTTAGACCCATGCACACACGTACACGACAGCCATTTTAGGCACCATGGCCTCTCTGCCCGTTTGTTAAACCCCCGGCACCCCTCCCCGCGCGCACTGCTCATGCATCGGCCATAAAACCCTCTCCCTCTGCGTGATCCTGCTCTAGAAGTAACACTCCTGCTTGACCCACACCCCCCCATTTCGTCCCAAGAACACCCTTCCCCTCAGCTGACGAGCCCCCCCCCCCAGCTGCACTTGGCCTTTCGACCCGGTCCCAAGTCCTAAGACCAAGCCTCGTGGATGTACACCCCCCCTTTTCCTGCCCAGCATAACAAAACCGTGATACACCAACCGAAGTGCCCGATCTTATCGCCAGCCCAACCTTTGATCTGATCATCCCCTCCTGCCCTCGTGTCCTGTAGGAATGTCCGGCTGAGAGATCACAATCTCTTGTTACATTCAGGAGGGGAGGATGACATCTGAGCGACTGGTATGGGAATAGGCCTGAAGCTGGGATTCCAAGCATGCTTTTTCCTACTTCAAAGCGTCTTTATTGCAATAAGGAATGTTTGTGCATCATAAACATGTGTATAAAAGACGAAGCCTCAGAGAAACTTGTTAGAGCACCTCCTGAAGACACTATGCGAGTGTCCGAAATGACAGGCTCTCCTCATGAGAAATAAAACTCTGTTCTTGTTTTCCTGCCTCCAGCGCCCGTCTCTTTATTTGGTAATTATTCAAGATGGGAACTAAGAGGCGTCCTGCGCCAGCAGCCTGGGCATCAGGTGGTTATGGGCTGACTTTTCCACAAGAATGCGTAGCAGGACAAACAAAATTGGAAAGATTTATTTTCAATAGTTAACTTTTCTTTATGTTGACAAGTCTTCTTTTGTCAATTTGTACTCATGTTTTCTTTTTTGCTTGTGGGTGCTGTTCTCAAAAAATTAGGTTTATCTTATTACAAAGCAACAATGTTTTTTTTCTTATATGTAATTTCTGAAATGATGCTTTACGACATAATCATGCAGTACAATCCAATCCACCAAACTCCAATCCGCTCCACTCCAATCCACATCAATACACCTCACCGCAACCCACACCCATTTACCCCACTCAATCTAATCCACCACAGACCAATATATTCCACCCCACTCCACTCCAATCCAAACCACACCACTCACCCCAATCCAATCCACTCCAATCCACCATGTTCCAATCCTCCAATCACACCCCACTCCAATCTGCCCCACTCCATCCTGTCCTACTTATATTCGCATCACTCCAGTCCAAAGCAATCTGCCCCACTCAAATTCAGAACAATATGCCCCACTCCAATCCAAAACAATGTGCTCCACTCAAAAATAATATGACCCACTCCAATTCAAAACAATCTGCCCCTCTCCAATTTACCCCAATCCAATCTAAAACAATCTTCTACAATCTGATCTGCCCAACTCCAATACAAAACAATCTGCCCACTCTAATCAGTCCCACTCCAATCAAAATAATCTGCCCCGCTCAATCCAACACAATATGTCCCACTCAAATCTGTCCTACTCCAATCCAAAACAACCTACCCCACTCAAATCCAAAACAATCTGCCCCAATCCAATCATCCCCACTTCAATCCAAAGCAATCTGCCAGCTTCAATCCAAAACAATGGGCCCCACTCCAGTCCTCCCCACTCCAATCCATCCCACACCAGACCACTGCAATCCAATCCACCTCACCCCAATTCAATCTACCTCACCCCAAACCAATCCACCCCACTACAATTCAAATCACCTCACTACAATCCAGTCCACCCCAATCCAGCCAAATCCAATCTACCCTTCTCCAATCCACCCACCCCGATGCAATCCACCTCAATCCAATTCACCTGACCCCAATCCAGTTAAACCCACTCCAATCCAACCCACCTCACCCCAATCCACCCCAATACAATCCACCCCAGTCTAATCCACATCACTTCAATCCAACCCACCCCACTGCAATCCAGTCTACTCCAGTCCACCCTACCCATGCCAATCCAATTCACCCCACTCCAATTCATTCCACTCCATTTCACCCTACTCCATTCCACATCACTGCATTCAACCCTAGTCCAGTCCACCCTACTTCAGTTCACCTCATTCTAATCCTATCAGCCCCGCCCCACTACAACCCAGTCCAGTCCACCCCACTTCAGTTCACCTCACTTCAATCCTATCCACCCCGCTCCACTGCAACCCATTTTTATCCACCCCACCCCAATTTAATCCACTCTATCCAGTCAATCCCAACCCATCCACCCCACTCCACCACAGTCCAATCCACCCCACTTTACTCCACTCTATCCCACTCTACCTCAATCGAATCCGCCTCATCCCAGTTCATTCCACCTTACTCAATCCAGTCCATCCAGTACATCACTACCCCAATCCAATCCAATCCACTGTAATCCAATCCACCCCATTCCAATGCAATCCACCCCACTCCAATCCAAACCACCCCCTCAAATTCACCCCTCCAGTCTAATCCACCCCATCCACTCTCACTTACCGCACTCCAAACCACTCTACTCTAATCCAGCTCAATCTACCCCATCCCAATCCAATTGACCCCATCTCACCCCAAACCAATCTAATCCACCCCACTCCAATCCATCCAAATTGAATCTACCTCATCTTAATTCAATCTACCCAACTCCAATCCACCGTATTCAGTCCACCCATCCAATCCACCAACTCCTCTCAAACCAACCCACTCTACCACAATCCAATCAACCCCAATCTATTCCAATCCAATCCCCCCCACTACCTCAATACACTCCAACCCACTCCACCTATTCCACTCCACCCACTCCTCTCCACGCCACTCCACTCTGTGCCACTCCACTCTATGACACTGTACTCTATGACACTGCACTCTACGACTAAGCATGGGTGTAAAATCCGTTCCGCTCGCGGAATTTGCGGATTTTCGGTAAATTCGCAATCCGCGAACTCTAGCAAATTTGCTGAAAATCCGTCAATTCGCACGCAGCGGATTTTTTTGCTTGGTGATACAATATTGCGGCGCGCGGCGTGGCGCACGCCGTTCACTTTCCGTCATTCAGCGTTTGCCGAGTTGTTTTTCTCGATATTTTGCGAGTGCTGCGCCATTTTTGGATCTTGCTGCGGGATCCCGCAGGAGTTGACGTCCGCGAATACGTAATCGCGGCTTGCCACCTTACCTTGCACAGCACGCATCACGAGAGTTCGCAATTGCGAACACGTAGGTGCGGCGGGCAGGAACAATCTCGCACTCGCGAAATAGAGATTTTGCAATTCTGCACAAGAAATCCACCAGCAAACAGCATAAACCTTCAGAAAATGATGATTTTTATCAGAATCACTCCTCAGGTTGACATTTGCCTGCACTTTTTTTTGCAAGGAGTCCATTTTTGGGGTGGGGGGGAAGGAAGTGCCCCACAGTCTCCAACTTCCTGTTCCTGTCCAGCAGGCTCCTCCCAGTGCTTTCTTCATGTGCTGGTCACTTTCATTTGGACCTTGACCTGGAAGGATTACTTTTTGTGGGTGCTGCTGGATATTTGGATTTGAGGCCTTTTTGACTTTCTTTGGATCACTTTTGGATTAGAAATCAACTTTCACAAGTAAGTTTGTTTGGGGCATTACAGTTGCTGCAACTACAATTTTGGAACTTTTTCAGAACATTAAATAAAATATATTGTGGGTAGCCACAGTATCCAGTAGGACCAGGGTTGGTTATGGGTGCATGATACAACTGTTTTGTTGAATTTAAACATCATTGAGGCCATGGATGGGCTGGGATTGTGCTGAATTTTGTGGTTTTTGTTGATTTTTTTGGGGCTGCTGTTGGGGCCTTTTGCCCAGGGGTAGTGAGTGGTGCATGGACTGAGTCTGCCTGTGGGGTCTCACTCTCTTTAATGTAAACATCCTGGATGGCATTGGATTGTGGTGATTTTTGTGTGTTTTTCGTTTTTTTGGGGGCGCTACTGTTGATTTGGACTGGCCATGTGGGTGGTGGTGGTGGCCATCTTGAGTGCTGGTACAGGCAACATGTGCTTGGGGTGCAAGGGGCCATTTTGAAGAGAGGCAGTGTCTGAGGCCTGCACTTATTTTGCCTAGCTTTCATCCATTATTGCCAGGGTTAGTGAGTGCTGCATGGGCCTAGTCTTTCTGTGGGGTGTCTTCTTGAATTTAAACACCATTGAGGCCATGGATGGGCTGGGATTGTGCTGAATTTTGTGTTTTTTGTCGTTTTTTTGGGGCTGCTGGTGGGGGCCTTTTGCCCAGGGGTAGTGAGTGGTGCATGGGCCTACTCTTTCTGTGGGGTGTCTTCTTGGATTTAAACACCATTGAGGCCATGGATGGGCTGGGATTGTGCTGAATTTTGTTGTTTTTGTTGATTTTTTTGGGGCTGCTGTTGGGGCCTTTTGCCCAGGGGTAGTGAGTGGTGCATGGAATGAGTCTGCCTGTGGGGTCTCACTCTCTTTAATGTAAACATCCTGGATGGCATTGGATTGTGGTGATTTTTGTGTGTTTTTTGTTTTTTTTGGGGTGCTACTGTTGATTTGGACTGGCCATGTGGGTGGTGGTGGTGGCCATCTTGAGTGCTGGTACAGGCAACATGTGCTTGGGGTGCAAGGGGCCATTTTGAAGAGAAGCAGTGTCTGAGGCCTGCACTTATTTTGCCTAGCTTTCATCCATTATGCCCAGGGGTAGTGAGTGCTGCATGGGCCTAGTCTTTCTGTGGGGTGTCTTCTTGAATTTAAACACCATTGAGGCCATGGATGGGCTGGGATTGTGCTGAATTTTGTGTTTTTTGTCGTTTTTTTTGGGCTGCTAGTGGGGCCTTTTGCCCAGGGGTAGTGAGTGGTGCATGGGCCTAGTCTTTCTGTGGGGTGTCTTCTTGGATTTAAACACCATTGAGGCCATGGATGGGCTGGGATTGTGCTGAATTTTGTGGTTTTTGTTGATTTTTTGGGGCTGCTGTTGGGGCCTTTTGCCCAGGGGTAGTGAGTGGTGCATGGACTGAGTCTGCCTGTGGGGTCTCACTCTCTTTAATGTAAACATCCTGGATGGCATTAGATTGTGGTGATTTTTGTGTGTTTTTCGTTTGTTTTGGGGTGCTACTGTTGATTTGGACTGGCCATGTGGGTGGTGGTGGTGGCCATCTTGAGTGCTGGTACAGGCAACATGTGCTTGGGGTGCAAGGGGCCATTTTGAAGAGAGGCAGTGTCTGAGGCCTGCACTTATTTTGCCTAGCTTTCATCCATTATTGCCAGGGGTAGTGAGTGGTGCATGGGCCTAGTCTTTCTGTGGGGTGTCTTCTTGAATTTAAACACCATTGAGGCCATGGATGGGCTGGGATTGTGCTGAATTTTGTGTTTTTTGTCGTTTTTTGGGGGTTGCTGGTGGGGACCTTTTGCCCAGGGGTAGTGAGTGGTGCATGGTCCTAGTCTTTCTGTGGGGTGTCTTCTTGGATTTAAACACCATTGAGGCCATGGATGGGCTGGGATTGTGCTGAATTTTGTCGTTTTTGTTGATTTTTTTGGGGCTGCTGTTGGGGCCTTTTGCCCAGGGGTAGTGAGTGGTGCATGGACTGAGTCTGCCTGTGGGGTCTCACTCTCTTTAATGTAAACATCCTGGATGGCATTGGATTGTGGTGATTTTTGTGTGTTTTTCGTTTTTTTTGGGGTGCTACTGTTGATTTGGACTGGCCATGTGGGTGGTGGTGGTGGCCATCTTGAGTGCTGGTACAGGCAACATGTGCTTGGGGTGCAAGGGGCCATTTCGAAGAGAGGCAGTGTCTGAGGCCTGCATTTATTTTGCCTAGCTTTCATCCATTATGCCCAGGGGTAGTGAGTGCTGCATGGGCCTAGTCATTCTGTGGGGTGTCTTCTTGAATTTAAACACCATTGAGGCCATGGATGGGCTGGGATTGTGCTGAATTTTGTGTTTTTTGTCGTTTTTTTGGGGCTGCTGGTGGGGGCCTTTTGCCCAGGGGTAGTGAGTGGTGCATGGGCCTAGTCTTTCTGTGGGGTCTCTTCTTGGATTTAAACACCATTGAGGCCATGGATGGGCTGGGATTGTGCTGAGTTTTGTGGTTTTTGTTGAATTTTTTTGGGGCTGCTGTTGGGGCCTTTTGCCCAGGGGTAGTGAGTGGTGCATGGACTGAGTCTGCCTGTGGGGTCTCACTCTCTTTAATGTAAACATCCTGGATGGCATTGGATTGTGGTGATTTTTGTGTGTTTTTCGTTTTTTTGGGGTGCTACTGTTGATTTGGACTGGCCATGTGGGTGGTGGTGGTGGCCATCTTGAGTGCTGGTACAGGCAACATGTGCTTGGGGTGCAAGGGGCCATTTTGAAGAGAGGCAGTGTCTGAGGCCTGCACTTATTTTGCCTAGCTTTCATCCATTATACCCAGGGGTAGTGAGTGCTGCATGGGCCTAGTCTTTCTGTGGGGTGTCTTCTTGAATTTAAACACCATTGAGGCCATGGATGGGCTGGGATTGTGCTGAATTTTGTGTTTTTTGTCGTTTTTTTTGGGGCTGCTGGTGGGGCCTTTTGCCCAGGGGTAGTGAGTGGTGCATGGGCCTAGTCTTTCTGTGGGTTGTCTTCTTGAATTTAAACACCATTGAGGCCATGGATGGGCTGGGATTGTGCTGATTTGTGTGTGTTTTTTCGACTTTTTGGGGTGTATAACTGATGTTCCTCTGTCTTCCATTGCTTGTAGGTGCACAAGAGAACCACCAGTGCCAGGAAGAAGTCCTGCTGCGGTGTGTGCAGCACAACATCACGTGTGGCCACAGACAACTCTGCAACTTGTGCAACTGCGGCCTGCTGTTCAGAGTGACATCTGAAGAAGATGGCCCCAAAGAAAGTTGCCCGTAGCTCCTCTAGCAAGAAAGTTGCCTGTAAGGAGCAGAAGAAGCAAGTGGCGCCACTTACCAAGGAGACTGGTGTGATGACGACCGCCACATTTTTTGGGAAAAAAAAAAGTACGCCTGCTGCAGCAGCGGGGCCTGCTGGGGACCAAGCTGGGAGCAGCACCTCCGCTCCATTGGGCTCAGTGCCACCACCACCACGCCAACTTAGGTCCAAGCCCTTGAGTGCTGCAGAGGCAGCCAGTATAGTTGTTCAATCACCATCGACCAGTGATGTTGGCTCATCGCAAGAAAGTAGCAGCAATGTCCCTCAATCAACACAGGTTGTTGTAACTCATCTGACGAGTGTTGAACAACCACAGCCGCAACAACAATCACATGTGCAAGTACAAGCCCAAGTACATGTGGAAGGAGAGGCGGCGCAAGGAGAGGAGCAAGCAGAGGTGCATGGAGGGGCACAACAAGTGGCCACAATAGTTGTTCCTCCAGAAGTAGGGGCACATCTGGAAATCGACAATCAAGCCAAGGTATCATTCGAGGAAGCCACTCCTCCTGATGATCATTCATTGTCTTCCACATCCCGAGCAAGGAAAAGATCAAGGGTGTTGGTGTCTACATCTTCTTCAAGCCCACCTCCTTCTGATGATATGGATCTTACTTGGGAACCAGCACCACTGCCGTCTGAGAGTGAGGTTGAGGAGGCACACCATGATCTGACAAAGGTAGCTAAGCGTAAAAGGAAGGTCGTCGAAACTCTCCGAGTTATGGAGTGTGATGACGCTCAACAAGAAGTGGCGTATACTCCTGCTGCTGAAGACTCTCACGACAACGACACAGTCATCATCACTAACGTCACTGAAGCTCCAGCGGGCATGCAGCAAACAGACATTTTGACCCTAGCCCGACAAGCTGCTGAGCGTGATGGTGAAGCCGACGAGGAGGCAATGGGAACACCACAATCATTGATGTTAACTAGTACTCCACAACCTACTGCTTCCATATTTCTTACTCGCCAGAAGGGACCTCCATCCACCTCGACCTCAATTAGTGGTGGTGAAAGTGCACAACGTAGTAAAGTTCAGCAATACACATCCTCCACTTCATCTGGCATTAGCAGCACAACCACCACCAGTATCGCCTCCTCCGGCCCCCACAGACATTTCAAGTCCGCAGTTTGGGACTTCTTTAGTGTTTGCCCAAAAAGGGAAAACATAGCCATGTGTAGCATTTGTAAGCTTGCAGTTAGTCGTGGTAAGCTTGGTACCAACTATGGGACTGGAGGCCAGAGATGTCATCTTAAGAGACAGCACCTTGTCCAATGGCTTGCGCACCTAAAGGAGATCAAGGAAGCCCGAATTGCAAGTCGAGAAAACGTTGCTGTAACATCTGATGATGGCGAGGAGGAAGAAGTGTCACACACTTCATTTACACCCAGTACCCCTGTCAGCACACCCCCTGTGAGCCACACTTAGAGTGTGGGACAGAGTGAGACACCAATGCGAAAAAGTTCATCAGCGAGCGTAACTGGGTCGAAGAAGTCATCATCATCATCCCGTAAAAGGGTCCAGGGCAACATTAAAACAATGTTGTTTTCAGAAGCGCCATATGACCGCAACCACCCAATGGTGCGTCTGTATAACACTAAGCTGGCTAAAATGCTAGCGCTGGATATTCTCCCTTTGTCTTTTGTAGAAGGGGTTGGTTTTCTAGAATTAGTGGCAGCGCTCTGCCCTAAATGGAAGGTTCCTAGCCGGTACTATTTTGCCCGAGTTGCGGTTCCAGCACTACATGAAGATGTGCTGGAGGTGATTGGGGCAGCTTTGCAGAAGAGTGCTGTTCACACTATACATCTGACAACAGACATGTGGACCAGTGGCGCAGGCACTGATTACATGTGCATCACTGCACACTGGGTCTCTTTTTCAGGGGTTAAAGCAAAGCTAAACGCAGGTGCTGACCTGGACCAAGTTTTTAAAGCTGCTCGGAAACATGCAACACTAGCCATGTTTGGCTTGGAGAAACGTCATACAGCACAAAACATTTTGAATGAGTTCAACACAAAGGTCTTTCACTGCTGTCTCCAAAAAAACGCGGCATTGGTTATGTTTCCACGGATAATGGCGCCAATGTAGTTAAGGCCATGGAACTGGGTGACTATTTCAGAGTGCCGTGTTTGGCGCACTGTATAAACCTGGTTGTTAAAAAATTCTTGGAGAAAGAAAGTCCAGCATGCCAGTTAGTGGTCACCTACGAAAAATGTGCAACCATTTCAGCCATTCTTTTAAGGCCCGGAAGCATCTGAGGAGCCTGCTACATGAACGTCGAATGCCAGTGAAAGCACTCATCCAGGAGGTGCCAACATGTTGGAACTCAACCTTCTACATGCTTGAGCGTCTGTATGAGCAGTTTACGGTACTCAATCAGTATTTCTTAACAATGGGTACAGCTGTGAAGGAGGACCTGAGGTTAAATGCGGCGCAATGGAAGCTAGTTAAAAGCCTGACAGACATGCTTCGTCCTTTTGAGTTCTTCACGCGTGCAGTCAGCAGGGAGGACTGTAATTTGGGAAAAGCTATCCCATTGTTGCGCATGCTGGAGCACAAACTGAAGGCGGTGTCTTCAAAGTTTCAAAACGATGAAGAAAAGCAAGAAGCTTTTGTTTTGGCGGAGAAATTATTAGAGCGTCTACGTGGCGATGAACGTCTTCAAAAGATCCCTCAGAACAGCATTACATTTGTTCTACTATTCTGCATCCACGCTACAAAAAGGCGCTGGCAGGCTCTGCATTATTTCCTTTTAGTGATGAAGATGCTACAAAGTACAAACGTTGGGTAGCCTGGTCAGCCATCAGGTTTGAAAGAGAACGGAATCAAATTGAAGGAAAAGGCAGTACATCAGCATCAGCAGGCCATCCCCAGTCAGAAGACTCCACTTCTGCACCTGTGACTGTGGCAGAAGTGACCTCTCAGCCGTTAAAGACAGCGGCAACCGCATCATCTGCACCAGACACAACAGAAATATCGGGTGATGAAGAGGATTGGCTAGCTGAGATTGGTTATGGTTCTGAAAAGGTCCGAACGAAAATTCAGCAAAGTGGAGGAAACGTGGAGAACTTTGAGTCGATGGTGCAGGACTATCTGAATGACTCCACAGAGGTCTATGTTAATGCTGACCCATTGGCGTATTGGCATGGGAAAAAAGAATTGTGGCCAGAGATCTCCCGCCTGGCTATACATTACTTGTCTTGCCCACTCGCAAGCGTGTCTTCTGAACGTGTTTTCAGTGCTGCTGGTGGCATTGTAACTTGCAAATGGACCCACCTCTCGCCCAAAAATGTGGAGCTATTGACAATGATCAAGATGAATGAGCACCTCATACCACCAGATTTCAAAGTACCAGATCGCACGACGCAAGAAGACGAGGAGGACAGCAAATTAGATGAGGGAATTTCTTCTGTGTTAGGTGACACTGACCTACTCCTGCCTGATGATTTCGAAGAGTATGAGGACAAACTCTTCTTCCCTGACACTGAGGCCTGAAAATGAGCCAATGAATTCAGACATTTTCTTTTTTGTACTTATTGACTTTTATTCCTGTGTTTCTGTCTTTCTTTGTTTTGCACAAGTTAATATAATTAAAACTTTAATCACCTGTACTTTTGCTTTTTGGCTGTTTGGGGGTCTTCTCTACTTGTTTTCGCCTGGGTTGACGGCTCTGGGGCCATTGCTGGGAAGGTCTAATACCGGATAAAACTGGTTTAAACAACATCCATGAGGAAAAAAGGTTTTGCCTTTTCTGACTTTTCGCTCAATGTAGCGTTTTCAGGGGCCTCTTTGGGGGCTTCCTGGTGTTTGTGGGTGGGTTTCGGGGTCTGGGAGCACTACTGGGTATGGATAGTTTAGATAGCAAGAGGTTTGAAGGAAATCCATGGAGGCAGAGGGGAGTTAGGGCCTAGCTGCAGAGCGCACGCTGAGTGATTTTGGAAATTTTCAGAAAAGTGACTAAGTCCACATGTTTGTACTTTTGCTTTTTGGCTGTTTGGGGGTCTTCTACTTGTTTTCGCCTGGGTTGACGGCTCTGGGGCCATTGCTGGGAAGGTCTAATACCGGATAAAACTGGTTTAAACAACATCCATGAGGAAAAAAGGTTTCGCCTTTTCTGACTTTTCGCTCAATGTAGCATTTTCAGGGGCCTGTTTGGGGGGCTTGCTGGTGTTTGTGGGTGGGTTTCGGGGTCTGGGAGCACTACTGGGTATGGATAGTTTAGATAGCAAGAGGTTTGAAGGAAGTCCATGGAGGTAGAGGGGAGTTAGGGCCTAGCTCCAGGGCGGGCGCTGAGTGATTTTGGAAATTTTCAGAAAAGTGACTAAGTCCACATTTTTGTACTTTTGCTTCTTGGCTGTTTGGGGGTCTTCTACTTGTTTTCGCCTGGGTTGACGGCTCTGGGGCCATTGCTGGGAAGGTCTAATACCGGATAAAACTGGTTTAAACAACATCCATGAGGAAAAAAGGTTTTGCCTTTTCTGACTTTTCGCTCAATGTAGCGTTTTCAGGGGCCTGTTTGGGGGGCTTCCTGGTGTTTGTGGGTGGGTTTCAGGGTCTGGGAGCACTACTGGGTATGGATAGTTTAGATAGCAAGAGGTTTGAAGGAAATCCATGGAGGCAGAGGGGAGTTAGGGCCTAGCTGCAGAGCGCGCGCTGAGTGATTTTGGAAATTTTCAGAAAAGTGACTAAGTCCACATTTTTGTACTTTTGCTTTTTGGCTGTTTGGGGGTCTTCTACTTGTTTTCGCCTGGGTTGACGGCTCTGGGGCCATTGCTGGGAAGGTCTAATACCGGATAAAACTGGTTTAAACAACATCCATGAGGAAAAAAGTTTTGGGCACTTTTTGTAACTTAGGATTCGTTAGGGTTAGCCCTAGCAGCAGGATTGCCTGTGTTTGGGTGTTCTTGATTTTTGCAACTGAGTTCTGGGGTTTAAGAGCACTCGTGGGAATGTGTAATTTTTGTTGCAAGTGATTTGAAGAAAATCCATGGTGGGAAAGGGGGGATGACTTACTCGGTGAGAGGCACTTACTGTTGAAAACATTTAGCCATTTACACTTAAAGGAAGAAAATGACACAGACTTAAGTTTCAGGAAAACTAACTTACTGTTAAACCACCACCCACCAGACTCAAAACCAGTAGTATGGTGGGAAAGGGGGGATTTGGCATAGTTAAAGAAAGCCTTTGCCACTATTCTTAACTTAGGGCTCGTTAGGGTTAGAAGTATTTCTATTGCATATGTTTGGGTGGGGGGGCTTTCGAGTCTTGGAGCGATGCTGGCTATGGATACTTTTGCTTGCTTGCAAGTGGTTTGGAAATACAATCCACGGTGGGTAAGGGGGTATTTGGGCCTACTTTTACTTTCAAAGTACGTTTTGTCACCAGTTTTCTGCTAGGCCTCTTTTTTGAGATCTGATTGGGGGTCTTCTACATTTTTGCGACTGGCTTTAGTAAGGATCTGGGTGGGAGGCGGGAGCACTGCTGGGAAGGTCTAATTTTGTTCTAAAACACAGTTTACAGTACACCTAGCTTGAGGGGAAAGATCCGCTAAATTAATTTGCCCATACTTATTTTTATCCTTCAAAAGGTGACTCAGACAGAGTACGCACTTTCAAAAATATTGTACTGTCTATTTGGAAAATCAAAGTGTGACTTTTTGCACTACACAGCGTACATACCTTGTATTTATTTATCAGTGGTGTTGTAATACCACTTCCTATTTTTCGTTCAATAATTACAGGCCCGGTTTCAGTCTGTGCAATGGGAAAAAAGGATGGAGTCAGGCTTCACATTAGCGAGCCGCAATTCAGCATCCGCCAGGCAAGCAGTGGACAGGGTGTCTTCTGGTCACCAACATTGATGGACGAAGCGTCAGCTGGAATGGAGGAGTGCCGCTAATAAGAGGAATTGTTTGCTGCATGCAACTTACTTACCAAATTCAACAGGACAACTACAACAACATACAGATACAGTATCCATTGTTTTCTTCTATGAGTGTGACTGCATTTCTTGGATCTCTCTCTGCTTCTAAATTGATCCCTACAGCCATTCTATAGGTTTTACTTTGGCTAATTTTTAAACCTAATTTAATGTAAGAATAAGAAGTGTTTCTCTGAGTGCAGAGATAGGCAAGTGAAAACGCTGCAGCCCTTTACTGTCGCATTCTAGTACTACTTACTTTTCAGTAACAATGCATGCAGTAGGGCATGCACTTCCTTTATGTCACTTAAAAAGATTTATGGTTAGCTTTGTACCCAAAGATTTCTTTATCTTGAATTATTGTTTGTCCATGCTGGACTTTTTTTTTTCTCTCAACAAAACCTACCCAAAAAGAAACCCCCATTCCCATCCATTTTCCTAACCCTCTTCCTCCGGGCTGTGTGGTTTTGCTTGATGTGTGACTAAATGACATCAATAATTCCACACACTTGCTGGGGAGGATAAGGTCATAGCAACAGGCTGGTGAAGGAATCCGAGGATATATTCTAGACTTACTCAGCTTCAGTACTATTTCTTGTAGTAGTAGCCAATGTCAAAGAAATTCAACGCAAGTACTAGTTATACTTTCAATACTTTACCATTTGTTAGGCTCTGTGTGGCACTGTTCTAGTGTACTGTCACCTGCTATATTCTCTATCGTACCGTTGTAATGCTACAGTAAGGACAAACCAGGTTTCATTTTCTTTTTTTCCATAGGCATGCAACTGCCACTGTGTCACACCATTAGTACCACCGCAATGAGGACATTTCATCCGCCCAGGATTGCCAACCTTAATCGCCATTTTCCATGGAGCCAGCCCTGGGCCTAGCCCTACTTTCAAACACAAATTACAGGTAAGATAAGCGTTTGGTGGGAGGTAGTATAATGGAGTATTAGGAATAGATGAGAGATTGACGGTAGTACTACTAAAGTCCTAGGACTCTTCAGGAAAACAAACTTACTGTTAAACCCCCACCCACCAGACTCAAAAGCAGTAAAAAACAGGTATGGTCAGATAAAGTTTCAAAAAGTATATTTTTGTAGCCCTAACAAAATAATCTCCCGCAAGACCCTCCCTAACCCCAACGATTGTCCTTCAAAAGTCCCACAACCCAACTCCCAATTCCCACCCCCCAAAAGTCTCTAAAAAAGGGGCAAGGGACACTACACTACGGGAGGGTGCTGTTGACTTTAGCGGCCAGAGCATCATACTCCTTGCGGAGGGTGGCATGGTCGAAGCGGAGGCCCTCCACCAAGTTCTTATAGGTATGGACCTCCTGCTCCAGGTAGGACACTCTTAGGGATAAGCGCGCTGGCGTGCCTTGCAACTCCTGTGGGGGGCAGCTGCTGTCTTTGCTGCTCGGCGGTGGCGGTTGGCTTTGGTATCCCGGCTCCGTACCGCTGGAGTACTGCGCTGGCTGGCAGCCCGTGGGTGCACGGAGGAGGATGCAGCTGTCCCAGTGGATGTTGTTGTTGTACCGGTAGACTGCGTCTCCTCCTCCTCCAGGGCCACCAGCCGCCGATATTCGGCGACAGTGGCATCCAGCCTCCGTTGCCGGGCCATTTGAGCCAGCTCCCTCCTTGATGATCTTCTGGTTGATTTGGAAGGAGCAACTATATGAAGAAAGAAAGACATAGTCTGTAACCAATGCTCCTTAAGATTAACACAAAATGATTGAGCAGAAAGTTGTGTCACAGTACAAGTAGCAAATTGAAAGCACAGTACATAACTATTGAGGACAGTATCTATCTAACCTCCCACTTCTTCATCCTTGCTCTAACATTAGTGGGAGTTTAAGGAACAAATTCTACGAGCACTATGGACTTCCATTGCAGTCGACTATGACAGTACACCAGACTTATTCTTCTTCTTCTCTCTTGTTTAGGAAAATTGGTACGTTATCTTATGCAAGCCGGCATAATGCCAGCGCAGTGAACTTGCACCCGAGAAAAACAGACGCACAACATGATGAGTGAGACAGACTTGCGTTACTGTACTGGTCCAGTACATGCAGGTGGTGAAGCTCTTACCTTTCTATTACGGGTGGCACTGAGAATACTCTGTTAAAAAGGCTACTGCTTAATTAATTTAGCTTTCACCCTAGAGTGCAAATGAGTACTAGAAAAGGAAAATGAAGAAGCTAAATAATCTGATTATCTATCACTTCACATGGGATGTATTTGATGACATATGGGATGACTTTAGGTGCTTTGCTTATTATTGAGTGAACAGTGTGCCCACACATGAATGACGTACTACTACTAAACTAAAGTTATTAAGAGAGGTAGGGAGTGTCCACCGTAATAACCGGATATATGCTGTGCTTGCAGTTGCAATACAAACTATTGCTACTATTCATGGTAGTATTTGGACAAAATTACAACTTCTTTTCCTTGCCTTTCCTACACTGGAACGGACGTGCGGGTGCGGTGTTACATGCTCTTCAAAGTAACACTTAGTTCATCCAGTGACCGTCTACTCTCTCTAGATACACATATGCTATCTAAGAGTCAGATAATACCATGATCCAGGCATCCATCCATTCAAAGTATATGCACACATACAGTTTCTGTTTCACCCACCCAGGCTGTTCTCCTTCCACCCATCCTTGCTTCATCCTTCACCCAGCCATGCACCATACCATATTCTTTCCTTCCCAGCCACCTCGGGGACCAAGCAAACACATATCATTCTCCTTTGCCAGTCATCATTAAATTTCTCGTCCTTCCACACTTACTTACACCCTTCTTTCGCTTTTCGTTCATTCCATCCATCAAGTTCATCTCAGATCTTATTGGGATTCTTCTCGCCAAAACCTTCACAGCTAAGTCGAAGTACATTTAGAGGAGGCTACTACCTGGTTGATTTATAATACACCCATGCAGAAAGCACACTATACAGTCTTCAATCTCAATAAGTAAGGAATATATAGCTTACCTCTGCCCGCCACCACCGTGTGAACCCTCACAGGCACGTCCGGCACTTGCACCGCCTCCTCCCCAGAGTTGTCCCCCTCGTCCAATACCACCACCTCCGCGCTGGCCCCGCCACCAGATGTTCCACCTACAAAGTACATTTAAGAATGTTAGAATACACCACTCACTACTATATAATATTTGATCTAGGAGGAATAAAGAAATGTGAAAAAAACAGAATACAATGTAATAATTTGTGTCTGTCTACTCTAAAGTAAAACTGTCCCTTTTTCCAGGGAAGGCTGTTGTCTTGCTGCACTTTTTGGCACAACTGATGAATGCTTGCTTTTTATTTTTAACACGCACCACTTTTACTCCTAACAGACAGAAGCTTGACTTCTAAGAACACGAGCAGGATCAAGTTCAAACCAGGTGAGAGCTCGGCTCGACCACAAGAAATGTGTCCAATTAATCGTCAGCACTAAGCACTTTTCCATTTTCAGTTAAACGTTTAGTTTTATGACAAAGTTGATTTTTATAAATGTGTTTACTTTTAATAAAGCTTTTAAACTTAAATAGACTCTGTGGTTTTTGGTCCTCCAGACTAGAGTGGATGAGCTAAAGGTTGTGGAATTTTTGCAAGCATGAGTCCGTGCCTCTGACACTTCTTGACTCTGACTCCGTACTCTTGTCCTGCGTTGGATAATCTAATCATCCTTGGGGATCAATCATCGGTGACTTTGGGAGCTAAATGACTCTGCCACACTATCTAGTCAGTAAGGAGATTGGGGGTTCAACTACAAAGTCTGTTATCACTGAGGTATGTGGAAAGTCTAACAGCACCTATTATAATTGATAAGCTAAGCAATGCATTATTTAGTGTCCATAGTTCTGTTTGTGCAGATTTGTCCCTGCAACAGTAGTAGAATGGATTGTCCTACTAGCCAAACCAAAAGTCTACAAGAAGATCAAAGACGATTTAGAAAAAATCGAATGAGGAACGCTAGGAAAAAAATAGGTACTCATATTAAAATTAAAACTTACTGGGGCCAGCAAAGGAGCCCTCGCCTGCCCGATCCTGGCCTGCATCCTGAACAGCACCCTCCTCCTCCTCCTGTGTCCTCTTGCCCCTGGGGGGAGCTGATGTACAACATGAAAGAAAGAAAGACCAGAAAACATGGATGATATTTGTCAACCAAATCAAACATTTCAAAAGAACAATAACAAAATATTTTGGCGAAATAGCAAATAGACAACTATTCCACGGGATATACTGACCGATCTCATGTGGTCTACTACGTTATTGATTTGCGGACCGTTGACTTGGAAAGTTCCTATGTAACTCACTAAACAAACTACTAAAAAGGTTTGCCTAGGCCTGGCAGGCAGCAGTCCGCAGCACGCGAAGTGACAGACAAAGTCCATCTGCTTGCAGATCAGTGAATACTCAAGCTATCAATCCACCGACCACCAACACTATTTCTTCTTATAGCCATGTGTCTAAAGGAAGGACTGGACTTGAGTCTGTAGGGGCTGATTTAGAAGCCCCTTGCGGCTCTTTTGCTCCATTGTTGCGTGACTTTTGTGACGCAGCGGCAGAACAAAAGAGGCGCCATGGTGCGGCGTATATTAACAAAGTGACGCATATGGGAGATGCATCACGTTGTAAAGCCCTGCGCCATCAGGGGGCGTTCCGACGCAAGGGAGGGCATTCCTGCGCAGGAACGAATCCTAAAAGTGGCTGAGGGAAATCTACAAGATGTCAATCAGTCACTTTTAGGACAATGATGCGTGACTCAAACCCTGCGCCTGCTTGAAGCCGACGTACGGCTTGATGCAGCATTGGGGAGATAGGGCACCCCAGAGCATTGCTGGAGCTGCGCCATCGTTGGCACGCAACTCCAGCAATGCGCCGCCTTTACAGCACAGATGCGTAAGGCTTCTGTGACGTTTTGGGCCCATGGTGCGCCACATTATAAATACGGCGCACCATGGGTGGTGGTGGCATGGCGCACAATTACTGGCGCATCCCTGCTACTTTGCAGGGATGCGCCGGTAATTGAAAATCTGACCCTTAGTGTCTAGCATTACGCAGTTCTTTACACTACACTCATACATAATTTCTCAGGCCAATGAAATTAACACAAAATAGAAAACAAATAAGCATAGTAGCAAGGCTACTGAGAAGGAGAGCAGTGCACCTGAAATGCATAGAAGATTTTGAAATATAATTTACCTACAATGTAATCGGCAGCATTATTGCTCTTGGTAAAAAACAAAAATTTGCAATATAATAACACACAGAGCGGGATAAAACAGAGTAGTGATGAAATAGATATAAATAGCTACTACTACTCACCAAGCCCGGGGATCTCTACGCCGAGCACGTCCAGCAAGTCGCGTTCCCGGTCCATGAGATCCGTCCAGCGGTGGGTGGCCTGGTTATTGGTGCGCCGGACCCCAGAGTTTTCAAACATGGCCCGGCACACCTTCTCCCACCGCTTCCGGCGCTCCCGGATCCCGTAGCCGGTAGCGATCCTGCCGCCTCCCATGATGGTCTTGGGGAGGCGGCGCTGGACGTGAAAGACTAGTGCG
The DNA here is from genome assembly GCF_964261635.1 of Lissotriton helveticus. Taxonomy (NCBI): domain Eukaryota; kingdom Metazoa; phylum Chordata; class Amphibia; order Caudata; family Salamandridae; genus Lissotriton; species Lissotriton helveticus. The sequence goes on along the minus strand of NC_136057.1, from coordinate 1,192,147,906 downwards.
GCCACCTCCTCTGCACTAAAAATCTCCCGAGCTACAACTGTCTCCCCCCTCAAACGCCCGCACGGGAGCCGGGCACGGGGTGCGGGACCCTTCCCCTTTGCGGGCTTCTTCCCGGCTCCCTTTGCCATGGTCTGGGCAGAAAGGAAGCAAAATAAGAAAGAAGAAATAGAACAGGAAAGAAGAAAAGAAAAGCGTTAAAAAAAGTAGTTTAAAATGAACAAAAAGTAGCAGAAAACACAAAAATATAGAGCTAGAAAAATAGAGGGATAGATAATGAGTAAAATAGATCAAACAAAAACTTCAAACAAGCAAAGGATGGCAGAGAATAAGAAAGGATACAGAGAGCATGCCCAGAACCATAGCAATAAATGAGAAACAAGATGGCCGTGCCCGTTCACGACCGCGTGGGTAAGTTCGCACGAGATTTTCCTCGCGATCACACGCAAACATGTACGAGCGAGCCGCACACTTTGCGAGATTACACATAGCGCCCGGAAACGGAATTACGTCACGCAAACAAGATGGCCGCGCCCATGTACGACCGCTAGGGTAACTGCGCAAACGTTGCGCTACAAGCGACTTGCGAACATGCAAAAAATCACGCGAACAAACACACAGCAAAAAACAAATCGTGTATTCGCACGAATTTGCGGCTTCCGAAATCGATCTCGCACGGATTCGCGCCCCGCAAATTGCGCGAAATTGCAGAAAAACGATTTTTGCAAAACTGAAAGCAATCAGCAGGTGCAAAAGTTCAATCTTAACATTAGTAACCATTCACTCTAGTGCTTCCTGAGGGGCACCTCCAGAGTTCAGTTGCCTATTTGCAACTATTCTATGACCCTGCTCTGACCCTCACAGCAGGCTCATAGAATAGCTACAAGTAGGCCATAAAGGTCCTGTGAAAAAAAATTGCACTGCAACAGAAAGCAAATTACAAATAAGGAAGGAAGCAGGTGCCAGCCAGACTGGAAGTTTAAAAATCAGTGACACATTAATGAACCCCAAATTAATTCATGGCAGTTGAAGCAGGGCAGGTGTGCTTGCTTTTTTTCACCCCCATAATCTACAGTGATAAACCAAACAGAGGGTGGCAGTGAGGATGTACCAGAGGGTGGCATGGGTGTACCAGAGGGTGGCAGTGGTGAAACAGACGGGACTGTGAACCTGTGATGATGAACCAGACGTAGAAACAACATAGTCGCGGCCGTTGCGAGCCGAAAAGTAAGTTCGCAATTGCGAACTGGTAAACAAACCTCGCGAACTGGCACAAACCCTTGCGAACACAAAAAAACACAAAAATCCGCAAATTCGCGAGAGTTCGCGGATTTTGCGGATTGCGAATCCGTAAATACGCAAGTTCGCGTATGCCAGATTCGCTAAATCCGCCCATGCTTATCTACGACACTGCAGCCTATGAAACTGCACTCTACGACACTCTCTGCCACTGAACTCTTTTCCACTCTGCTCAGCTCTACGACACTCTACTCCCACTACTCCATTCTACATTGAGGTGTAGCTATAACATACTAGGGCAGTATTTTTTGGAGAAGTCCGACCACCTTCAATGTTACAAAGCTGAGGTCAGGGACAACATCTACACTTCTTAAAGGTTTTAAATGTGCATGCACCACGCATCGTATGATGCCATACACCTGCGTTGCACAGGTTAAAATTGATGAGAGCTGCCCTGGAGTTAATTACTGTAGGAGGTAATAGCCAACTTTCTTCAATATAAACATTGGAGAAGAACAATGATAATATACACGAGAGAAATGAGTGTTGAGTATTTCAACATCCCTTCACTACTGACTGGCATCACACGTCTGTTGGTGATGTGAAAAGATGCTTACTTGTTTCATAAACTGGGTCACTCCATTGTTGGCCCACGAGCTCGAGCTCCATGCCAGAGTTTCAGGGTATCAACATGGGATAAATTAGTGTCTCTTAATGGCAATCATTTATAAGGTCAGTGGTTATGCTGAAAATCTGGTATGTACCACCATCTTGCGGAGTTACACTTGTCACCCCTGTGATAATCTGTACTGGTGGATTTCTTCAAAAGCATCATTCTCTGTAGTTTAGTCAGTCTGTGCACGTACATTCCTCTAAATCTATTTCAGGACACTGTACATCATTAATCGAAATAGAATTAGAATTTCTCTGTGCTAGGAGCCTGCTCCTTTTCTCGGTATATTTGTCACAGATAGAACTCTCCCGCAATGCATGGCTGCCGGTAGATTGGCCTGCGTCATCTCGAGCTCCAAAGGGACTGCTTTCTCTCCTTTGAATCCTTTGAACGCAGGCAGTGGCAGCATGCATACTAACACAATAAAGATTTCTTAGAATCTGCCATTCTTGTATAAATAGCGCTTAGCAATTAAATCCCCTGGCTTTCGGAAACCCTTTGTTAACCTGTGATAAACATTTATGTAAACAGATAATCCAATTAAGACAGGTTTTATTATGTGGCATTATGAAATCCTTCGCCGTTTAAACACATTACTGCATTTCCAGCATTTACATGTTGATAATTCTACACGTGCATGGATCACCATTTCCATTTGCATTCAATATACTATGATCAAAGAATAATTCCCTAACTGCCCTTCATTAGGGGGGCTCATGTTAATATATATGTATTCATATTCACAGTGAATATACATCACCCATTTCACAGCCATCCTAGCAAGGGAGCGCAGTCAGGACACAGTGTTTATAAGCGACCAGAGGCGCAGCTATAAATGGTGCAGCAGGTGCAGTGGCACCATGGCCCACAGCACTAAGGGGGAAACAACCTTTACAACGCAACTTTTACAACGCACTACCATTACAACGAAACTTTTACAACGCAACATCCATTACATCGCATGCCATTACAACGCAACCATTTCAACGCATGACACTACAACGCATACCACTACAACGCATGTCATTACAACGCATACCATTACAACGCATAACATTACAACTCATAGTACCCTTACACTATCCAACACTTACCCTACTGTTGCACCCCCTGGAGTTAGAATAGTAATTTTTATCCCTACACTATCCAACACTTAACCTACTGTTGCACCCCCCTGGAGTTAGAATAGTAATTTTTACCCCTACACTATCCAATACTTACCATACATGCAATGTAATGTTATGCGTGGTAATGGTATGTGTTGTAAAGGTAGTATGCGTTGTAATGGAATGCGTTGTAAAGGTAGTTTTTAAAAATTCGTTGTAACGGCATGCGTTGTAATGGAATGCATTCTAATGGATGTTGTATTGTACAAAATGCGTTGTAAAGGTATGCGTTGTAAAAGTATGCGTTGTAACGTCATACAACCGCACTAAGGGGCCTTCTCCAACCCAGTTATGGGCGCTCTTTGCATACATGGGGTCAGAATCCATTTTTTGTGCCTGCTATGTCATGTTTGTTATGTTACGTGTATTTGTAGAGCACATAACTCATCTGGGACGGCTTTCATCATGGTGCTGAAAAACAGAAGCAGCAGGGGCCGAGCCAGGGCTGCGGCTAAGTGAAGAACCATGTCTTCAGTTTGAAATTCAAGAACTGAGGAGGTGTCTCTGATGTGCAGGGGTAGGTCATTTTAGGCTTTTTGAGCAATGTAGACCCAGCCACAGGATCTGGTTCTACGAATGTTGTGAATGTGTTCGAGTAAGAGTTTGGCTGAGAGGGAGTGTCGGGCAGGTATGCGGAAGTCAATGTGATTGGTGAGGTAGGTGGGGCTTATGTTGTGCAATCCTTTGTGTGTTTGTGTTGCCATAGTCTAACTTGCTGGTGATGGGGGCTTGGGTGGCAGTTCTGCAGGTGGTGAAGGACAGCCATCTGAAAATTTTCTTGAGCATCTTGGTTGTGTGGAAACAAGAGGAGGAGACTAAGTATACTTGACCTCTCATAAAGAGCTGCTAGTTTACTATTATTCTGAGCTTCTACGCATGGGTCGGGGGTGATCATCAGGCCACCAGTTAGAGTTGTCTTTACCAAAGATGACCACTTCTGTTTTATCTTGGTGTCCATGTCATCCTTATTGCGGCACATCAAAGGACTGCAGGCAGGGCAGGATTTGAGGAAGAAAAGTATAATAAAGACTGCTTTCCTCTGCAGTATTATATTGTAGGTACAAAGCAGATATGTGTAAAATACATTTATTTGAAATATTGTAGGTGCTTTGCTTTGTACTTCTTGGAATCCATTTAAATGGTTGTGCTACATATGATTTCACACTCAATTCACAACAATTCAATGATAAAAATTACAATACGTAGAAGGAATAACATTAGTAATACAATATTTCATTAATAAAATTCTGTCATAGAGAGCAAATACTTATTTATAAAAGAGAGATTTCACACTCATAAATGTTCTTGGTTGTATGAAATATTTGTGGTCAGACACCACACCATTGGGTATTTTAAACCTTGATGTGTATATTAATGGAGATATGCTTTTGCATACAAACATTTAGTGAAATACTGTAGGCATTAAAGTTGCCATGGGGATTATGTGTAGAGTGCCTTCAATTCTGCACACATGGACATATATTTCAACCTTGGATAATGTTCTTCCATCCTATTTCCATGCTATTGACCCACATGTGTACAGTCAGTAACTCTATCCTGTATTTACCTGTTGGGACGGAAAAGTCTCTTGGATGGTGACTGATGTGTGCCCCTGCCCTGAGTGCCCCAGCAGCAAAGCTATCTGGATCCCTGGTGCAGATTTTTGTTATCATGGACAAACAGAGATCTTGCTTGCGTGCCATGACATAGGCCTGTCTCATGAATTGTGGTCTTGTTGCACCAGAAGGGGTTCTCCCTTCATGGCTGTGAAAGGGTACCAGGAGTTAGGTAGGACTAGTAGGGTGATGGCAGCATACTGTGTAGTGTTCAGCAGGAGTGAGCAGGCCTTTTCACCTGTGTCACTGGAGTGAAGCCTACAGATCTACTCATGTAAAGGTCTGCTGTTGTGTGCGTAACTCACCTTTAACCTACATTAAGTTGTTATATTGTAGTGTGCAGCGTGTGTGTGGTTGCATGTGTGCTCTGGGTGTATGTGTGCCATTGAGTGGTTTAATACATGAATACCTTTGGGTTCCCTTTGGGAGTAACAGAGCTGACTGGAGGAGCATGAGGAGATAGAGGATTCCCCAGACAGATTTGTGGATGGCTGTATTCCAGAGAACTGGGTGGGACAAACACTGGGTGAAGGAAGAGGCAGGCTCTTCAGTACAATTTGAAGGGTTCTCTTGATTCAGAGAGAGATCACTGAAAAGTGACTGGGCACATTTTAGGGCGGAGAAGGGGCTGTTAAGGAAATCATATATAGTAGAGCTGAGGTCCTTGGATAATCCTTTGATGCACTGTGGCTGACATTCAGGTGTGAACTTCTATCTCTATGGTTCTTAACCTGTGGTGTGAGCACCCATAGGGCTCTGCGAGGCCTACTAAATAAAGAAGCAAAATGTAACTCTTTCTATGTGTGATTGTGAATTAAATAAAATATTTCATTATTTGAGAATTGGTTTGATGTATACTTGTTATTGCATTTTTATGCAGTGTTTTGAGGTTCAAACCATAGAAACTTCTTAGGACGGGGGTTCCCGGCTTGCAATAATGACTCAGTAGGGGTCCTCTGAGTTTAGTAATGATTCAAAGTCATAACACTAAGAACTGCTGCGCTAGTCACTCCCATGATGTGTGTTTGTGGACTATAAGATTTGGAGTTGCTCCTGCTGTGACAGACTGACTTCTGGAAGAAGGGCAGGGCAGAGGAGTGGTAACTTTTACAGGAAGCAGACACACAAAATAAACTGCAAAGACTCAGACACTAACAGCCTGATTCATGAAGCTAAATTGCGCCCGCAATGGCTGCGAAAATGCAATTGCGGAATCGGCATTCAAGTACAAAATAGCGATTTCGCAAACACAGAATAGCGATTAAAATAGCGATTACGCTATAATAGTCGCAGAGTCCCGGTAGTCGCGCATTAGCGATACGGAAATAGCGACCAACCACGGAATCTGCGAAATGAATAGCGAAACGCAATTTATTCTCAATCGGCATTCATGAAAAATATACAATAGCGGAAAACCCCAAAATCGCAGTTTTGCGCGGCGCAAATTAAGGACAACTCAAAGCAGGTGGTAACCATAAAAGCCATGATTAAGTAAAATTTGAAAAACAGTTGGCCAATCACCAACAGGTCCAGGCCTGACCAATCACACATAAGGACATTCAGCAGCAGCATTAGGCGTTCCACAATGCCAGGAATGTACATGGTGGTGAGGCGGCGAAGGCTACAGCGAGCAGCACGGAGGAGACGCATGAGGCAGGAAAGGATTTACCGGCAGCGGGTCACCTTGCTGGGCCAAACCAGAGAACAGATTTATGCCAAATACAGGCTGAATGGGGAAATGATCACCTGGCTGATACAAGAACTTGACCCCCTCATGCAGCACCCAACAAGGCGAAACAATTCTGTGCCTACACATGTGCAGGTATTGTGCAGCCTGCACCTCCTGGCCTCCGGCAGTTTCCAGGGCATAGTAGCGGCTGCTGGGGGGATATCCCAGCCCACCATGTCACGCTGCCTCCACACTTTCGTTGACGCCATGCTCACCCAGCTCCACCGCCACATCACATTTCCCACGAGCCAACAGGAATTGGACCTGACAAAACTACAATTTTACAATGTAGCCCATTTTCCCCATGTCCTCGGCTGCATCGACTGTACCCACGTCGCCATCTGCCCACCAGCTGCCACGGAGTATATGTACCGCAACCGGAAGTCCTACCACTCCCTCAACATACAGATGGTCTGCAATGCCAAGACCATCATCACTGACATTGTCGCACAGTACCCAGGGAGTACCCATGATTCCTTTATCTTCAGGCACAGTGGACTCCACACACGACTGCTCAGAGGAGAGTTTGGGGAAGGACACCTACTTGGTAAGTACACTTTGTCGACAATGTCACATTGCAATGAAGTCACTGCGCTGCACAGGCAATAAACATCTGCTCCTCTCATTCAGGTGACAGTGGCTACGCCCTACGGGAATACCTCCCGACCCCTTACCTCAACCCTGCCACACCTCAGCAACGGCGCTACAATGTTGCGCACATCCGGACAAGGAACTGTATAGAAAGGACATTTGGCCTGCTCAAGAGCAGGTTCCGTATACTGCACAAGACAGGTGGGGCCATGTATTACAGTCCTGCTGCGTGCTGCCGCATTGTGGCTGTCTGTGCAATGCTCCATAACATTGCAACCATGCGCCGGATACCTGTTGACATCTCAGGCAGTGAATCTGAAGGGGACGACCGGCCACCAGCACATGTGCACCATGCACGCGGGGAGAACCCAGCTGAAGGCCACAGACGTCGCAACCACATCACACTGAACAATTTCTAGCCCACCCTCTTCCCCCACCCCACATATCACAATTGCATGCAAAATGTAATGATTACACAAGGCTAATGTGTGCAGCAAAATAAATATATTTGTTTCATTCACAAGAAAAAGGTAATCAGTCCAACTATTTACAAATAACAGTATTGCTTCATACTGCAGTGTGCATGTACATGGCAGGCTTAGCGTCAGCCTGTGCCAGTGTTATGCAGACAGTGTCAATGGCGCCTCCTGCGCGTAATGCCCAAGCGCCTCTGAGGCTCTTCCTCTTCCTGGGCACCTGTACCAGGCGTTGCCCTGGTGCTGCGCCTAGGTGGCGGGACCAGTGTGGCCGATTGGCTGCTCACGCTGGAGGCACCCTCACTGGCATCGTCGCCCCCTACAGTGGCCGGTAGCGCAGGTGTGTGTAGTGCCGTTACCGCGGTGGTTAGGTGCTCCAGTACCCTGGTGATGTCCTCACAGCACTGCACTAGTTGGTGCTGCTGTGTGAGAGAGCGCCGCGACAACTGGGTGGTGGCATTTGCTGCCACATAATTCGACCTGCTATAGGTGGACAGCCGGCTCATCAGCTGGTGGTGGCGCCGGCTCGCTACACTGCGGTGCTTGATGAGCGCAGCAGTGTTCTCCTCCATGGCTGCAGTCATGCGGCCCATGGCCGCCGTCATGCGGTCCATGCGGTCTCCAACTCCCGCCACATTGCGCCCAATTTTGTGCAGCTGGAGCTGGATGGCACCTTGCTGCTGTGACTGGCGCTGGTGGATCCGGAGCATGCGTCTCTCTACGCTCATGCAGGCATAGCGATGTCCATTGCCCCTCCTGCTGATTGCCCGCTGTGTTGCCGCTGTCGCAGGCCCAGATCTCTTGGCACCAGCTGCAGGTGGTGTTGCAGCAGGCGTTGCTGGTGCGGCAGGGACTGGGGGCACATTAGTGGGGTGCCTGGCTCTGGCTGTGGGTGGGACGGCAGATCCAGATGCAGCAACGGTGGGGGGCCTGGCCTTGGCTGCGGGTGGGACGGCAGATCCAGATGCAGCAACGGTGGGGGGCCTGGCCTTGGCTGTGGGTGGGACGGCAGATCCAGATGCAGCAACGGTGGGGGGCCTGGCCTTGGCTGCGGGTGGGATGCCAGATGCAGGGGCCACAATGGTGGGGGGCCTGGCTGCTGGTGTTGTTGCAGCGGCAGGGGCTGGTGCCTGGGTTTCTGGTTGTGAATCCTCCTCCTGGGCCTCCTCATCTATCTGCAGCCTCTCGCTGTCACTGCTGTCTGCGCCACCTGTGAGGGTAAGTGGATACTCATTAGTTGCATGTGACTGTCAGACGTGCTGATGTTACATGCATGCTGGGTGACATTCCCTGGTTGGCTGTGGATTTGCGTACTTTGGGACCTGTCTGGCTGCATTGGGGTACTACTACATTGTGGACATACTACATCTCCCACAATGCTTCAGGGCATTCCCTGATGCGCAACAAAGGCATGACTAAGGGCCAATAAGTGAGCCTATTTGGTCAGGGACGGTCATAGGGGACAGGGTCGCAGTCGCATGCCACTTACCTTGGGTGTCTTGGGTGGGGCGGGAGGAGTCCAGAGGGGTCACGCCAACGCACGCCTCCCTCTCAAGGGTGTCCTCGACCTGGTCCTCCAAGGGTGTGTTGGGTGGGACTGTCGGTCCGCCACCTCCAGTGCCCGATGCCTCTCCAAGGCGCTCCGCCACCCTCTCCTTGGCACGACCTCGGAGGTCATACCAGCGCTTCTTAAGCTCCTCCAATGACCTATCGGCCACACCCACCGAGTTCACGCTGGAGGCTATTCCCAGCCAGATCCTCCGCTTGTCTTGCTCTGGGACCTTTCTGGAGTTGGTCCCGAAGAGCCGGTCATGGTTGGCCACCACCCCTTCAATAAGGTTCTCGAGCTCCTGCTCTGAGAACTTGAGCTTTCGCTTTCGTCCTGCGCTGTTGCTGGGGCCAGGGACAGGTTCCTCAGACATGGCAGCAGATATGTCGCTATTTCAGTCGGTAGAGAAGTCGCTATCGCTGGTTTAGCGTCTGCTTTCCGACTTGCTCCCTCGGAGGTTTGCCTCGCTGTGGTGTTTGGGGGTGGGAACTGCCTGCTTCCTGGTTGTGATGTCATCCCTGTGCTCGGAAAGCGACTTCCCATTTTCCCGATCGCGCGAGAATGCGAGTCGCATTCCCGATCGCACGGGATTGCGAGTCGCATTCCCGATCGCACGGGATTGCGAGTCGCATTTCCGATCGCACGGGATTGCGAGTCGCAATCCCGACGCAGGTAGCCGGGATTAGCGATTTTTCTGCGTTTTTAGTTGGTCGCTAACGGATTTAGCGCCCGCGTGCGAGTCGCTATTTTTTCCCCGAAAAGTACATGAATGCCGTTTTGCGTTTCCTCAATAGCGAGTCGCTATTAATCGCTATTAGGGACACGCAAAACGGCCCGTACATGAATCAGGCTGTAAATCACATCTTTTGTCTGGAAATTAACTATAAGAATGGGAGATCAAGGCTCCCAAAAGAGTCAACTGCCAAGCAGCCAATCCGGCTGTATATTGAGGAGAGAAACTTTGCAAGACTTCTACCTGTGACGAAAACTTGGGATGTAGGTCTGCCAGCCTCCCTGTTGGGTGAGGGGACATCACCGAGGAAAATCCAAAACCACCTGCCCTGGAGCCTGGATCACCGCTGCTGGCCTGCTCGCCATGGCCACGGTGCCCTGTGAATAATAGGAGAGTGCAAACTCCGGTTGGGAATCCTGGCAAGTGGATACCCATGCACGATGTGTGAGAAGGTTGCTACTGCACCCATTAGGCTGTTGCGTATGTGCAGATTCAAGTCAGCAACAACGTATGCAGAAGATACTTCTGTGAAGCAAGCTGCTGTGGCACTGATCCAGTCATTGCCTGTGTGCAGAGTAAAATTGGCGACCCTCTATATCAGAGTGGGGCATAATTAAGATTGTGTTGCTGCTGCTGGGATCAGGCCATTGCTGCATACAGGGTAAAGTCAGTGACTCCATATGCCAAAGGAGGTTGCAGTTAAAAACAAAAACCATTGCTTGGTTTCAAGGATGTCGAGAAGAAAGGATGCTGTGGTGATATGTGCATGCCCAAAGCCGCAACTCAAGGATTGGAGCCCGGCGATTGTCCCCCTGTCTGTGAGAAGGATCAGACAAATGTATTGTGTCATCAGATGAAGTACCGTGGATGATCAGCAGCTGCCACTGCAAAGCCGAGAGGGCTACTCAACCTTGGCAGCCACTGCAGATCTCTGCAACACTTGAGTGAGATGACAAATGCTCCCATGGACTCTGGTAGAGCAAACCCTGCAAAGCAGGGCGGCAGGGCCGAAGGACACAGGGGAACTTATTCTGACTCATATTGCTTTAGGTGCTGGAACACTTTTGACTTTGGAAGAGTCAGAGTAGGACTACTGAGACTCAGACTTCTAGTGGGGTATAACCTGATGATGGCTGTTGTGAATGGGGAATAACCAACACCATTAGAGAGGGGTACTTAGATTCAGTGATCTGCCTACTGAAGACTAGAGTTCTGACCTCAAGGGTCTGTCTGTTTTACTTGTATATGCTGTATTTTACTTTGTGTTCGCATATGTATGAAATGGGGTTATTGATTGAGAGGATGAAAACGGAACTCAAGCAGCAACAATGATCTTTGTCAGGATGAATCACAAAAGTCACTCTATGAACCTTTGATTAATCCTCTCATAGCTTGGCACAAAAGCAGTCAGGCTTAACTTGGAGACACTGTGTAAAGTGTTTATGCAGCATCCAAAAAGCAATAAAGTGAAAACACAACACAAGAAAAACCCCAAACCAGTTTCGAAATGTAGAGTACATTTTTATCAATACAATGAAACAGAAACAACTCAATTCTGATCAGTAGATCTGGAAATATGTAATTTTGAAGATTTAGGAAGGTATAGCGCCTAAAACCACCAAGTGCCACGTGCAGCCATGTCGTCATGCTAGACTAGGAGAAAGTTGCAACGTCAGGCTGACCATGATGGAGCATGGGCCAGATACAAAGACCAGGTTAGTCCCGCTGAGAAAAGTTACTTTCTCAAAGTCAGAGACGAAGAGTCTAGAACTTCAGCATTTCTCCTTTTCTTCTATAGAAGTACACTCTGATGCCAGTCAATGACCCAGGACCTGGGGAGGCACCTCATGGGGATTAGGGAATTGCTCTAACAGAGGCCCACAGGGCTAGGATAGGTCCAGTTTCAGGTCCATGTGCAACAGGTAAGCTGGGCAGTTGCAGGGAGGTCTCTGGAGCTGTTTGTGTCCCTGTAGTCAGGAACAGGAAGTCAGCCAGCTGAGCCATGGAGTCACTAAGGTAGCCTGGGATGAAGAGCACAAGTTCAGTCTTCCATTTCAGCGAGCGGGCTTCAAGCTGCAGGGTAGTCCTCTGGGGAAACAAGGAAAATGTCTTCTGTAGTGTCTGGAGGTCCAGGTGTTTATTGACATGTGGCTCAGAAGGTCCAATATTTATACCTGATGCTATCTGGTTCTGAAAAGTTCTTCCCTTCCCCTGCCAAGGTACCAAGAAGTCTAGAGTAAAAAACACACCTAGTATCAAGTTCCTTTGTGTGTGCTGGAGGCGAGGCCTTTGAATTGTAAGTGAGGCAGGGAAGAGCTTCGTCCCCAACCAACTTTGTAGGAAGGCCTATCCTGCCCACACTTCGTTCCCTATTGTTCACTGTCTGGACCCAATGCACAGACAGAGAGAGCCAGACAGTTCCATCATAGATGGCCTTGGAATGTTTCAGGCTGGAAAATGCCAACTTTCTAAAAGTATCATTTTCAAACTCGTAATCTGAAATTTGATGTTGCCATTAAAGAGAATGTTAAAGAGCAATTCATTTGAGTCCAAGCATGACATTTCTATCTACTGCCAATCAAAAGTTGGCACTGAATAAATGTAATGTGGCAGCCCCATGTTATGCAATGGCAGGGATAGACATTGCAGTAGTGAAAAATGAATGTTGGAGTTTTTCACTACCAGGACATATAAATCTTAAACACACATGACCTACTTCAAAACACAATACATGCTACGCTATGGGCCTTTAGGGTCTACCTTATGGGTGGCTTATATGTATTAAGAAGGAAGATTTAGGCCGGGCTAAAGGTTTATTTTGCCAGGTCGAAATTGCAGTTTTAAACCTACACTACCATCTGCAATTGTAGACCTGAGACATGTTTTAAATAACTATCATAGTGGGTGGCACAGTGAGTACTGCAGGCTCACTAACATCATTTAATTTAGAAGACCTGATGATCATTTACTTGAATCTTATAAATAAATTAAATGCACCAATTAGGTGTAAGTCAATTTTGCAATGTTTTAGGGAGAGTGCACTTTATCACTGGTAAGCAGTGGTAAAGTGCACAGACTTCTAATGCCAACAAAAACAAATTCAGAAAACATGAGGGTGAAGGCAAAATGTTTGGTTGTGACAATGCAGAGAGAGACAAGTCCAACACTATACAATTCTACTCTTTTTCATAAAAGCATGTACTTGACTTGACAAAATACTGACAACACTCTTTTGTTCTTGGGTGGCAATCAATAAACGAGGGGGAAGGTAGGGTGTTGCAAGCAACAAAGGAGGGTCAGAGAGTGAGTGGAGGCTTCAAATAACTCCTGCAGGAGAGATGGTGGTGTGCGTGGCAACAAGGAGGCTGGGTGGTGAAAGAAACGCTATGACACATCATACTCTTTTTTGTTTCTTTTTAACAGCAAGTGTGTAAGCAACCATAGGGGGGTTCCAAGCAAGGAGGGAAGTAGGGCGAGGAAAAACAACTATAGAAGGTGGGAGGCGAGGTGGGGGCAAGCAACAATGATGGGAGGGAGGGTTGTTTGCTGCAAGCAGCAACAGAGGTCAAATGATACAGGAAAACAGACAGCTGAGGAGGTAGAAGCACACAAGTCAGCCTACCGAAAACGATGCACTCTATAGAGTGCTTAAATTAAAGGAATAATTTAGAGCCTACAAAAGGACCAGTTGCAGGACACAAGTGATGAATCCATGCTCAAGGAATGGAACAAACACAGGAAGAATAACAATGTGTATTACAGCAAATGAGAGTGGCATTGAAGCCAAACAATAGGAAGCAATAGGTGGTCTCTAAACCCACTGACAGAAAACAAAGGGGGATATGCACAAGGAAGTGGAGGAGCGGGCCTTCCTGGATTAACGCCTCTCTCCGCCTCTTCTGAAACGCAAGGTTGCACCATAGTTACAAGAATGTGGTGCAGCCTTGCGTTTCCCCCTGCAATGGTGCTAAATTTAGCTACTTAGCACTAACACAGGCACCCTTGCACCAGAGTGCAAGGGTGTCTGCGTGCAGGGGAGGATTGTTTATGTGTTGGAAGGGGTCCCTTCCTGCACATAAAAATCCTAAAAATGCCATTCGGTCACTTTCATGCATGCTGCTTCATGCAGCACAAATGAAAGTGACAAAATAGATTTGTTTAAGTTTGTTTATGTAAAGTAAGGGACACATTCCTGTACATAAACAAACAATGTCATTTTGCTTTTTCCATGTGTGCTGCCTTTTGCAGCACACATGGAAAAAGCAAAAACAAGGAGAAAGAATTCATTTTTTCCTTGTTTCACCATCTTAAGACCAGTTTTTAGCTGGTCCTAATTTTGGCGCTGCCGCCTATGTATGCAACCCTTGTAAATAGGGGGAAGAGTCAAAATGAATGGGTGTTGTGCTGGAATGCCAACCGCAACACCCACTGCCCACTCCTTTAACGCTAACCCTAGCGTGAAAGTGGGCCTTATGTACAAGGCAGCGTTAAGCCACGTTAAGTGTACATATGCCAAGGGTCTTGAAGAGAAAGTGCATGCACTGTTTAGGTGAGACCTGATATGGATTGATGAGATATTTATGAATGAATTTTGAACATTTGAGAGCTCTGATAATAGCACTCTTCAAAAGTGTGACATTAGGTCCACCAATGGCGACCCTTGCCAAATGTCAGGATAGCACTGACGCATGCAAATCCGTGCTCTTTATATGCAGTGCATGTAACTCTTATGTGCATATACTGACATGGACGTACCTGGTCCTCGATGGCCTATGCTAAGCATCCCTGCTGATTACGGGTTAAAGTTATTTGAGTAATGACAAAATTGGTCGCCAATGAAAGAGTGGAGAGGTCTTTCAGAATTGTATTACTGGAAAGCAGAGAATGATTATGTTTCACGTGAACTTATATCAGCAGCGGAAACAACCAGTGAAACCTTTAACATGTTCCAGAGCAGTATTTAAGTGGAAATCTTTGTACCATTAAAATAACCAGTTGTTAAGGAAACTCCTGAGGGGGGCCTAACTGTGCAAGTTTTAATTGGCACCATGTGTGGCACATACGTAATCACCTGACAAGGCACAAAGCAATACATTATCCTGTCTCTGGAAGAAGAGGGGTAGTTGCAGTAAAACCCGCTCTAGCGCCTTTCAGAATCGTTCTTCTTCAAGGAAACTCAACAATGGGCGTATTGATTTTCAACATGCTATTGAGAATACTAATTTGTTTTAATTAATTGTTAGCAAATTACACCCCCGGCCTCTGGTTGTGCTAACTTTAGTGTTTGCTTGTATGTTTATTTTAGTCTTTATTTAATGAAAGTGTTTCTCTGTATGGGAGTTGCACTTCCACGAACTCTGGGGGTCTGTTGGTGCAAGGCACAGTAAGACTGATTGATTCACTGCACATTACTCAGCGTGTCCTTCGAGAAACTGAACTGCATGTGGTCAACGGATCAAGCAACTCTTACTGAAATTAATAGACATCAATACAAAATAAAGGCAAACTAATCTGTTCCAACGTACATCTGGAATGAACTGGAATGTTCCTAATGGAAGCCAGGAAAGCATGCAGTCACGACATTTAACGCACCAACAAAATGTGATGAATGGAAACGCTTTAGCCGATACTCCACTGCAGGGAATCCCTTAAGTTCGCATCCGATTACTTTGTTTTAGTTCAGCTGTGCCAAACCTGAAGGGGGGCTGTTATGTTGTGGGCTCTAGGCCCACATGCTGATGAAGAATTGACACAGACACCTGGCTATCGTTATTCAACTGGCCACGAGCACGTGCACTCGGGCCCTTTTGTTAACAGGCTCACGTCACTCGTGACACCTGTGAGGGATGAGCGTGGAGGTGCAAGTGTGCCCACTCCCATAGGGGAGTAGCTATCAACTCTATGGGGCAGATTTACAAGCCCCTTGCGCCTTATTTACGCCGCCGTTGCGTCACTTTTGTGACTCAGCGGCGGTGCAAATCCTGCTCCATGGTGCGGGAGTACTTACAAAGTGACGCATCTGGGAGATGCGCCACGTTGTAATGCCCTGCGCCACATGTAGGCGTTCCTGTGCAGGGGGGGCGTTCCGGCGCAGGAACACCTCCTAAAAGTGGCTGAGTGAAATCTACAAGATTTCACTCAGTCACTTTTAGGCCCATGCTGCGCCAAAACCATGCGACTGCCTGAAGCAGGCGTAAGGATTGACACAGCATTAACTAGATAGGGCCCCCAGAGCATTGCTTGAGCTGCGTCACACTTGCGACGCAACTCCAGCAATGCGTAACTTTTACGGGACAGATGCGTCACGCATCTGTGCCGTTTTTGCACCATGGTGCGCCGCATTGTAAATACAGCGCATCCATGATGGCGGAGCTGTGGCGCACTATAACTGGCGCATCCCTGCTGATTTGCAATAACTGAGAAACAGAACAAAATGGCTGATCATGAAAATTGAAACCAAAGTATGTAACCACACAACCAATAAGTTTTGTGTAGCCCAGGGTTAAGACATTCCCAACAACTTGCGTATTTTTCAAAAGCAACTTTTATATTATTCCATAAAAAATGGCATCAAATAGACACTCCGTCACAACAGTTAGTGCAAAAACTTGGAAGAATATATACACATATATACAACAAATATCTGTACATCACATTGAAGGCAACATACACTTGAAAAAATGATGAATAACAATATAATACAATTATTGTGATGACACCAACATCAATATGCAAAATAAATTCAAAGGCGTACGTTTGCAAGATGAACACTTTTTATGCAAATCATAACAGAAATAAACCAGTCCTTTGGTAATGGCATGTGAACAGGACGGACACTAAGGTGGAATGGCCTGCCTGTCACACAACGCCTGTGAATAGTAATTTATAAGGAGTCGCAGGTAGGGCCCACAGAATTGGTATGAATTTGTCCCTAGCTGCACCCTCCGTTCTTAACACAGGCTGGGGGTCAACGCGTTTCGAACCTCGTTTGTTCTAGGTTCTCCTCAGGACGAGGACTGGATAAGAGATTGCCTTCTCAGCCAACACGTTGACTGCGTGGAGAGAAGGGGAAACACCGGAATGATTCTGGTTATGGTGTCAAAAGGTGCCGCGGTGTGGGGCGCCTTAGGCGAGCTGTGTTATTCAGCACGGACTCACATCATCGCTTGCTGATGTATTATTCAAATGGAGAAGGCTGCACCCGTCGTGCGCTGTTCAGAGGGAACGGGCCGCACTGCTTGCTCAAGCTGGCGAAGGGGAATCAATCTCTCGCTGTCTGCACCCGTCGTGCGCTGTTTAGAGGGAACGGGCCGCACTGCTTACTCAAGCTGGCGGAGGGGAATCAATCTCTCGCTGTTTAGAGCCTTTCGTAGGTGAGTCCGCGATGTTCGTCTGCCTGTGGGGTCAGATTAGTCCAAAACCATGCGACTGCCTGAAGCAGGCGTAAGGATTGACGCAGCATTAACTAGATAGGGCCCCCAGAGCATTGCTTGAGCTGCGTCACACTTGCGACGCAACTCCAGCAATGCGTAACTTTTACGGGACAGATGCGTCACGCATCTGTGCCGTTTTTGCACCATGGTGCGCCGCATTGTAAATACAGCGCATCCATGATGGCGGAGCTGTGGCGCACTATAACTGGCGCATCCCTGCTGATTTGCAATAACTGGCGCATCCCTGCTGATTTGCAGGGATGCGCCAGTTATTGTAAATATGCCCCCAAGTCTGTCGAGGCACTAGAACGTGTCTCGCAGGACATAACAGGGACCACTGAGTAGTGAGTGCATCACCCTTGGACCTGTCCAAAAAGAGTGATAAAACTACCTGGTGCATCCGAGATTACATTCAATACCAAAGTATGTTTTGTCTTTATTGATAGTCCACATGAGCGAGATATGTGGCTACCAGCTCTACGCATTGTGTTGTCAGGTGCCACGCCTGCTCTAACCCCCCAAACAGGTAGAGGCATGAAAGCACAAAAAAGGGATGTTAGAATATCACTTAGCACTTGCATAGTACCCTCTGGGTGTTCTAAGTGACCAGGTATGGGATAGGATACTAAGGGATACCCTTGCACCTAAATATGATCAGTTATAATGCTAAGGTGTATGGATTTCTAAGGGATGACATACTGGGGTGAAAGCCTCCTCGCTGGGTGCACGACCATGCAGAAACGTTGCCATATAAACTCTTCCACCAGTGATCCTGCAGACTAGATCTGAAATCATCTCTCTCACAAGAGCCTAGCAAGGATTGCTCGGTTGGATTTGTTCAAGTAGCTGGCATGCAAGTCTAATCATCAGTAGCCAACAGCGATTTTCACCCCGTCCACGACCACTGGGCAAATGATAAATTAATTGGTGTAGAATGTTTTAAAAAATATATATATTATTATTAATCTACGGAGCATTCCAAAGCAGAATCTAAAAGATGGAGGAGGTGGGCAAAAGCATGGTAGAATTGTGATGCATTTTACTGTCCATCTGCCAGATTAAAAGGCAACAGGCTCTATAAATGCTTTCATTCATTCAATTGGCAAAATATACAGCAGGTAACATGTTTACCACTCTAAGAATTAAAAGTGGAGGGTGAAAGGTGGCACAATTAGAATACCGATGCAGCCAGCACCATTCTATACTGATGACCAGAGACATTTCAGAGCCTGCGTTCACTGCTGATGCAGTGAATAACAGTAGAGCTAGGCAAAGCCAGTGGTGTAGTTACTGCCACATCTTCTAGCATTAGAAAAGCAGTATCTTCTTCCAGGGGCAGTTTCTTTTCAAATAAAACTTCTGCAGTTGTTGCCCATTTTGCAGAAAGTTCGAATACTGAAGCTGCCCACTCCATGATCAAAGAGTGAGCGCTTCTGAGGCAGCCGCTCAGTCCATTAAAAATGACAACATTATTTAAGGCAAAAACTCAATCAGACATCGATCTCCATCGAAAAGCATATTGGACATCCTAGGACCTTAATCAAGTTTCAAGTTTGAGTGCATGCCTTTTAAGTGTTACTCTTTTTACTTTCAACTTGATCTGAAAATACCTTGATCAATTGCCTTTTTGATCCTTAAAAATATGAATTAGTAGCTTAATATCAGAGGGCCCCATCCTTTTCAAATTAAAACTCTTACATAGATCTTAAGAAGCTTGTCATTTTGACATGATTTGGGTAAAAAAATACCAGTAGAATACATTGCAATAGAACATTCAAGATGCACAACAATGTCAGTGTCAGTACTAGTAGTCTCTAATTTACTATTCGAAGAGGTGTAGGCTATTTAAAATGACAAATAACCTCAAACACATACATGGAATGCCAAGACTTGAGAAGCTCAATAGTGATTTTGTGGCAGAAAACAGAAATTTAAATATACCCATTTTTATTTTTTATTATTGTAATAAATGGATTTGAGTACAGAACTAGTAGCATCCTTAAAATCAACTTGTTAATTGTTTGCGTTAGGGTCAGTCAATTTTAAAACTTAAAATAGCAAGCCATGTGAGGTCTTCAAGAAGGTAATCCCAGTAGGGTGAATCGAAAAATGTCCACAGGTATAGCATGTTTAATTGCTTCAAATCCACAAACCTTATAGGACAGTGTATCGCTGGCTGTATGATCGTATTAGTGATATCCTCATTGATACTATTTGATATATCATCAGTTGCATTAACAAGTATGCCATTTAACAATGGTTTCTGAGCTTTGAGGTTTCTTCTAAGGCTTAAATTAGGTGTCTAAGGTAGCTGTCTTAATGGAAGTCATGCCTTTGGAAGTGACAGCCATCACAGGGAGAATGCCTCTAGCAAATCAGATGGCAAATGAGGGAAGTTCTGATTAGGCAGTTGGACCTGAAGCCAGATCAGTCTCTTCAGAGATCCTGCAACTGCAAGCGAGCGGATGGTGTTCCGCTTGAGCCTTGGATTCAAGGTGTATTGCAGGATTGGAATGAGTGGGTAAGGGGGATGGAGGCCAAGGAGTTTCAGGTTCTTAATCAGTTGATGGTGACAGACGACTCAAAGAGGGGTGCTGTACCCCACTTAGGCAATATGTATCTGATTTGACAGAGAGGAATCCAGAGAAACTTTCAGTGTTGGCTGACAAGTAGTTAGCTAATGGTGCAACAAGCATTGGAAATGCAATATATCTCACATTTGCTTGAGTTAGAGCTATTACCGCTGTAAATTACAATGTCTTTTACCCATATGTTTTGGAGTGTATGTATGTGGTTAGTGGAATTATGTGGGTTGGATTGGAATTGCTAGTTGTGGACTTGTGTGTTGTGGAGTCGATTTGTGAAATGGAATTATGTGGCATGGTGTGCAGTGAAATTATGTGGATAGCAAATGTGTGTAAATGAGCCTAATAGAATTATGTGGAGTGGGATGTGTGTTATTGAGTGTAATTATGTGGAATGCTATTTTGTGTTGTGGAGTGGTATGTAGTGGAGTAGATGTATGTAGTGCTGTTGAATTTTATGCCATGATATGAAATTCTGTGGTGTGGTGTTTGTGGTGTGTTGTGTAATTGTGTTGTTATGTTGAATTATGTGGTCTGGTATCAAATTATGTAGTATGGATTGGAAATGTGTGTCATTGAATTGTGTGTTGTGGAACTGTGAGGATAGCTTTCCCTTTTTGGTGATGAAAACAAACAAATAAGTAGGAGCTCAGCTCCAGCTGTTTGGGTCTTAAAAATAGACAAGCCATCAAATGGTAATTAATGGACAGGCTCCAAGGACTTTCCCATATACAATACCCATTGCAGCAAAAGCAAATGCGCACGCTGTTAAGCATTACCTTAAACAGGGGCGCTTGGGCACAAACTGTTATTTATTGGGAAAAATACTGCCAAGAAAAGAATTTCACCATGTGAAATGACATGCAAGACTAACTTTGTTTGCTTTGAAGGGCTGCTGTATGTGGGAAAGGGTGTGGGAACATCCTGCTCTGCTAGCTTTAGCCTCACCACGATTGGACATAAAGAATCAACAAAGTGAGACCAGTGGAGCCAGGTGCAATGTCGATGGAGAAAAAGTGCCCAATGTCTACAGCTCACTACAAACTGCCCAGCATTTCACCTGAAAGCACACACCACTGTGGTGATTGCTACTATGTCTACTGCTACAGACTCTGCACCAGAACCCTAAGGGCATGTGTGTGTGTGCGCCACATGGCACTTAGAAAAATGCAATTTCAAGCATTTTTCTAAGGAATTGCACATTACCATCAACTTGAAGTTGGTGTTAATTTGAGATTCCTTAATGCTAAATCGCAACCTCAGATTGCTTCTTGCATTGTATTTTAAGGATCGCAAATTGTGATTCCCTAAATGCATTCACAAAAAAGGTAATCACAAATTTTGTGATTACCTATTTTGCAATTGGGTTTGGGCTTGATGCATCCCAAATGGCTAAATACTGGTCGCAAAGGGGATGATTAACAGAATCGGTCCATTTGCTACCGGTATTTTGTTTGATGCATGTGCCCCATAGTGTGTAATCACATTACCAAAAACCACATTTCCCCCAAATATTCTAGGATAGAAGGTAGATCAGTATCCTATCCATCATGGTTGTTCCGGGTGAATTATTAAATTACCCATGGTAAAAGAGAAGTGCATAAAAAGTATTGCATGCAACAGAATTTCTATAGCCCTTCTTTCCTAGGAGGCATGGACTGAAAGAAAAGCTCAAAGGGTTGGAATAACAGAACTTGAACAGGGCTGAAGACTGAGCGGAAGGCAAGAGAGCCAGAAAAACCACAGAACAGGAACAAAACTGAACAGCAGCAAACTGTTACAAAAACTACCTTCTGCCAGAAATCGAAGAGTAGACGCAAATAACGATGGACCTGTGCCAGAACTGGATCAGAACAGCTAAGGACCATGCTCAAACAGTACCAGGATTGTCACAGATGCTAACAGTGGCAGAATCAAAACACTATCCAACAGCACCGGAAGAGTGGTAGGGGTAGCATTCGATCTAACAGTACCTGAATCAGTACTGGAACAGAACTGTGGAGTAACAAAGGAAAAACATAAACAAGATTAATATAACAAGACAGCAGTGTCAAAGCTAAAGCAAAAAAGGAACTTGGCAGGCCAAATGCTCATTGCAGGTATTCCTCTGCATACGCAGCTATAAATGCTGGTGGCATGGATCAACATTTCGTCATTCTAGTAGGTGGTAAAATTAACACTGAGTGTCCATCAAGTGAATGACGTCATAAAACTATTCAAACCCCCAGCTGACATAAATAACACAAAACAACATTTTAGAATGCTTATGGTAAGACTGAATAAAGAGATCTGGCTTTTCCCTATACCAATGGCCTCTGTAACACCCACTTTTCAAGTGCCTAAAGATCCTTTTGTCCGTTACATGTGCTATATGAAGGAGCAATGTTTTGGGATTTAACATAAAAGAGTCTTCATTGCTTGTGTCTCGACAATATTCTGTTGGTTGCTCGACTCTGGCCCCAATACTTCCTATTTTGACACAGAACAGTTGGCACTGAACCATGCCCATTCCTGTCTAGAACCCGTAAAACATTTCCAAAATAATAACCATGCCATGCTCTTCAGCTTCTCTGTTACATACATTTCCATTTTCAATCTACACAATGTCTTAAGTGTACCATTTTCGAGGTTGATTCGTCTTGCACTTCGGTACACCTCAAGGGAAACACAACAACAACCTGCACTCGTTCAGTTCCTACAGTTGAGATTGAGCTCAATGGAAAGACGTCCATGATTGATGTCTGGGTAAGGGAAAGGCAAGGTGCTGGTTGTCTCCTGGTCAATGATTTAATTGCCCCTGGCTTGGTGTCAGGACCAGATGCCTTTATGGCTTTGACAATGTCAGCTGTGTTGACCAGAGCACAGGCTGCACATCAGTCTCAGAGTGGGACTGGGATCATTTCTTAGTTGTAGGGAGCAGGACAAGGTAATATGCAGGAAAGGGCAGGAAAGGGCATACTCCGGAAAGGCAATGGCAGTGGAGGTCACTGCTTCTGCTCCAGAGGAAAGCGATGATGAGGCTCTTGAAGCAGACCAGTTGGTAGAGTCTGGGTCACTTCCAGAGCAGCAGAGATCGCTACCTGCTGTAGGGACTACCCCTGCAGATTTCTTTCAAGAGGAGTGCCCTACGGTAGCGAGAGTTTGGAAGGAAGCCCAGAAACAGGTCAGCAAAGGAGTGGTCAGCAATCTCTGTGTTGAAATAGAGGATGGCCTATCTTATAAGGAGCCAATAAATTCTGAGTCAGGAACTAGCAAGAGGCTAGTGGTTCCATTAGTGCAAAGGAACATTCTACCTTCACTGACCCATGAAGTGTCCTTAGCACGACACTTGGGGATTAGAACAACTCAGGATACATTGGATCCTCTGTTCTCTTGGCCAGGAATGCTGAGAGACACATAACGGTTCTGTAGAACATGTGCGCTTGCCATATGTGTGGTAAGACAGGAGAGAGGACTAAGGCACCATAACTGCCTCCACCAGTTATAGGTGCTCCATTTGAGTGGATGG
Source organism: Lissotriton helveticus (assembly GCF_964261635.1). Taxonomy (NCBI): domain Eukaryota; kingdom Metazoa; phylum Chordata; class Amphibia; order Caudata; family Salamandridae; genus Lissotriton; species Lissotriton helveticus. Next base: position 1,192,124,611 of record NC_136057.1, on the reverse strand, counting down.
TAATAGACATAATTGGTCCATTTAACCCACCGTCACAGTCAGGCACCAAGTATTTCTTGGTTGTGGTGGATCGTGCACCAGGTACCCAGAAGCTGTACCTCTGAGGAGCATGACTGAATGGGTGATTGTACAAGCTCTCCAGGGGATCTTTTATAGGGTAGGATTTCCAAGGATGCAATTTATGACTGGGGAACCAAATTAATTTCCTCCTATGTGAGAGAAATGAGGGATCAAGTTGATGTGACATACCCTACTTCATAGCACGCCATCCACATCCCAATGGTCAGGTTAAGTGGTTTACCATGATGCTGAAAAGCATGATGGGAACTCTGCCGGAGTACCTCAGGAGGAAGTGGGATATTCTGTTGCCATGCCCATTATCTATCTTCTGAGAGACTCCACAAAATGGGGTAAAGTTCGGTCTCTTTGAACTTCAGTATGGACACCCTGTTGTAAAAAGGCAGGGCCGAATTCGACCAAGAACCATTCAGTATTTGCCCGGCGTTAGCCGCCTCTCATACCATTCAATATTACCAAACAAAGAGGCAGGCGCTGGAGGCTGGAAGGCAGGAAACAGGAGTTTATTCCGACGGAATCAGAACACGTCAAATCAGACAACAGGGTATCTTCTCGAGGTGCTCTAACCGCATCTCTGAGGCCTGGCCTCTTATACACAAGTTTATGGCTTTATTACATTTATGACATCCGTGGTATTGCTTTGAAGTACGAAAAGGCATCCTTGGAATCCCCGGTTCAGGCCCGTTCTCACACATATCTACAGTAGGGGTCCCCACCCAAATCTCAGCATGATGGCTATCGCGCAGCTGGACATTCCGCTGGGAACAGGAATGCGGGCGATCGGTCGGATCTAGGGGTGTGAAGGCATTGATTAATCCCCGCTCCTTTGATGTGAGGCGAGGTCCTACTGTAGGGGGCAATAAACTGCATCTGTTGGGCTAGGTGATGGCCTGGGATCAGGCCGGACAATCGGGCAGGGAGGAAGAGGTTATCAAAAGGGCCTGTTCTATGAATGAGATGAAAGAGTGAGGGGGTTCAGCACCGGATGTGGCTCGGAGAAAGGGTCGCGCTGGAGGTGCGTTTATGGCCCAAGCAGGAGAGACCGGGGGCTGTCGGGGCGCGGGGGGGATGCTTGCGAGGCCGGGGAGTGAGGGGGAGAGAGAGACGCGCAGGCTATTGGCAGTGGGCAGAGAGGCTATGGCACACAAAATGGCTGCCACTTACGTGCATGAAGGGGCCTAAAAAGGGACAAGATGGCGTGGCCACTGTTTCACGATTTTCACTTTACTTTCAACAGTGGCTGGGGTGAACATAAATGAACACCGCTTATGTATACCTAATTTAGTAATTTTCCACAGTCCCCAGTTTTTATCATAAGTTAGTTCATTTCTGTTCATGTCACAGGTGAGGATGTACAAGCTGACATTAGTTATACAATTCGCTTTGGTAGCCCATATGCATTACGGGCAGATGGAAATAATTCTGCTATCAATGCTGACAGACTCGTACATAACCATATGTAGTCAGGGTGATAGGCGAGGAGGCAGTGCATACAAAATTAAATTAGCTGTGTCATACATTAGACCTGGAGATGGGGACATTACTTAGATGATGTAGGGAACTCGTTCGAATACAAACATGATGTCATACAAAAAAATGTTCTGGCAGAATAAGGGCTATTAAGTACATTACTTCAGGTCTGGACTCCGTGGGGATCAAAACTAGACAGCATGTTCATGTGTATGACTGGTGTTCTATAATCATCATGATACAGAGTTGACGCTTTCTTAGTTATCCATGCACAGTTGAAAGTGACCGATGTAAGATTTCGAAAGCTCAATTGGGTGATAATCAATACAAAGTGGTTGGGAGAGGAATTCAACTTAATACAAGTGACAGTCAAGGGGTGGTAATGTTCAAAAAAGGTTCTTCTTTCCAGTGTCTTATTACAGCGAGCCATCACTGGTAGGCTCTCATTGTTCTTCCTCTTTTTTCGTTGGCACTGTTGAGCACCGGCGGTGGAGCTATGCGTCCAGCTCTAATCCATATTTCGCGTTGCAGGGTGTGGCCATTCTTTGCTCTCGGACCACAGTCCTGATTGTCTTGCTCCTAACTGATCTACCATAGGTACTTTAGGCGGAGTACCCGCATTCCGTTCTTCTTTTGTGACAAACCCTATTCTATCTTTGTGCTGTGTTTCTTCTTGAAGTCAAGTTAAAAAAAAACTCCATATGGAAAAAAGGGGGGGATGGGGGCGTGCTTTGGGAGGCCGCGGGAAGAGAGGGTGGAGTGGGATCAGATCTGAAATGGACCAAGGAGGGCAGAAATCTCAAGCACGTGGGCCCATCAATCGGGCTCGATGGGCTGGGACTTTCGGCACGAGCTGGTCAACATGCAGGGGCTTCTGGACAGCCCTTCTTTCTTTCATTTTCTTTGTTGAGAATGGTGCCTCGTCCCGCATCTCTTTGCTCTGTGGCTCCGCCTTGGTCGAGGTCATAGATGTTCCCAGATCTGCAGCCAGGCTGTGCGTTACGTCCGGCCCCTCTCCTCCGACGACTGCATGTTATCTTTAAATAAGTACAAAAACAAGTCTTAGAGAACTGGCAGGGGAAGACGTTCACATACTTCAATTTCTCTCCCAACCCCAAGTAGTTGGGGAAACATTTATCGGTCACGATAGGGTGGATGATTATTAATCCTTACATCGGGGTATGCTATTAACTCATGAATCATTGCTGTGGTGCAGGTTTGCAGTCATTTTTACTATTTTCCATCATCATGTCTGTTTGGTGTTTATTCCTGTTACTTTCGCTAACGTGATTTATCTTTAAAAACAAGGTCATCAGCTACACTCTTTAAGGTTTTCTGGGATGGCTGGTACAGAACTGGGACCATTCTGGAAAAACGGGGACGTTTCGGACACTCTACTTTTGTGCAATGGGCGGTGGTAATCTGAATGATGAAGGCGGTGTTACTAAAGCACAAAAAAAACACTGACATATAGCTCCCTTTTAAGGGCCAGATTAGGGGACATCAGTCGTCTTACCTGTCCTTTCTTTCTCAGCCAATTAAGTTCAATCATTTTACAGAAAGGAGAGGTAGTAATATGGCAAGATACGATCGTTTTGTTTCTGTCAATTTGTTCAAACACTGTCGTGTTCAAAGCCAATTATACATGTACCAGCGAGGTACAGTGTCGTCATTTATTCAAAAGGGAGCAAGGGAGCCCTCAGAGGGAGAGAGCGTCGTGCGAACCAAATAGGCTATTAGTACACGTACAACATAAAGAGAGAGAGAGAGGAAAAACGTGTATAATAATAGGCTATTCAGTGCACACACACATAGAACAGTACGGGTCAGTTTTACGTGTAAAAACACAAGCTGAGGGAAAACATAAATTCCTAGTTTACGTACACACAAATGAATTGAATTGAATTGAATTGAATATTGATTTGTATAGCGCGATTGCTGCCCAATGGGCGTCCAAGCGCTGAGCATGTAGACAGAGCTGGGGAGTGCGGAGAGGTTAGAGCTCAGTGGACCTTGCAAACAGAAGGGTCTTCAATTGTTTTCGGAAGGAGAGCAGGTTCGAATTGGACCGGAGTTGTAAAGGAAGTGAGTTCCACAACTTCGAGGCGTTTAGAGAGAACATCCTTCCTCCGGTCCTGGCTCTCCTTACTTTGGGAATCACAGCCAAGAAAGCCCCCGTAGAGCGAAGATTTCTATTTGGGTGGTAGTGAGTGACTAAGTTGTCATTGATTGCTGGGCCTGTCTTCCAGAAGGCCCGGTGGGCAATGCATAGTGCCTTGAATGCCACTCTCTGTCTCACTGGCAGCCAATGCAAGCTTTTTAATCCGGCTCTGGCTGACTGGGTGCGTGGGATCTGTAGCAAGGTACGGGCTGCACAATTCTGTACCACCTGCAGCTTTCGTAGGGTCATCTCAGGGGCTCCCACGTATAGGGCATTGTTCGAATCTAGCCGGGACTGAATCAAGCCTTGTACTGCCACCTGTTTGGCCTCCATTGGCAGAAGAGGTAGAACTTTCCTCAATGTTCTGAGTAGGCCAAAACATGTGGCAGATAGCTTAGTGGCCTGAGTGGAGAAAGAGAGACTTTTGTCGAGCCATACTCCTAGGCTTTTTACACTCTCCTTAATGGTAGGAGGGGTGCCCAGACAGGCAGGCCATAGGGAGGTGAGTGGCACTGGGGATACTGGGCCCAGGAGCATGAGCTCCGTTTTATCTCCATTAAGTTTTAAAGAGGAGGATGTCATCCAACCCGTGACATCCATTAGGCATTTCATCAGACCTTCTGATGTTTGCCTGTTACCCTCTTGAGTCAGGGAAACCACTAGCTGCGTATCGTCGTAAATAGCAGATAGGGCGCGACAGTACATACATCAAGTACGAAAACCTAAGACAAGACACAGAGCTATTTTGGGCAAAAGGACTTTGTCATGCGTGTTGCGTATTCTCAGTATTCCCTTTAATTCATTTGGGGGTCGAGCTCTTTTTATTCTCCTTCCTTCCTAATAGTAGACAATTTTTGTTGGTAACCTCGTTTAAAAAATACGTACTCCTTTTTAATTGGTCGGACATTAGTCCAGTCGTGCTTATACTCACGGTGGGGTCTTCCAACATCTAGCAAATGATGATGATAATGGTACAATTCCGGTTTTTCTATGAGGATGGAAGAAGAAGGGGTAAATCTAAAACATGACAATATCCCTAATTTCTGGGCTGAGGGGGATTTTGGATGAACCTCGACCCGGGGTACTCTTAACTTCTCTTATTTTAGTCAGTGCATAAATTGACTCACTGGTGCGCATTATTTTGGGTATTGATTTGGGATATCGGTTGGGTTCGTTGTAATGCAGTAACCCTTCAAGTTTCTTGGTGTAGGCCATTCTCCCATTTACTAGCTCCAGAGAGAAAGAGTCGTCTCTAATTAAGGAATGTGCTATACTCTTATTCGTCTTTCACATGCAGGTACCATGTTCGGGCTTAATTTTCCTTGTCCATTAACCGTTCAATCAACACCTCAGTCATACAAAAAGCATTCTTTTGTCAACCCAGATGTGTGCCACACATAAGCATTCATACAGCACAAATCAGGGCCCATGCGCACATTCATACCATACAAATTTTTCACGCTCCCAGAGATGGCTCCTGTATACAATGTACCATCTCACAGAGCTAGCCTATTTTACTTTTTGCGTGGAACACGGTGCGTTTTAGGTCTTCTCCATACTTCAGCTGAAATTCCGATATTAACCTGCAGAAAAAGAAAAGAGGGGGAGGGGGCAGCGTTCAAAGCACATCAGCGCGCATAAACACGAAAATGTTTTTACCTACCACGTACCTGACTTATCTCTTTGGGATGTAGTACCGTGCATCTCGGCATTGAAGCCAAGAGGAACTGGTAGTGCGGCAAAGACAACCGATGATAGGCTGTTTATTACATAGATCGCTCGAGGGTGGTAGTACAGACCGCATGTAGTAAAGGGTCAAAAGCCAGGGGTATTCAGTATAAGGTGAGGGGGGGTGACGGAGTCATGTTTTCATTTGAAGGAAAGAAATGGTCTACAGTGGGATAGGGTCGTTCCTATTCGCAGAGCATGGAAACTATTGGGGGGTGGCAAGTTTCACTGAGGGCTTTCGTGCCTTGAATAGTATGCGTTTTGCCTAACGTTAGACTAGAGGGCATTCCTCTGGTGAGTTGTAGGAGCGTTTAAAAACTCCTCTGATACACAGGGTGGGTAAAACAAGGATTATGATGTTTAGGATTCCGAGGACCAGAATGCACTCGGGGTTCATCACTAACAATACTTCGGGTCAATGTACTTCTTCGGGGAATTTACAACTGTAGTGTAATTAAAGATTCCTAGTTTGAAAAAGGCGCGCTTTCGATCCACAAGAGGTCTGGTCTACTGTCCTATTCATAGATACATCTAAATATCAGGATCTTTACCTATTGCTTATGCTGCAGGAATGTAAAATACGACAGATCTTGACTATTCTTTTCGCATTATTTCTGTGTACTATGTCTTTTTAATTTTTCATAATAAAAATTGCTCCATTTTATTTGCCCTTCATTTAATTGAGGATAGTAGCCTTTATTCGAAAACCTACCAATCTAAGTGACTGTTATGATGTTAGTTCCATATATTTTAAAAACCTTTATTTGTGAAGATGTCAGCATTCAAATACGGGCCTCCAACCATATAGGCCGGTCACGGAGCAGACGGGAAACGCATGAGGTAAGGAGAGATTACACTGTAGTATAGAAGTACGTAACAGGCGAGCCATTTAATTAAAAACTAAACGTGACTAACGGTTTGAAGGATCAGTGAAGGTTTAATTTTATAATTGGAAGTATAACAGGATCAGTTACAATAAAATCGTCCATACGCACACCATGGGCGAATATACTGAGTAACATTACTTCGAAGCTATAATAATACAATAATCAATAATGAATGAAAACCCACATCAATAGGGTTGTCCGCATGCCCAGTCAGTACCCTTCCCCGCCCGCCGTGTGCACAAAGACCGCATACATATCCCATAACATCAAGGCTAAGCAACTAGAATGTCATAAGGAGTTGCAAGTCCCGCCTATACTGGCGCCATTTTGGTTGAGGCCGGGCAGGTCCAGAGTATAGTCCAAACGCCTCCAATAACTAGCGGTCAGACCAGAACCCCTTTCGGCAGTTCAAAAAAAATTCTGTTAACGCCAACGGAAAGGACAGGCGGCATGAACCGTGACTTAAAGGTGAGGAAGGCAGAATCTTCCCTACCGGGCCACGCTGAGGTCCCACCAGAACTGATCGAGTTGGTAGTCTACAGTATCTCTTAGTAATTTAGGACAAAAGCTGGCGTTAGCATGAGAGCACCGCCATCTCGTGACAACGTCGTGGCCACTCCGGAGAGCGGGACAGCAGGCGTATCCCTCCGTCGATGCACTGAATCGTCCTCCCTCACGGCACCAGATGAGGGTAAGGCGGCGGTCGCCCCCACCGGAAGCCCACGGGAGTCGGGGGCCAACGACTTCCGTAGAATCTCTAGAGCTGAGAGAACGTCTTCAAGAGTGGGGTTCATGCCCGAGCAGGCAAGCTTCCGAGTTCCATGGTAGCCCAGAGCCATCTTAGTGGAGCAGGCCCAAATCCGGGGAGCCGGCCGCCATCTTGACAGTCCCACAGCAGCTGCCCTTCACCACGGCCACCGGAGCGGTCCTCCCCCCGGTCAGCCAGCCGCGGGGATCCGCAAGTGGAACGCGAATGGCAGTCTTGGTGCAGGAGAGGAACCTCCATCTGGAGGTGGAGGGGGCCGTCCTCGCTGCCTCTCCGCGGGCGCCCCACGCCATCTGCGGGCGCCCCACGCCATCTCCTGGCACAGGTATACAAAATGGCTGGACCAGGCAATAAAGGGGCGAGCCATCAGCAAGGCATCCCCCGCACACAACTTGCTGGACACCACCTCTGGACGATCCGGAGACGGGCCTCGGCGCGTTGTGTTGCCTCCGGCGTATTCGCACAACGGTCCCTTTTGGTCGGCCTCCATCCTCCACCCCAGGCCGCCACCGATGTTGCCTCGCCGGCTGATGACTGCAGGCAAGGCCCCGGTCTCCACGTGCCGGAGGCCTCATTTTCCGGACAAGCGTAGCTGCGGATCTGCTGCACTCCGGAGCCCCCAGGACGGATGGTAGGTATAAGGTTGTCGTTATTGGGCAGGGTGGGCGGCAGGATAGACACGTTTGGGCAGCGGGGTCGGCGGAGCCGAGCTACCTTGCGGCCATCCCGGTGTCGAGCTCGGCTCCTCCCACTAGTTTCATATTTCTCATGAAGGGCTGTTCCTAGAGTTTCTTTTTTAGCGGGGTCAAAAAAGATCCCATCAGTGGCCTACTGACTTTGCTCGATTCCTTTTGTTTTTCCTAGCGATTTTTATGTCATAGTTTATTGGAAAGATACAGCGGCTAATCCGCATTTTATATACATGTCCTTTTTATTAGGGGTGCCCTCCGGTGGAGCCGGATGATCTACCTCTAATAAACGGTCCGGGTTGAACCAACTACTGAACAATGGGGAGAAGATAGGCATGACGGGTTACAATGGGGACAAAAGTCTGCACTACCTATCCTTCACTACTTTGCGAAGACTAGGCAGAATATTTCTATTCTACAGTATTCGCAAATAGGGAATACCCAAAGAGAGAGAACTAATTCCAAACAGTCAATGTTCGGACAAACAATCAATCAATCAAATGAGGAAAAAAATAGGCGTAACGGGTTACAACGGGGGCAAAAGCCTGCGCTACCTACCCTTCACTATCTGCAAAGAGAGAGGGAAATTCCTGTTCCTCCCCGTTTGTAGGCAGAGAAGATCCTTTCAAAGAACCAATTTCGAACAGTTAATGCTCGAACAAACAATCAATCAATGGAGAGGGAAGTAGGCGCGACGGGTTACAACGGGGGCAAAAGCCTGCGCTACCTACCCTTCACTATCTGCAAAGGGAGAATACTCCTATCCTTCCCCGTTTGTAGACAGAGAATCTCTCAGAACCAAACAATCAAATGCGTAATACTAGTATTTTCCAAGACAATCAAACAATCAATTCGCAATTCGTCGTGTTACACGACCTTACCCGGACCGCATGGACAGTTTCTCGTCTTCCGCTTCCAGCGCCTGATCGTCCTCTATTCTCCGTAATTGCTGTGGCACTCCTGATGGTTCCCAGTCAGGACCGTAGATCACTCAAGAGAGGTCTGCTCGGAACCGGTGAAGTTTGGATGATCGGCTGCCAGACGAGGGTCTATCAGGCAGGTGCACTTCCCGATCGTTGCAGTCGTTCACTCTGTCGTTGGGACCTCTCCCACTGGATCCACGTGTCGCTGATGGGCCCCACGTTTGGGACGCCAATTGTAAAAAGGCAGGGCCGAATTTGACCAAGAACCCTTCAGTATTTGCCCGCCGTTAGCCGCCTCTCATACCATTCAATATTACCAAACAAAGAGGCAGGCGCTGGAGGCTGGAAGGCAGGAAATAGGAGTTTATTCCGACGGAATCAGAACACGTCAAATCAGACAACAGGGTATCTTCTCGAGGTGCTCTAACCGCATCTCTGAGGCCTGGCCTCTTATACACAAGTTTATGGCTTTATTACATTTATGACATCCGTGGTATTGCTTTGAAGTACGAAAAGGCATTCTTGGAATCCCCGGTTCAGGCCCGTTCTCACACATATCTACAGTAGGGGTCCCCACCCAAATCTCAGCATGATGGCTATCGCGCAGCTGGACATTCCGCTGGGAACAGGAATGCGGGCGATCGGTCGGATCTAGGGGTGTGAAGGCATTGATTAATCCCCGCTCCTTTGATGTGAGGCGAGGTCCTACTGTAGGGGGCAATAAACTGCATCTGTTGGGCTAGGTGATGGCCTGGGATCAGGCCGGACAATCGGGCAGGGAGGAAGAGGTTATCAAAAGGGCCTGTTCTATGAATGAGATGAAAGAGTGAGGGGGTTCAGCACGGGATGTGGCTCGGAGACAGGGTCGCGCTGGAGGTGCGTTTATGGCCCAAGCAGGAGAGACCGGGGGCTGTCGGGGTGCGGGGGGGATGCTTGCGAGGCCGGGGAGTGAGGGGGAGAGAGAGACGCGCAGGCTATTGGCAGTGGGCAGAGAGGCTATGGCACACAAAATGGCTGCCACTTACGTGCATGGGGACAAGATGGCGTGGCCACTGTTTCACGATTTTCACTTTACTTTCAACAGTGGCTGTGGTGAACATAAATGAACGCCGCTTATGTATACCTAATTTAGTCATTTTCCACAGTGTGAGGGGTCCACTCACCTTAGTCAGAGAAGGGGTGGGAAGGAACCTCACAGCCTCCACAGAATGATGTGGTGGTCTATGTGATTGACCTTAGGAAGTTAATGATGCAATACATGAGACAAGCAAAGGAAAACAATCAAGCCAGCCAAGTGCTGATGAAGGAATGGTGCGACCAGAAAGCTATGCTGACTGCGAATCAGGAAGGTCTGGATTCAGAGTTGTTGGTGCTAAAGACTATTTGACTCAGGGCTTTGGAAGACAAATTGTGTGGGTCATTTGAGGTAGTTCTGAAGATTTCTGAGGTTAACTACTTAGTGGACACAGTTTCCACAAGAGAACCCAAGAGGGTGTTTCATGAAAATAGACCGAAGCCTTATCTCCGGAGAGATTGCACACTGAATGTCATGACTATGGCAGAGGAAGTTGGGAAGACAGAGACATTGTCCTGACTCACTGCATTGTGACATGAAGGTTGGCACTGTGGTAGGGGTTCAGTTAGCCCTGAGTTAACACATGAGCAGCAGAGGGAATGTACACAGGTGGTTGGATGGTTTGCCAACCTTTTCTCGCTGACTTGTGGGTTGATACCTGCCTGTGTGCATGACATAGACACAGGTGACAGTCTGCTAGTGATGGACAGGATGTACTGTGTCTGTTCAGTTTCAGGGATACATTGAGGCGGAAGTTGCACAAATGTTGTACCTGGGGGTCATTGAGAGATCTCGTAGTTCTTGGGCTAATCCTGTAGTTATAGTACCAAAGCAAGGGTCTACTGACTTGCAGTTCTGTTTGGGCTACCAAGCCCTCAATGAGTTACCAAAAACGATGCTCATCCAATCTCAATGGTGGATGAGCTTTTGGATCAGTTATGTTCTGCAAGGTACTTGAGCACCTTGGATGTGAGCAGCAAAAATTGGCAGATGCTTTGGCACCAAATTCCAAGGAAAAGACTTAATTTTCTATGCCAGAGGAGCTATATCAGGTTAAGGTGATGCCATTTGGGTTGAAGAATGCTCCTGGTGCTTTTCAGCGCCTGGTGAAATATGTTCTTGCAGGGTTGGAAGTGTTCTGTGTGGCATACCTAGAAGACATTGCGATGTTCAGCAATTGATGGCAAAACCTCCTGAGACACCAAGGATAGATGTTGGCTAGTATACAAGAGATGAAACTGGTCATCAAGAAAGCCAGGTGTATGGTAGGGCAATCTCCTGTAGTCACATGAACATTGTTAGACTTGGGCCTTAGGGCAGGTTCACCCCTAATCTTTTTGCCTTTATTTGTGACCCTGTGTAGTGATTTTTGGGTCTTGGCGCACTTTTTCCCTGTGTCCCAGAGTGAAAGTGCGTGCGTGTAGTATGGCTGGCCTGCCCTCCCATAGGAATGCATGGGGAATGTGTGTGCCCTGGTAGTTCCTGATGTGTGGGGAGTGCAGGCTCGAGTTTAGTATGTATGAACTCGTGAGAATGAATGCTGCGCAATGGTATGTGCGGCTTGTATGTGTCTAGAAGGGAAGTGCTACTTCTGGACATTGATGTATGTGTGCAGTGAGGATAGTGGAGCGTGATTGGCTGGAGCTGGCTGGCATGCCAGGCTCCAGGAAGTCTGGATGGGTCTGCCCGGTGGTGAGTGTGAGATCAGCATGAGTGATGTGTGGGAGGAGTAGATCTGTGTCCTGGATGGGCTGGGTTTTCCCCACACAATGCTGGCTCCGCCCCCCTGTGGTTTGTCTAATGACCCTAGCCTCCCCAGTGAATGAAAGGGGTGGTTGGGCCATCAAGGGTACTCCCAAGCCAGCTGCAACTGGTTTCCCCCCACCCTGCACCTCCTAACAAAGGAATTCGCTGTATAAAAATGGGGCTGTGTCCCCACAGAAATTGTTCTACTTGTGGATCCTTGCCAGAGGGGGCTGTTGCTGCTGCTGGGGCCAGGAGGACCGCCACTTGGCTTGTCTCCCTGCCTGGAGACCCAGTGTGCTGGCTCTGGCCCTGCCTTGCCCCCCTGTCTGCCTCCAGACCTTGCTGGAGCTTTGCTGTGCTGGGGGAGCGCTCTCCCTTGTCCCCAGCGCTGGGAGCGCTTCGTTTTGCTTTTAGCGCTGAGAGCGCTTTATTTCCCCCCGAAGCGCTGGGTGCGCTTTATTTTGATTCTAGCGCTTTGGAGCGCTTTGCCAGGCCGAGCGAGTGCCTACCTCGCTTTCTATTTTTATTTGAGGCCGGTGCCCACCCGGCATTGCCCCGTGGTCTGTATTTATTTTCGAGCCGGTGCCACCCGGCATTGCCCAGGACATCACCGCCGCAGCCCGGGCGCACTGGAAGCTTGCCGGGCCGCCGCGCTGCCTGCAGCAACCCGGAAGTCCCGCCTCCTGACCCCCAGGGCCGCGCTGCCATTGGCGGCCCCGGCGGAAGTCAGGCGGCGTGTGGAGGAGACAAGGCCAGGCGGGAGACGAGGGAGGCAGCCGGTCGTGTCCCCGAGGCTCCCCGAGTGGAGAGAGGAGCCCCGGGACGAGAGGAGCCCCGCCCGCCCTGAGACTGCCGGTGAGTGCCGAGGAGGGAGAGGGGCCGCGGGACACGTTGTCGGTGTCCGCCCCTCCCCCGTAGCGCGATCGTGCGCGCATTGCTTTAGGAAGCCTGAGGGCTTCAGGGGGCATTTTTCGTGGAGGTAGAGTCCCCCGTGAGGGACTCCAACGCCCCCCATCTGTGCTGCAAGGGCCACGAGGCTCTGAGGGGCCATTCTGTTCTTGAGTCCCCCGTGAGGGACTCCAACGCCCCCATTGGTCCTTTGTAAGCCCCGAGAGGCTCCAGAGGCCACAGTTGTTGCCGAGCCCGGCGAGGCTCCTTGCCCTACCTGTAGTTACGAGCCCCGAGGCTCTGGGGGCATTTCATTGCTTTAGAGCGCTAAGCTCTACTTTGCCTATTTTGCTTAGCGAGCCCTGAGAGGCTCTAGGGGGACACAGGCAGTGAGTTGGTTGCAGCCCCGAGGCTCCCACGCTGTGTCTCCCCACCATTGTTCTTGAGCCCACCTGGCTCCAACGTTTGCCTACCTGCTATTCACAACTGTCCAGCACTTAGTGGACAGTTGCTACGTTTAGGCTTTTGTGTCTGTGCTGCCTGCGCAGACCTCACTGACACTGAGACTCAGGGCATTCCGCCCCTTTCGAGGCCAGTTGGCCTGAGGGACATTTTGAGTGTTGTGCTACATGCACCCTGGCGCATTGTGATTTCTTTGCTATATGATTCTTGCGCAAAAGTTCTAACCTGCACCTCTGAATGTGTTTTAATGTTACATGTGCAATTCTTGTTTATTATTACCTTTGCTAAAAGTGACCTGCTTAGGTGATTCTTTGTTCTTTTATTTCCCTTTGCTAAAAGTGACCTGCTGAGAGGAATGTTGATGTTTAATTGCCTTTGCTAAATGTTACTTGCCTAGGTGATTATTTTAGGTTTCCTTCCCCCTGCGTGATTTCCCTACAGAGACTAGGGTGGCGTAGGAGGTGATAGGTTTTCCTTCCATAGGTCCGGATGATAAGGTCCTAGCTCCCTGCGTGATTTCCCTACAGAGATTAGGGTGGCGTAGTAGGTGATAGGTTTTCCTTCCATAGGTCCTAGCTCCCTGCGTGATTTCCCTACAGAGACTAGGGTGGCGTAGGAGGTATTTTCCCTTTACCAGTAGTTACTGGTTGTATGCTACATTTTCTATTTCTGTGTTACAGTCATTATATGTTGATGTGCTAAAGTGTTATACCTACAAGTATTATTTCTAACAAGTGCATACCCCTGACAGTGGTCCAGGTGGCCCTGTCCTGTACATAATCCCTTGTAAATCTTGCCCGTGCCTGTTGGCACATTGTAAAGTGTGTGTGTTATCTAATGTGTTCCTATTATTATAATACAAAGGCTATTTTTGATATAACCTTGTGTGGAGTTTCCTTTGTGGTGGGCCTTTGGTTGTTGTCGCTGGGGTGCGCGCGCAAACGCTTTACACATCGCCTCTGAGATTAGCCTTGCTGCTCGCGCCACGTTACCTAGAGGGTGAGCGGGGGTTATCTTGGTGTGTGACTCCCTAGCCCTGACCTTAGAAATGGTGATCCCTGACTGACCTCGACGCGAGTCTTGGCCGGCCAGGGTCCCGTTTCTAACATTGGTGGCAGCGGTGGGATTGGACTTGCGTTTGCGCTGTACCACAGTGGCGACAGGCCACACTTCAAAACTCTGCAATTTTAGATAACCACATTTTGGGATTATTGTTTTTTAGGGAAGTTCAGTTTTGCTTCTCCTGAAAGGTGTCATTTGTATTTTGTCCAGTACCTTGTTCCCCGCCCTGCTCCCAGAGTTTGGTACCTGTGTCGCTAGTGGTCAGGTTGAGATAATCAGGGGTGGTAGAAACTGCCTTACCAGTCCGAGGGGAGGGTTGTGTGTGAATGAGTGTGTGTTACGCTGGACAGTGGAGTGCAAGTTCTGAGATAGGAATCTTGCTGAATTGTGTAATTGTGTACTCCTGTGTAAGCTCAGACCCCCAGGTTCCCTGTGTCAAACTCTTCTTGAGAACGTCCGCCAAAATGGAGCCTGTTTTTGATCTCTGTTGTCTTTTTAGGTACAGTAGATCAGAGCTGGTCAGATTCTGTGAAGAGGGAGGCATGGAGGTGAGTGTGTCGGATACTCAGTCCCAGCTTAGGGACAGCCTGATCCAATGGCAAAAGGGTCAGTGGGATCTTGAGTACAGTGAGAGAGAGAGGGCCCGGGCCGCACGTCATGAGGATGGTGAGTCTGTGGGGAGCCCTGAAGATTCTGATGAAGAATGTGAGTTGTATGATGATGACAGTGGATGGATGTCAGCAGATAGTGAGGACCCCATAGATAGGGAGTCCCTTGCTGGGTCCAGTGTCAGTACCAGCGCCCCATCCCTTTCCCTGTCCCCAGAGGAGTGGTTGGATAGGAAGGAAGAGAGGGCCTTGTTCAGGGAGAGTAGGTTATCCCCTGAGTGTAATTGTAATTGTCTGGATTCCCCAGGGAGGGTGGAGTCCAGTGGTGGCAGCTTTTTAAATATTAGTGTGGACAGTCCCACTCCCAGTTCCCCGAGTATGGTTCCTGTTTCCCCAGAGGAGGAGAATAGGTTGAGGTTTAGGAACCTTAGGAAACCGTCTCATCAGTCTTGGGTAGACTTTGAGGATGACTGTTGTGGAGCCCTGTGTGATTGGGTACGGGAGCCCACGAAATGTGATTGGGACATATTGTTCGATATGTTTATCAGAGAGCAGTTGCTCAGTTGTTGTGTGCCAGAGTTGCGCCAGCACCTGTTGAAGTTTGGATCGTTTATTGCATGTGAGCTTGCAGCGGAAGCAGACCGTTGGGACAGTGCGAAAGGTTCTTTTGAGTCACTAGTGAGTGATTCCAACAATAGTGGGTCAGGTGTCTTCCAGCCCAGTGTGGTGGAAGAGGGTGAGAGTAGCCCAGCTAGGTCCTTGGTTAGTGAGAAGGGTGTAGGGGCTGACTGCCTGTCTCAGTGGAGCGGGAGTGAGTGTGTGACCGAGAGTCCCCAGATGCCCGAAGCCCTGTCACAGAGCCTGGATGGTTTCTTTAGTGAACACCAGGAAAGGAACCTAGACTTGCCTGTTAGTTCACTTGAAGGAGATCTCCTAGTGTGTAGAGAACATGGAGCATCTGTAAGCGGAGCTTCTATGGTCCTAGAAGCTGGCAGTACCGCTCCAGGAGGGAGAGTACAGAAGTCCAGTGAAAGGAGTGATTGGGGGATAGGATGTGAGTCCCCAGAAGTCCTGGAGTGCCAGGCATTGGTTCCACCGAAGGTTTTAGACCAGAGGTTGGATGGCCAGGTTCAGGATCAGCCTGACCTGAAGGGTGGGACTACTGTAATCAGTGTCCTGACCAGTTCTTTCTCCAGAAGTACCGCCCCGGTTGGGAGGGAGCAGGACTCTGGAAGGGGGTGCAGAGGGTGGGAGAGCCCACCTCTGACCCCGGTACCACCTGAGGGGTTGAACCCTAGGTTGGGAGAATGTTGTTTAGAGGGGACCCCTCGCAGGAGGAGGAGGAACCCTAGGAGAAGAGGTAAGGGGAGGAGAGCCTTCCCTGAGACTCCTGGTCCACCTAAGGTTGTAGACCCTAGGCTGGAGAACCAGTGGAAGTCTAGCCCTGTCTTGCAGACAGGAAGAGTGGAGCATGGCTATTATGTGCCAGGGGTTACTACCCCCCACTTTGAGAGTAGGCAGGATCCAGTGGTACCTGGGTGGCCTAGGGCCTGGTCCTGGTCGAGGGCAGCTGGAGAGTATCAGTGGGGTACCCCAGTTAGTCCCTACAGTAGTTTTAGAAGGAACCCTAGGGGTTCACCGTGGCGTAAAACAGGAGGGTGTCCCTGCAGTTGTGGGCCCGCGTCCTTGTTTTATCGCCCCAAGCAGGGAAGCCCATCACGGTGGTGATCGGTCTGCCCTGCGTTTTGGCTGGAAGGGGGTCGTGTTAGACTTGGGCCTTAGGGCAGGTTCACCCCTAATCTTTTTGCCTTTATTTGTGACCCTGTGTAGTGATTTTTGGGTCTTGGCGCACTTTTTCCCTGTGTCCCAGAGTGAAAGTGCGTGCGTGTAGTATGGCTGGCCTGCCCTCCCATAGGAATGCATGGGGAATGTGTGTGCCCTGGTAGTTCCTGATGTGTGGGGAGTGCAGGCTCGAGTTTAGTATGTATGAACTCGTGAGAATGAATGCTGCGCAATGGTATGTGCGGCTTGTATGTGTCTAGAAGGGAAGTGCTACTTCTGGACATTGATGTATGTGTGCAGTGAGGATAGTGGAGCGTGATTGGCTGGAGCTGGCTGGCATGCCAGGCTCCAGGAAGTCTGGATGGGTCTGCCCGGTGGTGAGTGTGAGATCAGCATGAGTGATGTGTGGGAGGAGTAGATCTGTGTCCTGGATGGGCTGGGTTTTCCCCACACAATGCTGGCTCCGCCCCCCTGTGGTTTGTCTAATGACCCTAGCCTCCCCAGTGAATGAAAGGGGTGGTTGGGCCATCAAGGGTACTCCCAAGCCAGCTGCAACTGGTTTCCCCCCACCCTGCACCTCCTAACAAAGGAATTCGCTGTATAAAAATGGGGCTGTGTCCCCACAGAAATTGTTCTACTTGTGGATCCTTGCCAGAGGGGGCTGTTGCTGCTGCTGGGGCCAGGAGGACCGCCACTTGGCTTGTCTCCCTGCCTGGAGACCCAGTGTGCTGGCTCTGGCCCTGCCTTGCCCCCCTGTCTGCCTCCAGACCTTGCTGGAGCTTTGCTGTGCTGGGGGAGCGCTCTCCCTTGTCCCCAGCGCTGGGAGCGCTTCGTTTTGCTTTTAGCGCTGAGAGCGCTTTATTTCCCCCCGAAGCGCTGGGTGCGCTTTATTTTGATTCTAGCGCTTTGGAGCGCTTTGCCAGGCCGAGCGAGTGCCTACCTCGCTTTCTATTTTTTTTGAGGCCGGTGCCCACCCGGCATTGCCCCGTGGTCTGTATTTATTTTCGAGCCGGTGCCACCCGGCATTGCCCAGGACATCACCGCCGCAGCCCGGGCGCACTGGAAGCTTGCCGGGCCGCCGCGCTGCCTGCAGCGACCCGGAAGTCCCGCCTCCTGACCCCCAGGGCCGCGCTGCCATTGGCGGCCCCGGCGGAAGTCAGGCGGCGTGTGGAGGAGACAAGGCCAGGCGGGAGACGAGGGAGGCAGCCGGTCGTGTCCCCGAGGCTCCCCGAGTGGAGAGAGGAGCCCCGGGACGAGAGGAGCCCCGCCCGCCCTGAGACTGCCGGTGAGTGCCGAGGAGGGAGAGGGGCCGCGGGACACGTTGTCGGTGTCCGCCCCTCCCCCGTAGCGCGATCGTGCGCGCATTGCTTTAGGAAGCCTGAGGGCTTCAGTGGGCATTTTTCGTGGAGGTAGAGTCCCCCGTGAGGGACTCCAACGCCCCCCATCTGTGCTGCAAGGGCCACGAGGCTCTGAGGGGCCATTCTGTTCTTGAGTCCCCCGTGAGGGACTCCAACGCCCCCATTGGTCCTTTGTAAGCCCCGAGAGGCTCCAGAGGCCACAGTTGTTGCCGAGCCCGGCGAGGCTCCTTGCCCTACCTGTAGTTACGAGCCCCGAGGCTCTGGGGGCATTTCATTGCTTTAGAGCGCTAAGCTCTACTTTGCCTATTTTGCTTAGCGAGCCCTGAGAGGCTCTAGGGGGACACAGGCAGTGAGTTGGTTGCAGCCCCGAGGCTCCCACGCTGTGTCTCCCCACCATTGTTCTTGAGCCCACCTGGCTCCAACGTTTGCCTACCTGCTATTCACAACTGTCCAGCACTTAGTGGACAGTTGCTACGTTTAGGCTTTTGTGTCTGTGCTGCCTGCGCAGACCTCCCTGACACTGAGACTCAGGGCATTCCGCCCCTTTCGAGGCCAGTTGGCCTGAGGGACATTTTGAGTGTTGTGCTACATGCACCCTGGCGCATTGTGATTTCTTTGCTATATGATTCTTGCGCAAAAGTTCTAACCTGCACCTCTGAATGTGTTTTAATGTTACATGTGCAATTCTTGTTTATTATTACCTTTGCTAAAAGTGACCTGCTTAGGTGATTCTTTGTTCTTTTATTTCCCTTTGCTAAAAGTGACCTGCTGAGAGGAATGTTGATGTTTAATTGCCTTTGCTAAATGTTACTTGCCTAGGTGATTATTTTAGGTTTCCTTCCCCCTGCGTGATTTCCCTACAGAGACTAGGGTGGCGTAGGAGGTGATAGGTTTTCCTTCCATAGGTCCGGATGATAAGGTCCTAGCTCCCTGCGTGATTTCCCTACAGAGATTAGGGTGGCGTAGTAGGTGATAGGTTTTCCTTCCATAGGTCCTAGCTCCCTGCGTGATTTCCCTACAGAGACTAGGGTGGCGTAGGAGGTATTTTCCCTTTACCAGTAGTTACTGGTTGTATGCTACATTTTCTATTTCTGTGTTACAGTCATTATATGTTGATGTGCTAAAGTGTTATACCTACAAGTATTATTTCTAACAAGTGCATACCCCTGACAGTGGTCCAGGTGGCCCTGTCCTGTACATAATCCCTTGTAAATCTTGCCCGTGCCTGTTGGCACATTGTAAAGTGTGTGTGTTATCTAATGTGTTCCTATTATTATAATACAAAGGCTATTTTTGATATAACCTTGTGTGGAGTTTCCTTTGTGGTGGGCCTTTGGTTGTTGTCGCTGGGGTGCGCGCGCAAACGCTTTACACATCGCCTCTGAGATTAGCCTTGCTGCTCGCGCCACGTTACCTAGAGGGTGAGCGGGGGTTATCTTGGTGTGTGACTCCCTAGCCCTGACCTTAGAAATGGTGATCCCTGACTGACCTCGACGCGAGTCTTGGCCGGCCAGGGTCCCGTTTCTAATAAACATAAATAGGGGAAACCCTGATACTAGGTAGAGTTACTAAGCCATGGACTATAGAACAATTGATTGCATTAGAAAAAGCTTAGGCAACTATGTATTGTACTAGTATGTTAATACTGGGGGCATAAAATTAAGAATACCTAAACTTAGATGAGAAACTAGCATTAGAATATTTATTGTCTCAAAAGATAGACAAATCACATAAATATATAAATCTTTAGTCAAGTAAGGATATATAATACAGTTAATTAAAATATTTTGTCATTACATTATAATGTGAAAATCTTTTGTACATTCATGCTTCCTCACTCATTCTTTGTTATGATATGGAATCTATATCATCCGCAGTAATGCAAGTGTGATCCTTTGATTCCTCGGGATTGGGTGACCCGAACCCCCCCCCTTGAAGGCACAGGTCTGTACCGCAAGAATAAAGAATAGACCGGCCGTGGTATGTAAACCAGCTCTTTATTATCGCACTGTACTGCCAGATGGAAACAGTAAACAAAATGGTACGGTGGATAGACACCCTGTGTAGGAGTAACGATGGTAGGTCCAACCGTCCTCTGCACGAATACCGGTCCCAGCACTCACCAACAGAGGACACCGTGCTAAGCAGTGGCCGACAATGCCACTCGAGTTAAGAGTAAGGGGTTGGTGCTCCTCAAGTCGTCCTCCGCAGTAGTGTCGGTACCGACACTCTCCAACGGAGGGCAACCCACTGGTTGAACTGGTCGACCTGTTATGGCCTTTACAGGAAGGTTCGTGGTCTCCCTCACTCGATAACCCTCGAGCGGGGACTGGCAAGGTTCAAACGGGAGACAGTGCCCAAGCGCTTGATAACCCTCGAGCGGGGACTGGCAAGGTTCAAAAGAGAGACAGCGTCCCAAGCACTCGATAACCCTCGAGCGGGGACTGGCAAGGTTCAAAAGGGAGACAGCATCCCAAGCACTCGATAACCCTCGAGCAGGGACTGGCAAGGTTCAAAAGGGAGACAGCGTCCCAGGCGCTCGATAACCCTCGAGCGGGGACTGGCAAGGTTCCCTGGGGAGACAGAGTCACCAGCGCTCGATAACCCTCGAGCTGGGACTGGCCAGGTTCAAAGGGGAGACAGCGTCCCAAGCGCTCGATAACCCTCGAGTGGGGACTGGTGAGGTGCAATGGGTGGACGGAGTCACAAACACCCGTAACAACAGGGACGGTCTTGTGACTGTGACGCTGTTCGGCAACAGCGCCCTCGACTTCCACAACCCCTAACCGGGATCCAATGCTCACCTTCCTTAAAGCCTCGGCAATTCGGTCTCGCGTCCAGAACTCAGAATATCCGACGCCGTCTGCTGACTTCCTGGTTTGTTTTATGGTGCCGCACCCCGCGCATGCTCCTTGCTATGCCCTCTGGGAGTTGTAGTTCTGGGCGGGGGTTGTTCTGGGTCTGGTAGTTCCGTGGTCGGGCTTATACTGCAATCAGCTGCGGGGCTCCGATTTGTGTCCTAACAGCAAGGCAGATATCAGATACTGTCCCATTGTGAGTAATGCGAGCTAAATAATATCCGGATGTCGGCTTCCATCATATAACGTGAGGCAACACTGAGTACTAGCTCCCGGGAGTATTATATGCAAGACCATTGAATATTTGAATTGATGAAAAGCATATGTTTTACCTTCACGTGCCACCATACTGAACTCCATTACGAATTGACTCTCCCTGTAATCTATTTGGGCTAGAGTTTTGCCCTTACCTTTCATTGATGACCTATCAAGGATAGTCATCCTCTGGGAATCACACATAACTTTAAGGATTTTTTCTACTATCCATGGCTTTCTCATGAAGGTAAATAGCAGAAATGCACGTAGAGATTGGATGATAAAGCCATGCTGGACAACAAACATTATCTCACACAGTCCCAATTATGTGAGAAAATATTTAATTGAACAAGGACTCAGAATATAATAAAATCGATCACAGTGATTCAAATTGTCATTTAATGTACTGTAAAAGAATATGTGCCCATTGTGAGGATTAAACCATTAAACATACAATAATCTGATAATGAAATAATATATAAAGTAAAGCATAACAAAGGATGAGTGATGATCCATGAATGTACTAAAGGTTTTTTCATTATAAAGTAATGACAAAATATTTAATTAACTGTATTATAGATCATTACTTGACTAAACATGTATGTATTTATGTGATTTTTCTATCTTTTGATACACTAAATATTTTAATGCTAGCTTCTCATCTGGGTTTAGGTATTCTTAATTTGATTCCCCCAGTAAAAACATACCAGTACAATACATAGTTGCCTAAGCTCTTTCTCATTCAATTGGAGTCACCTGTAGTCTATATTAGGCATGAGGTAGGAAAGAGGAAGATTTGCTTTTTGAATGTCAAGATGTCTGTGATAGAGTGACAAGTGCCTACTACCCAGACTGAAGTGAGGGCCTTTTTAGAAACTTTTTGGCGAACTATGGAATTACTGTTAATATGGAAATCGATGCATTCATCAATAAAAAATTGAATCTCGTTGTTATTAATAGAAATGCGCATTCTGAGCTTCACATCTACCTCGACTCGCAAATATGTAGTCAAGCAAGCCCTGAGACCTAGGCCTGGGATTATTGATCGATGGGTCAAAGGTGGGAGGGTGCGTAGCTGGCAGGCAAACACTAGGGCGCGAAACTTTTGATCAGTTCCACAGATAGGCACAGTAACATTGCAATTGTCAGGGGGAGATTGCCCCAATAAAGCACACATGGCCAGAGGGGGTACACGTGCTCCTAAAAACACCATAAATGTCAGATGCCACATGAGTTAGGAACACATACCAAATCAGGACCTAGCACATTTAGTCAGCATGCGCTCCCGATGCCGAACATCTGGACACGTTATCCACTGGCCACAATGTGCCCAGACGATGTTGAGACCCACCTGTAGTAATCATTTGACCATTAATTTATTACTCCAAAGGCAGCAACCAACATTTCTCACCATATATGGTATGTCAGAACTTGTTTAACCTATTGTGTTTTCTATAAAAGCAGGACATATACTGATTGTAAATTTAGACAGTCCTCAGACCTAGTGCATGTAACTGTTCTCCCAGACCCAACGTTTAATTAAACAAAGTGTTCCTGTTTTGCTAAACACCTCTTGTCTTCTGTTTTTTAAAGGATTTTTAACTCAAGCAACAGTGTTGTTGTCAAATTAACTACTTTGACCTCTAAGAAGCAGCCCAGGAAAGTGATGTGGCTGAGGAGTATAAGAAAGCATTTGAGAAACTGAAGACGGTGCTATGCACTGCACCTGTACAGAAAGCACTGATCTACAGTCAGTCTTTCATTATACAGAGAGATGCTCCTTATACTGTAGAAAGACTGTTGATATCTAAAGAGGCAAGGTGGAATTTTCAGGAGAAAAGCGAACAGTTTGGACTGAATGAACTCCTGGAATGGAATAAGGTCCAGTGAAACACATGAAATATATGTAATATCTAAGTATACTGATTAACTTGGTATTGGTGAGGGGTGAAGCCATAGCTTTCTAGTAACACTGGACTTATACACCTTTTTGTCCAGTAGCACTTGAATCTCTTCTATGTGTCTGATAACTGCCCCACCATTGTCCCCCCTTTTTTCATATTGGTAAGGGACCTATAATAACAGAGGTCTTCAAACTGTGGGGCGCGCTCCCCTGGGGGGGCGTTGAAGCGTTCCCAGGGGGGCGCCAATGGGTCTTCAATTACTTGTAAATGAAGACAGCTTGGAAGCGCAAACGGAGCGTTTGTAGGTTGTCGTGATTTAAATGCAGCAGTTAAAGCCCATAAAAACGCGTCTGGACTGTAATTCCGAGTGACATGAGCAGGGTCAGTGAGTGTGAATTCGGCGTCCAAGACAGGCGCGCACCTACCATTGTGCTGAGTGGGCTGCATCGGCCCCCTGCGACCTCCTTTTGTAAGTTAGCACACATATATCGACTCGGCTGCTACAAAGAGCTGAAAAAGGAGCACCACACTTTCACCCCAGACTCTTACCCGGCCCCACAATCCCATTTTGTTGTGCTAATTTGGAAAAGTTTAGTTCGCATTTTAACATTTTTGTATGCGTTTAATCACTTTGTGATTCCAGCCATCCTCAAACAAACAGAAAAATGCTCTCCCAGGGCAGACAGGAAGAGTGTACTGACCCTAAGGCACTTGTGTTAAAGCTCGTGTTAAAGCTTTCTTTGTGAGAGTGAACGTGGTGATGGCAATACAGTGCTGTGGCAGACTCGACCTTTTCAAATATTATACAGGCCCTCAGACTTTAAAAGGCTGATCGAACTCGAACTTTCTGTTGAATTAAATTGTCATAATAGATTATTTTAGGCTGTTACCCTCCCTTTTCTGGGTGCTGACTTTATCCTGTATTTTTCTTCTTCAAATATGATATTATTGTTATTATTGTAAAGCATTATGTAAATTTGCAAAGCGCTCTGATACACGCAAGGGTTATGTTCGCGCTATAAAAAACTATAAAAATAAATAAATATTTAATGTGGATTGGTGGAAATCGGCAGGGGTCAAAAATGCCATTATGACACCCCACACTCATCAACAAGTAGATAGCAGGAGTATCCAGCAACACTTCCACTTCAACATGTAAGCCACAATAAATACCCATCATATGGTGGTTAAAAGGCTGTGCTATGCCAAAAGAATGTTGCTTTGTACAGAAAAGTTCAAACATTTAGACCAGTGTATTGAATTATAACATACATCTGAATAGAGTTTTATTTATTTATTGGCGCTGTTAAGCCAGTGATATCGGGCAGCACTATTAGAAGTAAAATGCACAAACGAAAGATTATGTTTTGACATCAAATAACAAAATGAACCTTCCATATATTAACCTGCTTACTGCTCATTATATACAGCTGGGTGTATGTAGGTAGGTATATATGCTATTTTTGTGCTATCTACAGATATCTGCGAGCAACCTGAAGAGATTAGGGATTCAAGCAGGGTTGTCCAACCTTTCACCTTTCACAGGCTGATAAAGGGGATATCATTGACTTAAAATTAGAGCATGTTATTCACAGAGATGCAAAAATTGGAGCATGGCTGGTGCCTGTCAGAGATGGCATGGCGAGCAAAAAAAATATGGACTGGAATGCAGCCTCAAGCAGTTACCAGTAGTAGAGAGAAATTCAAGTTTTTCACCAATTCCTTTTGTGCTTTCTTCACCTCCACACTGTAAGAGCCTAGACCTGGGTCCTGTGCTCACTCCATCATAGGCCTCACTCACCCGACTGACCAGGGCAAGTGGGCCAAAACAGGTTTAGGGCTGCTTGTGCTCTTGTTCTGAGGGCTCTGGCTCTCGGTCTCAGAACACAGGGTGCATTTTGCTTACTAGCATCAGGGATCAGGGATCAAGTCACTATTGTTGCACACAGAACATAACCTAAGCAACAGGGGAGGAGGAAGGGGTAAATGTGCTTTTTTGTTGCTATTTTTACACAAAGTGGCAGAAAGCCTGTTTGGGCATCTGGCCTGGAAGTAAAATAAAATAAAATAAATTAAAGTAATGCCCCAGTTGAGTGGGAAGAGTAGACAGTCTGAAGCTGTAGGTATTATTGGTGCAGCAGTTGCAGCTGTGCCAGTGCTTCTTTGAAACCTTGGCGCAATGACCTAAGGGAGAGGAAACTTTAGTGGTGAGGAGACGCCTTGATTTGGACATCAGAGAGATGAGGGATGCAGGGAGATGAGAGGGAGAGTGATGATGAGAGATAGGATTGAGAGGGGTGGTGTGAGATGAGGCTAAGTTGTTACCAAACGTCTGTACCTATCATTAGTGAAATAGGTGCAGTGACACGTGTGCCCAGGAGTCCACTACATCACAAGTTTGAATGTTTTACAATAAAAAGGGTGCATGGGGGGTCATTTTCCTTGCTAGCATTAGGACAGATGGCGCCCTTGGCACAAAAAAGGTGGGCAGCATGCAGTAGCTCATTTTCTTTCAGAAAGAGACTGGGCTTGTTGCGAGATTGTAGTGATGGTCAGTCATTGTGGGGAAGGAGTGAAAGAAGAGGAGATAGACCGCTTCTAAGGGCTACAGTCATCATTAATGCAGCAGATGGAGTGCATTGAGGCCCACAGCACCCACATTTTGGGCAGTAGTGTTTTGGATCAATTCTATTCTTGTTTGATGCAGTTGCATTTTTATAAGTCCCACATTCAGTGTGGATTACGAGCTACAGAAAAGCAATCCAGAAGTGATAACATGATCCCCGCCCCCATTGATCATCCCTCCCCAAATCCTTGCCATATAGTTTTGGAGGGGGGCCCAACTTCAAAACATTGTGCCTAGGGGGGGCTCAGGGCAAAAAAGTTTGAAGACCTCTGTATAATAACGATGTTCTGCATCAGCAGGTCCGGATGTGTAGCTTAAGTTGAAAACGAAACTTTACCCAATGTGAATCGTGCTTGTCATGGTTAAGTTTTGGGCTCGTCAGGAGCATAGAAAATTTTAATAATCATGCTGTTGGCAAATGCTAGAATCACTGATGAATGGCTGGGGAAATATGAATAAGTTATTCAGTATATAGAGTGAAATTTGGAAATAACACATCTGATTAATCATACTGTTGTTACACATAGAAATTTGAGAAATCTTGCAGCTATGTCCCAGACCAAGATGGCCGACCTGGTTTTTAAGCCAGAGATGCCTGGATTCACTGGCCTTGTTTTGTCTGATAAAAGAGATATAGGGACAGGCATAAACATATAGGGTTACTCGTCCTATGGTAAAATTAATAATGAGACTTGCAATAATAGAAGAAACACGATAATCACGATCGTTTGACATATAAAAGACCGATGCGCAATTTATGCATTTTTACTATGTATATTTGCGGTTATCCTCGGAGTTGAAATTGTGATATCTATAAAATCCTTTAAACCTGGGGGGCGTGGCTTGCAGCCGAACATGGCGGCAGCTTGAGGGGCGAGCTCCGCTGAAGACGCGGCCTCTCCGACTATCCGCACACTTATCCGTGCACACTACGGTCTCTGTAGGAGGGACCCGAGGCCCAGGACCGGGCGGCACAGACGGCAGTAATTGCGGTCAAAATCCGGCGTCGGATCCAGAAGTTGTGACTGGTGGCACCTGGGGCCTGGACGGCGGCGCGACACCGGGGACTAGCCTGCGGACCTGTCCGACCGAAAGCGCCGGAGACTCGAACACTCGGTACCGGAAGTGTCCGGTCGGAGGGCGAGGGGAAGAAAGTGCACCGACACAGCCGGAAAGAGTGGCCGGAGCGCTCCGAGCCTGCCAGGATACAAGTGTGAGGCAATACGGAGCACCGCGGCGCCTGTGAGAGCCAGTCGGAGGGCGGCGCAAACTGAAGGCGGGACTCGTGTCTGGAACCGACCGTGCCAGACCCCCGAGCCTGAGAGACTCTGTTACCAGCATTGCGAGGTGAGGCATCGGCGCGTGAACTGCACGACTTGGACCTGAGGCGACACGCAGGGCCTTGCGCCGAGGGTCCGGGTGCGGCAGTGAGGCCTGGTGGGTCCTGACTCACCACGATTGCGGGGCCATAGACAGGAGCTGTACTCCCTGGGACATTTACGGAGGTATGTCCAGAAGCGGCGCTGCTGGCCCCTGGATAGTGTGGTGTGACCCAAGACGGAACGGCAGAAGAGGGTGGGCTGCGACAACTGGGGTTATTTATGATCAGTGTCTCCTGGACGCCCTGGAAAGCGTTGCTGGGCGGTAGACATTAAGGACAGTAACGTGGGGCCCTTAACGTGGCAGGCAATCGCCCCTCTCACCCTGGGGCTGGCAGTAGCAGGCAACCATCGTGAGGCCTGTCGCACATACTCCAGACGTACCCGGCGAGTTGGTAAGCCCGGGTAGCGGCAGCAAGACGATCGGCTTCCACAGTCGGCTAGCCTCACTCGGACAATCTCTCCGTTCAAGGAGCCACCGCTTTCGGCCTGCCAGCGCATCGGTGAGCGTGACACTGGCACACTGACACTGGCACCCCGTGTATTGACCTGGCACGAGATCCCTGAGTGACACTCCGGAGCGGCACAACGAGACCCGGCGCTCCTCTCACAAATTAACCCACAGAATACAGTCTGCGGTCGAGTTCAAGAGCTTACACCATGACGGGCAGAGGTGGGAAAGGAGGCCCCACGCAAACCCGGATCGATAGATTCACCTGTGATAAGAGTGTCTCTCCCTCCGTGGACGGGAGGGCTGGTAAATCAACGGAGAGCACGGGCGGGAAGAAGGCGACGCTGGATGATGTGATGCAGGCCCTGGCGCAGGTTCAAGCAACAGTGGGCACGATCTCCACCGAGATTACCCTCATCAGGGCGGACTTCCACAAAATGTCAGAGAAGGTGAGCTCCATGGAGGTGGTTACAAAATCTCTGGTTGAAGACGTCTCGGAGCTCCAAACGGCGATGGAAAAGATGTCGATGGAGAACAAAGTGTTGCGGGAAAGACTGGACGACCAGGAAGGGTGCTCTAGAAGAAACAATGTACGGATCCTTGGGGTTCCAGAATCCGAGGGCACGAAAGCAATGGACCTCTACGTGGAAGACTTGATAAAGAACGAACTCAAACCCAAGGGCCTGTCCACCTTCTTCTCCGTGGAACGAGCACATCGGGTCCCAGGGGGGAAACCGAAAACTGGCGCAAATCCGCGCCCGATCCTGTCCAGACTGTTCAATTTCAGAGATCGAGATGCGATCTTGCAAACGGCGCGAGTGGCGCCACCGATAAAAATCCAAAACTCAACGTTGGCCTTCTTTCCGGACTATACAGCCGAAGTTGCTCGCCGCAGGAGGACGTTCGTGGAAGTCAAAAAGGAACTCAGGTCGCGTGAAATCCCGTACTCAATGCTGTTTCCGGCCAGACTCCGGGTGGTGGCTGACAACAAGACGTGGTTTTTCGATACTCCTGAGATCGCCCGGGACTGGCTGGACGGATGGAGGTTGGCCGGTCAACCGCGCCGATCCCAAAGGACGCACAAGAACCAAAGGGCCGAAAGCTCTCCGACCTCACAAACATCAGGGCAGGACGTGGGGGCACGCTCGCCAGTAAGAAGGAACGAGGCGGGAGATGCTGAGGAGGAACAGTAATGACAGGTGCACACAGAATATTAAACTTACTTGGTCGACTGCCCGATGGGCTGCCTTGGACACTGGGCTGAGGGCATCTGAAGAGAAGGAGAGAGGCCGTCGTCGGCGGGGAGCCCTTCACCCCAACGAGCAAGTATCGTTAAGTGTGGGGATGGGGTTAAGCACTCTGCTAAGTTGGGGGGGCGGGCAGTTCAAGGTCCGTATGGCAGGGGGGCAGGGAGGGAGGTAGGAAGGGGAAGGGCTATGTTTGTTTTTCTGTGTTGTTTTGGTTTTTTGACTCAGGGTGAAATGACATGGCACGCAACTCCCACGGGAGGGGTGCACAGATGTATACAGATACCTAATGGCAATGGCGGTATATCACATGCTCCTCGCGCATTTTGGGCTACACACCGCACCCAACACGGAGGTGGGTTCCCCTGGCATCATAAGAGCCCGTGCACATATGGTTGGGACGGGCTACCCCAAATCCTAAATGGCAGGTCCACTGCAGGCTGACACGATTAGAGGGACAGATCAGACGGCTCCGGTGACTCCACTGCAGATCATGTCCTGGAATGTTAGGGGACTGGGGGGCAAGATCAAGCGGGGATTAGTACTGCAGGGTATCAAACGGGTGGGGCCTACGCTAGTCCTCCTCCAGGAAACGCATCTTATGGGCGCCGCTAGGAAGGCCCTGGACAGGCGGGGATATCATATGATAGCACACTCTGAGTTCACTTCTGGATCACGGGGGGTAGGTATCTTATTGCGTAAGTCCTCACAGTTCATAGTCCAGTCTACTAAAGTAGATGATCAGGGCAGATTCGCTGCCGTGCATGGGCAGTGGGAAGGTAAGCAGTTGAATATAGTATCAGTCTACATCCCTCCGGCGTTACATGCGGTGGCCTTGCCGGACCTGGGGAGGTTCCTGCTGGAGCTACCTGAGGGCGACTTGATTTTAGGAGGTGACTTTAATGCTGTTCTTAATAACACCCAAGATAGATTCCCACTGCGACCGCAACCGATCGGTGCCTCTCGCTTTCGTACCTTCTTGGAGGCGCAAGGGCTGATTGACATCTGGCGACACCTGCACCCCACTGAGCGGCAGTACACCTACTACTCGGCTACGCATAATAGCCTATCCAGAATTGACTACTTCTTCACCTTGGGCGCAGGCCGTCTCGCGATAGAGGAGATGCGTATCAGGCCGAGAGGCATCTCAGACCATTCACCGCTGACTTTAACCTTATCCAGTCAAGAGAAGACTCGTAGACGTGTGTATCCGATCTATCCAGGATACCTCAGGGTGCCGTCGATTCGTAAAAACTTGGCAAAGGCGACCCAACACTACTTCGCGGAAAACCAGACCTCAGTTGAATCCCCCTCGATACTGTGGGAAGCTTACAAGACGGTCCTGAGAGGGCAGGCTATTTCTAGCATCGCGAACCATAAGCGTACTCAAAGGGAAGAATTAGTGGAGCTCGAGCTGGAACTCGACAGAGACAGCGCGGCGCACATGGCGGACCCCTCAGACGACACACTGCATTCCCTTCAGTTGCGTCAACAGCTCCATGATGACCACCTAAAACGCCAGACGGTGGCGGATGTCGCGGCAACCGCCCATCGAGTATACGACATAGGGGATAAGGCAAGCAAACTTCTGGCGTGGCTGGAAAGGACAAAAGGGGGTAGCAGAACCATACTACAGATAGTGGACGCAAATGGTGTCATGCACGCGCGTCCGGAAGAATTTGTGGACGCGTTGGCAGACCATTTCCAGGGAGTGTACTCCCGACGGTAGAGGTCACTGTGGAAGTGGCGACTGCTGCTCTCCACGATGTACAAACACCGACTTTGTCGACAGAAGCAGCGGGAGAACTGGAAGCGGACTTGACGATTGAAGAGATTCAATTGGCCATTAACGCGGTACGGTCAGGTAAGGCCCTTGGGCCCAATGGGATACCAATTGAATGGTATAAAACAATGTCTGAATCCCTGTGTGAACCCTTGTTGGCGATGTATGAAGAAAGCCGGGAGGTGGGTAGCGACTATTGTGGTTATCCCGAAACCGGGTAAACCCCCTGATGAATGCACCTCCTATCGGCCGATATCGCTACTTAACGCGGAGGCTAAAATACTTGCGAAGGTGTTGGCGAATAGACTGCTACCCCATATGGAACACCTGATTCACCCTGACCAATCGGGCTTTATGCCGCACAGGAGCACGGCGCTCAATTTACGTAGAGTACATGGAGTAATGGCGCGTGCACCGTTGTTGAAAGAACCGGCGGTCATACTGTCCCTCGATGCCAGGATGGCATTTGACATGGTTGAGTGGCAATACCTCCTTGCGGTGCTGGCTCACATGGGGTTTGGAGACAAATTTATTTCTTGGGTGAGGTTGCTCTACACGAACCCGACAGCTCGAGTGGTGGCGAATGGACATATTTCTCGTGAAATAGCACTGGCGAGGGGGACCAGGCAGGGATGCCCCCTCTCCCCACTGCTCTTCGCGCTGGTCCTGGAGCCGCTGGCTGTGAAAATTAGGACCTCCTCGCTGCTGAGAGGGATCCGCTGGTCCGACGTCTGGGAGGATAGAGTCTCCCTCTACGCCGATGACATGCTGATTTATCTAACAGACCCGGTGAGAGGAGTCCCCAACTTGTTGGAAGTCTGTGACTCGCATGGGACCGCCTCCGGCTACACTATAAATTGGGCAAAGTCGGTCATATTCGGGCTTAACAACTCTCCATTGACCCTGCCGGACGAATGCCCCTTGACGGTGGCGACAACCTCCTTTAAGTATCTAGGGATCCATGTCACCCAGGATGTTACTGAATTTTTTGACAGTAATCTACAACCCCCGCTAATCAGACTGCGGAATGATGTGCAGCACTGGAAAACCCTTCCATTGACACTGCTAGGTAGAGCGGCTTTATTTAAAATGATGGCGCTGCCGCGCTTCCTTTATGTGCTCGAGAACACACCGACCTTAGTGCCTCCGGGTTATTTCCGGAAGGTTACGGGGACGTTGGCGGGCCTGCTGTGGGGAGATCGACCAGCTCCTATAGCACATGTCAAACTTAACAGAAGCTGGTACGACGGTGGAATCGCCCTGCCAAATATACAATTGTATTATTGGGCAGCACAGCTTAAGATTATTAATCAATGGCTGCACGCTCCACAGGACGACCCGGCGTACCGTGCGGACAGGGCCCAATTAGGCACACACAGCTTGTTGGCACCACTGTACCGCAAAGGGAAGGTATCCAAATTAATAGGACCCACTAGGCACACAGTGACATTGTGGCACAGAGCCCAAGTGCGACTGAAATGGGAGGGAGTCATTACAAAACTGACACCGCTATGGGATACAGAGGCCCTGGGACACTTACGCCACACCAAGGGATTCACCCAATGGGACAACATTGGAATTTCAACGATAGGGGATATGTGGACAAGGGAGGGAGTGGTCCCGTTCTCGCACCTTCAGCTACACTACGACCTACGTCCTACAGAAACGTATAGATATGTACAGATCAGGCATGCCCTACTGGCGGTTATCCCGGCGAATACCATTCTGCCGGAAGCCTCACCACTTGAAGATCGCCTACTCACTGACTTCATGCAGGAGGGCACTACATCCCTTACGTATCGTAAACTGTTGAATAACTTGCCAGATCCCCTAATAAAACTGCGTGAAAAGTGGGTGGAAGAGATAGGAGACATGGAGGACTCAGACTGGAACGCGGCGCTGGCATCTCCGCGTGAAGCGGGTATTTCAGCTAGATTCCGCCTGGTACAACTGAAAATTTTGCATAGAATATATTACACCAGGACTACATTGTTTAAACTACACAGAGCGACGCACCCCCTTTGCCTTCGAGGGTGTGGCTTAGAGGGCACGTTCCTACACACACTTTGGGAATGCCCCGCTATGGTACGGTACTGGCAGCAGGTGATGCGCTCCATCTCGCAGACACTGGGAGTGTCCTTAACACCCGACCCACGTCTATGTCTGTTGAACATATGGGGCCCAAACGACTTAACACATCAGGGTAGATTGTGGGTCGCAATAGGCACAATGATGGCCAAGAGAGATATAGCACAGAGGTGGGGGGCGGTAGAGTTGCCATCGCTGTCGCAGTGGTGTAGAAATATGGATGCGACTATGATTACGGAGCGGGCGGTATATCAGATGAGGGCAAATCCCCGCAAATGGAATAAAATTTGGCTGCCATGGAACACCTACAGGGGCGATCTCTGTGACCCTTTAGAGGAAGAAGATATAGATAGTTCGGGGGATGAGATGGAGGATATTTGAGTGCTTGGGGTTGTGGATGACTAAGGATGATGGAGGGAGGAGGGAGGACTGGAAGTGGATCAATTTCCTCGCACCATACCGGATCCACGAGGGGAGTGTGAATGACGTATGCGAGAGTAGCCGAGAATACCGTAGGGTTTGACGGTACTTGGACCATGGATGAGGTCACCCAGTTAATTACTGAGTCATAAGTTGAGTTGTGTTATTTAAAACTACAAAAGCAGGACCACAATTATTTTTTGAATGTAAGAGTAATGCACACAATTGCCATAAAAGTATGGAGATCCGCTGCCGGACCGTTGGTTGTCGGTTGAATAGCTGTGTAAATTTTACATGATATGTACAGTGTTGGTATCGGCCGGCCCCAGGGTTGTAGGCACAATATTGTACACTAACAAACTGTCAATAAAGTCTTGCATTTAAAAAAATAAAAATAAAAAAAATCCTTTAAACCTTTTGAATTGCCCGAGGAGTAGTACTTGAATCATCCCGCTCTAAGCCGGGGGCTGAGATCGCGTAATAATTAGACGAGCGGTCGCGTTGTTTCCTCAACCTGCTGTCTGTAAATACTGAGCGTTTTGCCGAGTGCCGGTTACCGGTTGAGTCAGGGCGTGGCTCATGTTCCCTATCGGTAAGGAGAGGGGGGAGAGCTGAATATTTACGGAGGAGTAAGATTACCAAATCGTAATATGGCTCGTGCACCATATCGGTAAGGAGAAAGAGAGGGGGGAGAGCTGATTACTTACGGAGGGAGTAGGATTATTAAATTGCAAATAGGATACTCAGGACAGTGAAGAGTTGAATACTTAAGGAGGTAGTAAGATTAACAAATTGCAAATGTCAAACTGCAAATAAGATACTCGGGATTGTGAGAAGATGGTTTCATGGATAATTCTATCTCACCTTTTGGTTTTACTTCCATATACAGCGTGTGAAGGGATACGGAGGACGGCTCACAGGAGGGGTCATTCCTCACTTTTAACTAACTAAGCCATGCAGCCGGTAGGAGTCAGCATGGCTCAGCAGGGGTAAATATGAAATGTTGTGTGTTTTGTGGTGTATACATAATATGTCTATAGACAAAATGGATAGTCGAGCAGATTATGAAGCCGGTCTTTCTCTCCTTTTTTTGACAGTCTTGTGTAAATGTGGTGTCCATCATTGATGCTGGGGCAAAAGAATATACGTCCTGATGAAATTGCCTCAAATGGTAAAAGGCAATGAAACATGTTGGCTTGTCGGTTTGGGCTGTATGATTAGCAACCTATTCCCCTTCTTCTTTTAACCAGTTAGGCTGCACTAAGTTTAAAGAATAAAGTGACCAGTTACGTGCATTCCTAACTTTATAAGACACTTTTTCTTGGTTTTCTTCTCTTTTTTCTTTCTTCACTGCACTTGCATTCACATTACATTTGTGTTTGGACACTTTCTTTTGAGGCTTGATGACCACCGATGATGAGAACAGGGCAATTCTGGTGAGTACCAACCAGATATCCCGATGGTGGTGCGCCCGTGAGGGGTCATCTCGCCTCTTTACACTTTTTTAGGCACAGTAAGAACACTATTGTTTCTTCTTTGTCTGACTGTCAATGTGGGATGTCGGTGAATTCTTTTAAATTGGCCTATAAAGAGTGTACTTTCTACCACTACTAGCATTTAAGTGCGGGGAGATAAAATAAAGGATCATAATTGATTAGATGTATACTTTTTGAAAGAATATAAAGGCCTATTCAGGACGTGGTCACTTGTATTGAATTGCACGACAAACGTAGACAAACCCCGAGAGAGATAATAGCTAGGAGCAAAAGCAAGTCCTTTTATACCTGTTTTGCAACCTAAGAGCAGATTGGATTGAGGAGTGGGACCAAAATGACAGGTCTAGGCTGAAGAAAGGATCGTTTGAGCTAGAGGACATGGCAGTAGCAGAGGACTACATCAGGTATGAAGGAGGAAACCTTAAGTGGCTCTTCCATTACATGGAGCGATGCCTTGCAAGATGGGAATACTATGTTTAGGAAAAAACCATAGAGTCACCTAGCAAGGGAGTATGCCCGTTACTACAGAAGGGTGCGACAGGGATGATGTATGTGCCATGGGCCCAGATGGATAAAGACATGTTAAGAACCATACTACTGGCATTGCTGGATGGGCAGGGAAGTGGAGTACATGCTTCAAGAACAACACTGCAGGTATCAGTCTAGCCACAGGAGACCTTAAGAGTCTGCTAAGCAGTCTAATTGGGGAGCAGACAAACACACTGTTCACCCAGGCTCACATTTGAGCAATGACGCTAACAGATACCTAGCATGGCAGGCCATATTTAATACACACCAGCACCAGATCTGGACCTCCCGAGAGAAATATTCCCTGACTGCCCAGATGTAGGAGGGCTAATGGCAGAGACCATGAAGCCAGAGGAAAGCATAATGATTTCCTGAATATAATGAGTTAAAGATGACAGGAAACCTTGCAGCCGTGGACCAATACGGAGCCACAAGTCACTCTTTTCGACAATATTCTTAAGAAAGGATTACCCTCAGAGATATAGAGTGGGCTGGACATTGTAGTTGGTTTAGAGACCATACCCTGGCAGGAGATACAGGCTCACATATACCACTACCATAAGAAAAAGCAAAAGAAGGATCGAGGAAGAAAGGAGCAGGTCCAAAGAGACATAGCTAAACTAATTCATTACAAGTTGAAAAAGACTGCCTTTTAGGGGGTGGCAATGGCCACAACCATGCAGATGGTACCAGTCACAAAAGGGGCTCCACCGCAAACCTTTAGAGGGTATCAAACAGGCATTCCAGGAGCACGACCAGATTATGCAATGGAGGCTAGGATGGCTGGTCGCAACCAGATCCCATAGTGTGCTACTATTGCCATTGGTGGGGCCACCTTGTAGAGAGGTGCCGGAAAAAGGCATACCATGAGCAGCAGAAGCAGCAAAGGTGAGTGAATCAGGGCCGGTCACCACATATCCCGGTGAACTTTCCTCCTCAATATCTAGAACAGGGTAATCAGAATGTACCAAACGCTCAGTCGCAGGGAGATCCGCCGGTCACTGTACAACCGCAGCACGGATCTAGCAATGAGGTATGCACATGGCATCAGCAGCCATAGACAGGGAACCCAGCTCCACAGGAATCGGGCAACACCCCAAGCATGGAGGCGTGACAGTGTGGGGAGCTAGTGCCTTCTCGCAATCAAAGGGACAAAAGACACAGTAAAATAGACCCGCACACCAAATAAAAACAGGAAATAATAATAATAATGCCAATTGCCCAACCCCCAGTCATTCGGCACTGATAGTAATGACAAACAGCATCCCCCACTCTCCTTCTCAGAAAAGAGAGGACCACAAACAGCATTGGAGGATCAAAACGTTTTACTCACTTCAAGGAATTCAAGGCTGCTGTAGGCTGTGTTACCAGGTCCACATTAGGTCTGGCATCGATGATGAGGCTATGGGAGCATAGAATAATCAGGGCGCCTAAAGCACTTGCAGAAAACAGGCCCCACTCTGCTGCTTATCCCCCAGGTAGAGGTTAGCTGGCCACCCAGATTCAGGATAGTCTGAGGAGGGTGGGAGAAAAAAAAAGTAAACAAATAAAATCGGTTTAAAGAGCAGTCACCCAGGTCCAGCAGTCAAAGTCTAATGTCTCCTCCTGACGCTAACTACAAGTTATATTATTACAATGTGCATACACAGTATATATTGTTTTATTAGTATGCAAGAACTCTCCAAAGTACCTCACATTTTCGCACTATTCACCTTATTCATATTCTTTCTAATAGGCACCTCAGAAAATACTAAATCATAATTTGAATAGAAGTACTGCAGGCTTCCTTTTTCATAGAACAAACTTGTTAGTACACTACACAAAACTCCATATATTAAAAGTAGGTAATGATAAGTCATCCCCTCAGACACAGACGAAGGTAATTGCATGCACTTATAAAATCTCTTTCATCCATAGTATCCACGTATTCATACAGTAATTTGGTAAAAACATTTAATGAAAAATGATTAATAGAGTTATCCTGGTGATATAAATTGGCACCAGTTATTTTCTCAATGTTAGTCTGTGGCTCTTCTTTAAGATTTTCCACATCTACTTGTTCATTCACCATATTATTAGTAATACTACTCTTAGTAGGATACATAAAGAAAGGCACAACAACAATTAGGGGTCGATTCCGATTCGGGGAAAAAAACGTCCGTACGATTCGTATCTGGAGCCCTCTCCGTACAAATCGTAAACATACCGTACGACCCGACGAGTACGATCCGGAACGTGGTATGAGGACGCGATTCATACGGTCCACGTCAGGTGATTTGTATGGAAAAGCACACAATCACATACACACCGTACGGTCCGTACACCCCATGATCGTGGGGTACACTGCATACCCCTGCGATAATGGGGTGTACGCACCGTACCCCTGTGATCGCAGGGTTTACGCACCATACACCCTGCGAACATCACAGGAAAGTGTGGTATCAGATTCTGAAATATCTCAATCTAGGGCACCAATTAGCAAGACTAAAGAACCAATAAGCAAACCAACAACAAGCACATCTAACACACAAGCTTTTTTAGAGATAAGCCCGGCGGCCAATGCCCCACCATTAACAGAACAACCAGGAGAGGTGGCAGATACAGATCGAAGTATAGCAGAAAGAACCAGGAGCCAGATGATAAAAATGAACTGATCGTAAATATTTCTTCAAAAAATTTAACCCCAATGGAAACCAAAGTGTTGAACAAAGGGATGACATTTGTGCCTACATATCGATCTAATTCAGCTGAGACGGATATTGCTTTATTCAAATTCTTTAGAACATTGAGGTTAAGATATTTCTTTAAAGATACACCTCAAACTTTATCAGTAACATCATGGGATAAAGACTTCAAACCCAAGAGTACATTTTGTGCACCGTTCACACATAAAACTATAGAGGCGTTTGAACGTTCAGTACTCTCTGAAATACAATCCATTAAGTTCGTGAAACCCAAGAAAAGTAATTTATCAGCCAGCGAATGGAACACCTTGAAAAATTTAAGTCATGATCCAAAATTAACTTTTCAAAAGGCAGACAAGGGAGGAGCCCTTGTGGTAATGGACACTGAATTCTACATACAAAATGTGAATGATCACGTTAAGAATCAAGAGATTTACCTTCCTTTAGAGATGGATCCCACAATTGAATACCAGACAATGTTGAACAAGATCATTCAGCACGCGTTCGAAATGAACTGGATCACTGAAAAAAACAAACTGTTTTTTGACACTAAATATCCGAGAAGACCCAAATTTTATATGATGCCAAAAATTCATAAGAGTTTAACCAATCCTCTATTCAGACCCATAGTCTCGGCGTGTGGATCTATTTCAGAACCCATTGGTAAGTTCATTGATAAGTTTTTGCAACCTATTGTACAAGGCTGCAGCACATATCTAAAAGACACCACGGCATTTTTGAAACTTTTGGAGAAAATTCAATTGGATAAAAATGAGTCATACTTACTCTGTACCATCGATGTTACAGCATTGTACACATCAATCCCCCATAATGAGGGGATCGAAGCACTTGAATGGATCTTACTAAAAAGCTCTTTGGAAGATCACCAAAAAATTTTGATCCTACAATTGATGCAATTCTCTTTGTATAGCAGTTATTTTGAATGGGATGGCAAATTCTATAATCAAAGCAGTGGAACTTCTATGGGATTTGGGGGTGCCCCCTCATATGCCAATATTTTCATGAATAAATTTGAGACAGACTATATATTGGAAAACAGTACATGGATTGAAGGTTTGATAACGTATAAAAGGTACATTGATGACCTATTCCTAATATGGAAAGGGACTTCTCAACAACTGGAACAGAACATTGCAAATTTGAACACTCGCAATCCACGGATTCAATTTACCCACACTATTGATGCTAAGTCAATATCATTTCTAGATGTACAAGTAAATATTCATGAGAATAAAATCACCACCAGAGTGCATATTAAACCCACAGATAAAAATTCAGCACTACTGTTTCAAAGCTTTCATCCTGATTCACTCAAGAAACATCTGCCCACATCTCAATTTATCAGGATTAAACGCATCACATCTAATGAGGAAGATCTTAAAAGCGCATTGGCAACTCAAACTGAGAAATATCATTTAAGAGGTTATCCCAAAGATGTGTTAGACGTGGCTTTAAAAACTGTTGCAAATCAATCTCGAGAGAAATGGCTGGAAGAG
Organism: Lissotriton helveticus; assembly: GCF_964261635.1. Lineage (NCBI taxonomy): Eukaryota > Metazoa > Chordata > Amphibia > Caudata > Salamandridae > Lissotriton > Lissotriton helveticus. The sequence continues at coordinate 1,192,085,692 of NC_136057.1, read as the reverse complement.
CAAAGCAAATCATCAGACAAAAAAACTGTATGTATTATGAAATATTCGAGCGATGCTTCCAGAATCAGAGCAATCATTAACAAACATTGGAAATTAATCCAGTTAGAACCTGATCTCACCGGATTATATAATGAGAGAGTCACATACGCTTTTCAACGGTCAAGAAATATCAAGGAAATACTGAGCACAACCAAAGAAAATGTCACACAATATCGAGGGATGTTGAAATGCCACAACTGCACGCATTGTGGAAACGTGATAGAGAGTCTTACAATCACACATCCCACCAAGGGGTTTCCTATCCAACTTAAACATACAAGCACTTGCGACACAACGAACTGCATTTACATGATCAAGTGTCCATGTGGAAAAGTTTATGTAGGCCAGACCGAAAGGAAAGTAAAGATACGTATAACGGAACACAAAAGCAACATCCGTTTAAAAAATCCAAAATCAACAATTGCTACTCATTGGATGGAATGCAATCATCAAATTTCCCAACTCAGATTTCTCGTTCTGGAAAAGCTCACCACACGTCATGACCAGGATCCCACCAAACAAAGATTGAGGAATGAATTCTTTTGGATCAAAAAATTAAATTCTGTTCATCCGATCGGGCTCAATGATCGCATTGAGCATTCATGTTTTCTATGACAGACTGGATGAGTTATGTCATGGCTTTAAGGAACATTGGGCCTCACAGAATACGTGATTATCTTTGAACATTATGTACATTCAAATTGCTCGTATAAATAGTGACACCACTATTTAAATGTTAATTTCTGTAAACTTTTTTATGTTTGATTTCACTTTATAATTGATACACACATCTATGTTTCAAACAACTTTATTTAACATAATCGGGCATGGCACCAAACAGCGAGCGCACTCCCCCGTCACATGACACTGTTACTTGAAGCTAAACCACCCTGATTGGCTGTTTTGCCGGTCACGTGTCCGGACAGGTTAGTTGAGTTAGGAAGCAGAATTTGGCGCGTTAAAACAAACCAGCTTTGGTGTTCGTTGCAACCAGGCTAGAGATCGGCTGATCCACACGTAAGTGTTGCGATGTTCCCTGCGCGTAAGAACTGTTGCGTTTTACTGAAACCGCATTTCATTTGAAGCTGACCCGTCACGTTTAAACTTCAGTGCTCGTAAAGCTTGATTGTAATATAATGTTTTGAAACACTTTTTGCATCTTTAGAGCTTGCTTAGCTTCGTTTCAACAATCACAGTCACTAAGTTATGCATGTTTCTATCAGCATTGTCACTATGATGCGCTAACTCATTTGAGAATGTTAATGTATACAATTGAGAGGTCTTTGTTACTAATAGGGTAATGAACTTAATGGTCCTGTTTTCTATTTCGTTACAGACCCCTGACGAAGGGTCAATTTGTTTTATGACCCGAAATGCATTGGGTGTGGATAAGTTGATTATGAAAACATAACGTGATGTATGAATTTAACGATTATGAAATGAAATAATCTAAGAAAATTGGAAGAACACTGAAATATATAATGAAGGATTACGTATCAATAAATAATCCATTACAAATGTGAAGAATCCTTTTGTGTTTCGTGTATTAAATCGCGCACCTATTTACAAGAAGGTTTCCTCCTTGCAACATTTTGCCTATCACATATACCACTACCATAAGAAAAAGCAAAAGAAGGATCGAGGAAGAAAGGAGCAGGTCCAAAGAGACATAGCTAAACTAATTCAATACAAGTTGAAAAAGACTGCCTTTTAGGGGGTGGCAATGGCCACAACCATGCAGATGGTACCAGTCACAAAAGGGGCTCCACCGCAAACCTTTAGAGGGTATCAAACAGGCATTCCAGGAGCACGACCAGATTATGCAATGGAGGCTAGGATGGCTGGTCGCAACCAGATCCCAAAGTGTGCTACTATTGCCATTGGTGGGGCCACCTTGTAGAGAGGTGCCGGAAAAAGGCATACCATGAGCAGCAGAAGCAGCAAAGGTGAGTGAATCAGGGCCGGTCACCACATATCCCGGTGAACTTTCCTCCTCAATATCTAGAACAGGGTAATCAGAATGTACCAAACGCTCAGTCGCAGGGAGATCCGCCGGTCACTGTACAACCGCAGCACGGATCTAGCAATGAGGTATGCACATGGCATCAGCAGCCATAGACAGGGAACCCAGCTCCACAGGAATCGGGCAACACCCCAAGCATGGAGGCGTGACAGTGTGGGGAGCTAGTGCCTTCTCGCAATCAAAGGGACAAAAGACACAGTAAAATAGACCCGCACACCAAATAAAAACAGGAAATAATAATAATAATGCCAATTGCCCAACCCCCAGTCATTCGGCACTGATAGCAATGACAAACAGCATCCCCCACTCTCCTTCTCAGAAAAGAAAGGACCACAAACAGCATTGGAGGATCAAAACGTTTTACTCACTTCAAGGAATTCAAGGCTGCTGTAGGCTGTGTTACCAGGTCCACATTAGGTCTGGCATCGATGATGAGGCTATGGGAGCATAGAATAATCAGGGCGCCTAAAGCACTTGCAGAAAACAGGCCCCACTCTGCTGCTTATCCCCCAGGTAGAGGTTAGCTGGCCACCCAGATTCAGGATAGTCTGAGGAGGGTGGGAGAAAAAAAAAGTAAACAAATAAAATCGGTTTAAAGAGCAGTCACCCAAGTCCAGCAGTCAAAGTCTAATGTCTCCTCCTGACGCTAACTACAAGTTATATTATTACAATGTGCATACACAGTATATATTGTTTTATTAGTATGCAAGAACTCTCCAAAGTACCTCACATTTTCGCACTATTCACCTTATTCATATTCTTTCTAATAGGCACCTCAGAAAATACTAAATCATAATTTGAATAGAAGTACTGCAGGCTTCCTTTTTCATAGAACAAACTTGTTAGTACACTACACAAAACTCCATATATTAAAAGTAGGTAATGATAAGTCATCCCCTCAGACACAGACGAAGGTAATTGCATTTATTTATTTATTTATTTGGACATTTTTAAAGCGCCTGGTGACGCCAGAAGGCGTGTCCCCGCGCTATGGTAAGTGAGCAGTTGCCATCCCCCCCTCCCCGAGGAGCTACCTGCTAAAAAGGTAAGTTTTTAATTTTTTCCTAAACAGGGCCTCTGATGGCTCAAGACGGAGGTCTGGGGCAAGACATTCCAGCACTTGGGAGCAAGGTATCTGAAAGATCTCCCCCCCCATCCGTGCCTTCCTAACTCTGGGCACCACAAGTAGTCCCGTCTGAGAGGACCGTAAATTGCGGGTAGGCTCATAGTGAGACACCAGACTCTGAAGTGGCACAGGGGCTTTGCCGCTCAGAATGCGATGGCACGTTGCGAGGGCCTTAAACTCAACTCTCTTCTCCATCGGAAGCCAATGGAGAGCTTGGAGAGCGGGTTTAGAGGGAGACCTTCTCGGGAGTCTTAGCACGAACCGTGCTGCGGCATTTTGGAGCACCTGGAGGCGCCCCATGACCTTGCCTGAAGCCCCCAGATAAAGCAGGTTGCATGCACTTATAAAATCTCTTTCATCCATAGTATCCACGTATTCATACAGTAATTTGGTAAAAACATTTAACGAAAAATGATTAATAGAGTTATCCTGGTGATATAAATTATCACCTGTTATTTTCTCAATGTTAGTCTGTGGCTCTTCTTTAAGATTTTCCACATCTACTTGTTCATTCACCATATTATTAGTAATACTACTCTTAGTAGGATACATAAAGAAAGGCACAACAACAATTAGGGGTCGATTCCGATTCGGGGAAAAAAACGTCCGTACGATTCGTATCTGGAGCCCTCTCCGTACAAATCGTAAACATGCCGTACGACCCGACGAGTACGATCCGGAACGTGGTATGAGGACGCGATTCATACGGTCCACGTCAGGTGATTCGTATGGAAAAGCACACAATCACATACACACCGTACGGTCCGTACACCCCATGATCGTGGGCTACACTGCATACCCCTGCGATAATGGGGTGTACGCACCGTACCCCTGCGATCGCAGGGTTTACGCACCATACACCCTGCGAACATGGGGTACAGTCCGTACACCCCATGATCGCGGGGTACGGTGCGTACACCTCATTATCGCAGGGGTACGCACCGTACCCCTGCGATCATGGCGGTTACGCACGGTACCCGGGGGGGGGGGCGTTCCGTACCTGTTAAGAGGTGAACTCTGCTTTTACGGCTGTTTTTAGCCCCCATAGAAAAAGGGTTGTACGGTGCGTACCCGATGCAAACTGTACTTGCTGGGTTGGAAAAACCAGCCGCGAACCATACGGATGTCGCGTACAGTGGGTTCCGAGGGAGAATCGTGCGGGGATTTAATTCGTACGGTCTCTGTACGATTCGTACGGAGTCCAGCTCCTGGTACGAATCATACTTCTTCGTACGTACGGGGGACATTGCAGAGTACGATTTGTACAGGAAAAATGGTCCGAACGGCTATTCGGAGCAGTTTTTCCCGAATCGGAATCGAACCCTTAGTGTTAACCAAACAAACATTAGTAGTAAAACACTTATAAAGCATGCATTAATACATCTACGTTTTAAACTTTGGTTTTGATATTCAGTCTCTTTAAATTTTGCCTTCACCATTTTCTATAAAAATCAAAAACTAAAATAAAAAACTAACTAAAAAAACTAAAAACTAAAAAAAACTGTGAAAAATAATTGCTTTACCCCTCTCTTTTTTATATATAGCCTTTAACTAAATTCCAGCTTAATTTTCTCCACTCTTCAGAGTGATTTTTCAAACTTCTGCACCCCAATTTTTGACACAGTTTATTTAGGGTGTCTCATAACAGTTCTTGTGACTCGATTCTGCAACAGTCCTTTCCTTACACTGATCTGTGTATTCAGCTGCTTCAGCCACCACGTATGTCCATTCAGGTGCTGTGTAATTCTTGTTCGGCACTCTTGCTCTTTTTGTTCTCCGAACTGTATCTTCTTCAGAGTCACTTTGTTCTGTTTGGCTCAATACTTCTATTATTGTATTTGGAACCTTTTCACTCCCTAAGGCCATATATCTCCTTTTCTTGCTTTTTTTAATTGCACAGTATCACTAGATTATGACTTGATTCAAAACTTCTCTTGTTTGCTTGTTTTCACGTTTTTACTTGTTCTTGAATCAAACTCTCTTCTTCATCAGCATTGACAACAGTCTCACAAGACCTAGGGCCAGATGTAGGAGCCCAAATACCGGTCGGTAACGGCCGATTTCGGTGTTTAGGAATTGGCATGTAGGGGGCCAATTTTACCGATTCGGTAAATTTACCGAGTCGGTAAAATACCGAATCGGTATTTTTACCGATTCGGTAACTTCCAGATGTAGGTGGGACTCTTCTAAGCCCCAAAGGCCTTTCAGATTCGGTATTTTACCATCCAATCCAATTGGGTGGTAATAGGTGTGCATGCACACCGATTCGGTAAATACCGATTTTTACAGAATCGGTAATTCAATTACCGATTTTACCTCAATCTCCCTCCTTCTATTTTACCGATTCATGAATACCGAATCGGTAAAATTCGGATTTTATGAATCAGTAAAATAGAATTACCTACATCTGGCCCCTAGTAGCTTGTGCCCACTTTATTCAACTCTGCTCAGACTCTCTTTGATTTTCAGCCTGATCTTGATCTCCTTCATTTGTTTTTGTTCTTTCAAGTGGACTTGGGATTCTTCTTGTGTGGCTTAAGCCAGTACACTTCACTGCTGTCGTCTTCACCAGTATCACTTGATATGGGTCATGCCAACGTGGTTCCAAACATGATTTTCTTACATGTTTCTTCACCAGGATCCACTCTCCTGGACTTAGATCACGTGCTTGTTCTTGCTGTGTTTTTGTTGCAACTTCTCCAACCTGATGAAACACAGAAAACACCACATCAGCCAATCCTTTGCAATTATCGAACACTAGATCATCAGTTATATTCAACAGTTGATTTGCTGGAACTATGGACTGTCTCATTGCTTTCCCCAAAATCACTTTGTGAGGCGATAATCCAGTCTTTATTTATGAGGAATATTCCTCAAACTCATCAGAACCAAGGGTAAAGCAGCTGGCCATTTTAGTGCTGTAGACGCACACACTTTTGAAAGTCTTGATTTAATAGTGCTGTTTATCTGTTCCGCCACGCCTGAAGCTTCTGCTCGATAGGCACAATGTAATTTGTGCTCAATTTGCAATGCTGCACAAATCATTCAAATTATTTCATTGTTGAAATGTGTTCCTCTATCTGTTTCTAAAGATACTGGAAGTCGAAACCTTGGTATTATCTCTCTAAGCAGCAATTTAGCAACAGTTAGACTATCATTTCGTCTTGTTGAATAAGCTTCTACCCAACAGCCAGACCACTACCAACACATATTTCAATCCATACATGGAGGGAGCTCTATAAAGACTGCCTGCAGTCTGGTAAATGGACCTGTTGCTTTTCCAATTCGTCCCCAACTGACAACAATTTTTCTCCTTGCATTTTGCTGCTGGCAAATTATACACCTCTAAAAAAGACTTTCTGCAATGACCCTGAACTTGGGATTATACCACGTTTGCTTAAAAAGCCTAATCATTGCATGCTAGACCCTGATTGGCGATGTGTTCCTAACTCATGTGGTATCGGACTGTATGGTGTTTTAGGAGCATGCGTACCCCCTCTGGGCATGTGTGCTTTTTTGGGGCAATCACTTCTGACCATGGAAAAGTCACTGTGCCTATCTGTGGAATTGATCCAGAGTTTCCTTCCCGAGTGCTTGCCTGCCAGCTATGCACCCTCCCACCTGTGATCCATCAATCAGTAATTCCAGGCATAGTTTGCAGGGCCTGCCTGACTACATGCTTTAGTGTCAAGGGAGATGTGAGGTTCAGAACGGGTGATTCTATTAATAAGACCATGAGTTCATTTTTAACATTAAATCATTCATATCCATATTAGCAAGTGGACAGGTCCTCTATACCCTGAGTCATGTGAGTGAGGTCTACAGGCTCACTTACTCAAAGTTCCACTGCTGTGTGGTTAACTCACTCTTGGACTATATCAGTTTGGTCTGTAATACTGTGCAGTACATGTGTGGTTTACATGCACAGGGAGTATGTGTGCCTTTTAATGCTCCTGTACAGGGATAATGCAGTATTGTGCAGTGAGTGTATGCTATATGTATGTACTAGGTATATGTCTGCCTGCGAACATGAAGGAAGTGCTAGGCAGTGCATGTATGATAAATGCATGCACTGGGATTATGTGTACCTGTGAGTGGTACAGTAAAGAGGTAATGCAGCACTGGGCAGTGCATGCAGGTTACATGCACTGGGTATATGCATGCCTGCTAGTGGTATAATACATGAAGTGTGTAGTGCTGAGCAGTATGTTTATGCTGAATACATGCATTGGGTGTATGTGTGCCTGTGAATGGTACAATACATTGAGGACCCTAAATTGCATGTTGGGAGGCCCATAGTCTTAAATCTGGCATCCTTTGTGTAGTTTCCCCCTGTCATCTTGCTGCTGCTGATCAGTGCCAAAGTACAGGTGCTCCCAATGTAAATTTTGATTATGAGTGGTTATGCATGGTTGGCATATTTGATGTACTGGTAAATCCCTAGTAAAGTGCACTGTGTGTGCCCATAACCTATAAATCAAATGCTACTAGTGGGCGTGCAGCACTTATGTGCCTCCCACAACAGTAGCCTTTCATAATTTGTCTCAGGCCTACCTTTGCGGTGTCTGCAAGCAAAGTTTTTAACTGCCATGTCGACCTGGCAAGCGCACCCACTTGCCAGGCCTTAACTTTCCTTTTCTTACATATACGTCACCCCTACGGTAGGCACAAGCTATCCCCATGGGCAGGGTGCAGTGTATATTAAAGGTAAGACATGTACTGATGTGTTTTACATGTCCTGAAAGTGAAATTCTGTGTATTTCGTTTTTCACTTTTTCAAGTACTAGCTCTCCCATAGGCTACCATTGGAGCTGTCTTGTAACATTTTACAAGGGTAACTTTCACTTGGGAACAGCTAGAGATTTGGAGTTTGGGCTCTCGAACTCAGAATTTAATAACACACCTTTTAGTAAAGATGTTTTTAGTTTGTGTGTTTGAAAATGGCGCTTTTAAAGAGTGCCATTTTCTTGTGTAACCATCCTATGTGCATCTGCCTGCTTGCGGATTCACTGTCTGATTTTAGACTGACAGGAGCTGTTTATGCATTCACTCCTGACACTCAAATGAAGGGAGATGAGGTGTGCCCTGCATTTGCTGATGAGTCAACCTGGGCTAGAGTGGTGGGAGGAGTTGTCACTAGCACCTGAATAGACTGTAGCTGCCCTGCACAGTGCACAATGGTCCATCCACTGTAGTGTGGCTGGACCAGGAAGGACAGAACTGGTTTTATTGAGCAAGAGAGACTTTCTGAACAAAGATTTCAAAAGGAAAAAGGGGTGTAAGTGTTAGACCTAAAACCCCAGAACTTTAGAATACTTCTGGACTAAGAGGACCCTACCAAAAGAATAGCTGAAGAGCTGCCAGGAGGAGTACTGCCACTTTTCCTGCAGTTGCTGCTTCTGTCTGTGGGCAGTGAAAGGACTGATATTTTGCCTTGCTGTGGTATACTTCTTAAGAAGATCTCCAAGGTTTTGAAGTAGAGCTTGTCTCCTGCAGTAGAGTAGCGGCTGGTAGGGAACAAGGGTGGTGAGAAGTACAGGAGGGGTTGAAAACTATTTTCTAAAAAACACGCACCTTTTACGCCGTCTTTACTCATTGTCTCTGCTTCTGTTCTCTTCCTGACTCCAGTTCGGACAAAACAGATACCAAACAGGCTCCCTTAAGCCAATCACAATGCTGCAATGCAGCGTTGTGATTGATCTGAGCACCGTGTTGAGGCTAGTGTGAGAGACTGCTTGTTTGACATTCCCTGGCATATATTCGCAGGAAGCACTGTGGCAGATTGGCCCCAAGGTATTTATTTATAGGTTTTATATAGTGCCTGAATCACTCCTAAAGGGGTACCTCTGCGCTCCGAACAGTGCTGCGGGAAGGCTGACGGGGCAGTTTTTAGAACAAAGCAGTCTTGAGAAGCTTTCTGATTACGAGATAGTCAGAACATTGTCTTAGATGGATGTGGAGCTGATTCCAATAAAGGAGAGCGAGGTAGGAAAAAGCTTTTCTGCCCAACATAGATATCCTGACTCGGGGGACTAAGAGAAGGCATTTGGCTCCTGAGCGCAGAGTCCTGGAGGGGATATAGTGATTACATTTCTCTGCGAGATAGGTGGGGACATTGGTATACAAGGCCTTGTGAACAGTGCAGCAAGTTTTTAACTTAATCCGTTAACGCACAGGAAGCCAATGGAGCTGTTGGAGGAGAGGAAGGGAGACAGTTTTCGGGGGCCATTCAAGACAAAGCTTACTGTGGTGTTCTGAACCACCTGCAATCTGCCTAACGAGGACTCATTGGCTGAGACCAGGAGAGTGTTGCAGTAGTCCAAGCGGCTTAATACCGTTGTCTGAATAAGGGTTTTACGTGTGGAATGTGGAAGAAAAGGAAAAACTCGACGCAAATAAAACAGCACGTGGAAGCAGGAGTCAGCAGTATAAGCTGTAAGCTCCTTCAAGGTCAATGTCTGATCTAGGCTAATGCCCAGGTTCTTAACAGGGTCTTGGGGGCAGGACGAGCACCTGGGTCCGCCGACCACCACTCTGGTGTCCACAGTAAAGGTGCCTCTCTGAAAAGCATTATCTAAGTCTTCCCTGGGTTGAATTGGAAAAGATTACTTCTCACCCCCACCCACTACGCCGGCCACACGCTTGACCCCGTCTTCTCATCCAGCAAGCACATCACCTTCAGCCACTCCACCGGACTCCACTGGACCGACCACAGCTGCGTCCACTTCAGCTTCAGAAGAACCACAACCCACCACCACCCGCTTCAGGCTCCCCACAGAAGCTGGAGTAAGATCACCGCCGACCAGCTCACCACCTCTCTCAGCCAGAACCCACCCGCCAGCGCAACGGACCCCAACGAAGCAGCCCACAACTTCACGCAGTGGCTGACCACCTGCGCCGACGACCTCGCACCACTGAAGAACCCTCCCAGCAGACCCAGAAGCAAGAAGGCATCCTGGTTCACCGACGAACTCAAGGACTCCAAGAAGACCTGCCGCACCCTCGAGAAAGCCTGGCTCCTCGACCAGACCACCGACAACATGACCGCCCTCAAACACGCCACCCGCAAGCACCACCAGCTCATCCGCACCACCAAGAAGAAATCCCTGAAGGAAGACAAGACCTCTGCGACTCCCTCGCCTCGTTCTTCCACCGCAAGATCGCCGACATCCACAACAGCTTCAGCGCACCATCCACGCACCCCACCGTCGAACCAACGCCCCCTACCACCACCCTCCGCACCTGGACAACGGTGACCACCGAGGACACAGCCCGCATAATGAACACCATCCACTCCGGATCACCGACCGACCCCTGCCCACACCACGTCTTCAACAAGGCCAACTCCACCATCGCACCCCAACTCCGGAACATCATCAACACCTCCTTCAACACCGCCACCTTCCCGGAGAGCTGGAAGCACACCGAGCTCAGCGCCCTACTGAATAAACCAACAGCGGACCCCACCGACCTCAAAAACTTCCGCCCCATCTCGCTCCTCCCTTTTCCTGCTAAAGTCATCGAGAAGATCGTCAACAGTCAGCTTGCCGCCTTCCTCGAGACGAACGGATCCCTCGACCCCTCGCAGTCCGGTTTCAGAGCCAACCACAGCACCGAGACCGCCCTCTTCGCAGCAACCGACAACATCCGAGCCCTGCTCGACAACGGGGAAACAGCGGCACTCATCCTTCTGGACCTCTCTGCTGAGTTCGACACTGTCTGCCACCGTACCCTAGTTCAACGCCTCAGCAACATCGGCATCCAAGAGAAGGCACTGGAGTGGATCACCAAGTACCTCGTTCCTCGCCGGAAGAACACAGAGAGTCTGCCTCCCCCCGTTTCGATCCGAGGCCACCGAAGTCATCTGCGGCGTTCCGCAAGGATCTTCACTCAGCCCCACCCTCTTCAACGTCTACATGAGACCGCTTGCAGCCATCGCACGCCAACACAACCTCAACATCATCTCCTACGCCGACGACACGCAGCTGATCCTCTCCCTCACCAGAGACCCCGACACCGCCAGAACCTGTCTACACGAAGGGATGAAAGACGTCACCGAGTGGATGAAGAACAGCCGCCTGAAACTGAACTCAGACAAGACGGAAGTCCTCATCCTGGGACCATCGCCCTCCGCCTGGGACGACTCCTGGTGGCCCCCCGCCCTGGGCACCGCACCCAAGCCAACCGACCACGCACGCAACCTGGGCTTCATCCTGGACTCTTCCCTCTCGATGACCAGGCAAGTCAACGCCGTCTCCTCTTCGTGCTTCAACACCCTGCGTATGCTCCGAAAGATCTTCCGATGGATCCCGACCGAAACCAGGAAGACGGTCACCCAAGCACTCGTCACCAGCCGACTGGACTACGGAAACACCCTCTATGCCGGAACCACAGCCAAGCTACAGAAAAAACTCCAACGCATCCAGAACGCCTCCGCCCGACTCATCCTGGACATCCCCCGACGCAGCCACATCTCCGGCCACCTGAAAGACCAGCACTGGCTCCCCGTCAACAAGAGGATCACGTTCCGGCTCCTCACCCACGCACACAAGTCTCTCCACGACCTGGGCCCCAAGTACCTCAACGACCGCCTGACCTTCTACACGCCCACCCGCCAGCTACGGTCCACCAGCCTCGCCCTCGCCGCCGTACCACGCATCCGAAGACCCACCGCCGGAGGAAGATCCTTCTCCTACCTGGCGGCCAAGACATGGAACTCCCTCCCCATCCACCTTCGGCTGACCCAGGACCATCTCGCCTTCAGGAGACAAATCAAGACCTGGCTGTTCGAGCAGTAGCAAACCCCTTCCCCCAAGCGCCTTGAGACCCTTCCGGGTGAGTAGTGCGCTATACAAGTGTTATGATTGATTGATTGATTGATCATCCAATTGGAGATGGCTATCATTCCAGAAGAGAAAGTAGACTGAACAGAGGGAGTTGATTTATTAAATGAAAAGAGAAGCTGAGTGTCGTCAGTGTATGAAATGGGAGTAAAGCCACAGGTCCTAAGGAGGTTAGCTAGGAGAGCAACATAAATGTCGAACAAGGTAGCGCTCAAACATGAGCTCTGAGGTACTCCCTCGGTCTATGCCAACGTTTTTGACCAAATGGTCTGAGAATGGGAGGAAAGGAAGCGTGTCATCCACTGAGTCCAATTTTCTTCAATCTCCTGAGCAGGATCTGGTGAGAGACCATGTCGAATGCGAAAGAGAGGTCCAGTAGCACAAGAATCGTAGATTGGACGCTATCTAAGGTCATCCTGATATTATCCGTAACAGCCACCAGGGCAGACTCTGTGCTATATTTGGGCCTGAAACCAGATTGAAAGGAATCCAAACTGCCAGTAAATTCGACATTGTTGGACAGAAGTTTATTGATGTACTTTTCCAGTTTCTTGCTCAGGAGAGGAAGTAAAGAAATGGGATGGAGATTGGAAAGGTCTTCCATAGGGACATTGGTGTTCTTACAAATAGGGATGACCTGTGCCGCCTTCCATTCTAGAGGAAGATAGCCCTCTCTCATAGAGAGAATGAGAGGAGTACTTATGGGCGAGGACAATTGATTAGCAAAAGAAGCAGAGATTTTAGCCGTGATAATGTCAAGGGGGGAGACAGATTTTACTGTTCGTAGTAACGCTTCCACATCCTCAGAAGTCAGAGGGGGGAAGCGCTCCAGCAGCAGTGTTTTTGCGGATGCAGGCGGAATAGAACACCTCCTGTACCCAGCAGAGTGAGGGGAGGGTTGACCGCCAAACTACGGAATTCAAACTGACACTGCACCTATCAGTGTCTACACCTGCCGGTACACATTGCCACAAATTGATGACCATAATCAGGTGATGTTGTAGATCCACAGGCACCACCTTTTTGGGTGCTGTACGGGTGGTCTTCACCGATTTAACAATAAAAAACTGTGATCTTCACCGATTTAGACCACCACCAAAGAGTGCAGATAGATCTTACCTCGGTCCTGAAGAATTGCCGTCTACTTGACCTGAGGCATGAAACATGTTGGCCTGATTTTCAAATGCCAAACCCTGTAACCTTAGAGTAGGTGTGCGCACATTATTGTTTTTAATCAGGATGTTGGCCACATTCATTAAAGTTGTTCTAAGTGGACCTCTTTTTCCTGTTTTCGCCTCACAAATTTCAAATTTTCACATCTACACTCACTAGGGCCCTCACACGCACTGCACCCAATGGCTAAGGAAAAAAGATCTCCGCCAAAAGGCCCCATCATGGGTGCCGATCGGGTATTGCAGCACCAACCCGAAAGGAGCAGACCCAATGATGAAGCAAGACACCTAGCTGATTGGGTTTGAGAGGGTCTTTTTCCGAAAGGAGGACATTTTTCTCCTGCCATCAGTGAATATATCTGTGCTCTCTACATATACATTAACCTGCACCACACAGTAGGAAAGCATACCACCTTGTTTTGTATAGAGATGTAGAACATAACATCCAGCTGCTGGCTCCCTGCAGAAGTGATCTTATTGTAAAGGAGCTCAATCTTCTGTGTGAAGTACTGAGCAATGTCATCGCAGAGGGCTTGGGAGGGGACCTCTATATTGTCACAGGCTTTGGGATTGGTAAAAGACTTAAGGATCTGGAATAGGGCTTTAGGGGCATTCCCTGCCTGGGCTAACTGTAATGCGATAAAGGCTTTCTGCGCAGCCTTTATATTTTTATGGTAGTGGGAGAAAGCTGTCTTAAATCTATCTTTGTCCCTCTCATCACGGGTTCGGCGCCAACATATCCCCAGATTTTTACACTGCCATTTTTTGGCACGTAGCTCAGGAGAGAACAAAGCTGTCTGAGGGTGCCTAGCCGAGCTAAGTAGCAATTTCAGAGGCGCAAGGAATCAACAAACAAATGCTATTTTTATTCTCGATTGAAGTGTAAATTCTGTAGTGTTTAAACTGTTTTTTTGCTTCCAATTAGGTACAACTAAATTATAACTTTTGATAGCATTACATAGCAAAGCCTTGACTTTGCTTCGTGTATAAATGTATGGGTCACAGGACGTACATGCAGTCATTTTTACTCCATGTACATTAAGTTAGCTATTTGCAATTTTGGGCATGTTTACCTGAGTCAGTCTTTTTGAAATTCAAACCTCACAAGTACAGGTGGATTGTCCTCCCATGGGAGGGAGGGGGGGAGAGGGAGAGACCTTTGGCTCCAATCACCACATGGGTTGTCATTTGGAGCTTGGTGGGATGAAACCAGACGAGAGTTGGTGGAGCTTGACTAAGAGATGGGGATCTGTCCCAAATTTCCTTTAAGCTGCCATTTTTATTCTTTCCAGAATGCTGTGTGGGAGTGATTGGAAGACAAGGGGCTGCTCTCTGGAAGTGTGAGTCAGAGGTGAAGGGGCTATGTTGTATCTCTGGATAGTATAAGGACTGTGATCTTAAATAACTCTTCACCTCCATTTTAATCTCTCTCTACAGGCATAAAATTTAAGAAGTGGAGAAATAGGAAGGTGAAGTATCAACACACTGTAAAGAGTATCAGGGACACTTGTTCTAGCACAGTACCTTCACCCTGAATGGTGGATTTAAACCCTCTTTTAAGTTCCGAAGAGTTCAGGTCTAGTTCATATGTGGAGGATAGAAAGCTGGAAGCTAGGTTGTTTTGCACTTAGATGTTGTTGGTGAGACTTCTGTGACATTTGAGTTAATGATTGTAAAAGGCCAGTACAGGCACTGGGGGGCATATTAGCAAGAACCTCGTTAAAGTTATTGCCATTTTAGCGGCAGGAAACTGCCGCTAAAACGGGCGATAATGGGCTTGGTAATATGCGTTATAAAATTCCAATTGGAGACTAGGTTAGATGCGCAGGACATCTAACCTGGGCTTCTATTGGAATTCTATAACGCTTATTAGCAAGCCCATTATCGCCGTTTTAGTGGCAGTTTCCTGCCGCTAAAACTGCGATAATTTTAATGAGGTTCTTGCGAATATGCCCCTGGGTAAGTACCTGGCAACATTTCTCAGTCGTTTCAGCTTACTCAATTTCCATCAATTTGTCACTGTACATATGTGATCCCTCACTGTTTGTTATTTTTACCTATCTCTATTCCTCCCCCTGATTGACCTCTGAACTCACTGGTCTCTATCCTTTGTTTTCTGTTTACTATTTTGAGTCTATTCCCTTACCTCTGTGTGCTGCAAATCGAGAATTTTGAACTACTTTACATCTCTGCAGCTTCTCATTGATGTTTGTATCAGCTCCTGTGCTACCTTATGGAACCAACCTTCTAATCAGTGGAGTAGTGTGGATCACTGGTTAGAGGCGGCAGGCCTGAGAGCAGAAGTCAGCCTGGGACCAGGGTTCAATTCCCGACGCGGCAGGGTCGTGGACCTTGGTCAGCGGACTCGATAATTCTCGCTTCGGTGCTTACTCTAATCAGGGGTTCCACTCGGCAACTCTGGGCATTAGCTTGCCTAATCTCCACAACGGCCCCACCAATTCCGGGGATGCCTGGCTCCACCTTGGGGACTCCCAGCAAGGGACCATCCCACAGGGAAAGCCAGGACGGGTTCCCCAGAGTTATACAGCGCCGGGACGCCCCGTTGCTGGGGCAGCTGTGCGCTTTACAAGTATACTACATTTATTTACATCTGTTGTATTAGCTTGCTTCAGGCCTGATTCCTAGTGGAACTGAGGCCAGTCACAGTATGTCCTTCCGAGTGAGAGGTAAACTATAAATGTCATCAGTGTGATATATTCACTATTTATTTATTTTAAAATCTCATACTGATTCTTTACCTCTCTGTATTTCGAAGCTATTACAGCAGTGGTTCTGATATCATCCCAGCCTTCTGATGCTGCCATTATAAACCAGTGTCTCCAGTGTCTTTCCTTTTGCTTTCCCCATTTTGTCTGAGGGCTCCTAACCAATGGATTATCATTCACTACCTTTATTGCAACATGTGGATCATTGGAATGGTCAGCTATATTCCTTTTTGGGAATTACACCATTTTACTTAAATCCTGATACAGGCCTCATGGATGAACTACAGTCTGGAATGGGACAACACTCTCGACTTGTTCTTCTTAAACTTTTGTTGAACTCTGACTCCAAAGCTACTGGCATTAGCTCCCAGCCTCCCTCTACGTCCAGTAGAGGGTAGTGTATCGGAACCTTGAAGGAAGGGCTTAGCTTAGTGTTTGTGGATGGATTGGCCCTGTTTGTGGGTGCCATAGGAGTGGGCACTGGAGTTTCCTGCTGAACAAAAAAGAAACCTGAATTGTCTGAAGGTTTTGTGTGCTAGGGGATGGAAGGCAGCGAGAGAGGTCATCCTTGATCATAAGGGGGTACAGCGACAAGAAAACCCCTAGAACATTAGACTATTGAGAATGGAATAGGTGGACAAATCCAGACTCTTATAGTCCATTGCTGCTAAAGAAGAGGAAGAAGCCATGTCAGGAGTTGTAAAGACCCATCCAGAACTGGATAAGTTTAAGTGTTCTGGAGCTGACCTTTTGTGAGCCTTAAATGTATATGTGACTTTTGACTTTTGGTTTTTGAGATGTAATTAGAATGTTTAATTCAACTTTAGAAAAGTAGATTTCATTAGAATGTTTATTGATTTGCAATGATTACTATAGAAAGTGTGTTAAAGAATTGTCCACTCTTTTTGTTGTTTTGTGCAACAAAATCAGTACGCATTTTTTAAAAGAAGAAAAAAGATGATGAGAGGCAACACAAAAGATCAACAATGGTACAAGACACAGAAAGAAGAGTTTGTTTAGCAGGTGCTGTGCGTTTCCAATCAGCCGCGGTCGGTAGCAGGAGTTCCGTTTCGTTGCGCGCACTGCATCATCAAATGCAATTCAGTGCGTGCAACAAATTAGTTTTATTTATTTATATGTTTACTTACCTGTTATACTCCGTAATCCATACATTACTACCCCCACCCTGCCCCTCCCCCTACCCCTCCCCACGTCACCGCCCTGTAGGAACTCCTACTACCGACTGCTGCTGTTTCCGATGCAAGACTTTTATTTGAAAGATCCTCTGTACATTTGTGGAAACAGCCAACGAGTTTCACCCTTCACGAAGGCTTCTGCTAAACGAACTCTTCTTTCTGTGTCTTGCACCATTGTTGATCTTTTGTGTTGCCTCTCATCAGTATTCATCTGTGGTCATGTGGCAGCTGGCCATTTAAAGTGGGCAATACGAGTGTGAAATACCTTTGTGACTAGCCTAGGTAGTGCAGTCGCATCTAACCCTGCTGCCTTTGCTTTTGTAGAATTTGCTTTTAAGAATTTTAAACTACATGATTTACTATTGGGAAATAGGGAGTTGTTTGTTTTATCTAACTTTTGTTTAGTGCACACACCAAGAGTTTTCTCAGGACCACTGGAGGGTTTCTTGATGCGCATTTCCATCATCTATTTTGTTCATATTTGTAATTTCGACCATAGCATTGAGTTTTACATGTATTAAAGTGTTTTTCCTTTTAAGAAAAATTTGGCTGGGCATTGATTTGTCAAGCCCTGTTGCATTCCGAGTTTCAAGCCCAAAGCACCTCCCTGAGTAGACCATAGACGGATGTATGACGTTACAACGCATACTTTTACAACGCCTACCTTTACATCGTAAGTTTTACAACGCATACCATTACAACGCATAATGCTTTTGGGCGCTGGATAGTGAATAGTTTAATTTACTATTCCAACTCCAGTCCCCGTGGATAGTAGGGAAGGTGTTGGATAGTACATTAAACCTATTCCCTATCCTAGAGCGCCCCCCAGCGCTATGCGTTGTAATGGTTTGCGTTGTAAAAGTTTCGTTGTAAAGGCTGTATACCCCATAGACTGCTGTGCCTTGCTATCTTTAGGGTCAAGTGCTAAAAGGGGTCTTTCTCCCCCACTGTGAAGATCTGCAGTAGGGGAGCCTCAGGACACTTAGGATATGTGGAGCTCAGGACCTCTGATTAACCTGGCACGCCACCCCCCCACACAGTCCAGATTTCTCACAGTTTTTTGTTGTTAATGTCCATAAACTGTTCAAGATGGTGGATAACCTACATACTAGAATCTTAGTTGGTAACCAAAGATTTGAGATTGCTCAGTAGATGGTTCTCTCCATTAAGTCTGCCATTTATTTATTAGGAAATAGGATTATAAATGCATCACTTGTAGGCCCAGACTCTTTGCCTTTATATTCAGAAGAATTGGTGACCTTGGTGATGTCAGAAAGAAATTTACTTAGAAAAAGCTCGATCCAAATTGCCACACATGTCAGTGAGGAGGATTGCTATATTACTTTTTTTCCAGTATTCTCAATCAATTACATTGTCAATCCTGTGAGCTAATCCCCATCAAACACAATAGTGCTTTGTGATGATCTTCAACTTACCTTTGGATTAGACCAATAAGCGACCTGGTGAACTAGATACCGATATGCACTCCTAATGTCCTTTCAACTAGGTGAAAACCTCAGGGACCTCTTCCACTCATAACAATAGTCAATACATTGGTTGTGAGTAGCAGATGTGGCTGTGTCTATTTCTGAAATTCGACACAACACTACATGCTTAGGTGGCCTTCCACTCCAACAAACCTCATGCACTGCTCCAAACAGCACCTCATTAGGACAACCCTAATCTAGTTCTACACATAAAGCTCTACATAAAGGAATCATAAGGTGAAAGCAGTTATTTGCAGATCTTTGAAATGCTTTGGACATCTCAAAGGGTAAGAAAGTTTTCTTTAAGTACCTATATAATACAATACAGAGCAATTAGAGTTTCAAGTCTTCAGTTCAAACCAATTATAACCAAAAAAAACACCTTTAAAGGGATTAATTGTTTGTCAAAAAGCACTGGATTTTGCTGTACTTTTACTTCTTTTGTGTCTTCTCCTGTTAAATGGATAATCTCCCGAGGTAACGACGGAGAGAGCGTGGCCTCCCTTATCCTGAGCTTGGTCCAGGCGAGGTGAGGTAATACCCCCTGTCATTATGGGTGAACAATACACCATTTGACATGGAGGAATAGAAATACATATCCTTTATGGTTTTACTTTATTCACAGTTTATATGGTTTTTTCATTGTAGTTTGCACTAGCAGTTGCAAAAAAACGTTATTAGAACAGAGGCCCTGAAGAGAGCCTTGGGAGGTAGTCCCCCCTTTATGGCAGAAACATGTCAGCCCACAAGCAGTTATTTGTTTACACTGCTTTTTTGCGCTGTTCTGGTTTTTAATCAGAAAGAGGCTTACAGCTATTAAAGTTGTCTTTCTGTTCGTCCTCTATTCAATTTTTAATCCCCACCTAACACACACTCACGTTTTGCACTGCACTTGGTCCCATTTAGTGATCACACGCATGGTCTACAAGTAATCGTGGGCTTGACCCCAGTCCTACATGGTGGGTCTGGAAGCAGTCTCAATGATCTAGAGACACACCAGTCCAACCTTTGGATGACCAATTGATAAAATTAGATCACTAACAAGATTTTGATGGGAATCCATCTCTAGATCTTGGGTCTCACCTACTTTTGCTGGTGGTTGGATGCGTTGGGTTATTAATTCTGTGTAAGACTTATTGTTTATTTACCTTGTACATTTGTGACATCCAGTCTTTTTAGCTCGGAGTACATAGTTGACTCTTTTTTCTGTTTTTCTTAGACACCCAGGTTTCTTTGTATTTTACAGTATGACCATTAGGGGATGATAGCCTGGGCAGGTCTTAAAACTCCCTTAGACCCTCCATTTCTCATTTATGTAAGTAAATGGATAATCTCACCATGACCCACTTAGGCCATGCTGAGCTGCTTAATTTTCCTTGTGGACATGTGCAAGAACCTCTATGACCTACTTCTTTTCCCATTTTGGGAGCAAGGCTTGCATCATATGGCTGAAGCCCACAGTTTACTGCATGTTTCTGCCTAGTGGCCAGCAGGTCTGCTGCTGAACTCTCTGCAGTGTCTCAGTCCAGGGCAAAGAACATCTCCATGATTCCGTCCTCCTTAACTGAGAGCCAAGCAGAGCTTTGCTTTATAAAAGCTCAGGTGTCAGGATTGTGACAACAAAACCATTGTGTTGATAGATAGCTCCAGAATCAATGTCTACCTGTAAAACACTTCACCTTTTATCTGCTGCAATCAAATATAAATCTGTGAAGGTAATACCGCTAATCATGCACACCCTTGACATAAGGTGGGACTAGGCTGCTGCAAAGAATGGGTTGAGTCCTGGGGAATTAGACAGGCAGGGAGGTGAGGGAAAAATTACTTGAAAGAGTAAAATCAATCAAAGTGTACAAATAAGTGAGTTTGGAGGTGGAAAGAATGTAGGAATAATCGACAGTAGGAATAAATGAGTAAAGGAAAACAATGAAATTAAATTTCCTTAGGAAATGAAACCAAATTGTCAAAACTTCTTCCCTGTAATTTTGTACAGAGCAAAAACTATTAAGAACTGATAATCACTGATTTTTACAGTTCTTAAAAACATTAGAAAACACAGAAAAAACGCCAGAATTCTCAACAAAGAGAAACTAAAACAGGAAAGGCTAAACACAGTACAACACGTTACAATGAGGAGAGGAAGGAACATACATGATTGTTTTGTTCAGGGGAACTTTTTTAATTTTTTTTTATTTGTTTAAAGTTTTTTGTGCAATACAAAAAAAAAAGCAATTTAGTAAAGAAAGCAAAACAGACCGTCTGAATAGGATACCCACTCAAGCTGTCCAGGGGAGCTTTTCATCGCTTCCGATTCCCTCCTTAGTTTTCACAATTTTTATGTTTGGAAGTACATGAAATCCTATCTGTGCTATGCAGAGGTTATTTGAGGATTCCTTAGATACTGGAGCTATTGTAGATCCTAGAAAATTGTAAATATCTTCTATCGTCAAATTAGGCAGGTCCATGATCCAGTTCGTTAAATAGGATTCTTGTGTCATATCAGCGCACTGTGCCATCTTCTAATTTTCATGCAAGAGCATGTCTTGTCCTCACCAGAGTCAGATTTGCACCATTTCACTGTCTGGTCTTGTCCTACACAATTTATAGTTTACAGCTGTTAATGAAAGCATTTGTTTGAAGGCTGGTTTCCACTTGGTATGTCGAATGGAATGAGAAATGGCACCTGTGTATGACACTATACCAGAGAATGATCATCATGTGTCATTTGGTAGCTCTTGGAGGGCAGCAACAGGACTTCTGTAAAAAATGAAAAGAGGTACTGCCTGACCTAATTATGGAGCAGCAGAAGGCAGCAGACCTAAAGGACAATTTCTCATTAGCTCTGTTACTTTAGAGTTGACCATCTACGAAATGGTACAGAACTCAAAATATGATCTTGTATGTGATATTAGTTTCTGTTTATAAGACCTTTGAGGAAGATGATGGCCACACTGCTTCTGTCAATAGTTTATCTGTTATTGAGTATATTTTGTAGAATATGGGCAGGAGAATTCCTTGAAAGGGTGAAAACTGTTCATAAACTTTGTTTCTATCAAATCATAGTTTTGAGATTTATGGTCTTCAGCTAAGTTGTTGTCCCCAATCAGTGTTATACCACCAATAGTGTGTATAGAATGCCTATTTCAGTAACACTGGAACACGGTATTGGTGGCTGCCCTCTCGAAACTGCTCATTTTCACTGCCATTGTTTTAGCCACAATGGAAATCGTGAGGGTTTGAATGTAAAATAACACTGTTTTTCTGATATTGGTAGCAGGGAAAACAATTAGATGGGGGATTGGTATGCGGGAAAACAGTCTTTGTGCTGTTCTGTTTTCAACAATCCTAAATGCACCCTATTATCTAAATTTCAAATAAAGTCTTCATTATGGGAGAAGAAGGTGTACCAATGGGGGAACATCCTTTTCAACGCAACTTTTACAACAAAGTACCTTTATGACGCAACCATTACAACGCACCTTTTACAACGACTTGCGCTGGGGGGCGCTCTAGGATAGGGAATAGTTTTAATTTACTATCCAACACCTTCCCTACTATCCACGGGGACTGGAGTTGGAATAGTAAATTAAACTATTCACTATCCAGCGCCCCCCCAACGCAAGTCGTTGTAACGACTTGCGTTGTAAAACTTGCGTCGTAAAGGCATGCATTGTAAAAGCATGCGTTGAAACGTCATACATCCGTACCAATGTGCTACAAATGCACCTGGAATTCCAGTTACCATGGCGTATTGTCTTTTCTGAGTGCTGTATTACAGTACGGTTACAAGTTTGTCCCTAAGAAATCTGGACTAATGGTGGGAAACAGAGTTTCCACTCCAATTTCCTCATATTTTTCCTGGTGAAGTCTACAAAGGGAAAATAAGTTGAAAGCTCGGTACTCCAGCAAAACCTTGTGAACTCATTTAACGCATTGAGGGCTTAAATATTTTAATTTCTTGTCCCTTATCATTCATGTGCCTTGCCCTTTTATGATCTTTCAGTGGACTGTACCAACTGTGCTACTTTGACCAATTATCAGCTTTATGTGGGGCAGATCCTGTCGCATTTCAGACCCGCAGTCATTAAAAATACCTTTGAAATGGCTCCCTTTCGGGCCCTACATGAATGTCCTTCACTTTACAGGCAAAACAGCTTTTCAATTTTTTAACATTGACTCAAAAAACTGTTATGGTAATCAATGCAGTGATGCAATCCCAGTTTACACTACACGTTTTACCTCACCCTGCATTCCCTGTTTTCACAAAGTTTTTCTGTAGGTTGATTTTTTTCATGCAACATTTGACTATTTTTTGTTACACACTTTGAATGGAGTTCTCTCCGGATGTTGAGTTGATCCAGTTTGTGATGGGTATTTTGGGACAGAAAAGTCCTCTGCAAGATAATGGCCATGTACCCTTGCCCTGAGTGCCCAATTGCACTGAAGTCTAGATCCCTAATGCTGATTTGTATTACAATAGGCAAACACTGATCATGTGTGTCTGCCATGACGTATGCCTTTTTCACAGATTGCGGTTTTGTTGGAGGGAGAGAGGCACCCAAAGCGCTACCCCATTAGTGGTGAGAAAGCTACTGCCTTCACCAGGAATCAAGCAGCACAAATCTGGTGGTGGAAGCCTAGGCGTGAACTGTTCCTTTTTAGCCTGTGACACTGAAGTGGAGCCTACAGGCTCACTCATTTTTAAAGTTTCACTGCTGTGTCAGGTACTGATGCTCCACCACAATCCAATTAGTGTGGGGATCGCGCCTCACCTCACCTGGCTGCAGCTCAGGTAAATGAGGAGCACCGCTCTCTCCGTCGGTGTCTCCTGGCGTCCCTCTGCGCTGGACTTGGGGAGGTGATATGTTTCCTTTTTATTTCTTCACAAGAATTTCCAGCAGTAGCACGAACTAGGTCCTGATGATTGCATAGGCAATTCCGTATATGCAATCATCAGGAGGCGCGATCCCCACACTAATTGGATTGTGGTGGAGCATCAGTACCTGACAATCAGGTGATATGTTTCCTTTTTATTTCTTCACAAGAATTTCCAGCAGTAGCACGAACTAGGTCCTGATGAATGCATAGGCAATTCCGTATATGCAGAAACATGTTGACCACTCGCTGAGCAGATATTTTGCTAAATCTGTCATTCACATTTTTTTAGATTTAGGGAGCTGAGAGAAAACATTAAAATAAGTTTCCTTCTACTCAGTCTCACCTAATTTTATATTCTCACTCAAACACTTCCCTGCACTGCTTTTTTTTTTCTGTTGTCCTATCACACTGTTTCCGCTCACCAGATTAGAACAGTGGGTCTTCTTACTCTCACAGTCCTCTTTTTCATTCTGTGTGAGTGTGATTGCACTGACTCCTGGGTATGGAGAACCCAAATGATGTAAATGGGGCGGTACAGTTAGACAACTGATGGGAACATTCTCACCCTAAGTGTGTACTTCACGTGAATGAGGTGTTCTTATATCACGTGGTGTCATTAGTTAACATAGCTACCACCCCTCTTTTAGTTGTCACGTCAACAGCTCTTTGTGATTTGATCTCACTTTTTAGACTCCTAGATACCTCTTTGTGTTGAATCAGTTTGTTAGGGGCATGTGTCTAGTATGAGTCGGTAAACTAGCCCCTAGACACCCTTCTATGTAGTCTGTGTATTCGGGTGTAGGTTGTATACATGCACTGGGTGTATGTATGCCTGTAGATGGTACAATACATTAAAGGCCTTTGGTTCAATTTTGGGAGACCAAGGCCTGCAATATGAAACATGGAGAGGAGATATAGAAATCCCCCCAAACAGAATTGTGTATTGCTGCATTCCTGTAAGGTGGTTGCGATACACACTGGAAGAGAGAGGAACAGGCTTCCACTGTACATTTCGAAGGATGCACATTGATTCAGTGAGGGGTCACACGGAAGGGGCCTGGGAGCATCTCAGGGTGCAGATGGGCCTGATTAGAAATTCATAAAGAATAGGGCTGGAGCCCAGGGCTAACCTTTTGATAGGCATATCACTGTGGCTGACATCCAGGTGTGAACTCTAATCACTCTCATGACCTGTGTTATGGGGCAATCTGAGTTGGAGTCTCTCATGCTGTGATAGACTGCTTTCAAAAAGAAGAGGGCAGAGGAGTGAGCATTTCAAAAGAAGAAAAACCCCAACAAAAAATTCAAAGACTCAGACTCTAATTTAAATTTGGAGTCTGGAAATGGACTATAAATTGGGGAGACAATGGTACAATTTCTACATATCCTCAGGATTGCCCAAATGGCAAACTATCTCTCAAATTTCTTGGGTGAACACTTTGATATTGTAGAAGTGTGATGCTGTCTGCTGCTTTTCTATATATTAATTTATAAACTGGCAGTTGAGCATTTAACCAAGAACAAAATGCTTGTAAGGCATCTACCGAAACTCTCCAGATTAGGAAGACATTGTCTATATACCTAACCCAGTGTGTAATGTTAATGAAGAATGGATTGTGTGAAAAACACAAAACGCTCCTCAAAGTCAGACAAAAAGAGATTAACCAGGTCCAGAGTAAACCTCTCCCCCATTGCAACTCTTTTAGTTTAGTAATAGAACTCTTTTTCAAATAAAAAATACTTCTTTTGTAAGGCAATTTCAGCAAGGTCCACATCGAAGCATGTAAGTACCTGACAAGGATGTTCTCTGGAAACAAGCATTTGTCCACATTTTGAGGAATATTGGTGTACAGTGATTGTATGTCCATTGTAAATGTAAATGTCAATGTCGGAATTTGTAAAGCGCACAGCTACCTCCACCGGAGGTGTCCCGGCGCTGTCTGTATACCGCTTAGGAACCCTTCCTGGCTTTCCTGGGAAATGTCCACTCCTGGGCACCCCCCTGGTGCAGCCAGGCATCCCAGCGCTTTTGGGGCCGTTGTGGAGACTAAGCAAGCTATTGCCCAGAGTTGCAGCGTGGGACCCATGATCAGAACAGGCACTGAGGCGAGAATATCCAGTCAGGGGAATTAATGAGCCGGAGACCCGCCGAGGCGGGAATCGAACCCTGGTCCCTGGCCAGAGCTCTGCATCAAGGTCTGCCTGCTCTAACCATTGAGCCACACTTCTGTCACTTGTAAGCTGCTATGCGTGTTCAATTCCGTCAATAAAATGAGTACTGTCCATGACATATGCTCTGGTCTAACTTATATTGGATTTAAAAAGAAATCAATGTATGAGAGAGGTTCAAGTAGTGACCCACATCCTGACACTATTAAACTTTTAAATAGACTGTAATCATCCTTGTTCTGAGCCACTTACAAGAAAATAATTTGCATCCCTTCAAAACGCATAAGGTTGTTCTTGCCTAACTTTTCCTTTCCTACCACATAGGAGACTGTTTCTCGGTGGTTTGGTTCGAATGTCAAAAATGGGGTAGACATCTAACTTCCTATATATGAGTATTGTATCAGTCTATTAGAGAGTAATGAGTTTTACACGATTGGAAACATAAATCTTACAGTAGTTATTCTTATATTAGGAGGCATTCGAATGGTATGAAGAATTCCCCCACGGCTGTACCTAGCATTATACAATTCATCGCCATTAGGATACAGGGGATGTATGACGTTACAACGCATGCTTTTACCACGCATGCTGTTACAACGCAGTTTTTACAACGCAAACCTTTACAACGCATAGCGCTTTGGGGTGCTGGATAGTGAATAGTTTAATTTACTATTCCAACTCCAGTCCCGGTGGATAGTAGGGAAGGTGTTGGATAGTAAATTAAATCTATTCCCTATCCTAGAGCGCCCCCTCAGCGCAATGCGCTGTAATGGTTTTCGTTGTAAAACCTGCGTTGTAAAAGCACTGTGTTGTAAAAGTTTTGTTGTAAAGGATGTTTCCCGGATACGGGAGATCAGTTAAATTTGTGAATTGTTTTGTGTCAGGGTAAGATTGACTTTTCATATAATTGTTTCATTATTAATTGCTAGAGATACAGTCTTTAGTGGCTGATTTATTTTTCATCTTCGATTGTAGGTGGCTACCTTTATTAGTTCTGGTGGAGACGCCAATGATATTGGTGTAGTGGGTCGAAACATCGATGATTTGTCCTGTTGACTCCCATTCAATGGGGAACAAGAAAACTGAACTTGCAGTGACAAAGTTTTTTTTGATTTGTATGATTTTGCCAAGACGTCAACAGTGTATTATTTGCTGGTTTTAATGCCACAAAGTGCACCAATAATCACGTTACTCACTATTTCACGTGCACTGCACAATTCGTTGAAGCACCTAATTTGCTCTAGACACACTTTCTCCTTTGGTAGTGTGGCAAGAGTTGTGGTGCAGAGGCAAGAGTGGATGACTCCAGAGTGCGGGGTTCATGGTTCAATCCTCAGCGGCAGTTCAGCTCAGCATCATGGGACTCTGTGCAATAGCTCACTTTATCTTCCCGACTGACCCCCAGTGCCTTGAAACCCTTAAAGGGGTGATATGTGCACGCTTCACAAATAGGTATTATTATCTTACCACTTGAGTGAAATTAATGAAAATACATTTTCAAAAACACAATAAAGTGTATGCATTTTTTGCTTTACACGTTGCCAAGAAAGCATAGACTGGTATGCTCGAACCATTTTAGAATCTTTATTTAAAAAGTATACGAAGGTTCCAATGAAACAGTGTTGCCCCGTATGTTTTTGCTCTCTAGTGCTGGAACACTGTTGACTTTAAAAATTGAGTCATAGGGGCTCTGGAGACTCCAACAAATAATGAAGCATAACCTAGATATTGCCAATAGTCAATGTGGAATAACTACTATCACTAACACCATGTGGAAGTGGGACAGGTAACCGGAAAGGAACCACTAAAGACCCGCCTTCAGTGGGAGTGTCTAGTTGTTTTGAATGTTGCATTTCTCATTTGGGTGTTAGTGGTAGACATAATAATACTTCTCTTTTTCCATAAAAGTGAGTATTTGGCTGTACAATGAATTATTCCTTCTGCTGCGTGAATTTTGAGTTGTGAGCATGTGATCAACTCCCAGTATCCACCTCCCCCCGCCCACAGCCCCGAGGGACCCTTGCACTGCTTGACCACTTTACTGCTGAGTGTCAAGTGCAGAAAGGATACTTGACCCAGTTCCTCAGAATCCTTAAATAGTTGGGCCCTGGGACATCAGGAGTAAAAGCCTCAACCCCCATGGCTGGGCCCAGAAACCCCTGCTTCAGCGCTTAATTTGTGAAAAAATAAGTGCCAGAGCCCTTGTTAGAGGGCCACTCTGGCTTGCACCACTTATTGTTCCTCCCAATGCTGCCACTGACAGTACTGACACAACTACTAAGCATTACACTCCTTCAAGAGTGACAATTCATTCTATTCCAGGACCCCTATGCTATAATAATGGGTTTGGAGGCAAGATTTAGTCATTTGTAATAAATTAACAAACAACTATTGTTGTGTTGTCTCTAAATTAGGCAAACAGCGCCACCTTGTGGCAGACTGGTGCTGACAATAACGTGCCGGTGCCGGCCACAATATACCACCGATTCAAATTAGGCACTACCTTGCTTAGCCCTTGGCCCTCTGAACAGGGTTCCGAAAGGGTGATTACAACCCTGTATTGTTGAAAGCTCAAAAGTCAAGAATGAAAGCACTGCGAGTTTCTCACAGTGCCTGACAGTGGATCATAAAATTGTGCAGCCTATGTGCACATCCAATCCTTGGTTCCTCTGCAGAGTGCACAGAGCAATAGCCACACGTGTCAAAAGATCATCTGGGAAAGTTTGTGGCGGTAGACAGCTTATGAATGTGGACATGTGACAAAGTAAATGAAAATGCATTGCTTTCAGAAGAGTAGATGACTTGTATGCATGGGGAGAGGGGATGGTGAAGTGGAGTAGATGAAAGCATGTAGGTGCAAAAGGAGAAAGTGAAAAGGTGTTGCTAAAAAGAAAAGATATGAAGTGTGAGGTATTCGGACCGAGGATTTAATAAAGATGCTATGATGAGAGATTAACAAATTTCGAAGGCTACTACCCTTTACACAGGCCTTAGTAATGTTTAATTCACAATCTCATACTGTCAGAATTTACAAAATGTTATTCTAAATATTAAGCCTGGGTGGTGAACTCCGCTCCCTTCGCAGAGTTTGCAGAGTTTTTTGCACTCCGCGGAGCTCTGAAAAATATCTCTCTGTGGAGCAGAATTTTTTCCTCGCTCGCGCTCGCCAATGGTAATTTGGTGAGTGTGAGTGAGGAAAATCCGTTAGACCACTCCCCATTGAGATTTCTCAACGTGGGCAATCACAAATGGTCGCCGCTGCTCGCTTTGGGAAACCTTCTGTTCGTGTTGAGGAAGCTGCCGCTCAAGTAGAGCTTCTACTTGAGCGACAGAAAGCAGCAGCGCCCTCTTGCACTGTGCAAGAAGTCCTTCACACAGATTTTACAGACCGGGACAAACACCCGTCACTAAAAATCAGTGTGAACGGCACGAGGTAACCCACTCCGCCGCTTACGGAACACCGCGAAGCTTGGAAGAGTTTTTTGTCACATCGCGGAGTTCCGCATAGAGGGTTCTCCGTGAACTCCACCTAGGCTTACTAATTATTCACACCAAAATCATGTTTGTTACTAATGTATCTGATACTGCTAACAAGCCTTGGCAAAGCCAATTGTTCTAGCTTGTTTTATGTGTCGGTGTAGGCTATTATGTGATATGGCTGACTAAAAACTGCATAAAACTTACAAAGATACACCTACATACTCCTCAGGTGGCTTGATTTGTGAACCACATGATAGTTTTTACATGTTTTAATCTATGATCTTAATTACACAGGACATGTCCCTTTGAAAGGATTCCTAGTTAAGCTTTTCCCAAGCCACTTTTAGAGACCCCACCTTTTTCATTGCACTTAAAGCACTACCATTGGTTTCTCCTGCAGCCCTCAGGTCAGAATTACTTGTGCCACTCAAATGCATCTTACTATTTACAATTCTAAAGAGACAAATATTCTCTGTACTCCCATGTGCCCCTCCTCTGTTTCCATTGTTTTCTATAACATCATCATATCAGCAACACATTATCTAAACCTTTGTCATTTTAGAATCATCAAAATACTTCACAGATCTCACTGCTTCCTTACATGATGTATTTGGTTATATTTGCTTTTATATTGTTCATGTTTGTATTTATGTTTTATTATGTTACACTTTGCTCATCTACCTTATGATGTGTTTTGTTATGACACGTTAGCCCTGTCATTGTTACGGTGGTCTTCCCCTAAACTTTTTGTCTCCACGTTTTGCTCAATATTGTTGTTGGTCTTAAGACTCCGAGACCTTTACCACTGCTGACCAGTACTAAAGTACATGTGCTTCTTCCCTAAACATGTGGGTAACTGGTGCATACATGATTTGCAGATTTAATTTACCTGTAGGTCCTTTGTAAAGTGGTATACCACACACCCATGGCCTGTAAATGTAATGCCACTAGTGGGCTTTCAGCAATGATTGTACCATCCACAGAAGTAGCCTTTCAAACCTTTCTCAGGCCTGGCACTGCAGTGCCTGTGTGTGCAGTTTACTGTCACTTCGACTTGGCATTTAAAACTACTTTCCAAGCCTTAAACTCCCCTTTTCTTAGAGATAAGCCGCCCCTAAAGGTAGGTCACAGGTAGCACTACGGGCAGGGTGCCTTGTAAATGAAGTTTAGGATATGTACTTTTATGTTTTGCTTGTCCTGGTGGTGACACACAGATAACATTTGTTTTTCGCTACTGTGAGGCCTACCCCTCTCATAGGTCAACATTGGGAATACCTTAATACACTATTAAGCTGTAATTCCTGATCAGACAGGAGTAGCCAGTTTCATGTTTTATATCTTTGGAATGGTAATGATAAATCCACCTAACTGGTAAAGTTGGATGTAACATTACGGTTTTAAAAATGCCCCTTTTTAGAAAGTGGACATTTATGTGCACTTACTGCTCCTCGTGCCTTACAGCCGATGTCCAATACATGTCTAGGGTGGGTGGCAGATACACTTTGTACATTCCCTCTAGACAGCCACAAAAATAGAAGGATATGTGTGTCTGAGTACCCATCTACATACATGTGCATTCTGATGGCCCTGCCTGGGCAGGATGGAAGGGAGGGGCTAACACTTCACTGAATAGTTAGTGTCCTGTCCCCACACAAAGGGCTGATTTACCCCCATAGATAGCCTGCAGACATGGCTGGATTGAAAGGATACTGGTGCAGTTCAAAGACCATTTCAAAGGCACTTTGGGTATAGGTCCTTGCTGTCTTACCCCTTAAAAACAGATACTACTGGACTTGTAACTGAAGCTCTGTCAGAAGAACTGCTGTGCTGCTTAAAGGACTCAAGTGGACTGCTGGTGTGGACGGCCTGCTTTTCTGTTTGTTGCCCTGCTGCCTACAGCTCTCTGACCTGGTTGAAGAAGAACTGGACTCTGCTTTTTCTCCAAGTATGCTCCAAGGACTTGTTGGCTTGCCTCCTGTTGCCTGAGACTCCGGGATATCAAAAATCTAAATCTCTATCCCTGCTCCTATGCATGGTTCACTGGAAGTGGACCCAGATACTTGCAACTCATACCTCGGCGTATCTCCTGGCTGCATGTAGCAGAATCGGCGCATCAACCCGGTGGCCAGAGTAAAATCGTTGCTTCACTCTCTGTACCAACACAGTGCCTTCAAAGCCTGACGCATAAGAACCTTGCATAGCCGTTGCCGCAGCTCGAAGAGATCGATGCATCCCTCGTCAGCGTTGAGAAACTGGGCACATCACTCTACGGAACCAATGCATCTCTGCCCGACATCTTACATTTGGAACCAATGCATCACCATCCCCGCATGGAGAAGAATCAACGCATCCTCGACCTGGGAAATTAACATCGACACATCCCTGATGTATCTCACAGTTGTAAACAGGAAAGCTACTTTGTTCACTGGGGCCTGCGTGGGTTGTGTAGCCAGCCGGTGCTCTATCGTGACAGCCCAAACTTTGAATTTGTCCTGTCCAGCTCGACCTCAAGTCTATTTACTTCTAAGTGCTATTTTTTGCTCATTCTTTTGAAATTCCATATCTCAATTTCTAAACATTGAATTTTGTCATTTTGGTCTTGTTTTGTTCAAAACATAATAATCTATTTTTCTTTTTGTGGTGTATTCATTGTGTAACTGTGTGTGGTTGTGTGTGTGTGAGAGAGAGAGATACTTTACAGATTCCCTCTTTAGATAAGCCTGCCTACTCTGTGCCAAGCTACCACAGTGGGAGCACAGGCTATCTTTGTGTGTACTTAACTTACCCTGACTAAAGTGTTGGCTCCTGCCTGCCCTGGGTGCCTACCTCAAGCAACCAGTAATCCCAGTTCTAACAGACGTTATGTTATGACATTTTACGTTTGTGAAGGACATTATTCTCCAAACATTGACCTACAGATTTTCTGACAGATGTGCTGGAGGGAGTCTATTTGTTTAATACAAAAGTGTTAAGCATTTTTAAAAAGTCTGGTAGTTTCAGTCACTTCTGCATCCCTGTGGTGCAGCAGCATTATACAGGGATGCTCATGAAGCCTCCAAATTTCTTACACTGACCCCACAAAGCTGTAACCCACATTCAAGCACTGACACTAGCCACCTTTTGAATCCTTCCTCAATTTTCTCAATTTTCATCAGGGCACAAGTCGGGGGTACACGCGGGTGGACGGTATCCGCCCACTATTTTCACAGGGTGGATGCCGTACACCCTGCCAAGAAGTTGGACCCCACAGAATAATGTGCTTAGTTCATCCCGGTGTAATTTTCAAACACCGGGGCACATTCAGCAGCGCCTGCATGTTGTCTACTTTCGATAAGCAACAACATGCAGGCCGGAGGGGCCCTCCTGTTTCAGACCCCAGCTGGACCCATAACAAAAGACACACAATTGATGGACAGAATGCAGAACCAATCAAAACATTCACCCCCAGTCAAGAGATTTGGGTTAAATCCATCAACAAAGGCACACACAATTTGAGGGGTCATCAGGCCTCCTTTTGGTCGAGTCTCCTGGCTGGGAGCAGTCAGGAGCCTTGCGCCTATAAGCAACTGCAGCAGAGATGAAACAAAGGCTCACACCTTGGTAGCACTACACACACACTTTAAAGCGGCAGCTTTTGTCTTTGTTCAGGCTCTGTTTACGAGATGTGTATGCACTGTAAGAACGTCAGATGTGTTGGTCTTTCCCAATATTCACACAAAATAAATGCAGTTTATATAGCACTTACTACCCCTGAGGAGGCAGTGAAATAATTTAAGTACCACTATGTTTTCCTGTATAGTGCTACCCATTCTAATGCAGGGAGTCAGAACTCTTTACACCACATTTGCATATTACATTTACATAAATCATATGCATTTGTAAATCATTGTACAGGATGTGTTACATAAAACAGTGGGGGATTACAAGGTGTAGAAGTCACATATCATCTTCCATAGCTCACTGTGCTATATTAAAAAGTTTGCAATGCAACTGCAAGTAACATAAGCATCTCAGTTTTCAAAGCAGTAACCCACTTACCTAGATAGATAATATATAATTTGTCATTTGCATGTTACATGATGTGCTTTGCATTAACCCTCTTTGCTACTTTGAGTCAAATCTGAGGCTAGACAAAACACAGATGTTTCCAGCAAGTGCATTAACCTCCATCTAGAGTTATCTTACAATTATTATTCATTTAGATTTACTGGAACACACAGAACTCTGCAGCAGGTGCCTTAACCACTTAAGATATTTTAAAAAACAGTATTTGGAACCAATTAACCAAAAAAAGATTTACTGTATGTTTTCTTCTTGTTGCCACTTTCTTTGTGGCGGATTTTAAATGAAAGTCAATTTATAAGTTGAGGCCAGTGCTTACTTTGTAAAAATAGAAAGTACCGGAGCCCTCGTCAGGAGGCCACTGCAGTTTGTACCACACATTGCCACTGTACTTACACAGCTACTAACCGTATCACACTGCAGTGTGACAATTCAGACTGTTTGAGGTCGCCATTTTTTTAAGAATGGCTTGGGTGGCAGGTATTAGTTGTTATTAATGTATACTGTATTAACATACAACTGTTTTCAGCTCATCTTTAAATTACACCAACAGCGCTACCATGTGGCGGCTGTCACAAGGGCAGGTTCAGTCAATTAAGTGCCGGAGCCAACAAGTGCAGGTTCCAAGCACCAGAAACCACCGGCTCAAATTAAGCACTGGTCGAGGCCCAGAATTTGCGTCACAGTTAAGTCACTTTTCTGGCTCAACCCTGACGTAAAATCTGTTTTGGGATTTACAGTTCCACACATTGCCCTGTCTTGAGTTACCTTGCATCAGTTAGGCATTATATGGGTGGTGCTAGAGCTTGCTGTGCATCCAACGATGTATTTTGACGCAGAACCATATTTACAAAAACTTGTAAATAGGTTTGCCCCAAACTGGCGAGTCTACCTGAGGCTGGCGTAGCAAGGAGAAATGTATCCATTTCTCCTTGTTATTTCCTGTTTGCATGTATGCTGCATTCTGCAGCGCACATACAAAGAGGAAATAACCTCATAGGATAGTTTTTCCGTGGCTTTAGGAAAAAGAAATTTGTAAACTTCCTTAGGGTCCTATTGCTGAATGCCAAGGTTGCAATAATCTTTTTCTTTCACTACCATAAAATGGCTTATTTTTGCAGTTTCTTTTTTCAGCCCCCTTTATGCATTCATCATTGTTTTCTTGTCTCTCTCCTATCTTCCCCTTCTGTCTTTCTCTATTGCTTTGAGTCATGGTCTGCTGGTTAAAATTGGGCCCCAATCTCCTGAAATGAGTGCAGGTGGGTAGGGCTGAGTAAGAATACTTTGCATAGGACAGTAGTCTAACCTTTAGAGAGCGCAGGCAGCAACAGCTATCATATTTACATGGACATGTGCGACATATGGAATATTATGCCTGGTTGAGTAGGCTGGCGATAGAGTTAATTTGTTCAATCCTTGGGTAAAGAAAGAGTTACTCTGATAAAAGGCAACATTGCTTTATGTGTAGCATACAAAAGTGTGAATCTTCTGCCTAAATCAGGAAGGTTTGCCTGCATAATCAAAATGCGCTCAATTGTACTCATGATAGACCTGCTAAACAAATATGTGTTGGCTTAAGATCTGATGTCACTTCTTGTGTTGCCACTTCCTGTAAAGTTGTGGCTTGTGATGCCACTTCCTACGATGTCAATTCATGTGATGCCATGTGTGATGCCGTCGCCATAATGTTGTGCGCCTTAATGTCGCGAGCTGTGATGTCCCGCACAGTGATGTTGCACGCCATGATGTCATTTGCATACTGCATAACTAGGTTAGTCCCACCACTTCTTTTTTTAGGACTTGTGCCCTGGTTTTCATAACTCCTCCATATTTTGATCCTCACCACAATCCATAAATGTAAAAACACAGCAAGCTAAATCTGCCACCAACCCTTTAATTTGTCAGCAATGCTACTTATCCTGAAATATCCTTCAGCGGATGCCTCTAAAACTTAAATATCACTCCGACATTCACCAACTGTAATTTTATCCTCAATTTATCAAGGTCATTATCTGTATTGTCTACCAAAGTTCATCCACACCATTTGCCTCCTCCTCTTTGAACCTTCATTTTAATTTAATTTCGTCAGGCTCTGGATTCTTTCTGCATTAAATTGCTGGCTACAGGACAGTGGTATCCAACGAAGGTCCAGGACAGCCAGATCCCTATCAGATTTTCAAAACAATCATGATGCAAATGTCAATGTAGAGTCCGTGTTTATGTATTTAGCTTACGTTGGCATACTGAAAATTTGAACTTGATACTGCCGTCCTGGACGTCTGCTAGACACATCTGTGATAATAAGACTTTTCACTCAATATATAAACAGGGGTGGCTCTAGGTTCATGGCGGCCCTGGGCAGGGAGCGTAGGTAGGGGGCCCCAGAAGAGGGGGTGAGCAGAGGCCAGTGAAGAGGGGGTGGTCAGGGTGTTTGGAAGTGGAACAGAGCCAGAGGCCGCCAAATCCCTGCCAGGGGCCGCCACGCAAATATGTATCCATCCTCAGAGGATTATTATATTAAGGATATATATTGGCGTGGTGGCCCCTGGGATTTGGTGGCCCTGTGCAGGTGTACAGCTTGCACATGCCTAAGGCCGTCCCTGATATAAATCTCAATGGCCGGTGTCGGTGACTGACATGTCGGCAAACACAAGGTCGTACCCCTTAGTAACACCCCTAAATTCCGGACGCCATTCTTTACATTCTACACGTGATAAACTAGGGTACATGTTCTCCTTTCAAATATAGATGAAAATAATCACACTTTTAATATATAAACTTTGAAGAAGTGTGGTGGCCGACGGCGCTTGTAATGTCCTGCTGAAATATGCTTGTATAAAGTTAATAACATTCACACCTTTTTAGGTCTCGCCTAGGCAAAAGCGAAGCTTTTGCTGTCTGCGAGACAACTTATGTTATCACTTTTGGGGGAATGTGGACAGCAGACTGTCACACGCTTCTCCTGCCGGAGATTGTAGCTCGTGGGCGCGCACGGCGCCGTGCCCCTCTCCTGCACTCACACAGTTACAGTCACGCATGCGCACATACACAGCCATACACAGGCAAACACACACTGCATACACACACGCACCCCCCCCTCGCCGCCGCACCTACACACACACACTAGCGCACCTACACACACACACAGAGACCCCCCCACACATACACCAGCGCACCTACACACACGCACGCACACATACAGAGACCCCCCTCCCCCCGCCGCCGCCGCCGCCATCGCACATATACACACACACAAGCGCACCCCCCTCCCCCCTACAACTAAGCCCCACTTACCGCCATTCGGAACTTCTGTAGCCGGGGCTCTCCCTCGGGCATGGGAGCCCCGCTCTCAGGCACTCCGTGGGCACGTGCGCGGGATTCCCGATGACGGAAGTCCCGCCCAAAGGAAGTAGGCGGCGTGCCACACATTTTAAAATTGTATCGATGTGCTGTGCTGAAGTAGGGTGATGCACGTAGGACGCTATGCTTTTTAGGTCTGGTATTACTTAAAGTTTGAGCTAATGGCGTTGCTGATAATAATGCAACGCCAATAGCTATAGGTGTCACGTTTGCGAAAGTTAAAACTATTGGCATTGTAAATGACAAAGCTATTTAGCTATTTTCAAAACCAACACATTAATAAAAAATGTGTCATTTACAATACCAATAGATCAAACTTTCCTAATGCGAGACCTATTGCATTGCAAATGCTTGTTCTTATTTTCAGTCATGTTGTGATTGCATAAACTGGTAAACTTCACGTATTTTTTTTATTGTCATGTCTTTTTTATTAAAATCTTTTGTTGGATACCAATTTTAGAACATATTGTTTTACATGTGAATAATGTATACGATTAAACATACTGAGGACACAGTACGCAAATATTGCCCCACTTGAAAGTTCTTTCCTGCATAAAGAGGATTAATTGGCGGCAGGCCATTAAGTGAATTGTTAAAAGACTCCACAATCAGAGAGCACATTCACTTGCATATTCCATGTCCATTCATGCTCGTAACGCTTAGACCAATCAGCAAGGAGGTGGCTCAAAGTCTATTTGATCAGTTCAGGGACTGTCATTTTTTTATTTTATTTCTGGCAAAACAATTTGTACTGCCTCCATCTTAATGTACATAAATGGCTTCTCTTTATAGACTATTCAGCCAGGCCTCAGTGAGGGCCTCTATATGTTATTAAGTTATTAAGATGACATGATTTAGCCTTGTCTCTAATAAACTATTTCCAGGGCCACTGGAAGTATGGGATTCTGACGCCGTGGCATTTTTCGCGTAATTATGGAGTGACCACATTTGCCATGTAATCCATCATCTGCTGCATAATCTGCCGTTTTCAACAAAAACATGGTGTCCAGCTGAAATGAATCAAGAGTTACTAAAACTTTGCGACATGTGATCGATCCTCTGCAGTGTAGTAAAAGTCCCTTCACACAAGTTTACGGCTCACCTTTCAATTACATAGTGCTGCATTTGGTTCTTAAACTGATACTCCTAGAGGGATATCTTTGCCCAGACGGTCTCACCATGAGTAGAAGTGACAAAATAAGGAATTAATAGTATCTATATTTTCCTTTTCTTGCCGCATGATTTAGTGATCTCTGCTACATAATTTGGCCCTCCCCTACCGCATAATTCCAGTGACACTGACAGGCAGATTTACAAGCCCCTTGCGCCACGTTTGCGTCATTTTTCATGTTAAAAATGACGCAAAAGTGGCGAAAGGGGCTTGTAAATCTGCCCCTGACTATTTTACACACATGCAGGCGCGCACATTCTTTTGCAACGAATTCCGGTCATGTATGTCGTATTAGCCACACTACTCTTCCCATCACTGATGTCTCATCCATTCCCAGGCACAATAACCAGCTCCTGGCTTCTCTAAGCCACGCGCTCACATTTCACTCTTCCCATCATGCACAACACTTCTCGTCTTTCCTAAGCCGTTTGTGCCATTTTCTCATACCACCCCAGCTGCAGGAACCGTATACCGCTCGCTGTCAATACGTAAACACTCCATGTGAAATACACGTTTGCCAACTCCCAACAATGCGTGGCTCGGGTCAGAGTTCCAACATTGTATATCTAAACAGGATTCTAGTTCTCCTGGCTTCTGGAGTTCACACACAGTGTTGCAGCCGTATGTATGGGGTCAGTTTGTACATCCTCATCTCCAGGTGTGACAGGATATGCTGAGAGCCTAAAGTACACGGTGATCCTGTTAGTACCGTCAGACCAGCTCGTTTCAATCACAGCTATTAGTTTATAACCTGGCAGAAGCTCGGAGCATCCTAAGTTTCGATAACTCGGCTGTTGGGACGCAGCCGCCCTGCACGGCGGGCGCAGTTCCCCACAAGCCACGCATTTTTGTGTTATTTGGAGTGTGCACGTCTCACAGCGGTGCGAACCGTGACGTTAATCAGTTGTGACTGAAATCCTTTCAAAGCGAGCATAAAAACGAACCACTTCCAAATGCCAGCTCGATGTGGAATTTGAGGAGAATGACTCATTTTGGAGATCAAAAGGTCTGGGAACGTTTCTTGTTTACAAGATATGTGTGTTCACGATTTAAGCTGAAGCATGCTGATTACACAGGGGATCAAAGAGGGGACATCAAATACATCTGGCCCAGCCGTAATGCGCCCTCGTGTACTTAGCAAGTGGCCATGTCGTCCTAAGCATGCGTAACGAGGCTGTGAGAAAAGATTCTAGTTTGACAAGGAGTGACTGTCAAAATATACTAGATACTCTAAGGTTTAATACACTTTACAAGAAACATTCAGCGGCGTGAAATGCTAGTGCCTAATTTGTGTATGTAGTGATCACTGGCATTCGTTTTAGGAGACAGGGGTTTATTTTTCGTCAATACATTTTGAGTAAGGGGAACAAAAGGGAGGAAGGAAAATGGAAGGAAAACAGTGACAAAGAGAGAAAGTGGGGACGAAAATGTACTAGGAAGTGTGAAATAAAGCAAAAGTAAGAGTAGGGGTCTGCTTGGAAGAGCCATGAGGTGAAATCAAGAATAGACAACCTTGATATTCGAAAACTCCAGCAAGTGACAGCAATTTACTGAGAATTTTTTTTTTTAAATTACTCAAACAAGTTCGCACATTTTGCCATGGATGTCCCTTTCAAGGACAGCTAAAGAAAAATTTGAAAATGGTGTGTGGTAGACCGGCCATCATTTGTGTGGTATTTGCGTGGTATTCCTCCAAACATTTTGCCTTCAATTCCTGATTTTTGCTGAAATTGTTTTGGTTGTAATTAGGACTCCGTGAACTTTACGCCTGCTGATCACTGCTAAAGTGATAGTGCTGTCTCCTTAAAACAGGGTGACATTGGCCTATATCTAATTGGCATATTTTATTTACTTATACGTCTGTAGTAAATAGTACTCCATATACTGAGGGTCTGTAACTTAAATGTTATTAGAGGGCAGCATCACCCATTACGCTGCCCACTAAAGTAGCACTATAAAACATGTCTCAGGTCTGCCACTGCAGTCTGTGGTGCAGTATTAACTTGCCATTATAACCTGGCAAAATAAATCTTTTACCCGGCTTAAATATTAATTATTATATCTTATGTTACCCCTAAGGTAGGCTCTAGCTACCCCTTTGGTGGGTACATTCTATTTAAAAAGCAGGACGTGTGTTTAAGTTTTAATAGTCCTGACTGCAAACAACTCCTAAAGTAATTCTTACTGTGGTAAGGTCTATCCCTCCCATAGACTAAATCTCATTACATTTAATAAGTGATAACTTCAGATTAGGAGCAGGTAGAGATATTTAGTTTGTACTCAAATGAACTGAAAATTAAAATATTATTTATTGGTGAGATTGAATTTTAGGTTACAATTTTGAAAAATCCACTTTTACAAAGCTGACATTTTCTTGTCCAAACCAACTGTGCCTTCCTGCAAGTGTCCTCTTTGAAATGACTGAGAATGGCTCTTCTGTTCGGGTTTGTGTATTGCATCCAGACAGTAAGACAAAGGAAGCCTAGGTCTAAGGGAAAAGAGTATTCCTGACAGGATGACTTGGGAAGAGCTGTACCCAGCCCTGATAACATTTCAAAGGGCTTAGCCTGCAGCACACACAAACAAACCTGACACCAGCCCTGTCATTGCCTTTGTCACCCTAGTCAGCTTGGTGCCAGGACCAGTGGAAGAGAAAGAACTGAATAGAACCTGTTTTGGAGGTAGGTCAGAATATTATCCCACACAAAGGCAGGCACTATGTATAAAAATGGGACCATCAGAAACAGTATCACAAAACTCCTGGACGAGCCCATATGGCAGGATTGGTAAAAGTGCTTGGAGTGGCACAGCACAGGCGCCTTGTGTAACTTGGCTTCTGTGCTGGAAAGGCTTGCACGAGGTGTTCACACTGGCAGTCCGCCATGCCACTGAGTGTTGTCGTGCTTCCCTGAGGTGACTTGTGGATAATATACTACTACTTCAGTTCAGGGACACCTTAGCTCATGAGAGTGTTTCTGAGAGACAAGGAACCAATGTCTCAACTCCCCTGCACCGCAGTAAGGAACTGAGGCTTCACCTCCCCTGGAGTCGTAAGGAACTGGCGCCACTTAGCGCCAACGAAGCATCATCTCCCTGATGCCGTGTACTGCCTTTGCTTTCATTGTTTCCAGGGTACTTATCTTTGTGGGTCTGCTTGACTCCGTGCCCAACGCCGCGCACCTAGCGGTCCAAGCCGTACTTTGGGATTTTTATCTGTCACAACGTCTTAATAATTCCAGGCGGAGTTATTTGTTGCTACAAACTTTAATTGAGTGAATAACCTATTTATGAGGATATCTTGATAATTGTATAGTGGATTTTTGCAGTTTGGTCTTGTTCCAGTTTAGATAAAGATTACTTATTTATCTAAACTGGTTTGGTGTTCATTTGTAGTGCTTTCACTGTATTACTGTATGTGTTCACAAATGCTTTACATACTGCCTCTGAGATAAGCCTTCCTGCTCGTGTCAAGCTACCAAGGTTGTGAGCAGGGGTTATTTTAGAAGTGTACTCCCTTACCCTGACTAGAAGCAAGGGCCCCTATTTGGATAAAGGTACCTTCCTCTGCTAACTGGAGACCCCCAACCTCCATTAGTTTGTCTACTTTTGAAGGTTTTCTAGCCTGAGTGACATGATCACCAATTACCCTCCCCCATCCCACTTACAACCAGTGTACAAAAAATGGAGAACTTCTTTTCACATAAAACCTCTGGGCTAACCAGCCCATGGCATTAACCCCAATACTCTGATCGGCTGTGCTTGTGTTTGAAAATGTTCTCATAGTCGTGGCATGGTGGGTGAGGCTGGCTTCTTTTTCTTTGTAAAACATGTCCTGAACCCTTTTCATTAGCCGCTTCTTCCTTGCAGTTCTGGGATTTATATTCGGCGGAGTAATTGAGCCAAGATCTGCAGAAGGACTTAGCATCTCCTCTACTGACACCAAAAGGCAATCAATTCTATCCCTGATGCAGTTTCCCCGTGGTGATTTGGAGCCTTTTTTTTACACTGGGGGAATCATTGGCCACATTGACTGCCTTCCTCTTTCGGATTTCGGATTGCACGTTGGAAAGCTATTAGAGGGAGTGTAAAAGCATCAGGTACTCCCCAAAGATATTGTAGGGCCTTTTGGGTAGCAATAGGAAACTGATTAGGAGAACTTATTAGCAACGATTGAGTTACTGACAGCACCTTTGAGCAAGAAGTCAGGGCAATGGCCCAACCTAGCCTCCTCCAGGCTTTGACAGTCCTGGACGGGCCTTCACTTGTTCTGGGTATGCTTTAAGCTTGGTGAAAAGTCCACATTTCCTTTCTGAACAAGACTCACTCCCGTTGCCTCCTGGCACAGGGAACAATGGGTATGGAGTCCCCTCTGGTCAGGGAAGCCCATGGGGACCATGAACCCCTTTGTTGTTCAACAGAATGTCCTGCACAGCGGGATTGCTGGGTATGCTTTAATCTTGGTGATCAGGCCCACCCCCTTCCTGAGCAAGACTCACAAGCACATCCTGGTACAGGGAGCAAGGGGTAGTGGGGTCCCCTCTGGCCAGGAGGTGCCCCTTTGCTGCTCAGCTTTATTTACATGGGAAGGTCAGTGTGTGTGAGCTCTGAGAGTGTATGCTGCTTTCCAAAAATAGAAAATGCAGTCTCTACCCAGTATCAGTGGAAATGGGTTGAGAGTGGTTAACCAGTAAACACTATGGTATAGCCCAGCTGATGGTCTACGCACCTATAGTGTACACTAAGATAGTATATAATGAGCACTAGATATGCAGTTTGAGGGAGAATTGGGATTAGTGGTCTCTCAAATCTCATTCATGAACCAAAAAAGGGAGAGGCAACAGGTTACTATTTAGGCAATAGGCAAAAGGAAAAAGATAGAATAGATGTACAAATGGTCCGGAGGCAACATTCCACTAATGCATAATGAAGTCTGAGTGAGCCTATCCCAGTAGCAGCCATCTCAGGCCCAGTTGTAGCACAATGATAGCTTTTAAATAAAGTTACAATATTTTACATAGTTTGGAGATCCTAGGGACTCTTATGATGATTCTTAGCATAGAAGTATCCCTTTGAAGAAAAAGTTATTTACCTGTGTTAATGATTCTTCAGCTGTTGAACAATCCCCAGGCATCAGACTGGATCTAGAAAACTTGAAACCAACGAGGTCTCCACTAGAGTGTGCTGGACTCAGTCGGCACCGAAAGTGAAGTCAGGCAAAGCCACTGAGGCCATAGAGCGCCCACCCTATCGTGTCAGCATCAATTTCCCTCTGTTTTGCCTGAATAATACCAGATCTGAACTTATTAAGTTTCCCCAAACCTATCGATCAAATGGGGAGGTGGGAAGTTGGTGAGGAATCTGCAGGTAGATAGAGTATCTACCAGAAAGATCGCTATCACAGGTAGGTAACTTTTTCTTATAGGCCTCATTTGGGGCCATATTATCAAGAATGGCAATAACATTATCACTGTTTTAGCGGCAGAAAACTGCTGCTGAAGCAGCGATAAGGGGCTTGATAATATGCCCTTGAGAATTCCAATAGAAGACAGGTTCTGGTGTGAAGGACATCAAACCTGGGTTTCTAATAGGATTTTCTAGGGCATATTATCAAGCCCCTTATCGCCGCTTTAGCTGCAGTTTCCTGCCGCTAAAACGGCAATAATGTTATCGCCGTTCTTGATAATATGGCCCTTAGAGTTTGGCGGGTGGGTTACTCCATCACAAATGTGACAGATTTCCTATTCTTTTTATAGGTGCATTACTTCTACGGCACTTTGAGACCAAGAAGATATCCTTCACATTGGTGATGGAGCAATACTCGGTCTCTATAAATACAAAATGTAATGCTCGTCTTTCAAAGCAAAATGTGAATATTTTCAGGAAGCTGATATTTGGAACAAAATTACTGCATTTCTGATATATAGTTAAACAGAAGTTTTAGTGATAATTCGTATTGAGTATGGATTGCTTTTGTTCCCTTGGTGCCACTGGGCGTCTGTTGTTACACTTCTTAATACATGACTTGTGTGGAGGCATTTCATAATCTATAGTTATTTTTTGACATAGACAGATGCACACTTGAAATCAATCAATAAAACTGTCTATGATGCTCTTAAGACAGACTAAATGTAACATCACAACTAAACCGAAACAATAAAATGTCAGTGTAATTTTTCAGTAATGATTAATTTCAGGTGAGTTGTGACAATGAAATGCCCCCTGCACACTGACCAAAATCTATAAAAGGTCAGTCGCCAAGCAGTAAAGAAATACTGTTTGAACTATCAAGTGATACTAGGTTTTCAACACTTTCTTCGGAAATATGTTTCCCTGTTAGTTGTAACAATACCGAATTCCAACAAAATTCAGAATTATTGATACTTGTTTAATTAGAAATTCTGGCTTCAGGCAATACCACACAGGTATACCTGCAGGAGATGGAATAAACACCTTGGTGGGGTGGGTATGTCCAGAGATGGATCCCGTCCTGGCATTTTCTAGAGACCCTAGACACTCATGCCACACCTCACACTGCTCCTTTTTTGGGTGGGATCGGTTTGAATACAGTTGATCCCTTTCTTTTAAAGCACA
The DNA here is from genome assembly GCF_964261635.1 of Lissotriton helveticus. NCBI lineage: Eukaryota > Metazoa > Chordata > Amphibia > Caudata > Salamandridae > Lissotriton > Lissotriton helveticus. The sequence goes on along the minus strand of NC_136057.1, from coordinate 1,192,041,369 downwards.
CGTGGGCTGGAAAAGGCAGCAGTGGCTTCCCGACATCCAACTAGTTTCAGGAGATGGAGAACAAGCACTCTTTCCACTTTGTAGTCCCTGCTGACCGAGGCTCCAATTGTAGTTGTTGACTAATGTAAAGCAACAGCAGCTTTGTGGAGCGTCCGCTCAAACGGCCAAGCCTACAATTTGTCATAAAACTACAACCAGATTGTTGGTGCTCTGAAGTTGGATTGACAAATACGACCCAGAAGCCCAGGCTCTTAGCAAACTGCTGTCCTTACTTTACACGTTACCCCCTGCTCCAGCGAAGTCCGCATTACTCAACCAATTACTATCACATGCTTTACCTTCCTGTAACTGGCTTTAATTACCACCGTTGATTAACTATCTTCTGGGAACTGTTTGTTCTCACTAAGGGCGTTTAAGAGTTGTTCTAAATATTCTTTGACAGCCCCTTTATGGTTTGCCATAAGTTTCTAAGACGTGGTAGGAAGTGGAGAGCTCCGGAAGATATTTTCCTCTTACTAGGTTCGGGAATAATGTTGCCTCGTGTGCTGCTTATTCATGCTTTATAGCTTGATATAAACATAGGATGTCATAGTTTATTTATCGTATGGTAATTCGTTTATGGGTCAGCTTGTTCTGTTAAATGAGAGTTACCATATAAATTCGGCTCTCATGTATTCAATAACATATGGATGCCACTGTGAGGGATACTCAACCAAGGCATTTGAACAACGACTCACAACAGCTGAAAATTCATCATTTAGGAAGGACCTCTATTATCAACCATATAGATTTACAACATTCGTTTGCTCCGGGAGTCAACGGGATGAGAGGACCTTTCTATATCATCCCCTCCAAATAAAGACAGCGGCAGAAACAGGTAGTATAGGGTCACTTACAAAAGTTTACAACTGTAGGAATCTGGCTCTGTATATGGTATACCACTAAGTGGTTATATTTTGGAAATAGTCCAGAGATTCCCCCAGAAGTACGGGGCTCAATGTAAACCCAATGTGTTCTATTTGTGGTAGTGTGGTCGAGCAGCCTTCGGCCTAACACAGAGAAGTCCAAGACATTTGTTGGACACACATTGACTAATAAATCACTCAAAAAGGACATCCACACCAATCTTTGAGAAATAAGCTTATTTCAAGTTTTAGTTTAATATCAAGATGTATACAAAAAGATAAATATGTTTTTCTGGGAAAATACTTCACACTTTAAAAAGGGTTCACAGTACAATTTTCAGTTGTTGCAATGTAAACCTATAGGAGGAAAACAAGAATGCAGTTTTCAGGTAAGTACTCAACTTAAAAATCTAGTGTTCAGGTTCTGGGGTCAACACCAGGCAAGGTGAAATCAGCACCAAGACCGCTCCACCAGCGTCACAGGGGCGGCCGGGTGCCAACGTCAAATTCGCCCAATGTTAAACAATGGGACGGGGGGTAATCAAAGTTGACCTGCTCACAGGTGAGTAAAGTGGTGTCAGGGCTCCCCTGGAGTAAAGGTAAGTACAGGGGGGAGGTCTTATGACAGCACCAAACTTTCACTCTAAGTGGCACAGGGAAGGTCTGGTGCAGAGTGGCAACACAGTGTTGGTAAAGGTAGACAGTGGCAGTGTCTCCCGACCCCGCTTGGCGCCAGGTAAACATTTGCAGAGCAGAACACTCTGTTGGTTTTGTGGATCTCATTTTAAAACTTAAATGTCACGCTTTTAAAAATTGATTACGAATTTTTAAATCACTTACGTCGTGTTGGAATTGACTAATAATTTGAAAACACTCACTCTCTGTGCACTTACGCTCATTCACGGAGCTGCCAGGGGCATTAGGGCTCATTTAGGAAGTCTGTGCTCAGTGTTGCAGCCTGCCCGCCCCGGTCCAACTCGGTATCCAATACCGTTGAGCGGAGGGCGGGACAGGCAAGAGCCAGAGAGACACGCCCAGATACTTCCTGACAGTCGGGGGCGTGGCTTAGGCGCCGACCGGGATGGCTGCGTGAGCGAGTTGCTCCGCGCCGTGTCCCGTTTTCCATCCTGAAACACTTGACCCCGAAATCCCTGGCGGCGTGAATTGGGCTCCGGAGGGGTCGCTGACCCAGGGAGGAGAGTCTGTCCCCGTCAGGACCCTGAGCGACGCGCACGGACGGACCTGGCGGCCTGGCCGGCTCGACTGGCGCACAGAAGCAAGATGGCGGCGCCGCCGGAACGGGAGCGCTGAGCTGAGCAGCGAGGAGCGACGAGCGCGCTGGAGGCGCCTGGGGGGCCCTGACAGAGCAGTACACCGGGGTGAGGACCGTGAGAGCAGGTCCGGAGCGGCGGGCGAGATCGGCGGTGGAGGACTGGTAGGACGGTGCCCCTCCCCCCCCCTGCTCCCCGGACCCTGCCTGGAGAGCCGGGCTTTGGACTGCGACAGTGACGGCGCTGCTGGCTAGTGAGGCCGGCCCTTTGTTAAGACTGCCACTGCTGGAGCTGGGCTGCCGGGGCCGGCGCAGGTTCGGGCTCCGGGTGCCTCGCTGAGGGACGCTGTACAGTGAAGGCGTGCAGCGGGTTAGCGGCGTGCTGGGAGCGCGGCCGCCCGCGGCGCTTGGGTGCCCAGGAGAACGAACGGACCAAGAAGTGGACAGAGGGCCTGACGCAGGAAGCGAGGTCAGCCTGGTGGGGAACAGTGGTGCGTTGGGCTGGTGGAGCAGAGCCTGGAAGCCGGCGCGTGCTGGGGCCAGCAAGGTGCAGTGCTGCTGGGAGAAGTGGGTTCAGTTTGCCCGGACATACAGACTTCTAGAGCTGCATCTGCTGGCCTCATAGGGGGGGCGCACTGGGCTTGCTCCCCTGGATATTGCAGACTCTGGCAGCGAGTAATTGTGTTGGTGGCACTACGAAAAGCGCACCTGTGGAGCGGCGGTGGGCGGCTGCACTCAGAAGGGGGCCAGATAGAACTGCGTGGCCAGGTTGGATCTGGGACCAGAAGTGCTGCACGTATCGCGATCTGCCATTGGATGACATCAGGTGGAACCAGGGACGGAACAGCTAGACGGATTACCGCGGTCGGCTGTCGTCGGTGAAGGCTGCTCGAGCGGCGTGTCTCCCACAGTCAAGATGGCCGCGCTGGGAGCTGACCTCGCTGCACCACCTATGAGGGGGGACGGGAATGCCCAGGCCAAAGATGGCGGCACCCCAGCGGAGACCTCACCCCAGGAACAGAGGCTGAACCTACGCCTTGACGCTATCTTGGACGCGATTATGGCTACGAAAGAAGAGCTGCACCAGAACATTGCGCAGGTGGCGACGGGGCTGGGCCTGCTACGAGCGGACCACGCCAAGCTCTCTGACAGAGTGAAATCGAACGAACAGCTGCTTCAGGAGCTGAAGCCGGCGGTGGTCACCGCGGAACATAAACTCGAAGACGTTATTGGCCGACTGGCGATCCTGGAGCGTCGAGCGGAGGACGCGGAAGGGCGCAACCGGAGGAATAACGTGAGGGTGGTGGGGCTTCCGGAGAAGATTGAGAAAGGTGATGCGGTGTCCTATCTGGAGAACTGGCTCCGAACGGTGGTGGCGCCGGAGGGCCTGTCCCCCTTCTTCTCCCTGGAAAGAGCACACAGGGTGCCCACCAGGCCGCCCCTGGAGGGCCGTCCACCCCGGCCGATGGTGGTTAAATTGTTGCACTATAAAGACCGGGATCTGCTGATCCAACAGGCGAGGTCCCAAGGCCCCTTCCAGGTGGACAATAGTAAGGTCACAATTTTCCCAGACTACACGCAGGAAGTGCAGCGGAGCAGAGCTTCTTTCTTGTCAGTGAAGAAGGAGCTGAGAGAGGAAGGGATCCAATACTCCTTGCTTTTTCCAGCCAAGTTGCGGGTAATCGTTGATGATAGGACTCACTTTTTCCAAACGCCCGACGAGGCGTGGTCCTGGTTGGAGCTGTATCGTGCTGGGACAGATCGTGCACACAGACCCAACCGGGATCGGCAACAACCAGTCAAGATCAGGAAATCCCAGCGCATCCGCTCCCGGAATAGGCGCCAGCGAGCTGAGCGAGATGCGCAAATGCTGGCTGACAGGAAGAGTGCGTTGGAGGCCACGGCGACCATCACGGGCTCACAGCAAGAGAATGCTTCCGGAGGCTCGGCATCGGAAGTAGAGGGGGAGAAGACCGGAGACGACGACTCGGAGCTGGGGGGAGTGCTGGGACCGGAGGTCACCCCACAGACATCAGATGGCATATTTAACGAGTGAGGTTCACGGCTGCTGAACGATTCCGGGATGCCTGACGGTATGGACACTCCGAACTTCTATTGGACTGCCAGGTATGGGGCTGCGTAAGCAGTATGGGACTACAGGCGCGGGGTGATGGCTCTGCCGTCCTGGATCGGGGCTCCATAGCCCTTCTCAGACCCTTAAGGTCTTCTGTGGTGACGACCACGGATTAGTGTGATGTGTGGGGTGTTTACGGTTTGGAACGGGGCTGAAGCTGGGTTATTAGGTCCTGTCCTGGGGAGGGGGTTCCTGGGGGTTTGGGGAAATGTTTTGAAGGGGCTGTACAATTGCTGCAATGCGGGAGTCATTTATTGGCTAGCACCGCTGAAAGATGTGATGCTTTATGGGGACGTTACCTAATTTGAAATGTGTCACATGGAATGTCCGAGGTATTCGAACGATGGTGAAACGCCACAAAGTGCATGCCTACTTGGTGAGACGGGGTGTGCAGATTGCAATGCTTCAGGAGACTCACCTGACACAGAAAGAGTGCGGGGCTTTACAGAAGAGGTGGCGAGGGCAGGTGTTTGGCACGACTTATTCGGCATTCGCCAGAGGGGTGTTGATATGGATACGAGCGGGCACGCCATTTCAAGTTGCGAGTCAGAGAATAGATCCAGAGGGTCGGTATGTGGTAGTTGAGGGACGGCTGTATGGTAGGGAGGTGGTGCTGTGCAACATCTATGCCCCCAACTCTGATCAGGCTAATTTCTTTGAGGGTTTGTCGCTGTGCTGTTAGATAGATCACACCCAACTCTGGTAGACTCCCCAGTGCGCCGGCTGGCAACTCATAGGCGGGAATGGCAGGACAGGTGGGGCTTGGTGGATGTGTGGAGGGCGCAAAACCCCGAGACCAGGGATTACTCTTACTTCTCCGCGCTGCACGACCTACATGTTAGATTGGATTCAGTGCTGTGCTGCAGCTCATTGGCGAATGTAGTGATTCACTCTGAGTATTTGTCTAGGACCATTTCGGACCATAATCCCCTGTTGCTTTCCATGCAGTGGCAGCTGGCGAGATCGGCTGTTCCTTCATGGCGACTTCGTCCGGATACGCTGGAAGATCCGGCGTTCAGTGACACGGTCCGCCAGGGCATAGACGGCTATTTTGCAGATAATGCAGGCTCAGCAGCGACTAGATCGATCGAATGGGATGCAATGAAAGTAGTGGTGAGAGGGGTGTGCATGGGAAGGTTTCTGACTGTGAGAGGGACGGTGCTGAATGACCTTACGAAAGCAGAGGAAGTGCTGAGAGGGCTGGAACGACAAAGACCCGAGAGACCGGAGCTGCAGGAACGATTGCTGCAAGCTAAAGAGATGGTGGCGACTGAGACTGAAAGATTGCGGTGTTATGACTATAAGCTGTATGCTACTAGGGTGCACGAGGAGCGGGACAAAGTGGGCACGCTCCTTGCCAGGCTGGCTGATCCAGACCCTAGAGGGTGCCCGATCATGAGTATAAGACGCGAGGATGGGGAAGTGACATACTCGCAACCGGCGGTCGTGGGGCGCTTCAAGTCCTACTATATGGGACTGTACGCAAGCCACCTTGAGGCAGAGGCTACGGAGATAGGTGAATACTTAGATCGGATCCACTTACCATCAATGGATAAGGAGGATGCGCAGGACCTGGGGGGCCCCATCACCCTGGCAGAGATAAGAGGGGCAATTAAACACATGGCACGAAACAAAACACCAGGGGTGGATGGGTTGCCGATTGAGTTCTACGCTAAATTTATGGATGTCTTAGCGCCCAGGCTGCTGATAGTCTACGCAGAGTCGAAACAGGTGGGGCGGCTACCTGACTCTATGAGGGAGGCGCTGGTTGTACCGCTGTTGAAGCCGGGCAGGGATGCATTAGACGTGTCCTCTTATCGCCCATTGTCCATGCTGACAGTGGATTACAAGATCTTGAGTCGCATCCTGGCCACCAGGCTCCTACCGCAGATGGCCACTTTAGTGCATAGGGATCAAGCGGGATTCATCCCGGCTAGGAGCACTTCGATGAATATCCGTCGCTTGATCGGGGTCATTGATGATGCCGCTACGGTGGAGCACGATCCGGTGGTGTTGACAGTTGATATCGAAAAGGCGTTTGATAGCTTAGAATGGGACTACCTGGACAGAGTGCTGATGAAGTTTGGAGTTGGGGAAGGGTTTCGGAGTTGGACGAGAGTGCTTTATTCCTCAGATAGGGCGCGGGTGCGGCTGGGGCCCATGATCTCTCCGGCTTATCCGGTTTGTAGGGGCACGAGGCAGGGCTGCTCGTTGTCACCGCTGCTCTTTGCCTTGGCAATGGAGCCGCTGGCGGCACAGGCGAGATCGGGCACCGTGTATGACGGGTTGGCGCAGGGTCCGGAATCGCACTATATATCACTATACGCCGATGACCTATTACTGTACCTGGCGGATCCTGGGAGGGCACTGGAAGGCGCGGTGGACATGTTGGGCAGGTTCGGGAGGCTGTCGGGCCTCAGGGTGAATTGGGCCAAGACTTGTGTGTTTCCTTTGCGGAAGACTACGCTCTGTCCACAGCTCACAAGACCGGTGGTGTGGGAACCCTCTTGTTTTGTCTATCTGGGGGTGCGCATCTACCATGACGCAGCGGACCTCCTGGAGGGGAATGTGGAGCGCTGTATTCGTGCGCTGAGGGGCTGTATGGCTTTCTGGGCCTCTCTCCCACTGTCCGTGCTGGGTCGGGTAGCACTGTTGAAAATGGTGGCACTCCCGCGGCTACTCTACTCTTTCAGAACGCTGCCACTATGGATCCCGCAGAGAATCTTTAGGGAGTTGAGGACGTTGGTGACCAGCTTCATCTGGGGCCATGGACGACGAAGGGTAGCGCTGACTACCTTAACAAGGCCCAAGAATGAGGGGGGGATGGCCGTCCCCGACTTTGAGTTATATTATCTGGCAGCGCAACTCCAGGTCCTGACGCAGAACGTGGCCAGAGAATTCAGGGGTCCAGATAGCGATCGAGGGCTGGGCATTCAGAGACATGTCTTGTCGTCTATAATCATGCAACAGAAAATGGATGGGAGAAATCTTACAATAGAGGAAAAGACGCTTAGATTGTGTTGGAACAGGCACCTAAAAAGAGCTAGGAAGCACCGGCCGTATGCACCGGAGATACCGCTGGGGATGCTAACCGCACTACCGCACGGGGGCGATTGGTCCCAATTATTGACGTGGGAAGAACTGGGCTTACAGATGGTGGGAGACCTCTATATGGACGGGACGTTAGTCCCGTACCGGACTTTACAGGAACAGTTCAGCCTGCCTAGTGGAACCTTCTTACTACATGCGGCGGTGGTGACAGCGATACAGCGGCATTGGGGGGAGGGCTGGTGGAGCCGGAGGTGACCATGGCGTGCCAGTATGTGGTGATGGCCGCGGGCACCGTCAAGGCTGTAACTTGCCTCCACACCAGAATGCTAAATGAGGGACTAGCGCCGTTGATGTCGCTGAAGTCGCGGTGGGAGGCCAGTTTAGGTAAGCAAATACCGGACACCATCTGGGGACAAGTGTTGCATAGGACCTGGAAAGGGACAAGGAATGCACGGTTTCAGCAGGTGCATTTTTTCATTGTCCATAGGGCGTATTTAACCCCGGAGAGGTTACGACGACACTTCCAGGTGCTTGACACCATGTGCCCAAGATGTTTGGAGCCGGAGGTAGATCTGGACCACATGCTGTGGGGATGCCCGAAGTTAGGGGAATACTGGCCGGAAGTGGGAGAACTCCTGAACGCTGTCACGGACAGAGAGGTAGAATTTGATATGGCTGCATGTCTGCTCCTCTGGTTCCCGCATACCACGAAGACTAAAGTAACGAGCAAATTCATTGACTTGGGGATAATATTGGCACAGCGTGAAATCACTTGGCGTTGGAAGTCCAAGGAGGGCCCGTCAGTGCGGAGATGGAGGAATGAGCTGTTGAAGTGGTCAGGATGTGAGAGTGTGATTAGGATGCGTCAGGCAACTAGAACTGACACCGAGAAAAGTTTGGAACTAGCGCGGTCCTGGGAGCTGGTAGTACAGGCATTACGGGACTATATAACGGAAGGCGCAGAGGATGATCAAGAATAGGAAGGAATTCCATGGGGACTACATGTTTGACTGATTATCCTGGTGGATGACATGCTTCAGAGCAGGGAGAGGTTCCTGAGACCCGCATTAGCAGCAGTTGGAGGGGGGTGGGAAGGGAGGGGAGTTCGTGGTTGGGTAGTTTGCCACCGCGAGACAGCCTGCCGAACCCGGGTGGCCCAGTGAGGTCGTAGAGTGGATTTACGGGAAGCGACAGTGGGTGTAGCCTGGGGCTTGGTGGAGAGGGGGGAGGGTTGGATGTTACGGGGTAAAAGCGGATAAGATACGATATAACTGACCTATGGCCCGGACAAGGCATGCACTGAGGCACCTCCAGGAAACCGGTTCATTGAAACGCCACCCAGCCTCCGGGATGTGGGCTAAATGGCTGTGTATTGTGTTTCATCATACTAACTGTTGGGAACCTTCAGTGTGTAGGTTAGCCTGTTGCATGGTTTTATTTCTGATTCTGCAATAAAAATATATTTAAAAAAAAAATACTTCCTGACAGTCGAGTGGTTAGCGCTCTAGCCTTGAAGCTCAAAGGGCTATTTAGCCACTTGTCGAGACAAGCGCGCAGCGGTTGCGCGCAGGGGGGTGCCTAAGTACGCGCCGAAGACGAGCCAAAGACCAGCCCGTCTGCGCCCGTCCGCGTCCGGACGAGGCCGGAGGCCATGGGGGCTATATCTGCAAACCTGGATTTGCGCTCTACCATGCGGTCTACCTATTCACCACAGGTACTCCTAAAACTACGGGATAAACCGTTACAGGGATGCATAGGCGGGGAAAACGTTTATGTAGAGGGGCCTTTTTCCTGCCGTCACTGCCGCACCCAGTTTAACATCCATAAGGAGGACGCTAGCCCTACTGGTCACACTAACAGGCACCACCCCACCCCTGTTAGCAATGACATTGTTAAGGCTTCTATGAGGAACAAGAATCTCCTCTGTAATATTAGATCACTATCAAAACATACAGCCGAGGTATGGGATCTAATCTCTTCCAGAGAACCTGATCTGTGCTTTCTTACCGAGACATGGCTAAAGCCCCATTCGACTCCTGACATAACTTTAGGAATCCCGATGGGCTACAAAATAGTCAGATTAGACCGCCCCACTAAGATAGGTGGAGGGATTGCGATTGTTCATAAACAAGGAATTGTTATTACCATATCAGAGGTACTTAGCACACCCGAATTAGAATTACTGATCTTCAAAATTACCACTTCTCCTAGGGAAAGCCGAATGGGAGCGCTGGTGTATCGCCATCCTGGACCATGCACAAACTTCTCTAACACACTGATTGAAATACTTGCCCCATATGTAAATGATGACAGCGATTTTCTATTAGTAGGGGATTTTAATGTGCACAGCGAATTACAAGATTGTTGTGAGGCACAGTCTTTACTGACTGATTTGTCCCTACTGGGACTAATACAACGAAATTACGGGCCAACCCACCAGGCAGGTCACACCCTGGATCTGGTCCTATCCAATTCCCCTTCGGTCCTTTGCCTGCCTCCAACACAAGTTAAGTGGACAGACCACTTTATTATTGAATTCTATACTCCCCACTTTAAACCTACCCCCTCAGGCCCGATCTCTCTGCCCAATAAACGAAGACAGTGGCACAAAATCAATAAAATCTCATTTAAAGAGAGGTTTGTCGAACCCTCCATCACTTCCTCAGAGAACGTCGAAATTGCTCTAAAGATATTCGAAAGGGCAACTAGGGCCCATAGATGACATAGCCCCTCTGAAACTGTTTAAATCCCGACCAGCTCACAAACAAGAAGCCAGAAAACTGGAAAAGAGGTGGAGATCGTCCCACCAGGCGGATGATTAGAACCGTTACTGAAACTCTCTGTCCATTTATCATAAGGCCATCCGTACAGCACGCAAAACGCACATCACGTCCAAAATTACAGCTGCAGGAAATTCCCCTAGGGTTTTGTACCAAATCTTACAGTCATTCGTAAAACCAGTGGCGTGTGAAAGCTCTGAGTCGTCATCGCAACAGTTATGCGACGAAATTTCCCAGTTCTTTACCAAGAAAATAGACACAATTTACGAGAAAATAACTAACTCCAACAGGGCAACTAGTACAATCCCATCACTCCCTCTGAGTAATGATGAACCGAATCAGATTACCCATACCCTGGACTCTTTCCCCCCCATCACTGCAGAGGAGGCATCATCGCTATCCACACAAATTAAGAGTGGAAGCCCGGACGACACAATCCCAGCCAGAATAATGCCCACTCTTACTGAAGAATTATGCCCTGTGATTAAGAGGCTTGTGAATCTTTCACTAACTTCAGGTGACGTCCCCAGGGAATGGAAACGGGCCCTGGTAAGACCAATCAGGAAAAACACTGCCATACCTTGGACCGAACTAACCAACCTTAGGCCCATTTCCCTACTACCATTCTTAGGGAAACTGATCGAAAAACATGTTAACCATCATCTGTCTAACTACACTGAACTTGCTGGCGGCCTGGACTATTCTCAATCAGGGTTCAGGCCAAAGCACAGCACAGAGTCCACCCTTCTATCAGTCACGGACGACCTGCATATGTATCAGGACAAAGACTACGTCGTAATCCTGGTACTATTAGATCTCTCGGCAGCGTTCAACACCGTGTCACACACCATCTTAATTGACCGGTTGGCTAACATTGGACTAAAGAACAAAGCACTCGCCTGGCCAAGGAGCTTCCTATCTAATCGCACCCAGAGCGTCATCATGGGTGCTTACCGCTCAGAGGAGGTGGAGATTTCGAAAGGGGTGCCACAGGGCTCCTGTTTGAGCCCAACCCTTTTTAACATCTACGTGGCACCCCTGGCAAGAATGATGCGCACGTATGGCTTCATCCCAGTGTCATACGCGGATGACACACAACTCCTCTTCCCTTTCAAAACTCTCTCCACTGAAGTAATAAGCTCCTTATCATCAGGCATGAAGGCTGTAGCACAATGGATGCCCTCCAACTGCCTCCAGTGCAATGTTAACAAAACAGAAGTCATGTTGTTCGGGGAGGCCAAAATGCTGTTGACTCCTGACTGGTGGCCACAAGACCTGGGAGCAGTTCCAGAACCCAAACAGGTCGTTAAAAATCTAGGGATACGTCTAGATCAAGAACTATCGCTGAAACAACACAGCAACTTTGTCATAGGCTCTTGCTTCCACACTATTAGCCTGTTGCGCAAAGTTTTCCCCCTGCTCCCAGATTCTTTTAGGAGAACTCTGGTACAGGCTCTTGTGTTAAGTCGGATCGAGTATTGCAACGGCCTACTACTTTCTGCAAATAAGGGTGTGCTGGCTAAGCTCCAAGTAATCCAGAACACGGCGGTCCGTTTAGTCCTGAATGTCCTCCCAAGAACGGCATCTCAACCTCTTCTCGAACAACTGCATTTGCTCTCAATCCGGCAGAGAATGAAGTTTAAAATATGCTGTTTAATACATAAAAGTCTTAACGGACTAGGGCCTGCCTACCTGGAAAAGAAATTTACCCCATATATTCCGACCCGTTCTCTCAGATCCAGCGACCACCTTCTTTTGGTGGTGCCCCGTGCTAGAAAGGCCAGGCAATGCGGTAAAGCTTTATCTATAACGGGACCTTCACTGCGGAACAAACTCCCTTTCTCCCTCAGACAGTGCTCAGAGCATCTCAAATTTAGAAAGCAGCACAAAACCCTGCTGTTCAGTAATCAGATCTAGATTTTGTGGTTGTCATTCTGCTCTCTTTGTTCTTGGCTCCTAAGCGCAGAGATACTCCACTGGGAGTCGATTCAAGCGCTCTATAAACCCGCATTAAAATAAATAAGTGTTGAGCACCCAATCCAACTCAATGGGGAAGATAGGTCTTGAAGAAAGGCTGAGGCTCAGGAGAGGAGGCCAGGCAAAGCAAATCCACAGCTGCCTGGGTAAGTAGAGATGTTAGGGGATGTAGAGACACCATTGGTCAAGCTCCCCAAGACCCAAATGCTTCGGATGCAGGGGTGTCCTCTGGCATCGGGAAACAGCTTAAAAGCCAGGTCTCTGTGAAGGGGGGCCTTCAAGTGAAGCTGCAGATGTCAAGGTGAAGTCCCCCAGGGACCAGCTCACAGTGGACTCTGGCTCAGAATCATTTGGGAACCTTTGCAGGACTGGTGGGCCAGTTGGTCTCGGGCCGTGGGCGTCAGGTGCAGAGGTGGGTCCGGAGGCGGATTCATGGCTCCTCTGAGCAGAGTTCTTTCTCTTTGGAGTTTGTTTCTTCTGGACAGATCCACTGTCCATGGTAGATTTAGAGTCTTTGTTCAAGCCAGGCATTCCTCCCAGGATTTTGGAATTTGCCAGGACTGCAGGGCGAGTAGACCCCTCCACTTTTGGCTATACACACGCCATGCACCGTGACCTTGAAGGCTTCCCAGACAAATCTCATTTCTGGAACTGAGTCTTTGTTTCTATCAAAGAAGTCAACTACCTCCTGTCTCAGTTCATTTCAGAATTGGGTGTCCAGCAAAACTGTAGTGGAGAAAAGTCTCCACACGGCATATGGGGCTGTGTTTTTCTGGAGACACAGCACCAGTAGGATTAGGGAGTGGTCTGAATAGACGCATGACCCTGTGTATCCATGTACCGAGCCCTCCAGATATTAGCCAGTAATCCAGCCTAAACCAACTATTATGTACCACAGAGTAGTAGGTGCACTCTTTTACTGTAGGGTGGAATGTCCTTTAAGCGTCCAGTAGCACATGTTCCTCCAGAATGTCACAAATATGTTAGGTAGCAGTGGTGTTGTATGTAGTTCGGGCATGACATCTGTCTAGGGGCACGTTCAATACAACATTAAAGTCCCCTCCCCAGAGAATATGGGTGGAACCAATATCTACTATCTTCCCCCAAAGCCTATCAAAAAAGGCGGCATCATCGGTGTTTGGCTCATAGCAATTAACTATGCTAACTGGTGTGAGGGCCAATGTATAGTGTCTCAGGGGGTCGTAAGGGATCCTCATGAGATGTACTGTGTGCCTTTGTGGATTAGAGGAATGTACCCCTCGAGTATGAAGAGTACTCGAGGGGTACAGATGCAAGGCCCAATGAGTCACAAAGGAAGAGCACATGGAGTCTACTAAGTGGGATTACTGTAAAAGGGCAATGTGGATGGTGTGTCTAATCAGATAGGCTAATGTGTAACGTCTTTTGCGGGGGTCCCCCAGGCCCCTACCATTCCATGTTAGACAGTTATATCTTGTGCGTGCAGTACTGCGCTGTACCGGTTCAATGTCTGTCAATGTTGGGAGGGTATCAAGACGTGGGTTTACCGAACCATAGAACTATATCAGTGTTCATAAGGGTTGGCATGCATGGCAAAATTAATATTAGAAGCTGAGCACAGTAATTAAAATAAAACAAACCCCAGCCCTTCCTCCTCCCACACTGGTGGCCAAATCCCGCCAGGGACGCATTACCCACCCACTCAGTCAAAACCATTAGGAACAGTGAATTATAGGGCATTGTGCTAGTACAAAAAATGTAGCACCACAACTTTGGGAAGAATAAACAAACTAGAAAGAGCTAGTTAGTGCTATGGGAAAGAACAAGTGTGAAGGCAGGAAGAGGAGGGTAGATAAGATCAAAGAGAAGGAGGTGAGAACAGAGTACCAGAAAGTTGTAGTGAGGTGAAGTAGAGAGTAACCACAGAGCGCTAAGAGATATTAACCTACAGATAGATCTGTGTGTATTCAGGTATTTAAGGTAGGGGTATCCTGTAGGAGGCCAACCAGAGAGGAAGACAGGTCTTCTTCAACCAAACAAGGGTGTCCCGGGGGATGATTTAGGCGTCATAGGCACCCATTGCAGTAACAACAGGGTGTGTGGAGTGAAACAGAGGTTTAGAGGAAGGCAGATAGATTATTGAATTTGTGTTGCTTGCTAAGTGCTGTCATCAAGTCTTGATGCAGCAACATCCCCTACTACCAGTATCACGTGGTTAGCTAGGTGGCACCATTTAAGTCTGTAAATCATTGTTCAAGCCAAGAGCCTCCGCCACATGGATAGTTATTCGGGGTCTGACAGCGGTGATGATGTCCGGGAAGTAGAAGATGGGAACCCCGTAGGGGAGGCACATGCCATATTGTAGCAAATGAATTCACTGGCCTGTTGCTGAGAAGCCAAGATGTGGTCCTTACACTGATTTGAAATGCAAAGACGAGCAGGGCAGAGCATTGCATATGGAATATTAGCAAGTTTCAGTTTCTGTTTGATGGGTGCAAATTTCCTCTGAGTCTCTGAAGCCTGCATTGTTCTTTGTTGTGGCCATGTTTTCTTTTTTGCTGTTGTTGTTTGACAATGTTGTCAGTGGCCCATTTGTGTAGCCAGCCAGTGGGCTTTTGCCATTGGCCTGCATTTGTTCCTTCTTGCTGCCATGCCTCCTTGCTTGCTGTTGTTTGAAAATGTTGTCATTGCCCATGTTGTGTAGCCAGCCAGTGTGCGTTTGCCATCGGCCTGCATATGTTCTTTGTTTTCCATGATTCCGTGCTTGATGTAGTTTGACCATGTGGCTGGCAACCATTTTGCGTAACCAACTAGTGTACTTTTGCCATAGGCCTGCATGTGTTCTTTGTTGTGACCATGCCTCCTTGCTTTCTGTTGTTGGTTGACTATGTGGCCGGCAGCTCTTTTGTGTAGCTACAATTTTGTGTAGCCAGCCAGTGTACTTTTGCCATAGGCCTGCATGTGTTCTTTGTCTTCCATGGCTCTTTTCTTGCTATTGTTTTACCATGTGGTTGGTGACAATTGTGTGTAGCCAACCAGTGTACTTTTGCCACAGGCCTGCATGTGTTCTTTGTTGTGGTCATGCCTCCTTGCTTGCTGCCGTTGGTTGACTTCGTGGCCGGCGCCTATTTTGTGAAGCCACCTTTTTTTTCCAAATTTCAAAGGCAGATTGATAGGAGAGGGCTATGCCTTTTTGTATTTATTCATTTTTTTACTTTTCCCTGATAGCATTTTAATAGTACACTTGAGGATCATTGTAGAATTTGTATATTAACAGTATTTTATACTACATGCATTTTCTGCTTTTTTCACAAGCACCACCGCTTTCCTCCCAATGGATTTTCATAGTCCCCTGGTACATCAGCAGCTACTTTATATGTTATTTATAATTTTTTTCTTTTAATTTTGTTTGAATATTTTTGTTTTAATTATTTATTGTTTTAATTATTTTCTATTGTTTTAATGTCATTTTTTTGTTACATTTTCCCACCATCTATCACAACCTGCCTGCCATAGGTGCACAGCCACACAACAGCATAAACTTTTAAAGTATTAGTATCCCATTTTTCCCTGGACCCACTATCTGCCATAGGTGCACACCAGCTTTGATTTTTTCAGCATTATTCAATTTTTCCCTGCGCCTTCCTGACTGCCACAGGTGTCTCCCTTAGATGCACATAAAGCAAACAGTTACATCTGAAAGTTGTTACCTCATTAGAAATTAAATATTATGTTCTGGTGGTGTAGTTTGACTTTGAAATGCACTGTTTTTGTTAATTATCAGGATAATAATGATAACTTAAGTAACCACACTAAATTATATTGTCTGTACTAGTTCAAATTGCAACAATGCCACATTTCACTAAATGCTTTTGTTGCGTGTTTGCTTTTAGGTGCACAAGTGATATCAACCACAGTACTGCCAGAGAGTCATCATGTGAGTCTTTCAATCACTTCGGCTTGTTCAGCTAAGTGCCACTGCCAACTGACAGCTTTAAGATGGCCCCAAAGAAAGATGCTGCCAAGAAAGTGACCAGTGGGGAGGTGAAAAAGAAGCATATTTCCACCACTGGCATGTCAACCCAAATCTTTTTTGGGGTTTGTGTGCCTGAGCACCGGCCTCCTGGGGTCAAGCTGAGAGCAATACTTCTGCCTCAGTGGCACTACTTTAACCTAAGCCCAAGGCCATGTCTCTTAGCAAGGCAGCCGCTACAGGAATGTCTAAGCCGACGAGCAATGACATCTAATTGTATTTGTCTCTTTCGTAAAGTAGCACCCAATTATTGCAGGAAAGTGGCAACAACTGTAGAAAGCAATAGATCTTCCTAAAGTAGGAGCAGAACAGAAGGCTGAGCTTCCTGCTGAGCAAGTACCTCCTCTTTTATAACCATTGACTTCCAGATCTCCAGCAAGAAAAAGGAAGGATATTCTACCATCTTCTCCAAGCCCCTTCAGATGATCTGGACACAGATTGGACTCCAGCTGAGTCCGAAAAATGCAGCGAGAGATTCAGGAAAAGGAAAGTTTCTGACCATTATGGAAAGGGTGAGTATGACAAGCCTGTCATTGTGGTAGCTGGCACAGAGGAGACCGACATTACCCCTCCGATTCAAAGTGCTCCAATATTTCTAAGGTCCACACCGAGACCTGCATCCACCACTAGCTCAGTAAAAGTACTCCCTGCAGAGGCACACACCCGCCTACCTCTAGTTCTTCGGGTGGCCCACATAAAAAGTACACCTCCCCAATTTGGAACTTCTTTATTGTTAGCAAGCAGGAGGAAAACATTGTAATATGCACCATTTGCAACCCTAGCATTCTTCGAGGTAAGTTTGGTAGACACTATGGTGCTGGAGGACAAGTGGTCAATTCGAAAAAACATCACACACTACGCTATGAGGCATAACTTAATCAACTTTCTGCACAAGGTGGACGTCAAGGTAATGTGAGAGGGTAATTGGCTCTGGAGCCACTGATCATACTGCGAGGTGTAGGTGATGTGGCAGAAAAGGGTCACAACTTTATGCAAAGCAGTCCTGCCCCCAGCAGTGCGCCGGTATCACCAACCAGTATTACCTGCCTCAACAACTTCCCAATGGCACAAGGTTCAGATGGAGACACAACAGCATACAGTGAATGCCCCAAAATGCACATTGAGTCTACCACCTTCTGGTTCTCTCCAGAAGTCACGTGCATCAGTAGCACCATAAAAGAAAAAAAATCCATGTTACTATTACAATCACTTCACTTCACTTCAAGATTTAGCTTTATTCGGTTAAAAAGTTTAAAACCATCAAAGCATACACAATAAATTCCTTTTCACAGTTAATCATGTCACTGGGTCCTAATTACACAACAAAGTATATTACAATATAAATTGGTGAATACAAATATACAATAAAAAAGTTTGTCACCAAACGGAGAGTTAATAGTTTTTAAAATTCAGAGTCCAGAATTTTTCACATACAATTGTATAAAAACTATCTAATAAACTACGTGCAAAGAATGCAAAGGGGGGTAATTATGGTAGCAGCATTTTCTTGCAACATCTCACAGCCCCTGTGATGTAGCTCGCCACCCCAAAACATATCACAACAAATCCTAACATTTGCAAATAAACCAGGGCTGGTCGGGCCTGTTCAAAATTACACCCTCACAGTTCCACCCCCTTGCAGACAAACGATGCCCCTTTCGTCCGTCTACTGCCTAGCGACATAGCATGTGATTTTTTAAAATTAGTTTTTAAATTCAAAGAGTCCATAAAATTAATAAAGCAGTCTAACAGGGATTGTAAACCTCATGCAGTCCTAGCTACTAGTACGGCATCATCTGCATAAAGTAATGCAGGTATATTTTTATGACCAACTCTGGGGATGTCCTTACATGATAAAATCAAGGCTTCACCCAACTTGTTTATATAGAGTGTAAATAACAGAGGAGCAAGGATACAGCCTTGCCTTACCCCTCGCTTTACCGGCCATGCATCTGTCAGGCTCCCGTCCTCATTGTAGTGAACTGCTGCACTTGTGTCTTTATGCATATCGGCTAGGAAGGATATCAGCACAGGATCTAGTCCTATATCAGACAGGGCACTCCAGAGTTTATGCATATCGGCTAGGAAGGATATCAGCACAGGATCTAGTCCTATATCAGACAGGGCACTCCAGAGTTTATGCAGGAGGGGACCTATGAACGCAACCACCCAATGACACATTTGTACAACCGGAACCTGGCTAAAATGTTAGCAGTGCACCTCCTTCCTTTTTTTGTGGAAGGATTGGTTTATTTAGAATTTGTGGGTGCCATCTGCCCAAAATAGAAAGGTCGCAGCAAGACTTTCATTACAAAAGGGGCTGTTCCAGCGCTCCATCATGATGTGGGGGAATTGGCTGGAAAAGCTTTCCAGCAGAGTGTTGTTCAGACTATCCACCTTATGACAGACATGTGCACCCATTGTTAACACTGATTACATGTGTATCACAGCACACTGAATCTCTTGTGTGGGGGGGTTAAGCAACAGTTAGCTAATGGTCTCAGTGCTGAAGATTATTTTAAGGGCATTTGACAGCATGCAATAATAGCCATGTTCGCCATGGAGAAATCCCATACAGCTGAATAAATCTTGGAAGAATTTAACAGTAAAGTGTTTGAATGAGTTTGTTGCCACGGACAATGGCAATAATATAGTTAAGGCCATTGCAAATGATTGCTATTTCAGGATCTTGTGTTTAGCCCATCGCATCAACATAGTACAGGGCTTTCTTAAAAAAGAAGTCTAGTTAGCAACAACTTACTCACCATCTGCACAAAAATCTGAACTAATTTCAGCCATTCTTTTAAAGATCGGAAGCAGTTGAGGACCGTTCAGTGTGCTAGCAGAGTATCAGTTAAAGCCTTCATACAGGAGGTGCCAACATGTCTGATTGAGCAGTCAAACCGATCAATCGGTATGCCATACAAAGAGGAGGGGATGTAACTAAAAGCATGATCATTGGGATGGACAACTGGAAACTAGTCAAATGCCTGACTGAGAAGCTACTCCCTTTTTTCGGTTTTTACACGGGAAGTCAGCAAGGAGTACAGTAGCCTGAGCCAAGCTATCTCATTGTTGTATTTGCTAAAGGACAAGTTAAAAAGCATGTTTGACAGGTTCACAGCTTTGGACGATGAAAGCAAAGATGTGTATAACTTGATTCAGAGATTAATACTTCACTTGACTGAGAATACAAGGCAGCAAAGAGACATTGCATCATCCAAAGTGTACATCTATGCCACAATACTGGATCCATGTTCCAAAAAAATACTGGCCACTTACATTCATTTTCCAGAAGGTGGATGTTTCAGAATACAAGACGTGGATTGTTGAGCGAACCAAGTCCTTGTAGAGAATGGCTGCGACATAGAGTCCCATTCATGGTAAGAAGTTCTGGGGTACCGTCTAAACTTCCGGAGAGGACAGTCCTGTTGTCTCACAGTAGTCAACACCAGCACTGGCAGCATAAACAACAGGAACACAAGAATCATCCTCAACCTCTGCATTGACTTTGTATGAAAGGACAGGGCTTGAGTCCAGTGAAGAGGCATGGGCAAAAGAGGTCTAGCAAGTGGCAGCACCAATGACCATTGAGAAAATGTTCCAAGAGTATCTGGATGACACAATAGAGCTATATGTGGGTCAAAGCCCATTGGTGTATTGGTATACAAAGATGCGCCAATGGCCACAGCTCAGCAGTCATGCAATATAGTATCTGGGCTATCCGATAGCCAGTGTGTCTGCTGAGAGTGTACTCAGTGCAGTTGGTGCAGTCATCACAGTGAGAAGAACCAGTCTCTTGCCTCAAAACGTAGAGAGGTTGACCATGATCAAAATGAACCAATACTTTATACCACCAAATTACAACATACCTGAGATGCCACAGGTGAAAGATGATGGTTATTGGTCAGACTCAGGTCATAGTGTGTTAGATGACCAACTCCAGGTTGAACCACCTGATTTTGCAGATTAACTCTACTTCCTTGACTGAGTAGGCCACCATAGAACTTAATCACCGAACTGCTTTGCCAAAAACAATGGCCATAGCTAGGGGAACATTATTTATTTAATTTGTTTGTGTCTGACTGACTTATGCAGCCCCACCATTTTAGACACATCTACGGCTGGATTGCTATTGGACCAGTATGAAGTGAAGAAGACTCCCCCATTCCCCTTAAGGGCATTGGGCAAACATACCTATATATTTTGCTATCTCGTATCAGGACTGCCCCAGAGCATTTGATTTACCAGACTGCCCAATGTGTGTTGCATGCATCAAAAAGAATAGTTAATTGTGTACCACCATGGTTGAATTGAAACAGGTAAATATACTGCACCAATGAGTAAAATATTATTGAGTGATTGTGAGTGATGATTCATGTGGTCGAAGACAGTGAGGGAGGGTGTTGATCTATATTTTGAAAGTTTGATTGTGATGATTTGCAATGTTTGTGGCCTGATGAGTGATCATTTATTCTGAAGGTGATTGGCCCTTTCCCTTTGCCATGTTGCCAAATTTGCTTGCCAGGTCCACTCCTTCTTATCTGGTCCACAATCTTCAAAGACCAGACTAGTCTGTTTAATTAACAAACACAAATCTACACAAAAGTCTTACTCAATATTTCACTTCTTGTTCATCATCAACAGAAGTGCACTACAGGTCGATTTCTCTCGTTTGGATCGGGAGCAGGGATGGAGTTAGAAAGATTCATTACTCGGAGTCAGGAGAATGATGGAAGTACTCAGGGTGGAACTACTTCAACAACAACTAGAAGAAGGAAGTTATCAACTTCAGGGAATTCAGCATAATGATGACTCTAAGAGGCCTAGTCAGCTCTGTAGATTGGTGAGAGGTGGTTGGGAAATGCAATTCTGCTTAGGGTGTGCTGGCTCAAATGTTAACCTCCTCTATTATGTGGTTGTGTCGCCGGGTGGGGCAGCCTGTTGAAAGTAACTGGAGACAGACATGTGACATCACATCATCACAATATGCATGCACATGGCTAAATGTTATGATAACAGTTGTGAGATTGATCAGCCCATTAGGACAAGCAGCCCCTTGCCCTTGATTGATTGCAATTTGCTCTCACTTCTCAGTTAATCAATCAAGCATGAGTCATAAAATGAATGATTACAGCAGGCTTTGCTCTTGCTCTGCCTCTGAGCCTTCTGCATACACTACTCATAAAGCCTACCTTCAGTCCCTCTCCTTGACTCTACAATATCGTTTCTGTTTTACAATCTGCAGGCCTTCTCTTCTCCTGCACAAAAAGGCAAAAGCTCAATAACACTTATGCTAACCTTACCGGACTGCTTCAGACAGGCACCCAAGATTGATGGACAATCAGAGAAGAATGAAGAAGCACCACTCAATTTGGCAACACAGTATAATTTTTCATTTAAGAATAATTTTTTAGAACCATGTGAGTTCACTTCACTCCTCCATAATTTGTATTTTTCAAACATAGATTACAGAACAAATATTATTTACTTGAGACTCTGGAGCTGAATTACTGTTTGCAATGCATCTAACTGAGCTATGTCATACTCATTCCTCCATTTCCTTCCATTACAGATGGATGATGATGTACTGTTCATTGCCCAGATACAATTTGTCATTGTGTAGTGCTTGTCTTTATCACATCTTTTCCCAAATCTCCTTTTACATCCATTCATCAAACCCCTAACCCTCTTCCTCCAAGCTGTGTGATGTATTGAGGCGTGATTCAATTTGCACCATAAATGAATCACACACTTGGAAGGGTGGATGTGGTGGACTCCAAACCAATTCACCGCAGCATCTTCTATTACCTTAGCAGGAGCCCATACTGGCCCCATTTCCCCACCCACTCATAAAAGTGATCCACATTTTAGATATGGAAGAACATCATTCATCAACATCTTCATTCAGGCCTTTTGCTGTGTTACGGAAATGATTGACCTTGTCCACTTCTGACTCTGATTCCACTCTACCTGACTCGAGGATTTTGCAAGTTTAGTTTGAATTAAATACTAGCTCCCCATTGCACAGAAGAAGTTATTAATGCCAGTTTTTGTTATCTTTGTTTGTTGTGTCTTGGTGGTAGTCTGGTCATAGTCTTTCTAAAGTTATGATATAAATAATATGCCCCACTAACTCTGTGTTTTCTTTCAATCTAGTTGCCTTTGATGGATAATACTTTGAATAACCCTACAGTTGGAGTTTGCCTAGGTGGGAGTTGGATCTCTCTTGTGATTCTTTCCCTTTTAGCATGGTAGCCTGCTACTACTAACACCACCATAAGATGACACCTTGGGAAACCCTGCAGTAAGAAGACATAGAGGCAGTAGTCCTCACTTCATCTATTCAAGTATGAGAACTATAGAGCATTGTTGTAGGCCATATAGGCCATGGAAACCCCACCCCCATTGATCAATATAGTTACAGAGAGTAGTAGGACAAGGGTACCACATAACTAACTGGTATACACTTTTTAAACCAGAATGTTTTTAAAATAGGCTGCACTAAAAGGCAGTAGTGTAAAGTAAAACACCCCAAAAAAGAATTGAGGTATAATCAAAGTAAAATATCTATATTACTGTTTCTTTTTTTGAAAACCCACCCTTTCCACCAACAACAATGCCACCACTCTACCCAAAAAGCCTCCCCATCCCCAACAAATGTCCAACAAAAAGTCCAAAAGTCCAAAGAAACAGCCATGGTCCCACCTCCCATCCCAAATTCCACCCATATAAAGGGATTAAAGAAGAGGGCACTACACATGGGTTAGAAGCTTCTTGAGGTGCCCCTCAATGTATGGCATTCGGCTTTCTCAATGAACCAGCCTCTGCAGGACGTGGCATTGGAAAATCCAGTCTGAGTGCATGAGGGGCAGCAGTGGTGGTGTGATGGGAGGGTGCCAGTAGCATTGGTGTTATTGTTGCCGGGAGCTGGAGGAACTGATGGCTGACTGGGGCTTTGGGCAACAGGAGCTGCCTCCTCCTCCTGCAGGATCACCAGCCACTGAAATTCAGCATGTATGGCCTCCAGCCTCTGCTGACACAGCCAGGCTGCTATCTCCTGCCTAGTAGGTGGTCAACCAGCAGAAGTAGCTATATCAAGAAAGAAAAAAGACAAATTGTAAATAATGTTCCGTGCAAATCACTTGTTTAAAATTATATAGTGGCACAGTGGCAGTTTATTACTGGTCTCCTAAGGCCATTTGAATGTAATTTGATTAGGGTCACAACCATTTTTTACCCACACATGCCTTACATACAAGACAAATGCACTAACTGGCTGAAAGAAATTAAGGCAGAATAAACAGCCCACCAGTTTTAAAAAAACAGTTGTTCTTTTTTCTTTTAAAGGATTTCCTAGTAAAACACTAAACAAACTCTTCGTGTGGAAAAATAAATACAAAGTTTCCTCTCATTAATCAGTACGGCATTATGCACCATGGAGTACAAGTATTCTTGGTGTGCTAAATTAATGGAGGCATGCTAGGTATCTCGTCAGTAGTCAATACTTTCCTACTCTCTTCAGTCTGCAGCTTGGGTAGCTGTAATGTAGAATTATCCTACTTTAATTCCAATGGCCCTGCTCTTTTCCAAAATGCCTTTCAGTTTTACTCTGACTTCAAAGAGGCAGATATATAATAATGAAACAATGTCACACGGCATGTAAAAAAATCAGCTATCCTGTCTGATGAAGGTCGACGGTGGGAAAAATGATGCACTGCTATACAGGGAAAGGGTTAAAGAACAGGATATATATAGATTGCATTTGGCATCTGCAAAACTCAGGGCACTTAATCCCACTTTACTCCCTGGCCTCACCCTCCACCACTATTTATAATTATTTCCAACAAATTAATTTGCTTGGCAATAAGGAAAGGAAACTTAACTTACTCTACTGTAGGGTAAGTTAAAGGAGTTAGGCCAGGTAAGTAAAGGTTTTAATACAGAATATTGGGATACACTGATTATCCTCATGTGCATAAGCTTTGTCTCAGTCAGTCAGAGTAGTTGAAGAATGTTGAAAGGGAAAAATGTCAACAGGCGTGAATCTACTATGGAAACCATGAAATATATAAATAACTTAGCCAGAAAAATGTGGCACATGCCAACAATCGATTATTTACATTTTTGGTAGGCTGGGACAGAACTTAGTAAAGTACTAGGAGGTGACAGAGTGGGCACTGAGAGGGAAGGGAAACACACCTTGTTTTCGCTCTGCCATGCATTAAAAACTTTGTAAATGCCACATTTACTCAACTCAAGCAGACGCACATTTCACAGCCAATACTGAAGTGCCAAATTGAACCATGCAGCAGTAAGGTTATGAGTGGCACTGATGAAATGCCATGGTCAGGGAGATGATGATTTATGATGGGTGGAATACATATCTGCCTTACTAAACAAATAAAGTGAGTCAATGGGATAGACAGAAATAATCTCCCCACTTTGAACCAGGGCTTTGATAAAACCATTCCAAGCAAGGGAAGTAGGTGAGCAAACCCCTCTCTAGAAATGTTCCCTTGTTTCTTCACCCAAGCAATAATCCATTTATCATTTCATTGTTCTACAAGTTTCCACCCTTAGATATCCACCATTTAAGCTTTACATTCTCTCATCCAGCCTTTCACCATTGAAAACCATCCATCTATATAGATATCCATCCATCCATGTATTCACCTATCCATGGCTCTCAAACATCCTATCAACAATCCATCCATTAACCCACCCATTTAAAAAAAAAAAAAAAAATTTAAGACCTTTATTGTAGCAGGTTTGAAATGATACAGCAAATGGCCTACAACCTCTGTGGGCAGGCCTAGTTAAATATAGCTTTTGATCAACGTCGGTAAGGTAACACAGCCGTTCAGCCGACAACACTGGGGTCCGGCGGCATGAGAAAGTGAAGCGTATACATGTCGTACATCGTGCATATTGGAGAACAGATAGATCTACAGTTTTTATGTTTTTTTGTTGGTAGAGCTTGGTATCCAATGTATGCTATCGGCAGTTCGTGATCGTGGGCAGCCATGGTCAGCACTCATGTCAACAAGTAACAGGGGAACTGAAAATATGAAAACCATTGATTATTCGCATGGTACACAGCGTTGTAGCGAATACTTAGGTCAACAATGCATTGCACCAAGATAAAGGAGTGGTTGTTTGCAGTGGTGTAACCAGAAAGAGACCATTGTGGCTGCAGTTGGTGTGCCTATTGTCTCGACATGTACGTCACCATCCTATTCTGGCGATATCGCTAGGGAGGTCAGGATGAATAGTCGCGATGTAGAACTGTCTGCGTGCCCCAGGACAACATGCTCCCCGGTCGTTCCCTGCGGATCATGTGTAATGTATCGCGCACCTTGCGGGCGCAAAGGAGACATTGGGTGCCAACGAATGCGCGATTGCCTATATCATATAAGCACATTTTGTAGTGTCTCATCAACAGTGAAAGTGTCCTGGTTTTCAAACATAACCAGCGTGTAAACAAAAATGTGAAATACAGCAGGGGTAAGTGGGAGGAAAAAGACTAACAAGGGCTGAGGCATTAGTATGCGTATAGGTAGGGTGGGAAAATTGCAGCGGAGGATAGGGTCCAATAGTGTGGGAATGAGGTGAGAGCGCGAAGTGGGCGCGAGGCGGGCCAGCGCAAGAGCGCAAGGGCAGTGTTATCAGGTTCCGGCAATCACGCCAACCACAAGCAGAGCGTGGGGTGGGGTGGGGTCCCCGTTGCGCAGGAGACGGGAGAGGGGAGAGACAGCGTGATTGTGCCGGGTGCTCATAAAATTGCTGGTAACCATGGGCGTGGGGGACAATCAATGTGGCATGATTTGCGTCTACGCGTCATGACCGCAGTACAGCTGTTCAGTTTGTGACGCATGCCGCATCACAGGCGGGGAAGGAAACAGTGGGTACATGGGATCACTGCTTTGTCCCATGTCCGTGGGCTGGTCTGGATGAGGGCCCTGTCTCAAGTAATTCCCTGTTCCAAACTCGCTTCCTGGAAGGACTTTTGGATGTCATCCCAGAGCTGCGCAATGGCAAACCTCCTGAGCCCCGCCGTTTGTTCTTGGTGTAGGACTGTGCTTTCCGCCTGCGCCCAATTGGTGAAGGAGGTGCACCAGTGTTGAATATGTGGGGGTTCACTGTTCTTCCAGCGTTTGGTGAGCAGGTGCTTGGCCGTAATAAGTCCCAGGTCCCAAAAGCGAGCCGGTACTTTGTTTAGTTTTGTCCTGTATAGAGCCCCAGGATGCAGGCCTCCCACGTGTGCGGTATGTCTTCTGCAGTGCATTGTGTCAGTAGCGTTGTGATCGCGGCCCAGTACGACTGGCTGTTGGGGCATAGTCAAAGCATATGTAAGAGGTCCACTACAACCAGGGAGCATCTCTGGCAGGCAGTGTCGGTGACCGAGAAGTATCTGTTTATCCTATCAGGTGATAGATAAGCGCGGTGCAAGATGTAAAATTGTATGACTTTGAAACGGGGGTTGCGTGGGATGTTAGTGGGACCAACCAGTACCATTGCCCATTCCTTGTCTGTCCAGTCCCTTCCTCTATCTGTTGCCCATTTATCTCTGAGTTGTAGGGTGGAGCGTTGTGTGTGTGTCAGGAGGGCCTGTGCTAGCCAGTGCACTATATGGGTTCCATTGCCCATGACATGCAGGTTTTGCATGAAGTGGTGCATTGGCGGCTCCTCCGACATGTCGCCCCAGGCTGCTGATAGTGTGTGTACTATGGACGCATGCAGGAGGAATTGCCCGGCCGGTAGGCCTGTGGTTGTGGTGAGGTCTGCAAAAGTAAGCAGGCCACCATTCGCATAAAGGTCTCCCAGCGTCTCCACGCCTGCTTGTGTCCAACTCTTCAGTGCGGCTTCTGTCATCACCCCTCCTTCCCTGGGAGTGCCCAGCAGGGGGAGCGTCGGGGTGTACGGTGTCATCTTTCGGGTGAGCCGCAGGCAACGCAGAAAACACTTGCGCGCCACCGCCAGGTGCAGTTGTGAAGGGCGGGGGGTCCGGGTCATGGAGTGGAACAGTGTGCACACTTGTGTGTGGGTCCAGGTAATAGTATCTGTGACCGTATCCCCTAAGTTTTTGCCGCACAGCCCTCCCGACACCCACTGCAGCTGAGCTGCCAGGTAGTACAGCTCCAGGTTGGGGACCGCCAGGCCTCCACTTTCAGTAGACATATACAGCTTTGACAGCGCCACGCGGGGCCGGCCGGCGTTCCAGATAAGGCCACGAAGCAGAACCTCCAGGTCACGAAACACTTTGGTAGGGACGTAGGTCGGGATATTTGCAAAATAATATATTAGCCGTGGAAGAACTATAATTTTCGTCAATGCCACTCGACTTGGCACATTCAAAGGCAGACTTTTCCAGAAGGTTATTTGCGTGCGTATAGAGGCGATCACTCGCATCAGATTCCCGTCCAGTATATCTGACGGGTTCCTATATATGTGGATTCCCAAATACCTGAACATAGTGGGGTACCATTGAAGTCTCCCACCGCCTAGTCGGACATCGCACTCGGGCGTATCCTGGCTAAAGGGATAGGCTCCCGATTTGGACCAGTTGACTCGTAACCCTGACATGTCCTCGAGGGTCCGGAATATGTCAGTGAGAGATCTCGGGATTTTGGTCAGATCTCTAACATAAAGGAGCAGGTCGTCCGCATAAAGCGAGACTATGTGAACACCATCTGCCATCGGGATACCCCACTCCTCCCCCCGCGTCCGCAGTATTGTGGCCAGAGGTTCCATAGCCAGGGAAAAAAGCAGGGGACAGGGGGCAACCTTGTCTGGTACCCCACTGCAGTCGGACAGTGTCAGAAAGTAAACTGCCTATGCGCACTCGGACGGTGGGTCTGCGATATAGTTAGCTGACCATGTCCGGGTAACCATCCCCCAGGTCGTATTTCTCCATTACTGCTGTTAGATATGGCCATTCTACGGAATCGAATGCCTTTTCGAGGTCCAGTACTAGGCACCCCGACCTTGGCCATTGCAGAGTGGCGTACTCTTGTATTCGAAACAGTCTGCGGATACTATGAGAGGTGTGGGGTATTGGAACAAAGCCATTTTGGTTGTGGTGTACTAGTGTCGGAACCAAAGGGGCTAGCCGTTGGGCAAGGGTAGATGCGAGTATTTTATAATCCGTATTCAGGAGGGCCAAGGGATGATAAGAGCCCATGCACGTGTCATCTCTGCCAGGTTTAAGAAGGGAAATAAGAATGGCCTCGTTTAGCGAGTGAGGAAGGGAGAAATCTTCCGCGGCCGCACTATACATTTTCAACAGCTCAGGAATGAGGATATCTGATCCGGCCTTATAAAATTCGGCTGGTAGCCCGTCCGGGCCAGGGGATTTGCAGTTGGATAAATTGAAAATGGCCATGCGGAGCTCCTCAGACATAAGAGACGTTCCGAGGTCTCCTTGTTGTGCGGCAGTCAGACGTGGCATTTGTAAGGTGGAGAGATACTCCACGATGTCAGGGTGGGGGACGCGAAGTCGGGAGCGATATAAGGCTCTGTAGTGGGCTGTGAAGGCTTCATGTATTTGGCGCTGCGTGTAGATCAACCCACCCCCATCCAAGTTTATCACCGTCACCGGTGCCGTGCGATCTTCCTGCCTGATTAGCCAGGCTAGCAGTTTGCCAGGCTTGTCACTGAGATGGTGTGTGCGCGCTGAATGTGCAGCATAATTGAGGTTTCTAAGGCGTCCCAAAAGTCGCGCATTTTCCGCCCGTGCTTCCGTCAGGGGGCCGTCAGTGCCAGCTACCGTGTCTTGTTCTCGGTGGAGTAGGTCTGTTTCCACTCGCGATAAGTCTCCCTCTAGCTGTCTTTGCATGTGCCTCTGAGTGCCCAGGCAATGCCCCCTGATCACAACCTTAAAGGCGTCCCATTCAACTTGAGGGGAGGATGCCGTGCCTGAGTTGTCCTCAAAATACTGCGCTGTTTGCGTGAGAAGGGAGTTTCGGAAGGTCGCGTCCAGCAAGAGGGCCGGTTGCAGTCTCCAGGTAGGGATGGGTGGGTGTGGGCGCCCCCATGCTATGACCAGGATGTGTGGATTATGATCTGAATGTGTGCGGCCCATGTACCGTGTGTCAGTGATAAGGGGGAGGAGTTCAGTGGACACCATGTATCTGTCTAGTCGCACATGCAGATTGTGCGCCCCCGAATAATATGAATATATTCGTGTTGTGGGATTGCACGTTCGCCATGCATCATGTAGGTCCCATTGTGCGGCCCAGCTGATCAGTGCTTTCATGGCGCCATGTGCTGGTGTGCCGTCTTGGGGTGGGGAGGAGCGGTCCAACACCGCGTCTAATATACAATTATAGTCCCCCCCTAGGAGCCATGGGACGCCATGCCACGCTGCCAATGTTGTCGAAAGTCGGGTAAAGAACGCCCCCTGTTCAGTGTTCGGGGAGTACAAAGAGGCCAGCACCACCGGCTGTCCATCCAGCCTGCCCTGGACCACCACGTACCTGCCATCAGGGTCTAGATGGGTGTTCGAGACTGCCCAAGGAGTCCCAGGTCAGATCCACAGTAGAGTCCCGCGCGCGAATGAGGAATATTCCGTGGCGTATAGTTGCCCACGCCACCTGCGGTGTAGTGCACGCACTTCCGTTTTGTTCAAATGTGTCTCTTGCAAAAGTGCGATATGTATTTTATGTCGCTTTAAATAAGAGTAGATCTGATACCTGCGTGACGGTGTGTGCATGCCCCTGACATTCCAGGTACATATCTGTATCTCAGCCATGGTTATCGTCTAGGTAATTTCCCATTCTCACCATCCACTCCCAACCCCCCACACCCGGCCCCCCCCAGACCCCCTGCACCCCCCACTGTCCCGTGTCGGAATAAAGCTGTGATTGTAAGAAGAAGTGACCCTCAGAGGTGCAAAAAGGGTGGGGAGACAAAAACATATTTAACCAATAAAAGGCAATACAATAGAAAATGCCAAAAGGTCGGTTGCCTAACATGCCGCCGTCCAAACACTCAAATGAGTTAAGTAAACTATGTAATTCTAGGGGGTGTTAAGCATTAGGCACAAATGGGTGAATCAACAGTGCTGTCCTTGAGAGGGGTGTCGTCCCATCCCAGGCCGTAGGTGAGAGGCCATAGCTAGCAGGCGGAGCCGTGGACCACACTGCCCAACCACCACAGAAAACTGTCTGTCCAATGCAGTGGTCGAAGGGAAAGTCCGTGTGGAGGCCCACATCCCCGATAGAGCCGGGTCATAAACAGCCAATGGACTTGCAAAGCTGATAGGGGGAAGGTTGCTGCAGTGCCATATATCAAGTATGCATAAAGTCTGAGAAATGTTACTCACTGCGTCTTCCCGCTGTCGTCCCCCAAGGAGCAAGGAGCCCTCATACCTGCTGACGCTGGACCCCGCTCACACCAAGACAAGCAGGGAGATTACAGGCATGGCGGTACTGGCCACGCGCCGTATAGAGAGGTCTCAGGATTCTCTTCAATGGAGTAGATCCGCCGTTTGCGGCGTGACTTCAGGTGGATCTGTAGACAGCTGAGAGTCTGGTATTCCGTAGATGGCTTCATCGTCGCTTGGAAACGTATGTGGGCTAGTGTTCAGGGCAGAGGACGGCGTCGGAGAGCTGCTAATCTCCGTGACTCTGCGGAGTGCATCCTGCTGTTCCTGCATGACCAGGTCTGCGGGTGGGGAATGGGTTGTCGCCTCCTGCGTGCGGAGGGGCGTGGGCGATTTGCGCCTGCGGCGTCGCTGCGGGCCTCGTGGACGCGACGTCGTGGTGGCCCCCAGCGCCTGCCGGGGCGCCTCGTCCACTCCACCATCCAACCAGGCCTCAACCTCCTCGAGACTGGTGAAGAAGTGTGTCTTGTCCTGTGCTACCACTCTTAATTTGGCTGGGAAGAGGAGTGAGTATTTGAGACTCGTCTGTCGCAGCCTCCGTTTTACAGCCAGGAAGGAGTGTCTCTGCCGTTGTACCTGGACGGTATAGTCGGGGAAAAACATTATCGTAGCGTTGTCAATCTGGACCTCCCCGAGTTTCCTGGTTTCACGCAGAATCGTATCGCGGTCTCTGTAGTTAAGGACGCGGAGGAGCAGCGGCCTGGGGTTGGAGCCCAGGGGGAGGGGCCTTGTGGGCACACGGTGTGCGCGTTCCACCACAAAATATGGCGATAGTGTGCCATCAGGTAGTATGTCTCTCAGCCACTCTTCCACTCGTCGTGTGCGGTCCGTCCCCTCCCATTTCTCTGGTATGCCGACCAGTCTAATGTTGTTTCTTCGTGCCCGCCCTTCCGCGTCCTCAGAACGAGCTTCCAGAAATTCGACCTTGTTCAGGAGGTCTCGTACGTGTTTGTCTGTCTGGCTCACCCAGGGCTCCAGATCCGCCACCGCTCCCTCTAGTGTTGTGGTGCGGTCCGCCAGCTTCCTGTGGTCGGCCATGAGGAGATTCAGATCTATAGCCACACTATCAATTTTGGTCTCCAGGGAGGTGCAAGTTTGTTGGAGGGACTCTTCTAGTCGTTCCATGATTGCCAGCACATTATCCAGTTTCGTCGTCACCTGGTCGGCATCCATCTTGGGCGTCGATTTAACCAGCTTCCCTTTAGTCAACGTTCCTCCGGTCCCAGTGCGCGTTTTCACGCCCCCAGACATGGGCAAGACGGTGTGCAATAGTTGCCGCTGCACTCAAGAGGGTCGTTTCCAGTGGGGAGTGCTCTATACCGGTTTCCAGGGAGCCAGGGCGCCAGGATTACGTCACCCCTGGAGGCAGTAAGGGCGTGCAGTGGCTCCAACGTAAGCATCGGTAGTGCTCCCTTACAGCAACGTTCTGCGGCTATAGCGACTGGCGCCGGCAGCCTCCCGGACTGGGGCCAAGAAGCACGGCAGGTGAGCCGGGCACACAGCTGGTGTGTCAGCCTCACCCCGTGGCAGCGCGGTGCGTGATGCAGTTCGCCCGCCACCTCCTCCGTGGCGCACACGCTGGGGTTAGTGTCTGGCTGGGGTATGTAGTCCCTGTGGCATATGGGGGTGGCCGGCCTTCCCAGTCCTCCACCGCACTTCACCGCCGTCGCCAGTAGGAGCAGGGTGTGCAGGACTACCAATGGTGGAGGGGTGGGTTCTCACCGGTGACCAGTGTTGGGGGGTCTTCCCGTCGGGGCAGCGGCGCGCCTCAGTGATGGCCGCGTCCCGGCTAGCCAAGGGCGCGTGTTTCCTCCTGGCAGTCCGCCCTCAGGGGCCCTGGCATCACGTCCCGCAAGTGTCCGTCCCCGGAGCCTGCTCTCCAGTGAGGCCCACGGAGCCCCTCGCTCACCGGGGCTATCAGTGCAATTGGGGGCAAGCAGGTGTCTTCTCCCCACTACGGGTCCCGCACGTGCACAGAGAGCAGCGTGCCTCACCTTAGGGCATCCGGGCGTATCTATGCCCGTCCACCGACGCCAGGCCTCAGCTCAGCCCTCCGGGCATCGTCGTATCCGTGGTAGCCCCACAGCGCGGTGACCCGTCGTCCCAAGCAGGCGCGGGGAAAGCTCCCGTCGCTCCGACGTTGCTCCGGCTCCACACGGGACAAGAGCAGCTGGATCTGTAGTGGCGTGAGGCAGCCACAGTGATGAAACCCTGTAGTCGTCAGGCGCCCCGGCAGTGTGTTGTACAGGCCGCAGTACCAGGCCTGGCGTTCCGGCGAAGACCACGGTCTCGCCCAAGCGCCCCTGCCGGGTCAGTGTCGCCCAGCGCGGCCGCGGCTCCTATGTCAGCGCCGGAGCGGCTCCAAGGCGGCAATCAGCCTAAAAGTCGATTGGTGGGTAGGCAAGGGCTATCCCCGGCCCCGCCTGCAGCCCCGGCCGGATCAGGATGAGTGTTGCGGAGAATCGGCCCAGGTAAGGGGAGCTCGGGTCGGAGCTCTACCCTGTTGCGGCCGTCGCCATTGCGCGCCAAGCCACGCCCCCCATCCATTAACCCACCCATGTATCCTTTCACCCATTCACTCTTTCACCGGTTCTGCTTTAACCCACACAAGCATTCCTTTCATCCATCAATTACTTTCACATAGCCAGACAGGTATCTTTTCCCCCATATACCTTTTCATCCATCCTTCACCCACTCATACATCCTATCACTCCTGTGCACCATTTTGTCCACTCACAAATCTTTACGATCATGTCACATTTCACCCGTCCTTTCTCCTTCCATTCTATTTTCCCCTTCTTTTTTAGCTTTCATTAGGAGCGTTTGTCTGCTGTGTTGCAATAGAAAAGGCCATTAAGAACTCAATCCCGGCTGTAGCTGAGAAAGCGGGAGGTTCACGATGCCCTTAAAGTGAGTATCCTAGTAATTGTCAATAAGCAAGCAATGTGACTTACCACCACCCGTCCCTGCTGCTGCTAAGACTCTCCCTTCAACCGCTGATGTGTCTGTTTCGCTGGCACTGCCCATGGCCCCTGGACTAGTGGTTTGTGCAACTAAAAAAAACAATACACATTTTTAATGCCAGATATGCCTCCCCTTATTATTTTTAATGAAAAACAACCACAATGCATCATAGTTTGGTTGCAGTATCTTCTAAAATAAATATCACATTTGGGAGTTTTGTTGGTTGGCAATTTCTGAAAAGCCAGGTAATCAAGCCAACCAAAACTGTTTGTAATGAAGAGGCAGAGCTATGATGAATCTGAGTCATTGAAGCACAACAAAGTGGTGGAAGAACTGGTCAATAAAGTTCATATGGTCTTGGTTGGAAAACGCAATGGCACCATCGTCATACAAGTTTCCACCCATGCTGCACTGTCAAGAAACTGCTGGTATGCTACTACTGTATAAATGAATGATAATACATACACAACATTGGGTGGGTCCATCCATGACCACAACCACTCTCTAGTTTTACTCTTTGAGCAGGAGCAAGAAAAAGAAAGCCTTCTCAACAAACATGCATAGTATAGCTTACTTGGGCATGACATCTTTACAGTAGATTACCTGTCCTAAAATTGGTTCTCTTACTCTTCCAGTACCAGTACACAAGATATGTAAGGGAGGGGGGAAAGCTTACTGACAAAGCAGAAGAAAGGAAGCTATAGACAGACTAATACAGACAGTAGGGCGTCAACTGCAGAAACTTGAAATATAATAACTAGGATAATGCCGGTTTAACAAAAATGTAACAACATTTGGTAGAAGGAAGAGGAGAAAGTCACAGTAAAAGAATATAAAGGAAAAATGATTCTAAATGTGGAGCCGTACAAATTAGGGAAATATTAATAATTTCCACAGGAGGACTTACTGGGGCCATCACATCCCGGCTGCGGCACTGGTAGTGGTAGTGGTGGAGGTGGAACGTCTGTCCGCTACAGCACTGGTGGTGGCAACCGTGGCTCTCAGACCCACCTCTGTGCTGCTAGCCCTCTTCTTGCCCCTGGGAACTGATGTTCAAAAGATTAGTGGTACAGTGGATAATCTCCCCACAAACATTTTCACGGGCAAACGTAGTAACAATGTACTTTTCTAAGTCAGACCGGCTACAGTAGTAGTAGTAAGTTGACCTATTCCTGATTCCCTAGACCTAAGCCCTATTCCCCATTCAGCATCACAAAAAGAAAGAGGAAAACACCTCTTGTGATTGTTTTTGTACAGGATGGTGACCCTAAGCATGGTGCAGGTTCCCTTGCACCATGGTGCAAGGGAACCTGCATTGGTACATGGCAGTCCATTGTTTGCCAGCACAGGGGAAAAGGACAGGAATGTACCATATCTTGTAGATACAGGGCATTCCTGCCCTTTTCTTTTGATGTCTGGAAGCGCAGCAGGACGTCTTGCTGTACTGCTGTGCATCAAAATGTTGTAGATGAAGCCTCCAATATCTAACAATTAAGTGCAGATTAATTAAGTGACTTTTGCAGTTCACCCTAACAAGGGATTGTGGTTGTTACTTGAACAGCCCCCCCCCCGCCCCACTCAACCAACTTCCCAATTTCTCACAGTGCAGGAAATGTGTTTAT
This sequence comes from Lissotriton helveticus, assembly GCF_964261635.1. Taxonomy (NCBI): domain Eukaryota; kingdom Metazoa; phylum Chordata; class Amphibia; order Caudata; family Salamandridae; genus Lissotriton; species Lissotriton helveticus. Next base: position 1,192,006,268 of record NC_136057.1, on the reverse strand, counting down.
TTCATATCAATGCTATATTTAACCCATGGGCATCCATTGACATCACCAAGCAATCTGTAGCAAAGGATATAAAGATGGACGGTGCAATATTCAGCTGATGTTTGAGGCCCACCTTCTCCCCCACCTTAATCTTTGCCGTTGAGTTTCATACTATGCCTCTCGTATGGCTTGATGGTTACTAATCTTTCTAAGCACACTTTTACTACCTAATCTTTTATTTATAGCAGAATAGGTTTTGATGATTTTAAACCCTGGAAACACTGATCTATATTTGATCAAGTTAGAGCCTTCATTTATACTATGGGCCTGATTTAGAGTTTGCAGACAGGTAACTCTGTCACAGATGTGACGGCTATCCTGTTCACCTTATTATAAGTGCATTATATTCTATAGTACTTGTAATAAGACAGACAAGTTATTCATTACATTTGTGACAGAGTTACCCATCCACCAGATTCTAAATCAGGCCCAAATCTTAAATCTTCATGTTTTTATCTAAACTTGTTTGGGATTGTAAGTTACTTTTTCTTTCAGTAATTATTGACTTTGTTGCTGCTGTCATTTCCCCTCTCCCATTTTTCTGAAATGTTGAAGACCCAAGGATCTTTTCCTTCTCTAGTCGCATTCCTGTTGATGCTAGCCCTTTTCTTTGTCCTTTTCGGCACATTGAGCTCCGCCTGTATCGTGCTTGGGGGTGGGGTCTGCCGTAGCTACTTACTACAGGTGGTGTTTTGGTTGGAGTCTAGGGGGCATATTCACAAGCCCCTTTCTCCACCACAACATCACATTCAGTGATGTTGTGGTAGTGATAGGGGCCTCGCCTTATTCACCAGGCAGAGTTAAGCCACTTAATGCTGCCGTGTGAATAAGACCCGTTTAACGCCATGTTTAGCATGAAAGGGGCGTGCAGTGGGTGTTGTGGTGGGCGTTCCAACGCAACACCCATTGATTTTGATAATGCCCCCTATTCACAAGGACAGCGTAAATAGGAGGTTGCGCCAAAATTAAGACCAGGAAAACCCTGGTCTTAATTTGGCGAAATGAATAGAAATGCTTTCTTTCTCCTTGTTTTTGCTATTTCAATGTGTGCTGCCTTGTGCAGCATACATGGGAAATGCATAATGCCATGGTTTGTTTATGTACAGGAAGGTGTCCCTTTCTGTACATAAACAAACCTTTTTTTTAAATGCTGGTTTGCAATTTACATGTGTGCTGCATGAAGCAGCACACCTGTAAGTTACAAACTGGCATTTTAGGTCTGTTTATGTGCAGGAAGGGACACCTTCCTGTACAGAAACAAGCCTCCCTGCTTGCATACACCCTTGCACTCTGGTGCAAGGGTGCTGCATTGGCGCTAAGTTGTAAAACATAGCGCCTTCGCAAGGGGAAACGCAAGGCTGCACCATATCCTTATGAATATGGTGCAGCCTTGCGTTTCCGAAGTGGCGCAGCGAGACGTTAAGCCAAGATGGCTAACACCTCTCTCTGTCACTTCCTTGTGAATGTCATACTAAGACTTTAACTCAGTGCGTGTCAAGGCTGGAAATGTTTACCCACTGACCCCGTAACCCATTCTGCAAACACGTTTACCTGAGGACGCTAAATAACACATTAAAATGCATTTGACAAAATGTGTTAGTTACTGACTCTGTAGGTCTTCGAAAAGTGCAGCACAAATAAATGTGCATGTGTTTTTCTCGCTGTAAAATAGAAAAATGTAATGACTTAGTTTTCATCTGCCTTGCCTATTTGTCTGCTGTATCTAACAATATGTAACATTTTCAAGGGGAAAGTCTGCATCCTCTTTTGGCTAATGTATATGTTTCATTATGTTATATTATGTGAAGCTTCCTTTTACCATGATACATCCAGGAAGAACAATGTGCAAATGAATAAATTGGCGTAACCGATTTTAAAGTCAATTTTGTACTTCTAGTGGAAAGATTACATGAATAAATAATGCTTACACCAAACATTATAGTATAATTGGATTTTGACGACATCAGTGTCCAGACTGAAAGCAAGAGAAAATGTTGTTGTGTGACATCTTGGCCTCTGTTGTTGACAGAATGTTATCTTTTTTTAAATGTCACAGAACTGTCTTGAAATACATAAATTGTTCAAAACACTACAAGAGGACTCATATTTAATGTTCGTTTTTTCATATTGGGCTAATTTTCTGTTTGGAGCTCATTGGTTCAAGTTTCATTGGGTAGGCTCACTTTATATTAGTTTGCACAGGTTTTCATTTGACTTATTTTAGCTTATTTCCAGGCACACCGAGATGCACATGTTCAAGGCTCACTCTTTTTTTTTTTTTTTTTTGTCCTCATTAGCCATATAGTCGATCCAAATGTGCTCCTGGCCACAAGACACAAGACTCGACCCCCCTGTAGCACCGAGGAGCCTATTGATTAGCTCCCAGTACCCAGGGAGTCAAAACTGGATGCCTCCGGTCAAAGCTTGGACGGACACTCTCCCTTCGGGCCAATTTGGCGTATAGTCCAACGACTGTGTGGCTTGGGGTGCCTCCCTTTGGACAAGGAGATGTTAAGGCCTAATCATCGGACTCGGGAAAAAAAAAAAAAAACCCGGGTTGTCTAACTGGTCCTTCTCCATTCAATCAGAATGTCCCAAAAACTCAGTGATTGGGGGCTACATGTTCTAGTTAGGTCGATCTTCGATGTTACATATAGTGAAGACAGCCACTCTGCATGTGTCGGGGGGTTTATATTAGCCCAGTTTTTACAGATTTCTCTTCTTGCTAATAGTATAGCATAGAATAAGAACTTTCTTTCTAACCCCCTGATGCTGTTGTTTAGGCCAAAAATGATTAAAGGCCAAGACCACGGGATAGGTGTTCTGAGAATGGATTCGAGTGTTATCCTGATTTCTTGCCAAAAGATGGCAATGTTCGGGCATTCCCAGAACATATGGAGATCTGAGGCTGCTGGGTAGGAGCATTTACTGCAACATTTCCCGGGTTGTAATTTCGAGAGCCGCTTAGGGGAATAGTATGCCCGATGTAGCGTGAAGACGTGATTACGCCTCAGCCATGCTGGCTTGATGATTTTATAAAGGAGGGTAAAAGATTCCTCCCATATGTCTTCCATATGTGGGTCTCCCTCTACACCCCAAAGTTTTACCGGGAGATTGGAGTCGCTCTCTCCATCCTCTATGATATGCCAGTAGAAAAGGGCGACTTCCTTTCTTCCCGCGGGTCTCTCCACTAAGATGTTTTCTAAGGGGCTATAGTCACCCATCATTGCTTTTTTCTTTGTTTGAGATCGAAGCCAGCTGGCCAGTTGTAAATGTACTATCCACGCTAGTGGTGATGTTACCCTGAGTTTCAATGAAGCCCAGTCCATGAAGGATCTTTCCTCCAGCAAATCCCCCCATTGTGTTATGCCTGCATCGACAAGGACCCTTTTAACTGTAGTAGAGTCTTGTGGTGACAGCCCAGGTAAATCCCAGATCGGTGCATATTTAGATAAGTATCCTATCCCGGCCTTGGACTTAATTTGAGACCATTCTTTTATAGTGCCCAATAATGACTTTAGTCTGGCTTTCTTGAAAAACTTCTGATGGCCAAACTTAAACATGAAGCCATTCAATGGAAGGTCCGAACCCAATAGCATTGCCTTATACATGAGGCCATTTGCATTTTCCCAGGGGATCTTAAGTAACATCCTGGAATGAGTCAGATGGAATGCCCAAGCGTAGCTTTCCAGGTCTGGTAATGCAAGCCCCCCTTTTTCTCTCCTCCTTCTCAGCTTTTTCCAAGCCAGTCTGCTGGATTTATATCCCCAAATAAATGAGTTAATGTTTTGTTGGCATTTTGCAAGTTGTTTGGGGTCAAAATTTAACGGAATAGTATTGAAAATAAAAGTATATTTCGGGAGAATGCTCATTTTTATTAGGCTGGTTCTCCCGTAGATGGTAATCGGGAGAAAAGACCAAGCTTTCATCAAAGATTGTGATTCGCGGGAGATCCGAGCTAAATTGTTTTGAGCCAAATGATCCAGGTCTCTAGTTATTGTAACTCCCAGATATCTCATTGAGGATTTTATCGGGAGTTGGAGATTGGAAATGTTCCAAGCCATGATTTCCGTTTTCCCGGCATTTATCTCGTATCCCGAAAATTTCCCAAAATCCTCCGCCTTCTTTATAACTGCAGGGAAAGCCAAAGCAGGGTCGGTAGTATAGATGAGTATATCATCGGCATATAAGCTGACCTTCTTTTCCCAGCCTGAAAAGATGAAATGTGGAATATTGGTGTCCTCCCTAATGGACTGTGCAAACGGTTCTACGTATAGATTAAAAAGGAGGGGGGATAGGGGACACCCCTGCCTTGTTCCTCTGCTAATTTTAAAAGGAGTTGTTTGCGTGCCGTTTATTAGTAGGGATGCTCTAGGTTTGTTGTATATTAGTACAATAGCTCTGCAGAATTTGGGACCAAGATGGAATTTCCCCATTATTATGTTTAGATATTCCCAGTTTACCCTATCGAACGCTTTGGTAGCGTCTAGTGTCATGATTGCCAGGGGTAATCCAAAAGTTGAGGCAATATCCGCGGCTCCTACCAAATCATAGGTTAAGTCGGCTAATTGCCGGCCTCTGATAAACCCCTTTTGGTCGGGGTGGATAATCGATCCAATCTCGCCTCCCAGTCGTGCTGCCAGTATTGACGCAAAGATTTTATAATCATTATTGAGAAGCGAGATTGGACGATATGATCCACATTCGGTTGGGTCTTTACCTGTTTTTAATATTGAAGCTATATTTGCTTCGCCCCAAGAGCTCGGTGGTGTTTCCCCTCTGATTAGTATGTTGTTAAAGAGGGTCGTAAGGACTGGAGTAAGGGAGGATTTAAGAACCCTATATAATTCTCCTGGGAGACCATCTGGTCCCGCGGCCTTGCCCTGTGTTAGTTGTTTAATAGTATTATTAACTTCTATTTCCGTTATTTCTTCATCTAAGTTTTCACTTTGGGAGCTGTTCAGTTCTGAGAGAGTTATACTATCTAGCCATTCACCCCTTTCGTCTGGACTGGCAGTGAGTTCTTCTGTATAGATATTCCGGAAGAACTCGCTAAAGGCTTCCCCAATTTCTGTGTCTGTTGTCCTGCTGATAGTTCCCCCAACCACCCTCACTTCTTTGATGAAATTTCTGGTCCGGTCAGCTTTTATTTTCCAGGCCAGCAATTTACCAGCTGATTCGCCATATTCAAAATGCGCGAGTTTGCTGGCCTGCCATCTTTTGTTTAACCTTCCTTGCAATAGGGTATCTAACTTGACTTTTAGTTCTGTTTTCTCCTCTTGGTTATCAGAGGGGGCTTGATCTGATGCCTCCAAACGGGTCAGTTCTTGCTCTATATGTAAGATCTCCTCCCCGTATTTCTTTTTCCTGTAAGAGGCCCTACTGGTAATGCAGCCCCTTATAAAAGCTTTCCAGGCCTCCCATACCGTGACCAGTGAGGCAGAGCCTATGTTCCGCTCTAAGAAGGAGACAGTTTCCTGTATCAAATGGTCTTTCTCCTCCTCCTCCAATAGTATTGTTCGATCGAAAGACCAAGATGAATGAATGGATTTCTGCTCTAGTTTTAACGAGAAAAAGATAGCGGAATGGTCTGAAAGATGCAGAGGTAAGTATGTTATATTTTGGATCTGGTCTTTGAGAGAAAGGCTAAAAAGGGCATAGTCGATTCTAGATTTATGACCGTATTTATAATTGTGAAAAGAGACTCCCATGGCTTTGCCAGCTCTTTGTCTCCAAAGATCATTTAAGCCAAGGTTAGACATGCATCTAAGGAGTGTATCCCTCATGTTGCTGTGAGCTATGGCTCTGGAAGTGGGAGATTTGTCCAGTTTTGGATTTAAGACAAGATTAAAATCGCCCATCCATATTATGGGGTCGGCACAAGAAATGAGGTGGTTCTGCAAAGTATTTAAATAAGAGGGATCGTCCTGATTAGGTCCATAATAGCTAGTAATAGTAAAACCCCTCGAATATAGTTGAGCGTTAACTATCAGCCATCTGCCGCTCACATCTGTTTTCCAGTCCGTAATCTGGGCCCCTGCTGCTTTTTTGAAGATAATGGCAGTTCCGCGAATACTAGCATTATGGTCCGTACTCACAAATTTATCAACCCATTTGAGTTTTTTAAATATGTCTGTAATCTCTTGTTTGTTTAGATGCGTTTCCTGGATCGCCATGATCTGCGCGGGTGAGTCTCGAAGATACTGTAAGATTTTATTTCTCCTCGCCCTAACTCGCAGACCATTAACGTTCCAGGATAAAAATTTAATTTCTGACATCAATTAATAGCCTCTTTGTCATGATTTTTCCAACCCTCGACTCTAATACCTTTTTGCCGGTTAGCTGTCTTTCATTTCCTGTGTCACTTTCTGTCTTGGCCATACAATAGCTATGAAGCATCATTGGATCGACACTCTTCATGGTTATAAGGTTCAGTTTATGAGGACTTTTATATTTTGCCACCCCTTTCCCACCCCTGGAAAACCCCCCCCAACTTACACTGGCAGGATGTGTTGCCAGCTTGTCGTCTCTGACGAACTCCTGTTTCATGCCCATATTATCGCTTTTATCGGTCACTATGCTTAGTGTCTTATATCTTATGTATGCAGTGGCGATTTAGCGGAAAGTTTAATTTTATTCTCTTATCTAGTATCAGTACTGGTATGTATTTTTTATTATTATTGCTTCTGATAGCCCTTAGATCACCAAGAGGGTTAATTATTTATTTATTTTTCCCCCCCTTTCCAACTTTCTCATCCCCTTTTTTTTTTTTTTTGGGCAGGGATCTTAGGAGTTAGAGATAAGCCTAATAAATCTTATAATAGCTCAAGGCTTCTAAATATTGAATTATTACCGGGGGTGAGGGTCTTACCTGTGCTAATATCCATGTGCTTGTTTATTTGCCCCCCAAAATGTTTTTTTTTTTTTAATTTTTTGTTTTTTTTACTTCTTTTAATGATAAGTAATGATGAGTTTAATGTTTTTTTTTTTTTTTTAACATTTTTTTTTTATTTGCTTATATTTTTTCCTTTTTAAATTTTTATTTTATTCACTCATCTATATTTTGCGTCTCCCTTTTTTTTTATTATTATTTTTTTTATCTCCACCCAAATACTCATTTTTTCTTCCTCTTTTTTATACGTGATCTGGAGGGTTTGCGTGTTGGCTAATAGTGGCTGCTAGCTCATCTGCTTCACAAGGGGACTTAACATTGTACATTTTATTATTGTACATTACCCTTAAAAAGGCAGGGAATCGCATTTGGACGGTGGCTCCTAGACTTCTAAACTTCTCCATCCGTTGGCCTAGTTCCCATTGCCTATCTAGCGTAGTTTTGGAGAGGTCAGACCTAACATCAAAAGAGAAGTCTAAGGCTTTCAGGGTCTTAGCTTTCAGGGCTAGATTGAGGATCTTCTCTTTAAATGAATACGTTAGAAAGTTCACCAGGATCTTTCTTGGTCTAGCTCTGCCGGATTTAAGGCGAAATGGGTCCCGGTGTACCCTCTGAATATCCAATTCTATTTCGGACAATGGTTCTTCCAGATTAAGAGAGTCTTTTAGTATGGTCGCTACGAAACTCTTTATCTCCCCACCTTCTTTCCCCTCCGGGATTTTTAGTAGCCTCAGGTTATTCCTTCTCGAAAAGTTTTCGAGAGACTCGACCCTCTCTTTAACTGCATTGCCTTCTTGTCGTAGGGTCTGAATCCTAGTCTCCGCATGCTCCAGCTTTGCCTTAAGCTCGCCAACAGAATCCTCTAAGCTTCCAGTTCTTAATGAGAGACCGTCTACCTTAGTCTCTAAGCTTTCACACATAGCGCGGATCTCTGATTGGGTTTGTCTCGATTCCTCGAAACATCTTTTCGACTCCTCAAACCCACTTCTAATCTCCTTTCTCATGCTGAGAAGTATGGCTTGGAGGGTGTCGTCACTTTCAATTTCTTCGCTACTCCCACCACATTGATCCGACTCTTTAGTCCCCTTTTTTGATGCTGAAGTAGAGGGTTGATGTTCTATAAGAGACATTGTGTTGACAGCTTGCTCTATTGGGTCGCCCATCTTTGTGGCACAGACTGGTGCTTCTGCCCCTATTGCTTCCACTTCGATCGCCCCCAAGTAGCTGAGTGTAGTTTCAGGTGTAATTATAGATTCAAGGGCGTCATCCGATGTGGGTGCAGACTGCGTGTTAAGAAATTTTTGGGGGTTTGGATTTATGTCCAGAACCTGGGGCAGGACCTTGAAATATGACTTCAATGAAGGTGTAATTCGGGAAGTTTTACTAGCTGTTGTTTTGCAGTCCCCCTTGCTCTGATTCACCTTATGGGGTAACTCCTTCGGGCTGGTGTAACGTAGCTGGTAACCTTTACCTCTTCTCGGGGCCCTTAAGGCTGGGGATTGTATTGTATCGGTTGCTGCCTCAAGCTCTGGGTCTGGCTCGGACTCTGTGAGGGACTGCCCCTCTGGGCGTCTTTTGGCTTCTTGTACTTGGCCTGTGTCTCTAAGTCCTGTAGGGACGGCTAAGCCCTTATCTTTGTTGCTCCCTTTTCCTTTCCCCTTAGCCTTCCGCTTCCCCAGGTTTCTGGCAGTATTTGTGTTCAGGGTCTCGCAAACTGCCCGGAAGGGGGCTTGTGAATGTGCCTTAAATCTAAAAACACTGGGTACAGGGGCCAAGTTCTGCGGAGGGCAGCAGTCTTTTTTATCTGTGGGCTGAGCTTCACCTCCCAAAACTCCCAACACTTTTTCACCCTGCTGGCCCCCCTTACCGCACCATATGTCTGTTGCAACTCTCCTTGCAGTGACGCCGTGAGCAGCTGCCCTTCTGCTTCTGCGAAGCTCCACGGCTGCGTCCCCCCAGCGGTAGGGTGCAGGGAGCAGATCTCGCCCCCAGCACATCGACAGCTCTATCCGCCGTTGTAACTAAAAAGCTCCGATGCTCCAGCTGCTCAGTCTGCCTCCACGCCCTCAGTCCTCAATCTCGCCACTCCACTCCACTTCCGGTACAACACAGCCCATCCGGACTCGGCGCTCAGCGCTTCCAAGATTCGCCGCCCGCCCACTCTCTGCTCACGGCAGATGCAGAGCGCCAGGCGCCAGGCGCCGTGCCGAGCTGTTCTCCGCCTAGTCTCCGCCTAGTCCGAGCTGATCTGCCCCGCAGCCAAGACGCTTAGCGGGTAAGGGGAAAAAAGTCTCGATAGCTGACAGCTAACAGACCCTTAATTCACAGCTTACTCCTCTCGCCGTCTATGGTGACCGGTGCGAGATAGTCATTTCGGGCATCCCAGCAGGAGCCTCCGCTGAAGACGAGCGTGCCGCGTTAACAAGCGGCCGCCATGTTTTCCCTTCCGTCGATGTACTCAAGGCTCACTCTTGTACTTCAGAACAGCCTCTGTGCTTCGTATTAATGATTTGGGTACTGGAATATGCACTTTTATTTGGGCTACCAAGGGCCATATGTAGGTAAAAATAAATTTGCAATTCTGAAATTGTGATTTTCTGTGAATTGCATTTTGAGAATCAAAAATTCCGATGTAGGTAAAATATCGCAAAAAAATAGCGATTCCCAAAGATTTGCAGAATTACATAGCGATTACTCAAATTGCGATTCCTTATTTGCAAGAATGCAATTAAGGAATCGCAATTCCGGGAATCTGCAATTAAGGTGCAGAAAGATGACATCACAACCAGGAAGTGTGACTGCTAATGCTACACCTGATTGCCAGAAGCTGAGTGAGAGCCAGAAGCTGAGTGAGAGCCTGTGAGGAGAGTTGGAGATTTGTGCTCAGCAACTGAAAGCAGGAGAAACGGAGCCCCAGGGGACAGAGAAGCAGCAGGAAGAAAATCCCAGAAAGACAAAACAATAATTTAGCGAAAGGGAGCTGGAGGTCCTCACCCAGGAAATAGTCAGCAGCCATGACCTCCTGTTTGGAAAAAGTTCACTAAGTGTGCCAGAGGCACGAAAACGAAAAATATGGACTGACATCCAGGAGAAAGTAAATGGAATTGGCGTGACACACCGCTCAGTCGAAGACCTCAGAAAAAGATGGTATGACATGCAGCAAAGATCAAAGGAGAGGGTGGCTACAAGATTGGCCGAGGCCAAAAAGACCGGTGGTGGGACGTCCACAGCAACAGACCCAATACCCCTGAAGGAGCTGCTGGAGGTCACCCTTCAGCCTGAGAGCGTGATTGGCGTGGCTGACCTGGATAGCTCCGAACACCCAGACACGAGACAAGGTAAGATGCATGCCGAAAACCCCTGATACATACCCAACCCACTCACACCCACAGACACCCAACATGAGTGCAACTCCAGTACATGTCCACAAGCACACCCAGAAATGCATTATGGGAGATGTATCACATGCACTGATACCTGGACCAGTGAGACACAGCAAGGTGCAATAGGGATGAGTCATTCAGGAAATGAAGAAAACAGACAGATAGTACTCATGTGAATTGAAAATTGTAAACTTTAATGCATTATATATGCAAGACAGGACACAGAATTAATCTGTGTATTTAAATTCACAGCACCAGCAACAACACAGGAAACCGTGGCAGAAGGGGAGGACACAAATTGTGTGTATCAATCCTAGACAATCATCATAACAGCAAAGGGAACAGGGTTGCAGAAAAAGGACATGTAAAAGACACTAAATTATCAAACTTTGTTTTTATTTTTTACACATTTATATTAAAATCATAATTCACATAATGCATACTAGTGAATATATCATAAATTTAAAAACATGACTATTGAATTATAAAAAATCAATATCAAACAAGTGGCAATTTAATGTATTCGAAGCGCGTTTCGGCGTTGGATGAACGCCTTCTTCAGGAGCCACACAATATTCTTTCAAAGAGCTACTCAAGGTCTTGCTATGATAATTCCTCCACATACATCCAATCGGAAGATGACTCTAATGATGTGTCCCAATAAACCGTGTTTCAAAATGTTATACGTATGATTATCTTTCTAAAAGCTACCATAAACGGTCCAATGATGGATCCTTAGTGCACACTCGATCAGAAGGACACCGATAGCATGAACCCCAAAGCGGTATGCTACAAAGTTACTATACACGTTATCTCAGAAAGTTAAAAAACTATCACACACTTGAAAAAAGCTGTTCAAGTTGTTTAAAATAAAACGCACACGGGCTTAGACTGAAGATGATAGGATCACAGAAAGCGGCGTGTTATTCAGTAGGTTGCCGAGATTAAAGACCCAAATTATGCGAGTCGGATTACGGCCGCGTGTAATCACAAAGAACGGCGTGCTATTCGGTTAGATGCCGAGTATAAGGACCCAGATAATGTGAGTCTGATTAAAGCCGTGTGTTTGTCAAAAGGGGGAATGCCAAAACAGAAGATGGCTGTTGGCGTCTCACGTCAGTTCGAGAAAGTAAGGGAGGACACACCAGAAAATGAAATGAGGATGAGGAAGGGCAAGAGGAGAAGGGCAAAGCGAGACCATCAAACCCTGCGCCATGCAGACGGCACAGCATAGCGCCACCACTACCACTGCTGAAGGCAGAGGCAACAGACACAGCCGGAGAGGTACAGCCAGTGCAGAGGCAGCGTGCAGGACAGCAGACAACACAGTCCCCTGTACAATCCAGAGAAGGGAGTGGGTCGAGACGCAGGGCACGGCCGTCTACCAGCACTGCTCCTGTCGACGAAGACACAGTGTTCTCGGGCCTTGAAGGCAGCATGCTGAAAGCACAGTGCCTGCAAGTCAAAGGAATAAGATCAGTACAGCGCCAATCGGCTGCACACAATCATAACATGACAGAGTTGCGGGATGGTGTAATGGCCATGACAGGTGCATTGGAAGAACTGTGCAGGGAGATAAGGAGAGACAGGGTAGCCAGGCGCAGGGAGAGACATCGTCATCACACCCGGCTAGACTTGTACACAAGAGCTGTCAACCGCCACATCCCTGCTGGTCCGAAGATGTGTCAGTATGCAGCATGAGATAGCCTACTGCTGCCAGGACGTGGGAAGGGGCCTGGTGCAGGTTACACATACCGTGGACCAGATGTGCGCAGCTGTGACAGGTGGCATAGGCCCACATAGCACAATGGATACGGACAAACAGTCCAGCAGGTGCAGCATCACTCCACCAATTCCACAGGACAGACGCAGGAGTACGCACCAGGGGAGATTAGATGATGACTCCAGGGAGGGCAGTGGGCAGCCTGAGCAAGGGGTAACAGGGCATGCATGTAGGAGGTGAAGATACATCAGGGACTTATAGCTATGTGTGCAGAAACACATTCCATATGGACTTGTTGGCTGATGGAAATACTTGCACTGTAGCACAAACATGTGCAAGCAATCACAATAAAGTCACGCTGTGTGACAGATGTATTCCTGCACCAAAAGAAATAAAGATCACAGTTAAGCACCATTCTGTGGCTTTGTGCCCTCATTGCTCACTTAGAAGTATTTCTGTGTGATCTCATCTTGTCTAAGGTGCCCGGCAGCTGCCCCGGCCACACCTGCAGGTCTGCGACGTGGAGCTGGTCCCTCCTCATCCGATGTGTCTGAATCTGTCAGATACACTGGGGTGCCTTTCTTGGTAGCGATGTCGTGTAGCATTGCACAGGCAACCAAGATTTTGCAACAGGGCTGTACTGTAGCGCACCTCCAATCTTATGAAGGCAGCGGAAACGGCTCTTAAGGATTCCGAAGGTCCTCTCAATGTCACAGCGTGTGGCTCTGTGGGAGTTGTTGTACCTCTTCTCACCTGCTGTGGCAGAATTCAGGTACGGTGTGAGGATGTAGTCATGTACAGCATATGCACTGTCACCTGCAGGGTATAAGTAGATTTATGTTCAATACTGCCCTGCCAGTTCAAACCTTTACTGGTTTATTGATTTATTTTTCATTTGAAAAGTTTTGTATAGCGCGAACATGATCCTGGAGGGTATCAGAGCACTTTACATAGTTATAAGTAGACAAAGGAAAAGAGGAAGGTGAGAGAAAACATGGAAACAGTGAGGCAGTAGACAACAGGGTAAGGCAGAGATTGGGGTGGGCAAAGGAAGGTGGAAGGGCGATATACATCGAGAACAAACTGTATACATCAAGAGCAAACCGTACACAATCAGTAACTTAGGGGCACTAGGAGCAAGGCATAATGTTCAGGGCATAGATCATTCGAACAGTTTGCTCAAAAGTAGAGTTTTGACTTCCCTTTTGAAGGCAAGAGTAGAAGGAATAAGTCTTGTATCCACTGGAAGGGAGTTCCAGATTCTCGGGGCGATGCCAGAGAATGTACGATTGTACGTTTTAAGCTTTTTAAATTTCTTGGGCTTGAGCAGCAGTGTGTCAGAGCTTCTTGTTGACCTGGAGCCACCCGAAAGTTCCAGTTTGTTTGACAGGTAGATTGGGGTGTTGAAGTGTAGTACTCTATGGGTCATACAAGTGATCTTAAGTTGTATTCTAGCTTCAAAGGGAAGCCAGTTGAGCGATTTAAGGTCCGGTGAAATGTGATTAAACTTCTTGGAGCCCGTGATGAATCTAGTGGCAGCATTTAGAGATGCTCCGATAGGTGCTAAACTGAGCTTAGGCAGACAGCAAAGAGTTGCACTGCCGTATTCTAGTCTGGAGATGACAAGTGCCTGCACCTCCGATTTAAAGTCATCATGGGGAAGGTAGTGTTTGAGTTTTCTGAGGATGTAGAGTTGAAAATTCGCTCCTTTTCGATACTGATCTGATGTGATCTTGCATGTTTAAGTTTTTGTCTAGCACAACTCCCAGTGATTTTGTGGAGTCAAGGATGTGCGGTGTGCAGTTGAGGGCGGTGAGGTTACAGAGAAATTTCAAAACAGTGGGGGTTTGCTTAAGACAGGCATTTACCTAGCATGTAGCCCTCTCCAAACTCTACATTTGTGAGTCTGCGATTTAATCCACAGTGGTGAATCATGAATGAGACGTGTGTGCTTCCAGGGTATTTTGCCACAATATCAGTGTTTATATGTTTGGCATTGCACATTACCTGGATGTTCAGGGAATGGTATGACTTTCTGTTCCTAAACACATACTCATTCTGTGATGGGGTTGAGAGTGCGACATGGGTCCCATCTACGCAGCCAATGATGTGGGGGAATTGGGCTATTTGGTAGAATTCCTGCTTGGTCTGATCTAGTGCCTGTTGTGGGCTGGGAAATTGGATGTGGTGATGCAGCCTCTGAACCATTGCATCAAGGAAAGCGTGGAAGAAGCACGAAAGTGCACTCTGAGAGACCCCTCCTGCTGTAGCTATCACCCCTTGAAAACTCCCTGATGCCAGGAGGTGCAGTGAGCACAGAACCTGGACATGGGTGGGAATGGTGTATTCCCTGCGTGTGGAGTGTTCAAGTATGGGTGCCAGCTCCTCTATTAAATCCAGGATGCTGTCTGGGTGCAGCCTGTAGTTCACATGGATCTCCTCCTCGGTCAGCTGGAAGAGGTAGATGCGTGCTCTGTAGATCCTTTCCTGGCGTTTCCTTCTCTGTGTGGCATCTCTGATTTGCAGCCTCCTGGCTATCACATACAGGCCAGCCATGGTGAGAAATCCCAGTGGCATTGTGGGCCGGTTTAAATAGGTAGCACCTGGTTACCACCTGCTCAGAGTTGGTGGTAATTGAGAAGTGCAAAATTGCAAATTTAGTAAAATCACAAATTGCGACTTTTACCTAGATCTCAATTTGCGAATTTGTATTTAGCGAGAACAGTAGTAGCGAATATCGCAAATGATATGCGCCGATTGCGATTTTGCTAAATAATTTGCAGAATCGTTGGTACGCAAAAATGGTAATCACTAAATTAGCAATATCCATTTCTGCACTGCGGAAACCTTTCCTACGTAGGAACGGTCTGGTTTGCGATTGCATACACCCTGATTTTTGCGATTCGCAGTGTTTGCAATCACAAAACAGCTTCCTACTTATGAACCTTAGTGTTTTCTCTGACTACTTATGTGCTGTGTGCATACAATTATTTGATGATTTGCACTACGTTTGCGCTTTACAAAACTGTTGTAATGTCAATTGTATGAACTGAATACATCTAATATTAAAAAGACCAAAAAGACTGTTTTGGAATTATTCATGATAAAGTTTCTGAATCCACTTCGCCTTCAACCAATCCCATGGAATGACCCCTTCGACAGAACAAAAGTGCAGTGGCGTAGCAAGAGGAGAGGGGCGGTCCGCCCCAGGCGGCCCCAGTTTCAAAGGTGGGGAAGACACAGAGTGTCAAGGATAGAAAGGGGAGGGCTTGACAGGAGCAGCAAGAAGAGGAGAGGTAAAGGGAGAAATATGAGAAGGAGGGACCGCATCAGATTCATTTAAAGGGGAGGAAGACATGGAGAAAAGGGAGATTTCAGAGCTGCAGGGAGTTGGTGGGATGGGCTAAAGAAGGTAAGGGAGATAACCAAAGTACCTATGGGGAAGCAATAGGGAGAATAAGTAGGAGAGGAAAATGTAGTGCAACTGTGCAGGGCCAAGTCTTCCCAATGCCGTTGTTAACTTAAGCAAGGGTCATGTGAAAACAGGAGAAGAATATTTGTTAAGTCAAAGATTTTTTGCAAGGCTCAGAGATTCCATAGCAAGGGTCGGAGACCAGTTTGTTTGCACATATTACATGATGAGTGAAGGAAAATCAATGGGTGTTAAACCAAACAAAATGACAAAGAGCTAGACTTAGACTGTGTGGTAGACCCATCTCACAAACATCCATTTTCATATGTCTAAGTGTCACCATTGGAGTAAGTACCAAAAAAGGAGCAAGAAAAATTCAGTCTGATACCTCACTTTTTGTACCTCGAGGGAAGCTCAGTTACCTCATTCGTTGCTAAGGAAGAATGCTCTGTAGCTTGGACATTATTTAAATCTGAGTAGGAAGTGGTTCAAAGTAAGTGGTTAGGGACACTGATGACCAAAACAGATGAGAAGTCGGCATTTTGGTTGCTTCTGGTACGCCTGGACAGTTACCTTTGGCTGAGGTTTGTTTTGGAAAAGGAGTATTACTACAATACATACCTGCCAATGTGGTGCACTATATCATTACCAGTATTTGAAAGGTTCAGTACTTTCCTACAAAAGAAGTATAAGAATAATAGCGATCTGGACTGTGTGGTACATTACTTGGATGACTTCCTTTTCATTGACAGCCATGGGTCAGGGGAATGCCAGGCACTGCTAGGACATTTCACTAGCATGGCAATGACATTGGGGATGCATTTAGCTATAGGGAAGCTTGAGGGACCAAGCACTGAGTTATCGTTCAGATTGACATAGCAGGGTAGATTTACTAACATGTTGCACCAGGTCTGTGAGATAAACCAGCACAAAATATTTATTTTTAATTTACTGAGGGATGTATGACGGTACAATGCGTGGTATTACCACGTGTACCATTACAACACAGGTTTTTCAACGCAAGTCGTTACAATGACTTGCGTTGCGGGGCGCTGGATAGTGATTAGTTTAATTTACTATCCCAACTGCAGTCCCTGTGGATAGTAGGGAAGGTGTTGGATCGTAAATTAAACTATTCCCTATCCTAGAGGGCCCTCCAACACAAGTCGTTGTAACGACTTTCGTTCTAAAACCAGAGTTGTAATGGTACTGCGTTGCTAGGGTTTCGTTGTAAAGGTTGTTCCCCTAACTTTCCAGCACAGAACAAGTTGTCCGCTGAAAAGTAACCTTTATGCTGCTTTGCATCACAGGAGTGATCCATGGTGTTAAGTGGGCGCTCCCATGCAACCAACCTAGATTTTTACACTATGCTTTGTCTACTAACAATTGCAGACAGGGCTTTGCACCCAAAAAATAATGCCTCTGTTAAGCTGATGTTAAAAAAGTTAAATGCTTTTATTTCTCCTATCTTTTTCCACTTTACAGGTGTGCTCACTGTGCAGCACACATCTAAAGTGGAAACAGTTTTAAAGTTAGTCTAAGCATGGCATTATGTACTAGAAAGGGACAGCAACAGTACAAAACCTATCCTAGACGTGACATACACACCCTTCCACTGTGGTGCAAAGGTGTGTGCATGGCGCTTGGCATTCTAATTTGCGAAAGCACTAGGGAAAGAGGAGAACAGTGTCATATCTTAGTCAATTTGGAGCTTTCTTGCTCTCTCTCTGAATCATGTAACGTAGCGTAGCAAATTGGTTGCTGCTCTGTGTTGTGTGACTTCTTTGTAAATCAGGTCAGTGGCATAATAGTCTAGGCTACTGAGTGTAAAGTCATGGGGCTCTAGGCCCACATACTTTGTAAATATGTGACACTGACACATATGTATAGTACTCAGAACTGGCTCTGAGCACGTTCACTCAGACTCTTTTAATGACAGGGTCACTTGACCTTTGAACCCTGTGTTGGAAGGGTGTGGGGTGGGTGTATGGGCCAGCCCTCGTGGGAGAGTCTGGAAAAACACTAGACTGTGTCCAGCAGGACACACACTGAGAAGGTTCGAGCATTTAGGGTCTCTCTGTGGTTTTGTATGAAGGCAAAAATGTAACATTGCTGCAGTTGCAAAATGTTGATTGGCCAGTTAACCTTTGCAGCGTGAGCCATACTATTGAGGAGGCCTTTCTAGCGAAGGTTGGCTAGGACACCTGTTTTACCTGGAGTGTGTACACACGAGCACGCACCTTATGTGCACTTAATATCCAGAATTGGTATTGTATTGCAAACATCGTTGAGAGTGAGAGTACCATTGCTCAGCCTTTCCCAAAATTGAGCGGCATGAAAATTCCATTTCTTCTGGTGGCAGTGTGCAGGGAGCAGCAGCGGGCTTAAAAAGTCAAAAAACGCGACTATAAACAGCAACAGATGAATGCCCCTTTACCTACAAGTGCTCACAGGGTTAGGGACACGTCTCTATGAACGTTTGAAATAATCATGGGGAGTCTGTCTGCTCTGGGGAAGAAGGCTTTGTCTTGGGGCCAGATGTACGACCAGTTTTTGCATGCGCAAACGGGTTTGTGACCGGTTTGCGCATTCAAAAACCTACATGGTCAATGTACAAACACTATTTTGCGACTCGCAAAAATTGTGACTCGAAAAATAGTGTTTTGCGACTCGCTACTAGGAAAGGGCGTTCCCTTCCTAATAGAGAATCCCTAGCCATGTATGAATGTCACAGGGACCACTAGCTGCCATTAAAAAATTAAACGAAAAAGTTTCATTTTTTTGTTTTAAATGCATCCCGTTTTTCTTTAAGGAAAATGGGCTTCATTTAAAAATAAAAACCTGCTTTAATGAAAAGCAGTCCCAGACATGGTGGTCTGCTGAGCCCAGCAGGCCACCATCCCTGGAAGGGCCAGTCATTCCCAATGGGCTCGCAAATTGCGAGTGGCTCATTAATATTCATGAGTCTCGCAATTTGCGCCCTCATTAGGAATCGCAAACAGTGTCTGAGACACTGTTGTACATTGGACTTAGCGCCTCGCAATTTGCAACTAACAATTTGTCGCAAATTGCGAGGCACTAAATCCAGTGGTCGTACATATGGCCCTTGGTCTCTGGGCGGCAGCAGTCAGTAGGGCCTCTGGTCTTGGCCTGGGGGCAGACGAGGAATCGTATCACTTCGAGAGTTTGCAGGCTGGCCATGTCGATGACACCCCAGGACCCTGGTCAATTCTGCTCTGACAAATTATAATGCGAAGCCTATGAAGAGGATTGCTGAAGATCCCAAATTAAATCCGTGACATGGACTGAATACAAGAAAATGAACTTCCTCAGAAAAATCTCATCTGTCACGGCCAACATACCGTATTGCTTGCAGGGACTGGACATTCAATCATGGTGGCCCAAACTCCATGGTAATTCACTAAGGCCCTCCCTCTATTGAGATCCCTTCTGAGAGGGTGGATCTGATTGCAACTTTGAAATTAAATGTAATGTTAGAGAAGTTTCTGCGTTTATGTGAAGTCTTAAACTTCGAAACAAACATAATATCTGCACATACAGTCAATGCCTCTGAAAAAAATGCCATACTTCGACCGCAGCTTTTTAGTATGAACAGCTCTGCTGCACAATTTTTTTTTCTTCCAATACTCAAGTGCTCCAATGTCATTTCCAGTTAGAGGAACTGAATGTTCTTGTTCTGAAGAAACAATGACCAGATTTGTTCTTAAATGATGATGCATTCACAGGATAAATACACAAGCAATGGAAGAGCGGGAATTTGAACATCATATTTATGTTTTCAGCCAAAGCCATTCCCTGGCTGTGCTGCCAGAGGTCGCATTCTTTATTTTTAACATGTTTTATGTATATGCCTGTTTATTTGTTTGAGCCAATTCCAATGAATATGGTGGACACAGTGGGTGCAATCTATTGGTAAAGTAGTTCCCAACCATCAATTTCACAAAAAGAGATGCCCTTGTTAAATACAAACTTTCAAGAACGGTTAATGCAGACCTTGTGGTGCCTCTGGTTGAAAGGGACGCGAGGGGCAAATCGAAAGGCTGCTAGGGAGCTAGCATATGGTTTTAATTATTGGGGTAATTTGAGGCTTTATGGTGATAACATTGCCTTAAATGGAGCTATGTGTGTGAAACTCTACAGTCTGTGTTTCAGTTTCAAATAAAACTTTGAGGCAATTATTGTCATGCATTTTGTTAGACGAAACCTTTTCTTAGTATAAATTATTGTATGCTTTTGGTGCACAAGCCTTTGCTGTAGCGCACAGACACATTTGACTGTCGCACACAGAGGAAACAATTACAGGGGGGGATTGTTGACACCAGTGGGATTGAAACACAGGTATATTTCACCATCTTATCCTGGGGGCATTTAAAGGATAATCTCAAGATATGGGTTGTCTTGTAAGCTGATTACAATGGGAACTTTCTGTGGAGAGTATTTCCAGTGGTGCTTTAGCTCTATATACAGATGCACGGGCAGTGTTGGCTTTGGGGCTTTGGAAAGTGGAGTGAGGAGCAGTGGCCTCAGGCATGGCATCAGCATGGATTGAAAACAAATATTAACTTCCTGGAGCTATTTCCCATTTTGGTGCCTCTTATGGTACTGTCAACACATTTTAGGGTCAAGAGCATAGTTGTTTGACAGACAATTGATCCATGGTGCAGGTGTTCCCTGATATAATGGAGATGCTAAAGCCATTGATACTGCAGTGCTTGAAACCTGACACTTCTTTTCATGCATGCTTTATGGAAGTCTGTAAAAATGGAACTGCAGATACATTGTCATGTGGCAAATTCGAGGTTTTCAGGATTCTGGTGGCAGATGCAGAAGAGATGACTACCTCCCTTTCACCAGACCTCTGGAAATGCAGCCACCTATATTAGATCAACTGGCTCTGCACTCCCTTACTAAACATTAATAGGGTTTTTACGGAATAAGTATGCAGCAAGACAGGAAGTGGCCCCAGAAACAATGGTTGGTACACAGCGCATGTGATGCATTTTATCAAGCGATACAGGAATAGGTGAAAGTGTAGATCACAGGTGGCTCTAAGTGTGGCTTCTTTAGGCTTTGCAGCTAAAGAAAGGCAAAGGGTGATGGAATTTTTGACAAAAAAGATGATGATAAGTTAGGCAAGGCTGAGAAAGGTTCTGGAGAATTGAAGGGAGCGGATCACATTTGAAAAAGCAGCAATATTTGTTTCTGTGCCATAACACCATCACTTTTATTGCACAATTACCAATGCGCATGCACTCCTTAAACACTCTGCTGATGCATTTTATTCCTGAACTGTAGTGGTGCCCAAACAGTTTGCAGGAGTGGATGCCATCATGGTGGAGCTTCAGGCTGGCTTTCGGAAAATTGATGCACAATTTGACATCCTCACATCCCGCCTGGACTGTTTAGGGGAGCGACTTGATGGCCGCAAACATGACTGGAGGGGGCGGAAGAATGAATTTCTGTCTGGAAGACGACGCAGCTAACATGGGAAACAGCATAGAGAAATTGGAATCTGGCCTTAAAACAATCGCAATTAAAAATGAATACCTGGAAGCTAGGGAACAACACAATAATATATGTAGGCTAATTAGTGCGGTGACCACGGATACTGGTCACCTGGACCTCTTTGTCAAATTACTGCTCTCTTGCCCCCAAGTTGTTGGGAGTACGAGAACTTTTCATGTTTCACCTTTGTGGTGAAACATGCTCACTGCTCCCTGGGACTCTGACCCGCCCTAAGCACCCCGACTCGCCCGATTATCGCATAGATCTGCACTTTTAGGGGCCACAATAAGGCATAGACACTGGCACAAGAACTGGACCCACTTCAATATCAGGGACAGTGGTCTCCCTTTTCACCAACTTCACCATTGCAGTCCAGGATTGTAGGCACAAGTTCTCAGATGCAGAGGAAGCGCTAAGCAAAATGGGCCTCCGCTACGGAATGCTCTATCTGGCCAGAAGGCGAGTCAATGTGAACGGCATGGCTAGCTTCTTTGACACCCTGGCAGATGCCTTGGCATCCTGTAAACAACGCAACAAAGAACTTACTTCCTCTAAATTAAATATACTGGAGACTCCCAGGTTGCTGCCATTATGAACTTATTTCCTCTGGAATGAGCTACATCCTTGTTGAATAGCCGCTACATAGAACATGTGCCTTTCATTGAAGTCTACCATTGGATCCTTCAGACTTAACTGGTCATAATGTGTGTGACGCCTGCCTCATTACTCCTGCATGCACCTACCCTCAATTAGATCATTACTTAGAATTCTTGGGCTAAGGGCTTTCTACTCTGGTGTTGGCACACCCCTGAGGTTGACAGCGAACTGATGTCCCTAGGCATTTTGTTATTGTTTTATTGGTGTGTATGGGATTGAACAGGCATGTTCTCGCCAGCAATGGGTTGGAGGAAGGAGAAGGGTATTAGTTGGGTTGGTTATTCATGTTTATTTTCCCTTTTTTATTGTAGTCAGATCACATCATGCATATTTTCATTACTGATGACATTTATGTATAGATGACACACACAAGCCAAAATAGGAAGTCTGCTGCTGATATTGGCTCTCTATCCTGGAACATCCACAGTTTTAATAATCCCTGTAAGGGCAAACAAGTTCAAATATAAAAATATTTGAACAGACATGGAGCACAGGTTGCCTTTTTACAAGAGACACACTTACCTCTGAGTTATGTGCACACTTTTGAAGCCATATAGGGACTGCACAGATAGTTTTCGTAATATAGTACATATTCCAAATGGGTCTGCACAAGAATTCATAAAAACCTCCCATCCCAACCCTACAATAACTATGCGAATGAGGAGGACAGATATGTTTTAGTTGCTGGCACACTGTCTGGACAGTGTATTCTGCTTGCCAATATCAATGCACCGAACACTGATAACCCAGAATTCTTTCATTCCTACAATCCCATAGGGATTGCCTTGATGCCTATCATGTCATCCGGGGTGGCAATGTTAATATGCTGCTCAACCCCATGCTAGATAACATTGCTTCAAATCCTGCTGGCAAACCCACTCCCTTCGTGTGCTCTGGTATATTTACGACAACTACACACTTACTGACCCTTGACGCTTAAAACATGTTGGCACCCCACATACCTGTATCACTCCGCACCAAGCACAACATGTGGGCACACATTAATTATTGGCTAATCTCTGTTTCTACTGTTTCTACTGTTGCATGGCCTACCTCCATCCTGCACTTCCCACGTACCCTCTTGGGTCACTCCCAGTTCTGATGAAACTCCCCATCCTGGTCAAAGGAGGGCTTGCACGACAATAGTGCTTCCCGACCTTGGTATTACAAGATGAACTTTTCAGTACTGAATTGCGCTCTGCAATCACAGAGTATAATCTTATGGAATTGCCCTTACAACATACGCCGATGACACACAATTAATACTATCGGTGTACAACAACGGAGCCAGTGTTGCAGCCAATTTTCAGGAGGGAATGCGGGCGATAAGCTCCTGGATGTCATCAAACTGCATCAAACTCAACTCCGACAAAACGGAGGTGATGACGTTCGGGAGCTTACAGCCATCATGGTCCCCGCAGTGGTGGCCAGCTGAGTTGGGCTCCCCCCCCCAACCAGTGGTAAAGGTCCGCAACTTAGGAGTCACCTTTGACAATAAGCTGACCTTCCACCACCACGCCAATGCCATCGTATCATCCGCTTTTTACACCCTCAAAAAAATCAAGAAACTTCTCCCTTACTTACCACAGTCAGCCGGCAAAACTCTTATCAGCACTTTAGTCTTTTCAAGAACGGACTACTGTAACTCACTTCTTTTGAATGCCCAGGAAGGAGTTCTTAACAAACTACAGACCGTGCAAAACGCGGCGGCTAGAACCTTACTGTCCATTCCTAAATTCACATCCATCTCCCACCACATCAAAAAACTCCATTGGCTCCCAATCAGGAGTCGAATCAAATTTAAGGCTCTGTGTATAGCCTATAAGACCTTGAATAACCCTGGACCACGGTTTCTAAAAGAAGCCCTCCGCCCTGCGGAGCAACGCAGAACTTTACGATCCTCGGCAGCCTTCTTGCTGAACGTTCCTCGGACAAGAAAGGCCACCTGGGGAGACAGATGCTTCACGACAGCCACAGCCAAACTATGGAACACCCTCCCACTCCATATCAAATCCGCACCCACGCTTCTTACATTTCGGAAAAACCTTAAAACATGGCTCTTCTCCTCCTCCTAACTCCCCCGTCATACTTTAGTGAGCTCTGAGATCATCAGCGCCGAGACACCCGTATGGGTATTTGTGCGCTTTAAAAATTGCAAAAATAAATAAAAATAAATAAATAAATATTGACTTGAATACAGATTTGGTTGCATCACAGGCAACCTTGTGGGAGGCATTTAAGGCATACATCAGGGCCGTCTGCATAGCTAAACACTCTGGTGTATTGCGGGACTTGCAGACTGTCCTGTGTTGAGGATCAACTGATGGACCAAGATAAAGAAGCTACACAGCAAACCACTAGCTCTCAACTTGATAAAAACGTACCACACTAATGGACACATTCCATGAACGGTGATCAATCTGGGTAAATATACACAGGCTCACCGATCTGGGAAGGACGAGAGGCCGGGGCGCACATTGGCTAGGTTGTTGTGACCTCCCAGGGCTGCCTCATACATCTCAGAACTTAGACGTGGGGATGCCACCAGCACTACTGATACAGACTAAGCTACTTAGCTACTTAACCCACCTCTATTCCTCTTGCCATAATGGGGAACCTCCGAGTTGGCGCAATACCTCACTGAAATAGCTATGGTATGGTTGACTACGGCTTCACAGCAATTCCTTAGTGAATATTTTACCACCGAAGAAATGGTGGTTGTCATAGATGCCTAGGATGGTGCTAAGGCTCCTGGCCTTGACAGCTTCACCCGGGTCTTTTATTAGGTTTATAAGCAAATACTGGTGCCACACCTCCTTGCCATGTATTCAGAGGCACTCGAGGCAGGTACACTTCTGCCATATTATGGGAAGCAGTCATCACATTCTTACTTAAAACCGGGAAAGATCCCCATTTATGTAGCTCTTACAGACCCCTGTCCTTGCTTAATTCTGATAAGACACTAGCATAATTATTAGCCGTGCATCCTTCCTATTGTTGGAACAAATCATCTCCGCTGGGATTTGTCCCACACCGCTCTACTTCCCTAAAATCTTCACACAGTTTTTGCAGTATTTAATAGGGTTTCTCCAACTAGACCCCTTGAAGTGGCCCTATTAGATACAGAGAAAGCATTTGAATCCCTATAATTGAACATCATACATGCCACGTTCCGTAAATTAGGGTTCCCACAAGGCTTCCCCTCACTGATCATGCTTTCACACTCCCAACTGGCCACTTGATTCAGAGCCAATGGTACTCTGTCCCTTTTTATTTGCTGTCAACAGGGGGATAAGACATGGATGCCTGCTGTCGACCCTTGCTCCTCTTTATAGCAATGGATCCCCTTGTGCACCATCTACAGAAAGAACATATCTGCAGGGGATTGCAGTTTAATACAGGGCTACTCTTAATTTCCCTATCCGCAGATGACATCCTTCTGTTCATACATCATATGTGAGATAGTCCGGTAAAGGGAATTCGCAGGCCTGCAAATCAAACTGTCCCACTTACTGACATGACAGCCTCAATGAAGTTCAAACGATTTTCCCCTGACATGGTGCAATGAACATCTTCGATATCTTGGCATACACTTAAACCATGACAAAGTCCAAGTCAAAATTTTTAATTATGGCCCAGCAATTAAAAAACTAACATCGCAGGTAGACCATTGGATTCACCTTCCTCTTTCCATGGCAGGCAGTATCACCATCATTAAAATCGTAGTGCTGCCCCAACTTCTTTATTTATGTTTGAATGTGCCCATACCACTTATAAACTTCTTCTTTATGACCCTCTGTAGCCTATTACTGCAGCTTATTTGGACACATAAACAGCCACGAATTTGCTGGTATGTCCTCAAATTCCCTTACAAACTAGGAGGATTTAGTTTCCCACATTTCCACATGTATAACCTAGCAGCAAAGTGCAGTTTGTGCACTACTGGTCTCACCCTGATGCATGCCTCCCTTGAGGGAGGAAGTGGTACAAAAGGGGGTGGTGATGGACGGAGCATCTGAACCAATCAAACACTCACACCCAGTCAAAAGATCTGGGTTTAATCCATCACCATTCTTTAGCCCACTCTGCCACCCCAGTTGAGACATGGCCATATGCAAATCAGTCTGACCCTGTGCCTCATGGGAACAGTCCAGCCCGAACTGCCAAGCCATGCCTTCCCTGGACCGGAAACAAGCTTCCGAGGACCGGTTTCTGGCATTTCAGCCGTCTTCAGCACGGCTTGCTTGAATCCAGTGGCAAAGTGAGCAAGGGACTCACGTCTGAGCATACCCTGCCAACTTATGGTGAACAAAGTGGTACAAAAGGGGGTGGTGATGGACAGAGCATCTGAACCAATCAAACACTCACACCCAGTCAACAGATCTGGGTTTAATCCATCACCATTCTTTAGCCCACTCTGCCACCCCAGTTCAGACATGGCCAAATGCAAATCAGTCTGACCCTGTGCCTCATGGGAACAGTCCAGCCCGAACTGCCAAGCCATGCCTTCCCTGGACCGGAAGCAAGCTTCCGAGGACCGGTTTCTGGCATTTCAGCCGTCTTCAGCCCGGCTTCCTTGAATCCAGTGGCAAAGTGAGCAAGGGACTCACGTCTGAGCATACCCTGCCAACTTATGGCGAACAAAGTGGTACAAAAGGGGGTGGTGATGGACAGAGCATCTGAAACAATCAAACACTCACACCCAGTCAACAGATCTGGGTTTAATCCATCACCATTCTTTAGCCCACTCTGCCACCCCAGGTTCAGACATGGCCAAATACAAATCAGTCTGACCCTGTGCCTCATGGGAATAGTCCAGCCCGAACTGCCAAGCCATGCCTTCCCTGGACCGGAAACAAGCTTCCGAGGACCGGTTTCTGGCATTTCAGCCGTCTTCAGCCCGGCGTGCTTGAATCCAGTGGCAAAGTGAGTGAGGGACTCATGTCTGAGCATACCCTGCCAACTTATGGCGAACAATGTGGTACAAAAGGGGGTGGTGATGGAAGGAGCATCTGAACCAATCAAACACTCACACCCAGTCAACAGATCTGGGTTTAATCCATCACCATTCTTTAGCCCACTCTGCCACCCCAGTTCAGACATGGCCATATGCAAATCAGTCTGACCCTGTGCCTCATGGGTACAGTCCAGCCCGAACTGCCAAGCCATGCCTTCCATTGACTGGAAACAAGCTTCCGAGGACTGGTTTCTGGCATTTCAGCCATCTTCAGCCCGGCTTGCTTGCATCCAGTGGCAAAGTGAGCAAGGGACTGATGTCTGAGCATACCCTGCCCGGTCCAGGGAAGGCATGGCTTGGCAGTTCGGGCTGGACTGTTCCCATGAGGCACAGGGTCAGACTGATTTGCATATGGCCATGTCTGAACTGGGGTGGCAGAGTGGGCTAAAGAACGGTGATGGATTAAACCCAGATCTGTTGACTGGGTGTGAGTGTTTGATTGGTTCAGATGCTCTGTCCATCACCACTTCCTTTTGTACCACTTTGGCCGCCATACGTTGGCAGGGTATGCTCAGACGTGAGTCCCTTGCTCACTTTGCCACTGGATTCAAGCAAGCCGGGCTGAAGACGGCTGAAATGCCAGAAACCGGTCCTCGGAAGCTTGTTTCCGGTCCAGGGAAGGCATGGCTTGGCAGTTCGGACTGGACTGTTCCCATGAGGCACAGGGTCAGACTGATTTGCATAAGGCCATGTCTGAACTGGGGTGGAAGAGTGGGCTAAAGAACGGTGATGGATTAAACCCAGATCTGTTGACTGGGTGTGAGTGTTTGATTGGTTCAGATGCTCCGTCCATCACCACCCCCATTTGTACCATCCCTTGAGGGAGGAGGCAGAGCTAGTGACCATGATGGCCGCTCTGAACTGAAGCTCTGTGGCGGACCTGCTCTTTAACATCCGAAGCGGCACTTCACCTCGATCAAAATCCCTCTGGACGCATATTTCCCACAATCAGAATGCTGCCTGATCTCAATGAGCTTAAAACTACCTTTCTGCAATCCTGGTCATCCGTGAAATGTTCTGCGGAGTCCCCATACGGGAGCGAGCTAAGATGGCGCTCGGAGATCTCTGCGAGAGGACGGGAGCCATGTACTGTGATACTGCTTATTTTCTACTTGACTTCCTGCAGTGGTCCCCCTCCCCCCACAGTAGCGCAGTCCTGTCGACTGATCCCCTGGGGGTAGCTTCCTTGAGGAGTTGGTTGTTGACCCCCCCCCCTGCAGTGCTGGCATGGCGAAACCCGGATCCCCTCCCCTTTGCGGGACACTCGAACGGCCACCGGCGATCTGGGGTGGAATTCATCCACGGCGCTCAGCTTACGATTATTTCAGACAGTACTGATCATTATGCAGCCGTAGGGAGACAAGGTCTTTAACTGAAAGGTCTCCATTCCACAAAGGCACCGCCAGGACAAAATGGTGGCCGGTTGAATTGGCTCAGAGCAGAACGACTCCCATACTCTGGAGGGGTGGCAAAAGCTCTGATTGTCCTCCGATGAACACCACAGTCTTGTGACAGGCACCTACAGCCTGCAACATCACCCAAGCACACATGGGCCATCCTCCCCTCACCCCCTCAACTAAACTCAACATCTAGTACCTCCCATACACAGCACGAACCCCGACAGCCTGGGCCACTCTTCAAGTAATCTGTCTTTCATGAGCTTCCCCTTCGGGGCAGCAAGCAGGGGAGAATTCAGATTCAGATTCAGATAAGCTTTATTCGATTTTAGTTTAAAAATCATAAAAGCATCAACAATGCATAAATAAAAACCCTAAACATTTCATAGGCACAGTAAAAGATCATTAAAGGATTATTAAAACAAGATTAAATAAATATAACGAATCAGCTAATCAATATGTAAGGGTTTCGTTATCAATGAAACAACTATAAAACAATATACTTATCAGTTACATCCTACCCTGTCAGTTTAGCTCAAACTTATGAGTGGCCTCTTAATAGTGGAGTCTTAAAAATACAATTTTTCGGTCAAAAGTTCAAAAACCATTAAAGTCTAAAAAGTTGGTTCTATGTAATATGTGGGGAGCTCGGGTAGAAATCGTACAGATCCCAAATGCGAATGGTGCCATGTCTTTCTTTGGGGGGGCAAAATCGTAAAAAGGGGACAAAATTCCTGTTTTTGAATTTGATTAGTACCAGGTCCCCAGCGATGTCTTTGGGCAGCGTGCCTAACCATCCCACCCTCCTGACACTCAAGATACCACCATCTAACTCAGGTGGCAAAGGTCTATTGTTTTGTAGCCAGAAAATGGCCTTATTTAGCAGGTCCTGCTGGGATTTGCGTGTTCCCTGGGTGAGGGCAGGGACCCCAGAGAGGACAGACACATATGGGGCGGCTTCAGAGGGTAGGTTGATACGTGGCATTCTTACCAGAGCGGGTCTAGCCACTGTATGAGTTTTTAATGCAGGTTTTAAGATTACTTTGGGGCCTAGTGGAGTAGGTGTACAGGGAGTCTGTATTTGTGTGACACCGTTCTTACAAATACCAGACTTATACTTTTCGGGGGCGAAGGGAGGGTTAGGGCAGACGGATGTGGCCATTGTATTAGTTGGAGGAGGATACTTTCTGATTACTGTCTCAATGTTAATCAGCCTTTCCCCTAAATCGTTGATTTTTATGACCAGGGGAGAGATGACAGCTAATAACAGTTGCTCAATTTGAGCCAATAAAGTCAATTGGGGAGACAAGAGAGGGTCCTCTAATTTGTCCGCGGCCGGGTCCTCCATAAATGCTGTTGGGTTAGCGGGAGATAATATTGCGCTGGTGCACAGATTTTGTGTACTTGCATAGTTCCCATTGTCAATTTCGCTGTCGTGCTTCCCTCTAATGTTGAAACCCAGGGGCGCAGCATTTACTTGGTTGTAGTCTTTATTTACGGGAGGAGCAAGGACCCGTGGGGAGCCATTAGAATTTACACAAAATGTGCCCACAGTTGGGGAGGTTATAGCATCAGGGACGTACTTTGTGCCACACAGGGCGTTGAGCTCTTCCCAAATGGACATAGTGCTTAAGATAGTAATAAATACGCCAGAACGGTCAATAAAATTGAAGCAGCACAATACCTCCTCCTGTGATGAGATCAAGTGGGGTGGCCCATCCCGTACTCCTCGTACCTCTGAGGGCCTCAGAGGGCCCGCTCTTTGCCCGGGCGCCAACCCGCGCGCGATCCCACGACGCGGGGGCTCGCGCTGACCTTAAGCGCACCTCCGGGGGCGGGACAGGATGCACGCCTTCCTAGGCGCAAGCGGTGCTGGGGGATGTAGTCCCCGGTCTGCCGCCTCGCCGCGGTGGTTGAGAAGCGGCAGGCAGCAGGGAAGTAGAGAGCCTGGTGAGTGTTGCAGCAATGCAGCGCGGGGGCTGCGGTGGTCGAAGAGCCCAAATGAAGACCTCCCAGGTAAGTGTCTGCCCAAGTCCCCCCAGGGGAGAATTCATTTGTGTAAGGGGATGCCTGACTCCAACAGGGCGCCTGTGGGAGCCACAATCATCAGGAAACAGCGATTGAGGGATCTCAAACTACCTGGGTGACCGACCTCGTCATGGCCTCCACACAAATGGACTAAGCACCTAGGCTCCTACCTTCTATTCTTCTATTCGTCACCCTTGAAACCGCTCCACCCACACGGGACTTCTTGGACAGGCACTGTAAGCTTACTCTAGCGAGATTAAGGGTGCTCCCCGACCACCCTCCCCCCCTGGCTCACCCACCATGATATTAATTTGGGGATCCTCCTCCGATTGTTAAGACTTATCTAGCTGACCGATGCCCGGTGGAGCTACCTGTTAGTTAAAGAGGAGATGGGTTGTGGATTTCCCCCTCGGCCATCACCTACCCAGCCGTCGTGTTCTCCCCCTACCCTTTTTCCATTCCCCCTATCCTTCTACGCTCCACTTTTCTCATCTTCCTATGCTCTTTAAAATATTTTGCTCTTTAACCGAGACCTTGCTATTTGGCCTGGGCCCGGTGGAGCGACCTGATAGCTGAAGAGGAGATGGGCCGTGGACTTCCCCCTAGGCCGTCACCTACCCAGCCGGACTTGGGGCAGATTTCCCTTCGTCTCGCTGTCGTATCTCCCTCCTACCCTTTCTCCCTACCCTTCTACACTCCACTTATCTCATCTCCTATGCTCTTTAAATGTTTTACTAGTAACCTATGTAACCTGTTAACTGATGTCATTTTGTAACTTAGTGGTTCTTTATGTAAAGCACTCAGATGCCTCCGGGTCTATCCAACGCTACATAAAACTCAATAAATACCAGAAAATTAAGCAATCCCTGAAAAAGACTTGGCAGCCCGGTGCCCTTGCCGACCCCAATGACATACAAACTCTCTTCACCACAAGTTGGGTATGACGTAAACTTGCTTGACTCCTCAACACAGGCACAATTTACTCTCCCACAGTACCCCTGGCAATGGTATATGAAATAAGCAATACAAATCCAATTGCAGGCAGCCTAAGCCCATAGTGTTGTCCTTATGGAGTCATGCCCAGGGACATATAAAGGAGTTTGGGGATGATTGAATCTTTTGTGAAGGGGAAACAAGCCATTGTGGAGGTGCAGCCACGTTCTCTTCTGCACAATACGCCTCCTGAGAGTGAAACATAAACCTAGGGTATTTTTGTTAGGAAGGGGAAGCATGAACTGGGTGCATTTCAGGCATGGGCTTCAAAAGCCAGCAGAGGAAGCAGTATTTTGTTCATCCCCACACTGCTGGCCCAAGTAATATCCACCTGCCATCTACTAGAGCAAGCTTGCTGTGGTAGCCTAGGCAGGTGTTGTTTCAACCAGAGGAAGAGGTGGAACAACACTATGATGGTACCAGCTGGGTATCTAGTGCACCAACTACACCAGGAAAGTATGGTACCAGGGAAAACATGGGGATTGATGCAAGGACAAGTTGACAATTGACTTGTGTAGGAACTGAGGGGTGGAGTGACCCTGTGTTCCAGTTTT
This sequence comes from Lissotriton helveticus, assembly GCF_964261635.1. Taxonomy (NCBI): domain Eukaryota; kingdom Metazoa; phylum Chordata; class Amphibia; order Caudata; family Salamandridae; genus Lissotriton; species Lissotriton helveticus. The sequence goes on along the minus strand of NC_136057.1, from coordinate 1,191,974,647 downwards.
AGCCAATGGGCTATGTCCTGCATTACAGGTCTCCAGTTAAAAGAGGTTCATCACTCTGGCAGAATGCAAAGCCTGATCCAGTAAGTGGTGAGTAATGGACAGTTGGAATTGTACAAAAGGTGCAAGGTTTGAACTCCTCCATCAACATGACTACATTTTTAAATCTGTGAGTGTAACTAGTAATACATATTCATTGCAGCTTGCCTAAACCCAACTTGTTGTCTCCCATTACTAAATCATGTCCAATAACTTAAACGGTGATTGGGGGAAAAGTATATTTGTGAGGGGGTGTTGAAAATTGGGTTACAGGTTGAGGGGGTGGTCCCTACTCCAGCAGGAACCACAATCTCTGTTAGGGTAAAACACAAGCAATCCCCAAATTAACCTTTGCTTAACCCTCACAGCTCAAAAGCAGTCAAGCTTAACTTAGGCGCAATGCCGAAAGAACGTATGCAGTACTTCAAGCCGTAATAAAGTGAAAACACAAGACAAGAAAAATACCACATCAATTAAAAAATAGAGTAAAATTCAATAAATTATTTGACACCAAAATAACAAAAACCCAATTAGTAGAAATGGAGATATGTAATTTTAAAGATTTCAGGTAAGTAAAGAACCTAAAAGCACAAATCACTCACTCATTGTTTTCTGGTTGTGCAAGGCCGAGTGAAAGTCACAAGTTCAGTCTGACAGTGATGGAGTACAGGCCATGTACAGGGATAAGGTTAGTCCCTCTGAAAGAATTACCTACAAAGTGCGGCACTAAGAGCTCTGTTTGTAGTGGAAGGGGTCGCAGGCAGAGCATCACAGATGGTCGTTCATGTAGTGTGAAGAACAGGCTGGGTGTCACAGAAGGACAAAGCTGCAGCATGAAGATCCTGTCAGGTATCACATATGGTCTGGCTGGAGCTTCACGTTGGTGGTTACTGTGGGCTGTTGATGCCGTGGTGCAAAGTGCAGATCTTGTGCTGCGTTGGTGGTCGGTGTAGCGTGACGAGTCAGGTTCGCTGGAACTTTATATTGGTGTGCAGCATTGGTGGCAAGATCTTGGAATGAATGGGCCTGTTCACATTTGCAAAGAGCACAACACATCTAGAGAGCTCAACTGAGGCCAAACCAAGGGCCTTAGACATGAAGGGCACACTGGGAGATCAAGAGCTCACTCCTACAGAGGCCAGCAGGGCGTAGGCAGGTTGAGTTGCAGGTATAGAAAACAGGTCCAGGCAAAAAGTCAGCTGGGCAGTTGTAGGGAGCCTTTGTAATATGTTCTATCCTTGTCACTCAAAACAAGAGGTCAGCTGGCTGGCCCTTGGATTCACTTCAGCCTGGGATGAAGAATGCAGGTCCAGTCTTCTTTTCAGTACGCATGGCATCAGGCAGCAGAGCATCAGAGTAGAGGGATATCGGAATAGTAGTCCTTCTGGCAGCAAAGCACCACAGAGGTCCTTTTTTCTAGTATCCTTAGGTTCAGGAGTGTACTGAAGAATTAGGTCTACGGCTCTATTATTTATACCTGGTGCCAACATTGAAGTAGGAGAAGGTTCTGGAGGTTTCCATCCAAGAGGTGTTTGGAATTTCCTGCCTCCCTACCCTGGCCCAGACATGACTGGGGTCAAAAACGACCTGTGTCTAACCCTCTTCTGAGAGTGTTCAGATATAGCCTTTGTGATGCGCAGGTGTGGTAGGTGACAGCTCCTCCCCCACATCAAGTCAGAAATGGTCCATCCTGGCAACAACCTTTGTTTCCCTTTCTGGGAGCAATACACAAAGACCAATTGCCAGACACCTATGCTCAGCTTCACTCTCACTTGACTACATTCCCCGCATCTGCAAAAGCAAAACTGGAGGCCGCTCATTCTCCCTCATCGCATCCAAGGCATGGAACATCCTCCCTCAACACTTCAGAGCCTCCGCCTCACTGCTTGAGTTCCAAAAGGATCTGAAGACCTGGGTCTTCGTATAAGCACCTTGGGGACCACAAACCTGTACATGTGCTCAATCGCCTCGATACCCTGTTCGGTGATTAGTGTGCTATACAAATCAATGTAACATAACTGGTATGATGTATTCCTCCCAAAGTAGACAGACTCCAATTGTAGGTTGAAATGAAGATGTATTCATTAGTATCAGGATTGTGCAAGAGCCACCAACCTCAATGAAGCTCCTTTCTTCTCTCAGCTGCCACCCTCAGAATTCCATTCAGCTCCCACATACAAGGTTCCACAGGCTATTACCCATAAAGGTTCTATACCATGGCAACCATTTGCAATGAGCAAACATAACATAACATAGCATAACAGCTACATCGAGTCATGTGATCCAGGATTCAGGCAGCAGACACCAAATGGTTAAGACAAGAAAATAACAACTTTCTAAAAGTGGCATTTTCTGAATTGTGATTTATAATCTGCCTTTACCATTAAAAGAGCTTTAAATAACAATTATTTAGACATCAAACTTGACATTCCTGCCTGCTTCACGTTTTAAATGTAATTAGATAAAACAATGTATCCTATGGGAGAGATAGGTCTCATAGTAGTAAAAAACGAATGTAGAAGTTTTTCACAACAAGGACATGTTAAACGTAAACTTACATGTCTGACTCATTAAATACACCGCACCCTGTCTTCTGGGTTATGTAGGGCAGACAATAGGGATGACATATGTATTAAAAAGGGAGGCTTGAGTCTGGCAAAACGTTTGTCTTGCCAGGTCGAAATGGCAGTTTAAAACTTAACACACAGACTACCATGGTAGACCTGAGAGATGGTTAAAGGGCTACGTAAGTTATTGGCACAATAAGTGCTACAGGCCCACCAGCAGCATTTAATTTATAGGCCCTTGGTACATGTTGTATCACTTTACTAGGGGCTTACAAGTAAGTGCCTATTGGGTGTAAGACAATGTTATCTTGTTTAAAGAAGGGAGCATAAGCACTTTAGCACAAGTAAAGTGTGCAGAGTCCTAAAAGACTAAAAAAATCGGGTTCAGAAAACCGGAGGGTAAATGCAACAAAAAGGCTGGAGAGCACCCTGCAGAGAGCTAAGCCAAGGAGTCGTTTTAAAAAAAGGAGTTTACCTCAGTGAACTGAACTTAACCCACCAGGATTGCTATTTTCATCATTATTCTGAACAGCCTTCATTTTAAGGTATAGCCTCCATGCAATTGTGTGCGCTGACTTTTCCCTGATTTGTAGCTTTCAGACATGAACCTTCAAGCACAATGTAGAAAAATGCCATTTTAGCCCGCCCATATGTGTTCAATTTTGTTACTGCTGCGCTCCCTTACCTCTGATGAACTCAACTTAAATAGTAGCCTGTCATGCTCTAAAGAAAAGACTTCCAATCGCCATCTCTGTGTTAACATTGGTAAAGCATATTTTGGCCTGCAGATGAAGTGAAGTCCCTTTTTTCTGCTGCAGGCTCCCATGGATCTTTATCCCTTGGGTATATATTTTTTCGATAATTGTACCCACTCTACTGCAGAGAAAATACATAGTGTGCTGACATATTACTGAAGCATTGGCACAGAACTGTGCGGAGCAGAGGGCTTTCCCAGGCCCTTGCATTCTCCGCCTTCCTAGCTGTGCTTTCGCTTTAGTTGTAAACATCCTGGGATCTCAAAATAAAAAAGCGCATTCCACTCTGTTCAACAGCAGGAACAAAAACACCACGACCCCGCGGTGATAAATACATAAGCCTCCCTAGGGAAAAACTCAAGTATGAGCGCTTCTTGGAACCCGAGAAATTGCCTCTGAAGTAGGCACGTTTCCCATGAAAGCTTATCAAGCTGCAATTCAAGGTGCATTAAGTCATGTAAAGCTTTCTTTGCAGTCCATTTGAACACAGTGTTCTCATATAAACACCCCCTGGCTGGTGATGATTAACGACTACTAACTGAAGGCATATTCAGGCGGTCGGTTTGATTTGTTCCATCTAGTAGGGCAACATCCCTTCTGAAAATCTGCCTTTTTATAAAAGACTCGTACAAATCTGTTTATATTGTCCCTGTACTGAGAGATATTCAAAGAACGCCTCGAGTATACTTTAATGTATTTTATTGTATTGCACTTGGATTTACACAGCGCTTGCTACCCCTGCACGCACTGATGCCTCTTCCAGGCAATGGTTAAATATGAAAGAATTATATGGTGGGACTGAAGAACAAGCATTTGCACAGCAATATGTCTCACATTTGTGAGAGTTTAGACAATTGACATTGTAAATGATCTGTTTTGATCATTAACACATAAATAAAAGGCTTGGCCATTTACAATGCCAATAGCTCAAGTTCTTGTAAAGGTTGGACTTTTTCTCCCGGGCTGCTTGCAAAGTGAAAGTGCGCATGGTGCCCTGAATGTTGCAGGAAAGTATGCTGTGCCTGCAGGAGGAGAACCGCATTAAAGAAAATAGTGCTTACAGACTCATCAGCCAGACTAGTTTGAATCCAGTGGCAAAGTGAGCAAGGGACCCACATCTGGGTACACCCTGCCAACCCAGGGCGAACAAAACAAACACAAGGAGATGGTGGACGAAGTACCAAAACTTTTCAGACACTCACCCCCAGTCACAGATCTGGGTTGAATCCATCATCTGTCTTTTGCTCACTTCGCCAGCCCAGTTCAGACCCAGCCATATGCAAATCAGTCTTGACCATGTGCCTCATGGGAACAGTCCAGACCGAACTGCCAAGGCAGGTCTTCCCTGGACAGGAAACAAACATCCTGGGACCAGTTTCGGGGTAACACTCCTCATCAGCCAAGCTAGCTTGAATCCAGTGGCAAAGTGAGCAAGGGACTCACGTCTGGGCACACCCTGCCAACCCAGGGTGAACAAAGTAAACATAAGGAGATGATGGGGAGAGCACCAAATGTTTTCAGATACTCATTCCCAGTCACAGATCTGGGTTGAATCCATCATCTTTCTTTAGCTCACTTCGCCACCCCAGTTCAGGACCAGCCATATGCAAATCAGTCTTGCGCTTGCCTCATGGGAACAGTCCAGACCGAACTGCCAAGCCAGGTCTTCCTTGTACCGGAACCAAGCATCCTGGGACCCGACCTGACCTTGTCAGAGCCGGTCGCTCCATCCACCGCGTGGCTCCTCCTCAGTGCACCCGGTGTCCCTCGCTTCTGCCCCTGTTCGCCGCTGCCCCTGTGGCCGAGGTTCTTGCTTTTTTCCGTCTTCTGCTTTCTCTATGCCAGCTTTCTTCGGATTGCCTTTCCCTGTGTTGTGCCCCTGAATTAGCGTTTTTTGTTTCCTGCCGCCTTTTCCCGCGGTTTACCCTGCTCCCCGCTCCCTGCCCTGCTCCCCTGCGGCCCCGCCCCCTTCTTCCTTCTGTACCCTCTCCCCTTCCCTCTCGCCACCCCGCTCCCGCCTCCCAGCTGCTCCTCCCTCCGGCCATTTATGGCGGAGTCTGCGCGTACGCACAGCGGTCACGCGCAGCGGGCGCGCCGATTGCGCGCCGAAGGCGTGCCAAAGGCAAGCCCGTCTAAGCCTGTCCACGCCTGGACCACGCCCAGCGCCAGGAACCCTAGATCTCGACGATGCCAACGCACCCGACGAACCTACGATGCAGCCACCCTCCGCGCGCTCAACACCGGCCAGAACCCCGCATGCTACCTGGCTACCCTGAAACGCATCCGCGGACCCTTCACCTGCCAAGAGTGCAAATTCACCTGCAGCCGCCCCGGGCCGGCACCCGCCAAGCCTACCACCAGCAAGAATCACCTCAAGTGCATCCTGCTCAACACCCGCTCTGTCCACAGACACGCAGTCGAACTCTGGAACCTCCTAGACACAAAAGCACCCGACATCGCCTTCCTCACAGAAACCTGGATGAACGCCTCTTCAGCCCCCGATATCGCCATAGCCATCCCAGACGGCTACAAGATCACCCGGAGGGACCGCACCAACCAAACCGGAGGAGGCATCGCCATCGTCCACAGAAACACCATCCGCATCACGACCAACTCGGAAGACACCCTCACAACCGCCAAACACCTGCACTTCCAGATACACGCCGACCCCAGGACCACCCTCAGAGGCACCCTAATCTACAGACCCCCGGGACCACGCACTCAATTCAGCGAAGCCATCGCAAACTTCATAAGCCCGCACGCCCTCACCTCCCCAGACTACATCCTCCTAGGAGACCTCAACTTCCACCTGGAGAACAACAATGACAGCAACACCACCACCCTGCTGGACAACCTCGCCAACCTCGGACTCAAGCAACTAGTGAACACCCCCACCCACTACGACGGCCACACGCTTGACCCAATCTTCTCCTCCAACAAGTACATCTCCTTCAACCACTCTACCGGACTCCACTGGACAGACCACAGCTGAGTCCACTTCTCCTTCAGGAAAACCACGACCCACCACCACCAGCAACAGGCCCCCCGCAGAAGCTGGAGCAAGATCACCACCGACCAGATCACCACCTCCCTCAGCCAGAACCCTCCCACCATCACGACGGACCCCAACGAAGCAGCCCGCAACCTCACATATTGGCTTACCAACTGCGCCGACGAACTCGCACCACTAAAGAAACCACCCAACAGACCCCACAGCAAGAAAGCCTCGTGGTTCACCGACGACCTCACGAACTCAAAGAAAACCTGCCGCTCCCTGGAGAAAACCTGGCGCCAGGACCAGACAACAGAGAACATGACAGCCCTCAAGAACGTCATCCGCAAACACCACCAACTGATCCGCACCACCAAGAGAACTACATACAAACAACGTCTGGACAACAACACCCACAACAGCAAGGAACTCTTCAGCATTGTTAAAGAGCTCTCCAACCCCAGCGCCTGCAACAACGACATTACACCCTCGCAAGACCTCTGCGACTCACTCGCCTCGTTCTTTCACCGCAAGATCGCCAACATACACGACAGCTTCGGCGCACAGACCACGCACCCAACCACCGAACCAGCGCACCCAAGCACCACCCTCTGCACCTGGACCCCGGTCAGCACCGAAGACACCGCCGCAACAATGAGCACCATCTACTCCGGCTCTCCTACCGACCCATGCCCACACCACATCTTTAACAAAGCGACTTCATCATCGCAGCCCAACTCCAGGACGTCATCAACAGCTCCTTCGCATCCCCCACCTTCCCGGAGAGCTGGAAGCATGCCGAGCTCAGCGCCCTCCTGAAAAAACCCACCGCGGACCCACGGAGCTCAAGAACTTTCGACCCATCTCACTCCTCCCTTTTCCTGCCAAAGTCATCAAGAAGACGGTCAACAAACAACTCTCCGCCTTCCTCGAGACAAACGGATCCCTCGACCAGTCTCAGTCCGGCTTCCGAGCAAACCACAGCACCGAGACCGCCCTCATCGCAGCCACCGACGACATCAGGTCTATGTTCGACAATCGGGAAACCACCGCCCTCATCCTCCTGGATCTCTCAGCAGCCTTCGACATGGTATGCCACCACACCCTGATACAACGCCTCAGCGACACCGGAATCCAAGGCGCGGCATTGGAGTGGATCATCTCGTTCCTCACCGGAAGTACACAGAGAGTCCACCTCGCCCCGTTCCGGTCGGCAGCTACCAAAGTCATATGTGGCGTCCCACAAGGATCCTCGCTCAACCCCACCCTCTTCAACGTCTACATGAGCCCCCTCGCAGCCATTGCACGCAAACACAGCCTCAACATCATCTCCTACGCAGACGACACCCAGCTGATCCTCTCCCTCACCAACGACCCGGACACCGCCAAAGACAGCCTCCAGGAAGGAATGAAGGACGTCGCGGAATGGATGAAGCTCAGCCGTCTGAAACTGAACTCAGACAAGACGGAAGTCCTCATCCTGGGGCCATCCCCCTTGCCTGGGACGACTCCTGGTGGCCACCTGCCCTGGGCACTGCCCCCAAACCCACAGACCACGCACGCAACCTGGGCTTCATCCTGGACTCCTCCCTCACTATGACCAAGCAAGTCAACGCCGTCTCGTCATCCAGCTTCAACACCCTGCGCATGCTCCGGAAAATCTTCCGATGGATCCCCACCGCAACCAGGAAGACGGTCACCCAGGCCCTCGTCACCAGCCGCCTGGACTACGGAAACACCCTCTACGCCGGAACCACAGCCAAGCTCCAGAAAAGACTACAGCGCATACAGAACGCCTCGGCAAGACTCATCCTGGACATCCCCTGCCACAGCCACATCTCTGCCCATCTGAAAGATCTGCACTGGCTCCCCGTCAGCAAGAGAATCACATTCCGACTCCTCACCCACGCACACAAGGCTCTCCACGATGTGGGCCCCATGTACCTCAACAACCGCCTCGCATTCTACACACCAACCCGCCAGCCCCGCTCCGCCAGCCTCGCCCTCGCCACCGTCCCACGAATTCGCAAAGCTGCCGCCGGAGGAAGATCCTTCATCTATCTGGCAGCCAAGACATGGATCTCCCTCCCCACCCACCTACGGCTGACCCAGGACCATCTCGCCTTCAGGAAACAACTCAAGACCTGGCTGTTCGAGCAGTAGCGACCCCCCCCCCCAGCGCCTTGAGACCCTAACGGGTGAGTAGTGCGCTATACAAATTCCTTGATTGATTGATTGATTGATTGATTGGGACCAGTTTCAGGGTAACCCCCTTCATCAGCCAGGCTAGCTTGAATCCAGTTACAATTGATGAAAAGGCAGTACTAAGGAGGGACTAACAAGCCTATTACTGAATCAGAAGCCAGCATTTACAAAGAACAATGACACATGCCAATGAAAAATATGGGCGGAGAGTGGGCAGAGCTTCAAGTCCATACTCTAAAACAGCATGCCTTGCAGAGCAGAGCACGCACTGCCCAGGCTAGTAAATAATTACTATGAGACATATACTTAGAATAGCTTTAGAATATTTTTGAATCACCAGTTGAGAGTCAAATTGGCAAATTACCTCACTCGTTCACACTTCTACTGTAAGATAAGTAGCCCCATATAACAGCATAAATCCTTCATTGCCATTTGGAAGAGGCAGGCATTCAACTGTGATGTGTTGCCCACACACTTGCAAAGTAATTTCTTCTTATTTGCATTAAAAATATAAATACTCATGAAAGGACGCAGAGGCCGCAAGAAAGAGCCAACTTGTCCCAAACCCAATCCTGTAATTGAGTGCTGAATTTAAGGTAAAAATCCCTTAATTTTAGTTTGCCCCCAGCTACACCCAAGGTCAGAGTGTAAGTCTAGTGGCAATGGCAGTAGCAACCCATATATTTCACCTCAACTGATCTACATTTAATTGCATTATACCTTTCACCTCAAAAGACTTGGGTGACATTTACTGAATGTTGGATGACTCTTGTCTCCTGATTCTTTTGGATTGCACAGTCGCATTTAACACAGTTTATCCTGGCAACCTAATGTGTGTTTTGGAAAACTGCATGGGAATCCATTGCACAATGCTGAACTGGATCGCCTTCATTTTTTCAAAGAGAACATAGTTAATAAAAGTGCGTTGACATTTTTCGATATCTTTGTTGGTTTCCTGTGCGGTTCCTCAGAGTTTGCACAAATAACCAATTGGATCTATTTAGGAGGGTACAGAGGTTTCCCTACACCACCAACACATGGTTTTTACCATAAAACTTTATTGACTCAAAACGTTGTCCTGCTGCACTTATTTCTCACCAGGCAACAAACAAGGATGACCCAATCTTGTAGTGGGAGTGGGCTACAAATCTACATCTCAACTAAAAAAATAAACAGTTTATATAGTTTTCACTCAAACTGGAAAACAGCTAAGATCGCGATCTGTTTAAAGATTTTATGGCACGACACGGAGGCCAACATTATGCAATAATTCCTTTATTGCCACCACTCAGCAGCAAGAAGAAACACAACATGTTCTTAGAATAAAGAATATAGAACTCCTAAGAACATTCCAAAACCAACAAAACTCCTTTACTCCATATACTCTTCCTTCTTTTACTGCTGCTGCTTAAAGAGATAGGTACAATTTTATTTCACAGTAATGTTAAATTAATTTTAAAATATTTAAAATAAATGGCTTGGTAAAGTTTGGATAATATTAATCTATGTATGTTTGTAGAGGTTATTTTGGGAGAATTTAAGTTGTAATTTAAATTAAAAAAAAGGATTTCTCATAAGTGAAAAAGGATGTATTTGTTTGAAATATATTTTGTTTTAGCCTTTGAAATGTAATATTCGATTTTAGTGTGTTTTGGGTATGAGTATATTTTTGAATTTCAAAGCAAGTCTTTTTCTTTAATCGAAGGTGTATAGTTTGGACTAATCTTAGCGAGCGTTTTTTTGTAGTGATATCGAAAGGAAATAGCATTTTTAAATGAGGAAATAGGGAATACATTTATTTAATGGATTTTTTCCATTCTGTTGGTTGGAAACGGACTGTTCGTGTGCTCGAGCGCATTTTGAAAATAATGCTTGGGCATGGCACGTGCACTTACCGGAATGTTGGAAGCATCTAACTTCGGTCTGTGAGGCGCGTTGGGCTCAAGCACGTTAGTGTCACGAGTCAAACTCACATTTCACGCGTCATAAAGCGTTTGCTGTTGTGACGCGTGTGTTTGAAGTTTGGCCAGTTTAGACCTTTGTAGAGACGCCGGTTGCCATGCAACAACGTAATCAGGAGGCTACGAAGCGTTTTTTCAGTCAGAGCTTCGAGAGCTGGCATTTTGAGTGTGAGGGAATTGGTATTTTGACGCGAGGTGAATTAAATATTAGATAGGTATAGGAATTAAGAGTTTTTTAGAGTTATTGATATTAAAGTGTTTAGAGTGAAGGCATATAATAAAGAAAATTTTTATATTTTGAGAAATTATAAGCTTTGGATTAAGTGATTTAAAAATGGAACAAGGAGAAGGATCAATTGAGGAGAGAATAAATAAGGCAATAGAAAAGATTACAACTGAAGTTTCTTTACGCATGGAAAATAAACTAGAGTTGATGTCTGCATCCAAGGCAGGAAGACAAGAAGAGGAAAGTTTTTATTCAGCGCAGGAGAATGATTCTGCGCAGAGAATTGGTAAAAAAGCTTCAAGAAAAAGAAAACATGTTTCTACTAGTTAGGAACATGGTAAGAAGTCAAGATCTACTTTGGTAGAGCATATGTGGTGTACGGACAGGCAATTAGAGGATGCCACGGGCAATAAAGAGGGGCATGTAAGAGGCCCAAGAGATGAAGCTGGAAAAAGTATGCATAGACATAAATATGTGGTGTGCGAGGATTCCTCTGAGAGTGCAGAGGTGGAAACAGTTGTAGTTCAGATTTTGATTCTGAAGAAGAGCCTCAAGTGAAAAAAGTAGGAAGGAAGATTTTTCTGCTTCAGAGAGTAAGAGTATTAAAGATCCTTTGGGTGACAGCATGTTCGATCCACTACTTATTAAACATCCTTTTTCACCAGAGTGGACACCTTCAGATCATGTTGTTAAATATCTTGAGTATTGGATGAGAAGGGAAATCCCTAAAGAAGTTAGAGTGAGACTTAGATCTGAATGTCCACGACCCTTAGTGGATAATAAGGTGTTAGTGACACCGGAACTTAGTTAAAAAATGATCGACTTTATTGCAAAAGGGGGCTGTGATCCGAGGAAAGGTTTAGATAGAGGTTTGAAATCCTGTCAGGATAGATTATTGGATGTGGTTGGCCCAGTATCAAAAATGTTTGACATGGCAGAAGAGGTCTATGTTAATAAAAGTGATGTTGACGTGCAAGAATTAAGAGAGTGAATTCAAAGGGTTGTATGTCTGTTGGGCAACGCCAATATGGCTTTATCAATAGAAAGGAGAAAGAGTTTATTGCTTAAGAGTGACCTGAAATTGGTAGACCTTGCGGTTAAAGAGGAATGTCCTTTGGCTTAGGGACTCCTCTTTGGCGACGAATTTATTAAAGAATTATCCAGATATGTAGGTGCGATTAGCAGCCTACAGAAATCTCAAAGGGCGATAAAGAAAGTTTTTAATGAGCGTGTTTTTGGCTCGGCCGGTAGAACGAGGAGCCGGTTTCCTGGCCGAGGTCAAGGTATTACAAGAGGCTCATTTTCCAGAGGATTTGGAAGAGGCTACCAAGGTCAGCAATATTACAGAGGAGGATTTTTTCCTCAACGACAGCGTGGTAGAGGAAGATTTAACAGAGGAGAGAGACGAGGCAAAGGTGCGAGTGGTAAGTCAAGACCTTTCTGTTATCCACTTAAAATTGGGCCGCAGACTTGCCCAATTTCTAGAGGTTTGGAGGACAATACCAAAGGATCCTTGGGTTTTAGAAACTGTTCAGGGTTTAAGGATAGAGTTCATAGCGATGCCAGTGCAAGAAAGGGTTCCAAATCCTATCATATTCGGAAAACAATAATTAGATTTAATAGATTTAGAGGTGAAAGATTCAGGGGCCGATTATGATGGCGGACGGACCTGAGTCCGTCCGCCACCATAGAGTAGGGGGGAACGTCCGCATGGGCAGCGGCGTTCCCCCCGTGAAGATTAGGATGTGACCGCCAGGGTGGCGGTCACATCCTCTATCCTTAACATTGCGGCGGGTGCAGCTCAAGCTGCACCCGCCGCAATGTAATAAATGCATACTTTGCATTTGTATGCAGAAAGCGGCAGGCACCGCGCGGTGCCTGCCGATCTCTGCATACAAATGCAGGGGGGTACCATAGGTACCCCCCATGTGCACCCCCCACCCCCTTCACCTATGGGTCCCGCAACCGTGGCGGAATAGCTGCGGACGGAAACCAGGAACCACCAGCCATCCTAATGTGGCGGTGGGTCTCTGGTGGGTCCGCTGCGGTTTTTCTGCATCCTCTGGGCCGGCGGTGGCTTCCGCCGGCCCGGAGGATGCAGAAAAACCGCAATCCTAATAGGCCCCTTAATACAGAAAGGTGCAGTTGTGAGAGAGAGAGAGACAATGTGGAAGGATTTATAAACAATATCTTCCTGGTGGAGAAAAAGGACAAAGGGGGTATGCGTCCAGTAATAAATTTGAGACAATTGAACGATTGGGTGGTTTATCACCATTTCAAAATGGAGGGGATTCATCTATTGAAGGATGTGTTAGTAAAAAAGGTTTGGTTGACAAGACTAGATCTGAAAGATGCTTATCTGACAATTCCGATATGGAGGGAACATCAGAGATTTTTGAGGTTTGTATGGAAGCACCAGATGTGGAAATTTGTTTGTCTACCGTTCGGCCTGTCATCAGCTCCGTGGTGCTTCACAAAGGTTCTTCGTCCTGTGGCAGCTTTTTTAAGGGAGAGAGGTGTGAGAATGTTAATTTATCTAGACATTATTTTATTAATGGATCAGGACAGAGAAATTCTTCTCTCTCATCCAGTGTTAGCAATCAAGCTGTTAGAGTCGGTTTTATAATAAACAGGAAGAAATCTCAGTGTGTTCCAAGTCAACAAACTCAATTTTTAGGTTTTGTGATAGATACAGAAAAAGCTGTAGTGACTTCTGGGGGGAAAATTAAAGAGGATTCGGAAGGAGTTAAGAAATGTTTTGAAAATGGACAGTATCTCATTAAGAATGTTGGCCCGCATTGTGGGACTTTTGTCTTCAACAATTCAGGCAATTTTTCCAGGTCCATTACACTACAGGGCTCTTCAGAGATTGAAGGCTTTCCATTTAAGGAATGGTTTGAAATATTCAGAGAGTGTATGTCTTTCGCAGGAAACGAGACAAGAGTTGAATTGGTGGCTGAGGAATATGGAAGCATGGAATGGGCGTGCAATTTTTGGAGAGAATGCAGATCTAATTGTGGAATCGGATCCAAGTTTGGAAGGATGGGGTGCAAGATGTGGTTCGTTTAGTTCTGGAGGTCGATGGACGAGTCAGGACAGGAATTTACATATAAATTGTTTAGAATTGTTAGCAGGATCTTTCGCATTAAAATGTTTTGGGACTCAAACAACAAAATGTTCAGTGATTTTGAAAATGGACAATGTTTCTGCAGTGCGATATGTGAACAGGATGGGAGGTCTTCGTTCGAAAGGTCTAGCAGATGTAGCAAAGATTTTTTTGGGAGTACTGTTTGGAAAGAAATCTTTTTGTTCAGGCAGAACATATTCCAGGGAATTCAAATTCTGTGGCAGATTGTTATTCCAGGAACTTTTACGATTCAAGCGATTGGATGTTGGACAGAATGTTTTTTATGAAATTGAACCAATTTTGGGGCCCTTTTCAGATAGATCTCTTTGCAAACAGGATAAACAAACAAGTAGAGTGGTATTACAGTTGGCATCCAGATCCGGATGCGATGGGTGTAGATGCTTTTCTGCAGGATTGGAGGGGCCGGCGATCGTACGCTTTTCCCCCTTTTTCAATAATAAGCAGAGTGACAGGAATGATCTGGAAGTGGAAGGAGACGGGGGGTTTGATAACCCCGTTTTGGACTTCACAAGCTTGGTACCCTACGTTGTTGGAAATTAGTGTGGATTTTCCAGTCCTTCTACCTATGTTCCAAGGGATTTTGCGTGGTCCTCTGGGGGAGTTTCACGATTTGGTGATTTCAGGTCAACTTCTTCTACTGGCTTGGAAACTTCCAGGAGACTCTGGAGTAAGCCAGGACTTTCATCAGAGGCTTTGAAACTCATTGAGGAATCCTGGGCTCCTGGAACAAGGAGGGTTTATACGTCAGCATGGAATAAGTGGAATGGTTGGTGTGTGGAAAGGGGTTTGGATCCCGTTTCAGCAGATGTAGTCAATGTTTTGAATTACTTAACTGGTTTGTATAGAAGTGGTTTGGCATATAGGTCAGTGAATTTACATAGATCTGCTATTTCAGCAGGGCATGAGTTGTTGAATGGTATTTCTGTTGGTCAAGATGTTATGGTTAAGAGGTTGTTGAGGAGTATTAGGCTGGCTGTTCCTCCCGGTCCAAGGTACACTTTTCTTTGGGATGTTTCTATAATTTTACATTTATTTGAGTCATGGGAAGATAATAGGTTTTTGAGTTTAAAAGATTTGACATTTAAGCTTACTTTGTTGTTGTGCCTTCTTTCTTTTAGAAGGGTTTCAGATGTTCGTGCGTTAGAAATTTCAAGCAGATGTTACACTCCTGAAGAAATTTGTTTTAATATAAAAAAAAGAACAAAGACAAATTCGAATTCAGTTTTTTATCCTTATCTTTTGGATAAAGAAAAACTTTGTGTTGTAAGTTGTGTCATATAGTATGAAAGTAGAACTAGGCCCTTAAGGCCAGTTGGGGTGGATCAATTATTGATTTCTTTAAGGTATCCGTTTAAAGCTGTATCGTCGCCCACTTTGGCAAGGTGGTTAAAGATGCTAATAGAAAAAGCAGGTATTGATATAAATAAATTTGGTGCACATTCTGTTAGAGGTGCAGCTGCTTCAAAAGCTAGAATTTTAGGAGGCAGCTTACAAGATATTTTGAAAAATGCTGAATGGTCAACAGATTCTGTATTTAGGAAGTTTTATTTTAAACCAATTGAGAGTGCAGATCAATGTATTTTTGATATGCTTTGAACTTGCATAATGTTGGCCTCCGTGTTGTGCCATAAAATGTAGATTTTCCACAGCCTTGGTGGGCTGAAAATCTAGATTTTATTAAGGAAACTGAGGCAAATATTATCCCTCCCTTTTTATAACCCAAAACTCTAATTTTTTTGTGTATTATGTTTATGCAGGTCAGAATTCAAGTTAAATGGACAATTTGGGATTTTGTCACATGTCAACGTTTGTAAGAAGAAAGAAGACTCCGTTTGTTGGATTTGTTACAAGTTTCACAGACATTAGAATTTGAAATTGTTTTGTTGATTCTCTTTAAGCAGGCAACCTCAGAAGGAAGAGTATATGGAGTAAAGGAGTTTTGTTGGTTTTGGAATGTTCTTAGGAGTTCTATATTCTTCATTCTAAGAACATGTTGTGTTTCTTCTTGCTGCTGAGTGGTGGCAATAAAGGAATTATTGCATAATATTTGCCTCCGTGCCCTTAATAAAATCCAGATTTTCAGCCCACCAAGGTTGTGGAAAATCTACATTTAACATCAACAAAATGTGTGCCTGCTCTCTCTCCCTTTGAGTTCTTATCAGGAATTTACCCTTCCTACTTCACAATTAATGGTGCGTCTTAGAAAAAATCACAAACACGAGTAAATTCCACCTGCAGGCACAAAAGAAAATCAAAACTATTCTGACACATTCCCAACTCAACTCTGCTACACATGCAACGATAATATGTACATTAGATTTTGACAATGTAGTTTTGGCAGATGTGCTACAATACACACTCATTATATTAAAATACAACTCCCACTGCTGGATTCCTATCCTCAACAAAGAATGGATGAGCCCTATTCTCGCTCCATTTGCATCAGCTTCCTATTGAGGCAAGATGTCCGTTCATACTGGGATGCCTCACTTACAAGGCATTACACCTTAGCACACCCTCATACCTCAGGAACCTACTCCCAATTTCCGGTGGCAAAACTGGACAAAACGGAACAATAAACTCCTTCTTGCAGGTCTTCAATTCAGAACATCTCATGCTGACTCCTAATCATTGGTGGGGGCAGTCCCCATGTTCTGAAACTCTCTGCCTAGTGACCTGAGAATAACCCCAATCTATTGTCCTTTTGTTGATCCCAATCTAATGTCCTTTTAGCAAACAAAAGATCCAGCACTCCATTAAATATCAAAACATATTTCAATTAACAACATTCCAGATCCAATCAGCAGGTCTTGTGTACATTTTCTTTATTCAAATCTTCTTTAAACATCAAATGTAATATTCATTCAGCCTATGAGGCCAGTTTAGTTTTCCCTGCCAAATGAAATGGTTTGTAAAAGGAGTTATCGATTTTTTAAACCTTTCTTGGATGCTTACTAGGTTATTTTAATGTTATTTCTTGTGTTGTTATATTTAGATTTTTGTTTATTTGGTTGTATATGTGTCCCAATATTTCTTTTTAGGAATGCTTTGTTCCATTTTGCTCCTTGTATGCTGTACATTGCACTTTTCTGTTTTACATGACTGTTTTATTCTCCCCCACAGTCTGTATAGTATGTATGATAATAGATTTTAAGGAGGCAGTATTGTACGGAGGAAGAACTATTTCTTGAATGAAGTATATGTCTTGCTTTATCTGTAGTGTGTAATTCTGTGGACCTAGTTAGGAGTTCCATATCATAATAAACTTGACTGGATTACTTGAGGATCCTCACAGACTACTTTCACAACTATGTTGGCTGAAAAAGCCAGTTTTCATATAGTTTTGGGTGACCATTTGAGATGTAGTATACAAATTCCTCTGGTCCATTAGAGATTTTGGAAAAAAGACGCGCAGCCATTTTGTGACTCGTTTGTAACTCGTTTTCAACATTTAATTTTCAAATCTAGTTTCTAATAGTAACTGATAAAAAATGTATTTTCTAATGATGATACATAAACAAAAGGTGGCAGATTTTTGAAGTGTAAAATAAACTCTTTCCATGGGAGCAATGTGTCCCTCCCTTAAGCGTAATTCCATAGTTGCAGTTGACCTATGTGAGACAGTCATTGAAAGAAACAACTGTTTCCTCCTCAAATAAAGTTGCTAAACAAGAAAAGCTTGAAATCCGAATTATGTGGAACATAAAACCAGGTCTCACTTTTGGAATATGAATGAATGAATGAATGAATGCATTCTTTATTTGTGTGGTTAATAAAAACCAATACAAAAAGACCAATATATAAATAGAGTAAAGAGTTAAAATAGATAAATTTCTGTACACAACTTATTCATAAAAACCTCTTTTGCTGTTGTTAGTTTAAATCAATGGAGATAATAACAGTCTTTTAGGTGCAACAAGTCAGCCTTTCAATAATGGCTAAACTGGGTAGGCCCCTCACCCGGATAATTCCCATGCATAGCCAATCTAGACTTATCTATAAGACCTGTGCGGGTGTGATAAATAAACGTAGCAAAGTTGGCCTTGTGCTTCACAGTGTCCAATAAATATAACTGTTGGATTGCCTCATTTGCTGTGCATGTGCCCAGTTGAAGGATAATGGGCTTTAGGTGGATTCGGCGTGCTAGCCACAAGGCAGGACAGCAAAGTAGGTTGTGAGCCAGTGAATCTCGCTTTTAGTTGCAGAGGAGGCATTCGGTGATGACTGGTCTTGCTTTCTCAATTGGAAATAGTTCTTTTAGGGGGAGAGGATGTAATCTGACTGCAAGGATCTTATGTAGGGCTTGTCTCCCCACTGGTTGCGTAAGGTGTGGTTTAAGGCGAAGTGATGTATGGGGGAACTATGAGTCTTGTGAAAGCCTCTGGCTGCCAGTGCTTCAATGTCTAACATACGAGAGCATGATCATGCTTGCTTTTTTATTGCTATTTTAATGGTGGTATACTTAATTATGTCAGCGTCCCAATTCTCTTTGGCTAGTTTCAAGAGTTCTTTGACTGCGGCGAGGCCAGTGGACCAGGGATTGCCAGGTTGTTGAAAGATGTAGTTTATAATAGCCTTCATCGAGTGCTCTGGTGCCGCAGTTGGTAAATAAAAGTATTTTGCTAGAGCCGCTACTTCTTGCAAAGTTTGCCGGTTGAGATTGAATTCCAGACAAATTAAAGTATTCCTAGTGCAGGCTGGTAGACTAAATAACTTTTTATAAGCTGCACAATGTATTTTTCAAGGTCCTGTGCAAATGTACCTGGAAACGCCTGTGGCGCATAATTGAGGGAAGGTAGTAGTTTTGCCCTCAAGACTCTGAATAGCCGTTGTTGGACTTTCTAAGATGGCATGGAGTTTGCAGATAGCTTACGTAACCATTTTTCCTTTCTGCTGGAGCTTGTGGCAGTGGACCCGTGAGCGGGCAGTTTCACAAATCAAGACCCCAAGATAGTTGTACGATTGTGTGCAATTCAGGATTAATGGACCTAGACTCCACTTTGTCACTTTTTTTTCAGATAGTGGCCAAAGATCACTATCTTGGATTTTGTTGGGTTGGCGACAACTTGTTTTTGGCGTTGTATTCTGAGTGGGGTGTCAAAGCTCTTTGGAGACCGATTTTGGTAGGATCCGAAAGGACCAGGTCATCAGCATATTGCATCAGCTGGATCTTAATTTGCCCAATCCTAGGGGTTGTTAGAGTGGCTACGTGCAGAGCAGAGCCCATATCCGCTGTGTATAAATTAAAGAGCAACGGGGCAAGGACACAACACTGCTACAGCCCGTGATCCGTGGTGATTTTTTCTGTAGCAGAGTCACATGAGAGTTTAACTCTTACCCAAGTTCGTGAATACAGGGCTTGTAGCAGCAATGGGCTGATGTTCCAACGTGCCAATTTCTGCCATAGGATGTTGCAGTCTACTCCATCGAATGCTGCTGTATAATCAATAAAACAAGCAAAAAGCATCGGGGGTGCCATGAGCCGCCGCTTGATGTACTAGGTATCATAGGGCAATGATGTTATCTATGGTGGAAACTCCTGTTCAGAACCCGGTTTGGTAGAAGGGGAGAATATCTTTCTTACTAACCTAATCCGATAGTTCCGCCAAAAGAGTGCTTGCATAGGTATTGCCCTCTATGTCCAATAAGAAAATCATACGATAATTCCTAGGGTCAGTGCTTTGCCCTTTTTTGTATATTGGATGCAGCAGTGACCCCCTCCAGGAGTCTGGAACGTCCTCCAGAAACATGCACTTGGCATCCAACTGAGCCAAATTATCAGCCCAAAAGGTGATGTCCTCCCTAAAGAGGGAGTCAGGCAGGCCGTTAGGGCCCGGTGCTCCATTATGACGTATTTTTTTCAAGATGGTTCGAATTGCTTGTTTGTGTGGGAAGGTAAGGTAAGATTTGTTGTGATGTTGCCAGATTTCTCTCCTAGTATTGTGGTTCTATCTGATGGATTCACATTCAGGACATTGGTGTATAGGATTTTCATGTGGGCTATCCAGGTGCTTGCGTCAAGTGGGTTCTTTCTATTAGAGGTCCCATGAATTAGCTTGTTTAGATATTGATAACAATCTTGGGATTTGCTTGGTGCCAGCAGCTCGTAAATCTTCAGCCATTTTGCCTCTGTAAGTTCATGTTTTGCCTGCCAAATCAGTAATGAGTGGCTCTTGGCCACTGATGTAAGTTCCTTTTTGGCAAACTCTGACCCGGTAGCTCGACAGGCCCTGCGTTTGGAGTTAAGTTTTTTGAGCATTCCTTAATTGCTGGTTCATATCCCATTGTGTGTGTGGGGTTTACGTTGGTTCTGTGTTTAATGTACCCCCGGAGCAGAGATGCTAAATCATAGGCAAGTGTGCCCCATTCCCCTATAAAGCCCTTGTTGTGGGCCGGTCTGCCAATCTTTCCATGTAGATTTCCATGTACAAAATGTATAACTTGGGAGCAGCCCCTATCAGATTCTTCATAGGAGTCTGTGAACTTCTTCCCCCATTTTTGCCCCTACACGGCAAAGAGTGTAGCGAGTTTTCCCTGTGATGGATAGTTGCAGGGTTAGAGGTGGCTTGGTCACTTTCATTACGCGGTTGAACTGCATAATTTGACATGTGTTTTTGTAGTCTCTCACTCAGTAAGATATAGTCTATTGTGGTCTGGTTGTTGTAAGTGGGTGCTACAAATGCCCCTTAGTCGAGTTTTGTGGTTAGGGAGTGGGCCGTTGCCAGGTTATATGCCCGTATAAAGGCATTGAAACTTCTGGTGCTCACATTGTGTTGTCTTTCAGAAATGTTCTGCCCTATGTCATGTGTGTTGAAGTCCCCAAGGATGATGAAGTCCATGCCTGTAAACTGCAATAGCAGGATTTCGATCTCATTAATTAACGGAATAATTTTGTCCTTCTGACCCGACCCATGGGGGTTATAATGAACATTGATTAAACGTATTGATAATGGGCCGTCTTGCGTATTCAAACCTTTCAGAGTGCCGGCCAAAAATATATCTGAGGGGTTCTTTATCACTGTGAAGAGTACTTTCAGAGCATGCTTGACATATATGGAGATACCCCCCAAGGGTTTCTCGACAATATTACGTTTTAATGCAGGTTTGAAATATTCCACATAGCCCCCTATTGGTGTAGATGAAGTTGCCCATGTTTCTTAGGCACAGATTTTATCTGTGCCTGCAAGGTGGACTTTGCAGAACCTTGTTAATCCCTGCAACATTTCGGCAAGTCATTTATTTATTTATTTATTTAGACATTTATTAAGCGCACAGCTACCCCCGACGGGGGTGTCCCGGCGCTGAGGAATGCAGCTCAGGGGGAAAAATTTTAATGACCCGAAAAGAGAAAGGTTTTTAATTTGCCCCTGAATTGAGACTCGACGTCAATGAGCCGAAGGCTGATGGGGAGTGAATTCCAGAGTTTTGACACTACCACTGCAAATGCTCTGCCACCCTTTCTTACTAGACGGAATCTAGGGGTAAGCAGAAGGTGCCGATGGTTAGACCTGAGGTTAAGGGAGGAGTGGACTGGTTTTAATCTTTGCTTCAAGTATTTTGGGCCTTTTCCGTTAAGAGCCCTGAAGGCAAGGACCAGGGCCTTAAATTTGACACGGGCCGTGATCGGGAGCCAGTGTAGTTTCTTCAGGTGGGGGGAGATAGAATGTCGATAAGGGACTTTGCAGATCAATCTCGCAGCGGCGTTCTGCACAATCTGCAGCCTATGGAGGAGGTCATGATGTTGATCATTTGGTTGTTCTCTGAGGGGCTTCTGTGCTGGATGAGGCAGTTGGTTAAAGCAGGTCTAACCTTTAGTGGCATTAACTGATTACATGAAAAGGTGCCTGGTATTAAGAGCTAGAATTTAAGGCCATTGGTAGCCAGGACCAATCTCTAATACTGTTCCCCTTAGTCGAACAGGAGCGGTTGCCCCCTTCTACATGTGGACTATTGGACTATTGCTTCACAAATTTGTTTTTGGGCTGCCTATGGAGCCATGTAATATTGTTCCGGTGGCTGGTTGAGTTGAATGTTTGCTGTTTATTCTTCTCTAGCCAATAAGTTCTTGTGCTCCCTGCTGTGCACTTGACACATTGTTTTTCAAGATCATTGGATATTTGGTAGCAAGCGGGGGCTTGATTTTTATGCCCCAATTGTCCAGTTGCATTGTGTATCCTCTCAGGGCATCTACCATGACCGGGTTTGAGAAAATTATCTCAGTTGTTTCATTCGCTTCATTTGGCCCTGAGCCAGAGAAAGCCATTGTCTCGATGTCTGTTGTTTTTATATTTTCTAAACCCCAGATGTTTTCGCAAAGCTTCAGAAGGTTTCCCCTGCGAGTTATATTCGGGATACAGCAGTACTTTAGAATTTACTCTGTCTATGGCGTGGTCTTTGATCGACTGAATGTGTTAAAAAATTACCTTTGATGCATCCAAGGGCTCTGTAGGATTCCAAATTGAATTCCCACAGGGGGCGGAACCTTCTCCGGTCCAGATTGTACTTGGGGCCCATGGTTGTGAGTCAGTCCTGGGAGTAGGGATGCGAAGAAGGGGGGTAGAGGGTTACTGCAGCGTGCTTGAATAGTTTTCGTTCCCCTTCGATTATTAGCTATGTTTTCAAATTGGGGATCCTTTTGGACTATTGACTATACAAGGACTAATATATTTGTAATATGAGGTTTGGGTGTTCCTTGTTGAGTGCTGCTGGTGCAGGCGTTATCTACTGTGATTGCTTGGGACTGTACTATCTTAGGGTCAGAGTGTTCTTTTTGTTCTTGGCGTGGCTCTTCCGCCTGTGTGCTTTGTGTATTAACAAAATGGCCGCTAAGATTTGGGGCTGTAATACTCAGGCTTCTAATCGGTTTCTCAGTTGAATTTCCTGGGGGGCGCTGAGTGGATGTGTCGTTAGTAATTGTGCCATCCCTTTGTGTATCTGAGTTTTGATCGATACCAGTTGTTTTTTGAAGGACACCAAAGTCATCCTTGTTGTGCTCTCTGTTATCCTGTTTGTGTGATGCAAGACAATGCGTTATTGTGCCTTTAGGATCATTTTTGCTATTTATTATTTTATTTAACATTTTCAATTTGTTCTTGTTTTTCCGAGATAGATGTTGACATTCTGTGATTGGTGGTTTTAGATCGTCTGACTTTCCAGAGCCTTTATCAGTGTTAAAGCTGAGTTGTAGACTGCAAATTAAAGGCCAAATCATTGTCACTAAATGCACTTTTGAAGTTGTTGCTGTCGTACCTCGAGGTATCTTGCATTTTTTCTGGTCCAACCTGATTTGTCTGTGGCCTTAGCTGTGATGCAGATGTTGGCTGCATGTCTTCTGTCCTTATTCTGTTTATTTGTATTCCCATGGGCCATGATGACTCATGCAAAACTTTAATCACGTTTGTTTGTGAGGCCTTCCTACTTCCGCTCTCAGTTGGATTTGGTGGGGGAGAGTGAAGTATGTTGTTCATCCGCTTATTGACCTCACACTTAAGATCCGTGACTAATGTGCTCATTATTTCTTGGAGCTTTTCCAAATTCAGCAGAATTGGACTGCACCCACAGCCATCTTGTTTTACATTTACATCCGTGTTTGCCTGAGCTCTGCGAATCAGTGAGTTTAAAAGTTCCAGTTTCAAATCCATTCCTGAGATCAAACTGACAATGGTTTGCAGTATGTTTATTTGTGTTTCCAACTTATCTGCGTGCATTATGGCTGGATTTGCCATTGAGATCAGAGCTTTGTTGATCAGCGTGAGATGATTCTCTACTTTTTGAGGAGTCGAAACAGTTTCCATATCAGTTTTTGGAGAACCAAAGGGCCAGTGCTCGTTTGCACATATAAGAAGGTTCGGGTTTGCTGAGTTAGAGCATCCTTTAGATGGAGAGCTCTCACTTCTAGGCTCAGCGGACACTGCTGGTATGAAGGAGGAGGCTAAAGGGTCCAGCTGAGGGTGAGGATACGCCCCGTTTCTCTAAGAGGGTAGTGGGTTGACCTTCCATGGGTCTGCTGTCTGGATTTGCAGACACTGGTGTGCAGTTTGCTAAGTTGTAGGGGAAAGACGAGCCTTGATCAATTGAGTAATCTTGTACTTGGGCGCTGTTGCCCTCAACTATGATGATTTGCAGAGAAAGTGGAGTGTAAGTGGGGGTCTTTGGCATATGGACTCATGCATGTTGGCACTTGCTGATGTATTAGCAGTGGTTTTGATACTAGTCTCAAGGCAAGACTCAAGGCGAAATACGTCAGCTATTTCTCCTGGATTGCCTAGGTGGCCTGATTTGCTTTTTTTGCTTGTTTGTTGAAAGTGAAAATACGCTCTGATATCACTGTTCATATTGCCGGTTGCAGTGAGTTCACTTAAATTTGATTTTGAATTTGTATTTAGATTCATCGTCTTCGCACTTATAGTTGGGGAGGAATTGGTTGGCTTCTCGTCCAATTGTTGACCTTCCCGGGGGGTCGAACCAGATCTTACACATACTTTGCCTGGAGGGTACAACACCTATTGGTCCTGGTTGCCTAGTGATTGTAGCTTGTATTGGCCTGGTGGTTTTGGACGGGTGAGTCTATCCGGAAAAATCTATCCGTCAAATACCACTGCCCTGGGGTGAAGTGGGCTAGAGGTTTTTGGAGGTATTTTACGGTCGAGCGGAACCGGAGCTGGAGCCTGGGCAGAGAGCAGGGCACACTGGCAGACTGCAGGCTGCCCCCAACCCAGTTGGGTCGCTTCCGCAGTCTTGCTGGGCTCTACACTTTGCGGCCACCAGCAGGGCGGCTGCGCTCTCTGCGCTTTTTCTGCGCTCAACTCCTTGGTCCCCACGCCTCTGGATGCTTCTGATTGCCTTGGGTGGTTGAAAGCGGGGGAGCGTGGGGGTGAGAGAGAGGAGGGAGGGGGTGAGAGCACCTCACTCCACCTCGCTACACGTACCTTGTGTCTCGCAGCACATGGTGGCGTCCACTGCGCTTGGTACAAGCTTTCTCCCACTGCAGGTCTTGGGTCTTGTTACTGAGCACCAAGTTCTGAGCGCTGTGGCCGAACAGAGATGCGGGACCCTGAGCGGGTGATCAGCGGGGCCGGGCGGGCGGGTGGCTTTTTCGGCGTTTTTCCCGCTCCCGCTCCCGCTCCCACGCTGATCCTCTCTGCTCTGCTCCTCTCTCTGCTGCTGCTGGCACTGGTTCAGGCTCAAGTGAAAACCTGGGCTGGATCTGATTACTTTCGGATTACCTTGTATAAATCTATTTAAACAGGTTCTAGGATTAGAAGTTTGTCAGATTTTACCATCAGTTGGATATTTCACCTGATACATTTTGGCAGAACTAACCTTCAGGTCAAAACTATTACGCCCAAAATCCATGTTATTCCTCAGTTTCACGGGAAGATTTGCAATTGCTGTTCCTTATCACACATGATAAGTAAAGGACCCTAGGGCATTGTTATTTTTTGGATGTGATAAATAATACACCAATAAGGAAGGACTCGCAATCAAGACCATAGGGCCTTATTTAGGTTGGGAGGATGCAGGACATCTGCCAGTCAGCAGTAGATGTCCTATGTACCAAAATAAAGAGTGTATTGATTAAGCCTGGGCAGAGTTAGCGGAACTCTGTGAAGTGACAAAAAAACTCTGCCGCACTACGTGGAGTTCCGCAATCAGTGAGTGTGTTAGGGTCATGCCGTTCGTGGTGATTTTGAGTATGTGTCACGCACTGTAAAATCATCATGAACGGCACCATGCACAGTCAGGGGGGAGCTTCCATTCTGCTGCTTGAGTAGATTTTCTACTCGAGCGGCAGCTTTCAGAACATGAACAGTAGGTTTCTCAATGGCTGCAACCACTAGAATTGAGAAATCCAACCTCCTCCATTCAGGAATCTCTCCAGGAGGTTGATTTTCCTCGCTCTTGATCACCAACTAGACCTTGTCGAGCAAGAGCCTGGGAAAATCTCACTGGGAGGTGGATTTTCTACGCTCGCACTGGTCAACTTGATGTAGACGAGTGCGAGTGAGGAAAAAAACTATTTTTTGGGGAACTCCACCTGTTCCGCAGATCGCGGAGTTCAGAAAACTCCACAAACTCCGCGAACAGAGTGGAGTTATCCACTTAGGGATAGTATTGATGGTAAATGCACTCTAAATATGGCAGACATCAGATCTATACTATTTGAATGAAGTCCCACTCAACTAAACTCGAAAAGGCCTTTAATTTCTTCTGAGTTTATCATCCTTCATTGTATTTTTCTTGTATCTTGTCCTTTTTTGAGAGCATTTTAACTCATGTCAGGGAATCACTGACAGAATATTGCCTCACAGAATATCGACCTACAGAAACATCGACGCTGGAATATCGAAGGCAAGTATATCGACATCCTATCTACAACAAGGTAAGTACAAAATTATCAAAACTAAAATATCAATGTTAAAAATATCGTAATTAAAATTATCGTTTTTTTCTGTTAAAAATAAATCTGTAAAATAAAGTAAATAATACTAATAAATAAAATAAACATTGTTAAACATATTTAATAATGTTTAAAATTAATAAATAATACATATATAATAATAAAACATTAATTAAACATATACATAAGGTATATAATATATACTTACTTAATAATAACTTTTAATATTTATTTTAAATAATTATAAATGATTTATAAATACTATAAATTACAAATACATTTACACACATCAAATAATAACATACATAAAAAGTAAATATTTATTTTAATAAATTAAATAAATTAAATATACTTTCAAAATATTTAAAATGAATTAAATACTACATTATCTAAAATAATACAAAAAATAATAAATAGATAAATAAATAAAACTACTATTTAAAGTCCCAAAAAAACTACAGTAATGACAACTTTGGATAGTGTAGAACGTAAAATACTATTCCCACTCCAAAAAATGCAACAGTAGGGAAAGCGTTGAATAGCGTATGGGTAAAAATGACTATTCCCATTCCAGAGAGTGCAACAGTAGGGAAAATGTTGGATAGCGTAGGGGTAAAAATTACTATTCTCACTCCAGAGAATGCAACAGTAGGGAAAACGTAGTATAGCGTAGGGGTCAAAATTACTATTACTATTCCCGCTCCAGAGAGTGCAACAGTAGAGAAAATGTTGGATAGCGGGTGGGTAAAAATGACTATTCCCACTCCAGTGAGTACAACAGTAGGGAAAGCACTGGATAGCGTAGGGGTAAAAATTACTATTCCCACTCCAAAGAGTGCAACAGTAGGGAAAGCGTTGGATAGCGGGAAGGTAAACATTACTATTACCACTCCAGAGAGAGCAAGAGTAGGGAAAGCGTGGGATAGCGTAGGGGTAAAAATTAGTATTCCCACTTCAGTGAGTGCAACAGTAGGGAAAGCGTTGGATAGCGTAGAGTTAAAATTACTATTCCCACTCCAGTGAGTGCAATAGTAGGGAAAGCGTTGGATAATGTAGGGGTAAAAATTACTATTCCCACTTCAAAGAGTGCAACAGTAGGGAAAGCGTTTGATAGCGTGAAGGTAAAAATTACTATTCTCACTCTAGAAAGTGCAACAGTAGGGAAAGCATTGGCTAGTGGTGGGTAAAAATTACTATTCCCACTTCAAAGAGTGCAACAGTAGGGAAAGCGTTGGATAGCGTGAAAGTAAAAATTACTATTTCCACTCCAGAAAGTGCAACAGTAGGGAAAGCGTTAGATAGCGTAGGGGTAAAAATTACTATTCCCACTCCAGAGAGTGCAACAGTAAGGAATACGTTGGATAGCGGGTGGGTAAGAATTACTACTCCCACTCCAGTGAGTGAAAGAGTAGGGAAATTGTTGGATAGCGTAGGGGTAAAAATTACTATACCCACTCCAGAGAGTGCAACAGTAGGGAAAGCATTGGATAGCATAGAAATTTAATGTAACATACTTATAAATAATGTTTGGATTTAAAATAATTAATAATTTACATTTTAAATAACTCAATTTAATTTACAAATACCCATTAATAACTAATAAAAACATAATTAAAATTGAATAATTAATAAATAAATTAACAATACATACCAATAAATATTTATAATTAATATTAGTTACCAAATAATAAATATTGTACAATAAAATATTTTTCAAAACAAAAAATGTGTATTATTAAAAATTGATTAGCAATTAAAACAATTTAATCAATACAATTATGTTTTATACCAAAAATTACTTTTTATAAAACATTACTTACCAATAATTAAAAAATAATTTCCAATTAAAAAAATTACTTACCAATTAAACAAATTAATTACCAATAAAAAATGTAATTACCAATTACAAAATTAATTACCAATTACAAACATTAATTACCAATTACAAACATTAATAACCAATTACATTTTTTTATTACCAATTAAAAAAAATAACCAATTGCCAACATTAATTACTAATTACAAACTTTAATTACCAATTAAAAAAATTCATTGCCAATTACAAAAATTAATTACCAATTAAAAACATTATTTACCAATTAAAAAAAATAATTACCAATTACAAACATAAATTACCAATGTAAAAAATAAATTAACAATTACAATTATTAAATGCCAATGAATAATTAATTAAAAATTAATTAATTATCAATACCAATAAATTAAAATAAATCATTACTTAATTACAATTAAAATACTTCCCACCCAATTCCCCTATAAACCCACTACCCGCTACAAAACTTAAACACAAAAAATAATTACAATTAATTTGTAATTCTTAAAAAAAAAAATTTATTTAATATATGTAAATTACTTCCCACCCTATTCCCCGATACTAAACTACAGTCCAGTACTAAAACATAAAATTTACTTAAAAATAACATTATTAACATATCAAAATAATACACATATAATTTAAAAGAAGTAAAATACTTAACAAAAAACATATAACACATACATGTTAAATGCATAATAAAATACTTAACAATAATACAAATATCGATATTAGTAACATCGAAATTAGTAACATCGATATATTTGATATCGATATTACTGACTTTGATATTACTTACATTGATATAAAAAAATCGATATTACTTACCTTAGATTCGATATTCTGTCCAATGATATTCTAGACCTCGATATTCTTTACCTTCGATATTTCAGACTCTATATTTCTGTAGGTCGATATTACAAACTCGATATTTAGACTGTGTACCCATGTCAGGTGCTCTCTAGTGAATGTGGATGCTATCACTTTTTAAACACAAAGTTACCATTGGAGTACATGATATATCTGGGTGATATCATTAATGTGACACTCTGATAGGTGATTAAGAAAGTACTATTTTGTGGAGTAATAATTAGCTATTAATAAGGAAGGATGTGAAGTGTTTATTTCAGCTGTAACTTTGTCTAGTACAAATGAATCACCATTAATATTACTACCAGTGTAGTATCCCACTTCTAAAACCTTTAGTTTTGGTTTTAACATTCTAATTCACAAGAGATTTGCCGAGGCGGGCACGGACTCGGGCACGCCATCACTATGGCGGTCGCACCGGTCCCCCAAATCTTGGGGAGGTCGCGCCTTCTGGCACTTCCCCTTTGGGTTTCTCTGTCATGGGCACTTTCACGGGTGAACTGGAAGCACTTCAAGTGCTTCCGGTTCCCCGGACGTCCCATAGTCTGACAATCCAGTCTAAACCGGATTGCCCAAATAGGAACGATAAAGGCTGGGGAGCGGGGAGGGTAGACCAGTCTGACAATCCAGTCTAAACCGGATTGCCCAAATAGGAACGATAAAGGCTGTGGAGCGGGGAGGGCAGACCCTCTTTTGCCTCTCCCCAGCTTTGGGAGTACTGTGCCTCAAAACCGGGCCTCAGTAGGAGGCCACCAATTTTTTCTTTGCTCTTTTCAGGGCACGTCCGTGAGGAGCTGGGCAAGTCACCCGATTGCGTTGGGCTGCGACATCGAGGGCCTTTGGAATGGGGCGCATCGCGGATTTTAAGAGCGGTACTCGCCCGACCAGTGTTGTAGCCCGCAGGAGCGGCTCCGGTCAGTACAGGCTTGTCCTCTATGGCGTGCACCCTCGGCGAAGAGGGTAGAGTCCTGATGTTTTCCAAAAGAAAACGTGAGTATTGTGGGCTTGCGGGGACGTGCTGCAGGGTGAGAATGGGTTGCATGGCGGAGCCAGGGTGCAAACAGGCAAGTTGTAAATCTCCGTTATGGGAGAGATGTAGTGCACCTCAGGTTCATGTTTTCTTTAAGTCAGCCTCCTGGGCATGTGAGACGGTTTCTCGTCGGCACACGCTTCTCAGAATTAGAGCAAGCCAGCCCCTTTCAGGCAGAATGGGCATCTCTCGCAACTCCTGCAAGCGAACCCTATGCGCTCTGAAACCCTGCTAGAGTAGGGCTAGACATCTATTCACAGCGAAGCCTCATCTGGGCCCATTATCAAGCGGCCATGATTTAAGGAGCGTGCGCCTCTGGGGCACGTAGGGTGACCAACTGGCATTGGTGCAAATTCAGGACGGTGAGTGTAAAAATTCAGGACAAAGGGTCAAAATTCAGGACAAAAATTCAGGACAGGAGGTCAAAATTCAGGACAAAACTTCAGGACAATTGGATAAGTTTTACAGACACATCAGAGGTCGCGCAATAGTATATAAGTAAGCCCAGCCATATCCAAACATATTCAACTATTTGCAAACCTATCCATCATGTATCCTTCCATCTATCATTTCACTCATCCATCCCTTCATCCATCCTTTCACTCATCCATCCATTATCCATCCATCCACCCTTTCACCCTATCCATCTGTACACTCATCCATCCACTCTTCTACCCATCCATCCACTCATCCATCCAGCCATTTACCCTTTCACCCATCCAGCCATCCTTTCCCGTACTCAATCATCCACCCAGTCACTCATTCTTCCACCCATCCACCCTTTCAGTCATCCATCATCCTCCCTTTCTCTCTCCATCGACCCTTTCACTTAGCAATCCTTCCTTCCATCCATCCACCACCCATCCATCTACTCATTCACTCATGAATCCATCCATTGACCCTATCACTCATCCATCCTTTCTTTCATCCATTTATCCTGTCATTCCTTCACTCATCTATTCATCCTTTAGTCCATCTACCCTCCCTTTCACTCATCCATCCTTACATCCACCCTTTCACTCATCTGTCCATCCATTCAGCCTTGCACTTATCAATTCATCAATCCATCCATCATTTCACTCATCCATCCATCCACCCACTCACTCACTCATCCAACTTTTTACTCATCCATCCTTTCACTCATCCATCCAGCTACCCTTCCACCCACACATCCAGCTATTTACCCTTTCTCTCTTCCATCCTTCCACCACTCATCAATCCACCCATCCTCTCCCATTATCCATCTATTCAATCTTTCATTCATCCATTCACCCTTTCACTAATTCATCCACGCATCCCTTGACTTACTCACTCGCCCATCTTTTCATATTAATTTTGAGCTGAGCCTTTTTGAGCTGCAGGAGCCATTCCAGGACTGGGACAGAAGCCACCCAGGGCAGAGACAGGATCCACCACAGGTGGGGAGGGGGAGGGACAGGAGCCATCACTGGGGAGAGGGAGGGCAGGAGGGGGACCAGGATCCACCAGGGTGGGCACAGGGGTGGGCCTGCGTTATTCTAGTATCATCTTGGTCTCTTCCAGGGTGGGGTGGGCCTCCTCACCCCCTCCTGGACAAGACAATGAGAAGTCAGTCTCTCTTTCCAAAATGTTACTTTTGCCATCCCCCACTGTGATGTACAGTACATAAAGGAGATACTCCAAGAGAACTGATATAACTGATTTTCCTCCATACTTGGTTAATCAGTGTGGTGCGATTGTGCCATTTCTTTATTTTATTACACGAAAAGACTTCATGGTTGAAGAACTGAGGTTTGTTTATAATTTAGTGCCAGTAATTTAGCTCTGTGCTGTGAAGAGAACCACGTGCTGCCTGGGTGTAATCCAGGCCGGTTGTAGGATGTTTGGGGCCCTGGGCGGAAAGGGAATGTCTCACACAAATTGCAGAGACATGACGCATTCAGGGCTGTTTGCATCTGAATGGATGCCCCCTGCTCCTGAAGCTGCAGCCCCTCCCTCTCAGCCACCTTCAAGCACCTCTTAACAGCTCATCTAGGGCTGGAGGAGTGAGGGGTGGGGGCTGTAGCTTCAAGAGCAGGGGCATCTATTCAGATGCAAACAGCTCTGAATGCGGCATGTCAAGTCAAGAAGGGAGGTGAGTGGAAGCTGTGCCGGCTTTATGGAGGTGCGACCGGTGCCCGGTTAAAATTACGGACAAATGGCGTCCGTTAAAGAATCCTTCACGGACAACGGACAGACGGCCGAAATTACGGACTGTCCGTGAAATTTACGGACGGTTGGTCACCCTAGCCGGGCACGGCATCCTGTTTCCTGAGCTCTGAGCTCAGCATGAGCCCTGGCATGGGTGCACTGGGATCATAAGACTTCCCTGGTGTGGACATAGGGCGCCCACTCTCCTACTCTGCTGTCTTTGCTTGGTGGCACAGCTGAAAGGCCCAGTTTTGGCTAGACATTTCTGACTTATGCCCAGGACGGGCCTCATCTATGCTTCGCTGGACCAGATTCTCAAGGATAATTACTGCACGTGCGCTCTAGTTACCAAATCATTATCAGCAGTTTTGCAATACAGCTTTGAACAGCTCGCTCTTGGCAGAAGGGCATGCACGGAGGCCCATGTTGAGGTCGAGGGTCAAGTGTAAACGGGATTTCTCTGCTGTGCTTTCGCTACAGCCTGAGTAGTACTTGCCTCGAGTTAGAAACAGGGTTGAATTGGGATCACAATTATGCGCTGGCAATTCTTAAAAAGAGGCCTACGTTTCCAGATCGTGCCCCTTTTATTAAATACTAATTGATTAGTCTCATTGGGCAAATCTGATAGATTGGATGTCATCTCAGATCAATTATAGGTTGCTAGTTCCCTTGTGGTTGCTGAAGTTGGGCTACCTCCCTTGCAGATGTGTGCCCCCTATAACAGTTTGCTTTCCTGGTGGCTTATTCCAGTGATGGGCAAAATGGCTAATATTTCAGTTTTGTTTACGGTCAGTATGAGGATATTCTGCTACCGTCAAGGGCCGTTGGTAAGTAATAAATGGGTGCCCCCTAGAGCTCATGAGGTTTTCTGTTCCACATTGGGTGCCTTGAGCTATTGCAAGTTTTGGTTTGGGGGCCGCTGTAAGGATGGATCTTGGCCGCTTATGTTTGTGTCTAGTTTAAATCCAATTTGGGAATTTTATTTGCACATTTCAATAATAACAGGACAATAAGCTTTGCAGAACTTGATGGAGACGCGCTGGCAGAGCTGTGGGTATGCTGCATTATGGGAGTGAACAAATGCGCTATAGTCAGGGATGGACACCGACAAACGGGGGGCTGTGAATGAATGAACCCATGATTCCACTTTGACAGATTTGTGGTGAAGGACCGACCCCCAAGTGTGCACCAGAAAAAGAAAGCTGATTTCGGGAGGAAGGATGCTGTTTTCTGTATGATCAGGCAGCAGACTTACTTAGTGAGACGTTTACAATGAGCATCCTTGTTTGGGTCTAAAGTAATATATTTCATCACAGCATGTCTCACTGACAAGGCTTTGGTTGAAATGTTCTAACCGCAAAAGTGATTGGTATCAAGGCTAGTGTTGTCCTCGCAACAACCTCTGTAAGGTATAGTGTGTTCCTAGGGTGGATAACGTGCATCTAACAAAACAGGTTCACAGATACATATTTTCAGGTTGTAAACTGAGTTGTTTGCATCCTTAAATCCTGAAATATATAGGACACAGACTCCATTGACATGGCTTTGTCAGAAATGATTGCTGCTGCAAAAATGATTGGTAGCAATGCTAATGTTGTCCTCGTGGCAACCTCTGTAAGGCATAGTGTGTCCCTAGGGTGCATAATGTGCATCTAACAAGACAGGTTCCAGGTTTGTACCGGAAAAGAGTGCTGAATTTGGGAAGAAGGGTGCTATTTTCTGTATGATCATGCAGCAGATTTACTTAGTTAGATGTTTACTATGGCCATCTTTTATTGGGTCTAAAGTAATATATTTGATCACAGCATGTCTCCAAAATGTCTGTTTACACTGACAAGGCTTTAGCTGAAATGTCTGCTACCGCAAAATTGGTTGATATCAATGCTAATGTTGTCCTCGTGGCAACCTTGGTAAGGCATAGTGTGTCCCTAGGGCGCATAACATGCATCAAACAAAGACAGCGTTACGGATACATATTTGCAGTACTTAAACTGAGGTGTTTGCATTATTAAATCCTAACATGTATAGGACACAGACACTGTTATCTCTATGGCGATTGAGGATATAACTGTCTTCCATTCAGATGAAACATGTTATTGGTATTGTAAGCAATTATAAGGGAAGGTAATGTTGCTGCAAAAATTGAATGAAACTACATTATATAACCACATCGTAAAAAAATGTGTAAGAAAGTATGATTTTAGATGGTGTTGTTAGGGCCGGGACACACACTTCACCTCAAAGCATGTCTGCACCTCAATGCATGTCTGGTACCTGTGGCTTATTCTGTATGGTTTAGCTCCCTCAAATGACATGTACTACCGAGAAGGAGCGGGATCTACTGTTTTACGGGGGCAGAGGCGACCACACACAACAGTAGTAATTGCGTAATTATAGATTAGGTGTGGGGAAAAAGGGGTGTATGCCTGGAAGTGTCATTGGAATGTAGCACTAATCATCTGTTTTGTGTTTATTTCATGGCATGGAATTACTGTGATGTCTGGGAGGTAAACACACTGCAATGACAGCAAGATGGTCGCGGACCACAGTACCGGAAGATCGGGAACTGGTATGGCCAGCGGAGACATCAAGGGCGGCGAGCATGCTTGAAATAACACAGATGTGCTACCATGCATGGTTGGGAGGCTGCGGCTCATGCACTGTTTGTGAGCTGATGTATGATATTACAGCCAGAGTTGTTGTTGGTAGGGGTATTTACCAGTACGCTGTGACCCACGTACATGTCTTCCCCAGACCAAAGGGCAACGTAATACTACAGAACCCCAGTAGCCTATTGAACTGCTAGCCGCAAGTAAGCCAGTTTTACTGCACGCTTATACACTAGTGCCACGTCAGGGAGAGCTGTGTGGTGTGGTATGGGTCCTGGGTATGGGATGTTCCCATGTTAGGACCAGGACACAAGAAGTTAAGTAGGTAGTTACAGGATGAAGAGGTTCACACAGAGCCTCCCACCAATCCTACGGGTCAGGCGTGCAGTGTCACATGCCACGGCTATGTTTGGTGGGGGAGAGCTTGTGAGGGCACCCCCCTACTGTTGAATTTGAGTGCAGCTACAATTGCAATCATCTACTGACTTCCAGCTAGTCCGTTAGAACACTCCCGATTATCCCACAGTTAACTGAATGGGACGAGGGGGGCCTACAGAGGCCAGCCCCCTTCCAGGAGCATTGGGAGCAGGCTAAACACAAGAGGGGGACGAGGTTGGATGAATAGAGGTATTTTAGTGGGCAGGCGGGCACAATACACAAGCACTCCGGGTATGATTCGGGTGTAGAACTCACAAAAGGAGGAATCCACCCAGGTAGAGGAGCTATATAGGCCAGAAGTGTTCATATTCTCAATATTCTCAATTAAAAGCTGTGGCACAGGTCATTCCGGTAGGAAGATGGGCTTACTGCATCCAATAATACAGTTGCAGGGAACATTTGGATATGGGTGATCGGCAGTGGTATCCCCCAAGTCTCGGATATTGAGGGCACAGTGCATCCCGGTTACAGGAGGGTTTCACCTCATTCGTCTGGGTATTAGTCTTTATGGACACAGCATGACCTTTATTCTAGGCGGAGGGGAGGCCAGATAGTCGGTCAACTATGCTGGCCTGTGGCGATAAGGTCATGATTGGTGAGAATACTTTGCAGTCCTTTAGAGGGCATCACCTTTATGAAAGGGGATGCCCGAGGGGGAGACAGAGGGTCTCTCATAGAACTCCAAGGGGCTGTTTCAGCTGGTAGGTTGAAGGAGTGCAGTGGGCAGTGGGAGCCACACTTCCAGTAAGCCACGGACCACCCCCGCATGCGGTTGCGCTCAAGGACGCATAATGGAAGGGGTGTGCGGGGCTGTGGGAGCCACGCTTCCAATCGGCCATGGGCCACCCCTGTACACGCATGCGCCCAAGGGCGCAAGGACGCATAATGGCAGTACCCCGTTTATGGAGTTACGAGTCTGGGCGAAGGGGGGTCCCAGGGGAGGTATCTTTCCGGTAAACTGGGCCCCCTTCGCAACATTGCTCAAGTAGGAGTCTAGGGATTATAGCCGGCAGGCTGGCAGGGTGCGGGGGGAAGGTAAGGCACGCTTTCCAGAGGCTGGTGGCCTCAAGGGCGCAGTTAAGGCTGAAGGCATAGGGGGGGACCGGGGGAGGTATCCAGCCAGTGAGCTGGACCCCCTACGCAGCAAACATTACTTCGGAGGGAGTTCTTGGGACGTAGCTTTATGGGGATCTGGGGCCGCCAGTCATTGACCTTGCCGTAGGTTCAATAGGGAATACACAGAAAGGAAATCATCTTCATTGCATAGCTCATGATAGGAATGAACATGTATTAGATAACACGTTAAAGTTAGACAACTGACAGACCTGTACCTATCAATGTATTGGACTTTCTGCGTATTTTGTGTACAGAATGAAAATGATATTTATTTACATGTCTTATTGTTTTATGTAATAAAATACGGCCGGGGGTCTACGACGCCTAACCCAAACAACTTGGTGTTTGTACTGTGTGAGGGTTAACTTGGAAGGGGGATGAGGGAAGGGAGGGCTCCCCATCCAACCAAAGATTCTGTTCGGTGAATGTGAGGAGGAGGATTCTTAGGCAGTACCAGACCATATTATTTCTCAGTGCTGATCTCAACAATTCCAGGCCAATTAGCAATTAAGTGCTGGTCGGTGGGACTCTGACAAAAGCCGAAGATTTCTACCCTCCTTTTCTATCTCTGTTGCCCTCCAGATTAATGTCAATACCATGGACCCTTGGACGTTGGAAGCTGCACTAGAGAGAGGACTCACCTGGAGGCGGCTGGTGCTGTAACCCCTTTGTGTTGACCTGCCCTGCCCTGTCCTGCCGCCAAGACTCACCGCACCCGCTTCGCGGCGTTTGTCTTTGTGGAGGGGCTGCTGTGGATCTTGTGTGCACCGGGGGCGAGACTAACATCTGCAGGTGAGGAGCGCAGGGACTCGCTTGACCAGGAGTCCCTGCACGGCATTCTACCGCTTGCCGGCGCCCCCTGCTAGCCCCGCCCCGGCTTGGAAAACCTGCACATAAGCCCCCAGTCTCTGCAACCACCGGGAACCCTTGGACGTTGGAAGCTGCACTAGAGAGAGGACTCACCTGGAGGCGGCTGGTGCTGTGACCCCTTTGTGTTGACCTGCCCTGCCCTGTCCTGCCGCCAAGACTCGCCGCACCCGCTTCGCGGGTGCCGCTTCGCGGGTGCCGCTTCGCGGCGTTTGTCTTTGTGGAGGGGCTGCCGTGGATCTTGTGTGCACCGGGGGTGAGACTAACATCTGCAGGGGAGGAGCGCAGGGACTCGCTTGACCAGGAGTCCCTGCACGGCATCCTACCGCTTGCCGGTGCCCCCTGCTAGCCCCGCCCACGGCCTGTCACGCGCCCTGATAATCTGCTCCTCCTCCCGCCTCGCGGGACGCCGGGCAAAGCCCGGGCAAAGGGCGGGCCCTCTGTTGCCCTCAGGAGCCGAGGAAGGCCGGGCTGGGCCAATTTTCTGACATTTCTGGTATTCTGCCCATCATCCCAAAGTAAAGTGTCATACTAGTTAGTAAGTGCTAACACAGTGGGGTTGTGTTCCTACTTCCCATAGTTGTTTATATGTCCTTGTGCCCTATATTGCTTTAAGCCCTAATTACTATACATCATGAGTTCGAGCTCAACAAAAGGATCACTGCCTTTGGCTATTGGCGGCAATAAAGGGACATTGGATGACTTTGTGTTTAGGGTAGTTCCAGATACTGAGAGGGACAGTCTACTCGCAGAGCGACTCGCTGAGCGACGCCGCTCTCTTGAATCACTTAAAAACAAACGTCCCTCCCCTGGTCCTTCGCAGCTAGACACATCTTTGCATATTAGTCGTCCCGACGTGAATGAGGATTCTGATACTATATTTAATAGTATCCCAATCCCACTTCTTTTGCAAGATGTATCTTCTACTCCGGATTTTGTTCCATCTTCTTCCTGCGAACTATTACCAGTAGTGGAGGTTATTTCTGACAAACCCTTACCGGTGGCAAAGGCTATGCGGAAAAAGCCTATTAATACAAAGCAACCTATAACACAAGGCTCACCCCCAAGAAAAAGAAGGAGAAGGGGAACTGACCCTCAGAGGAAAAAGATCAGCCATACTGACTTTGGCAAATCTGCTAAAGGCTTGCCACCAAAGACATCCACTATACCAGTACAAGGTTCCCCAGCACAACGGTTGATACGAGACCTTCCCGATGTGGATCTGAAGGGAACTATGGAACAGTTAATTAAATGCTCAACTTTGCTGTTGATGGAGAGACTAACTAGATTAGAAGATCGCCTTAAATCACTAGAGGAAGCACTTGCGGTAAACTCAGGGGTTCCAAAGCATAATGTGATGCCAGCATTGGCTCCCCCACCTATGGTGCAAGTTTCAAATATTATTGCTCAAAAAAATCCTCTTACTATTGAGCCGGGAAATCTCAAATCCCCAAAGTCAGTCATCCACAAACCTACGCTCCAAACTGCACAACATGTTCCCAGAGAGGCACAGGAGGGAGAGAGACCACCTGATAAATCCACTGCTTCAAACAAGCAGAGGAAATTAAGTCCAGTCAGGTCCATAAAGCCAAGGGGTCTCCAAGTGGACTTGCCACCCGAGGCGGTTCTGCTGGTGGTGGTCCTTACTGGAATCCCTATATTAGAGGTTGGAAAGAGGGAAAATTATGCCCAGCTAAAAAACAAAACAACGCATTGGCTCAGGCAGAATCGTCCCCTTCCTCCTCATTTAAACGGCGAGATATTACATGTTCGCCGTCTCCCATGGCTTGGAAGTAGAGTAAAGGACAAAAAGGGAGACATCATTGTCATATATTTTAGGGACCACAGAACAGTAAGTTATATTCTAAACTGGTTTCCAGAAAATGGTAATAGCTCCATCATACCCTATGATCTGACCTATTTTTACCCCAGATCCTCATTGGTTGCTATGCCCAATCTCAGGGTCCCAACTTATTCTCAGGACAATTACTTCATACCCCTCCAAAATCGTTACGAGGCTTTTTCAGGCTTAGAGGGGGTGGATTGACTTTATCATTCGCTTGTCGTCCATGAATCGGACAGCAGAGTGTTGGCCGGGTCTGCAAAAAATTTCTAGCCAAATTCCACGCATGATTCCCACGAGCTTCAGTTAAATAACTTTGTACCTCAGGACCCTGATGGCATTCTTGCCTCCAATCTTGTGGTTCCGATCATGCACCTAAACCCTGGCGACTCCGCCCCTGTCGCCCTCAACCAGGAGATGTTAGGGAGTGTTGATCCAACTAACCCTGGGCTTGGGGATGGTTTTCTTGCTCAGAGTTCCTCTCTTACAGCGGTTATGGCAGAGGACAAGACGCTGAAAACAGTTAGCTGGAATATAGCGGGCTTATCGCGTAATCTGGATATGCCCGAATGGAACCTCTTCATTGAGGCTTTTGGAATATGCTTATTCCAGGAAACTTGGTGCGTGGAACCTCGTTATAAGGTCGGATATACCACCTATTTTGTTCCCGCAATCCCTCCCCCCTCGGGGAGAGGTCGCCCTTCAGGCGGGTTACTGATCTGGATAAGCATTTCACTGAGTTATTGTATAACGAGCAGAGTCACCAGGTCTCTGCATTTACAGAGATTATCAATTAGAGGGCCCTTAGGGGGGAGGTCCCTAGAGATTTTTAACGTTTATGCTAGACCCTCAAAAGGAAGCAAGCCCTCATCGACTCTATCAGCTCTTGAAGGCGAACTTAGTTCTGGTTGTGTTGACTCATTTATAATGATAGCAGGGGATTTCAATTGCACTTTTGAACCCCTAGCGGTGGATGACATTTTGGGCTGCCAAGAGGACGATGGTATAAGAGGTATTCCATTCCTCTCAATACCACTAATCAAGAGTTGGACCCCAAGAGCTATCCATTTAAATGCCCTGACTCTGAAACACTGTGTCAGGGCAGTTAATGGTCGGACAAAGTCAGATATTGGTGGGGCCCGTACTTTTAACAGAGTAGGTCATTCATCTTGAATTGACTACATTCTGTTGAACTTTAGTTTCTGGGAATTTTTGCTGGACATGGCAGTTTTGCCCTCAATTGACAGTGATCACAATCCATTATCTCTGTCACTGTCCTCTAGTTGGTTGGGTGGGAAAAATCCCCAAGTACCCCAGGCCTGGAAGTCGTCATCCGAAGTCCGCCCCTCTAACTGTGGGAGACGCCCGAAATGGGATAAGGTTGCTCTGGATGAAGGAAAGATATTGGAAATAAGATCTATTATGGTCAGCACTCTTTCAAGTTTGGATACTGTTGCAGCAAACCCCCCTGAGGTTTCTATCTTATTTGGCAACACTATTAAAGCTTTGGGTGACCTTTTTATCATACAGAACCCAGGACATAGGGCCAACAGGTTGGGGCGCCCCAAAGGCAATCCAGGCTGGTATTCTGCCTCTTGCCGAAGCGCCAAAAGAGATGTAATTAAGGCGGTTAAAACTAGGGACAGTAGTTTAATCAGTACTGCCAGGAAGACGTATGGGCTATCCGTACAGCGAAGAAAGAGTGGGAGGACCAATATTGGTGTGACCTAAAACTAGCGAGTGCTGGGAGGGACTCTAGGAGTTTCTGGGATTTGGTTAGAGCCAAGGATAAACCCATGGACTCCCTTGTACCATGTAATATCTCAGAGGCGTCATGGTTCAATCCCTTTTCTAAACTGTATACCGTGGCCTCGGGCGTGGAGGACGATTGTTGAGAGTTATTCTCTAGACTTCCTTGGGCTAGATGAGATCTGTTTGTTTACAGGGAAGGAAGTAGAGGTTGCAATCTCATGTCTTATCCCAAACAAAGCTGCGGGCTGGACGGCCTTCCATGAGATTTGATTCGCATCTCCAAACTAGAATGGGGAAAGCTCATAGCATCCCTACTCAATGCTAGTTTC
This sequence comes from Lissotriton helveticus, assembly GCF_964261635.1. Lineage (NCBI taxonomy): Eukaryota > Metazoa > Chordata > Amphibia > Caudata > Salamandridae > Lissotriton > Lissotriton helveticus. Next base: position 1,191,933,500 of record NC_136057.1, on the reverse strand, counting down.
TATGATGCCCCCTTTCCAAGCTCATGGATGGGCGCTGAGGTCGTCCCGATTTTCAAAAAAGGGAGCCGGGACGACCCCGCTAATTATCGCCCTATAAGTTTACTGGACTCCACCCAGAAGGTTGCAGGCAAGGTGGTTTTGGGGAGAGTGCTACAGTGGGTGGAGGAGAATGGGATTCTTTCTTATTTCCAGGCAGGCTTCAGGGCTGGTACGGGGACCATTGAACAATCATTCCGCTTATTGTTGCTATATTGGAAGGTGGTTCTGTTGGGCAAAGGCAGTCTGTATCTCGCCTTCATAGACTTACGGACTGCCTTTGACCTAGTGCCCCGTAACCGTCTATGGAAAGTCCTATCTGACTTGGGCATGCCACGGTACCTATTATCCCTGATAATTAAGTTCCATGAAGATAATTTTGCCCAGGTTCGGTGGGGAAATCAGGGCCAAAAGACTGCTAGAATATCTGTAAATAGAGGGGTCCGCCGGGGCTGTGTTTTAGCCCACACACTGTGTTCCTTATACGTTAACGGTGTGGTGGAGCATCTTTTACAATACCCTGCAGATGCTCCATCCCTGGCGGGCAAAAGAATACCTACGCTCCTATTTGCAGATGACACCCTACTGATTTCGAAGACCCCGGTCGGGCTGCAGAGCCTCCTTGTTAGGTTCCAATCTTTTTGTGATGCGAGGGGGTTAGAAATCAATACGGGGAAGGCCAAATATCTGATCCTGAATCCCCCGAAGAAGATAGGCAGGTCTCCTGTGTTGAACTCAGTATGCCTCGAAAGGGTCAAGGAGTTTGACTATTTAGGAATCCGCCTCACCGACACCATGAGGTGGAATTGTCATCTTCAAAAAATGCTGTTAATCACAAAAGGGTGGTGTGGGCCCTGCTTAAAGAACAGCGTTCCTCTACCTTTAAACCAATTGCCCCGGTACTGGATATCTATAAGGCAAGAGGTGTGAGCGCGGCGTTGTACGGGGCGGGGCTCTGGGGGGCGCAGAATGTGGATGAGTTAACCCGTTCAGAACACAAATTCTTGAAGGACTTGATGGGTCTCCCTTATAGTACCCCCTCTGTTCCTCTACTCCTTGATATGGGCTGTCGCTCTATCAAGGATCAGGCAAGGCTACGCCCTCTTCTCCTCTGGGCGTGCTTATGGAGAGTCCCGGAACTTGCGAGTTATGCGGAGGGGTTAAAAGAGGTTTTATCATTGCCTGGCTGGCACAGAATAAGATGGTTAAGGGATGTGAAATGGTTGCTTGGAGAAGTGGGTCTTGGAAATATTTGTCAGTCTAGGACCGCACTCCCCAAGTCTGTCCTGAAAAACTCTTATTGGAAATGGGTAAGGGACTCGAGAAACTTAAATCCTAATGTAAGTAGTTCTACTGTCGAATTCCTATTGCATAAGGAGGTGGCATTCCGAGAGCCCTATCTCGATATCATCACTAAACCTAGAGATAGGGCTCTATATTTTAAATTTAGAGTCGGAGTGCTGCCTGTCCACTAATTGACTGCCAGATGGAAGCCCCCAGCACAGACCATTCCATTGTGCCCATTCTGTGAGACTATGATCGAGACAGTACCTCATCTTCTTTTTGTATGCCCCGCATACAATGCCCCTCGTATTAGGTGGTTGAAACCCCTCTGCAAAGAATTAGGTACAAGACATTGTGGTGAGGCCCTACGCATTTTGAAATCGGATACACAGCCCCTACTTGTCTGTGGCTTGGCGAAGTTTTTAAATTGGGCTTGGTTGATCAGGTCCAAAAGGCTTTCTTACATTGTTTAATTGAGATGTTATGACTATTTTATGTAATTTATTGGCGCCATTTGTATTTTGTATTTCGATTTTTGTATAACTGTTACTTTCATGAAATAATGCTTCATATGTATTTTAAATAGGCTTTTTATGTATTTTAAAACTGTATTGTGATGCTTTTAAAGATATATTCATATCAAAATAAAGCCTACTTTGACTGACTGAATGTCAATACCATGTGCATCCAGTGCTTAATTCGTGCAATAAGTGCCGGTGTACAAAGTTTTCCTCTGAAAACTGCAGTTGGTGTTCACAAATGTCGAGATTGCTGAATACCAAGGCTGCATAGTTTTAATTTTTTTTGTTTGTTTTGCAGTTTTATAACATAACATAACATGAGTATTTGTAAAGCGCACGTTCACCACTACGGGCATCTTGGCGCTGAAATAACAGATGTTTGTTGTTACCCAACTCAATGGTACTCATTTTATCGACCCCAAATGGATGAAAGGCTGAGTGGACCCGCCGGGATTTGAACCTGTGACCATGAGGTCGAACACAGGCCCCTGCAGTAGACGCATTAGTCCACTGAGCCACCAGACCCGGCATATATAGCGCGAACTAGACTAGACTAATTCCATCTCATGCCTCTTTTTTCATCTCCATGCACTCCCTGCTCCTTTATTTAAACTTAGCATGTTGTTTTCTATTCATTCTTTCTCCTTTTGTCACTGTTTTTAGTCTTTCTCTACCCCCTTCTTTTAAGTTTCTCTCTCACACTCTGTGAGATGAGTGCCAGTGGCATTGCACGCAACCACCACCACAAATTAAACAGTGTGCATCTCAGAATTGGACAGAGTTGACTGGAATATCACTGTCTTAGCTGCGAGTTGTGCACATGGTTGTGCAGTATGGATGCTGCTCAGACCTGCCAAAGTCCCCAGCTGAAATATGTCTAGGTGTGGCCTCTAAATTTGATTCTAAGAAGTCGGGGATAACAACAAGACTCTTTCTACAAATCCTTATTATACTCTAATTTATTGTAGAAAAATGGTAAGTAATTAAAGCCATGATTATTAAAGGATCAACATAAGCAAGTAATTAAAATCAAAATACTAAATTAAGTGACCAATCAAAAATAATCATGTATTATTTCAGCAGTTGTGAAAGAAGTGCACCAAACTTCTAAAGGTTATCCTATGGTCTTCTGATGGAAACTCTGACTCACTTATAAGTAACTAACTACATATTGATGACCACCACTGTATATACATATATTTATCAGTGGCAGTCGACATTGTGTAGTTATACATTAGGTCACAGTATTCATAGGAAGACCGTTTTTTGTTTTTCTGATAACTTTGAAACCATTTAACAAATATTCACTTACGTTTCCAGAAACAAAAGTTGATCCACCTCAGCCCCTTTCTGGAAAGTTTCAGTATGGTACATCTATCATGGTTGAGAAAATGTGGGGGTCACAAAATGTTGTTTTCCCATGTTCATTTTCATTGGGAAATTTCGGGAAACGATACAAAAAACATGGAATTCTACCAAGTGTGTCAGAAAATTATATCTTTACTCAGAGTGCAAGCATTTTGTGATTTTGTGTACATGTGTTCAGCTGTTTTAAGTAATTCGCATATTTATAGTGATGTCTGGATTGCTAGTACCATCGGAATCCTGTGGTACTCCAGCAGTGCTGCAAATTTAATAAAAGAGTGATGTGAATGGGTGAGAGGGTTAATTTTCCTGGTGGCCATTTCAGCCCGATTTGATTGGTTGTCTGCAGCATTAAGGAAAATGTTTTATCCACCATTAGAAGACACGTGAGAAGTTGGGCTCAGCCTCCTAAAGTTAGAATTAAAATCAGATATAGGGAGGAATGTTAGAGGTAACCTGATCCTCTGGCACTTCTGGGGGTGACACAGAGGGATCCCCACATAGGTAAAACATTACTTATTATTGTGCCGCATGTTCTGCGGTACTCCCACAGGATCAAGTGTCCCCCCCCACCATGAGATACGGCAGAACTCTTGTGGCAGACTGGGATACTCCCACAGGATCAAGTGTCCCCCCCACCATGAGATACAGCAGAACTCTTGTGGCAGACTGGGATTGCAGCACTATGCAAGATTCAATGAGTGGATCTTGTGTTGTCTTGAAGTACCTCAGGTGATAACTGAGTGATGGTACCTCAGGATTACTGCTGTACCGAAAACAAAAAGTGGGGTGAGGCAGTTTTGTGAGATTGGACTCTTGCACTGGTTTGACCAACAGCAGTAGGTTTGGTCCTGAGCCTGGTTGTAGGCCATGCCTGTCTAAGCTCAGTCTGGGAGTTGGGTAAACATGATCAAAAAACCTCAGAAATTCAGTAAAAACACAAATGCTACGGTCATGTTATAGTTAGGAATGGTAATAAGGTCTTCTTTATGAGAAAACAAACCTGAAATTAACTGAAAAAAACAAAGGTTAAAGTGATTGTATAGTTAGGTAAGCTAATAAGATTTTAGCTTATCTTTAAAAATCCCTGGAAATTCATTAAATATAGTTAGATCTTGTGAATATAAAAAACTAACATTTAAAAATTACATCTCAAAGGACATCATTGATGACATCACTGATCTGAAGGATACTGGCTATGGTAAACCCTTCATAGTACAGATGGATCTCTCAGACAAGGGAGTTGGTAAAATACTGGCTCAACTCTATGACAAGGGTAGAGATCATCATTGTCCATTATAAGTCATAGCTTACTCCCAGAAAAACGGAATTTGGAGACCATGGAGAAGAAATGATTTCCCATAGTGTGGAATGTGAGAAGATTCCAGCAGTCTCTGTTTGGTACTATGTTTCCGGTAGGGACTATTCACAAATGACTCAAGTGTTTTATGGTAGTAGAGATTGAGAATTTCAGGTCTCCTCTAGTGTGAGGCGGGACAAGATGGCGGCCGCTTAGGTGGACGTGAGCAGCGCTAGCAGGCTGCGGTCCAGAGATTTCTATGTGACTCTAGCGCTAAAGGCTTCCTTACGCTAAAAAAAAGGATTCATCACCCCCCTCCCCACTTGGATTGAATGTTGTTTCGGCATAAGGGGATTCAGCCCCTGTACCTGGATACAATAGTGAAGCGCTGCGTGGTGTATTACCTGAAGCGCCTGGTGCATTGGCTTGCAGACAAAGAGGCGGCTATGGCCCCGAAGCTGGTCGCGGGCGGTGCTGGTTCTAAGGTTGCTGCAGTTGCAGCAGCTGGAAAGGCTCGAACGGAGGCATTGGCGGCGTCCGCAGGGTCTGAGATCCCAAAGCAGGGAGAAGGCGATTTGCTCACAGGGAGCGACCCCGGCCGTCAGCATTGATTACGGCAGCCGGACCCCGCAAGGAAAGGAAAGGGCGGGACTTCAACCCCGGGAACCGCGAAGGGCCGATCAGTAATTGAACTGTTGCAGAAAGGAAAGGAGCAGGTAGCAGCTTCAGTGGGCCCAGCATATGAGACTGTAATGACAGTACCCAGAACCCTGGAAAATGGAGAAGCTGATTCCGGGGCCAATACTGGTGGCACCAGTGGCATGGAAGTAAGTCTGGGGGACAATGCATTGATAGTGCTATCAGCTAGGGAGATCTATACAGCGGCAAGCCCAGTAAAGGTGGATCTGGCCGGGGTAGGGGGTGAGAACACGGGGAATGCAACACAGTCTGAGCAGCATGAACAGTTGGATCAGCTAGAGCTAACACTGAGTAATCCATCAAGGGCGGGAAGAGAGGATACTGATAGGAATGTTGGTACTAGGGTGGCCTATGCACACATTGGGCAGATACCCGACTCTACCAAGCCTCGGATGATTATTACCCCCGTGAGCCAGTCTGGGAGCCGCAACATGATCAACATAACGGCTGTTAAGATCACCATGGAAGACAGAAATAAGGATGAAGGAGAGAAAGAGCTCTGTGACAGAAGAAGCAGAATGGTCAGATGAAGTATTAAGCACTTCACAGGGTGCAAGATATCCGTAAAGCACAGGCTGGGATGCAAAAAATGCAGGGGGTGGTAAGAAAACTCTCAAAATCATTTTCTAATGTGGGAGAAAGAGTGGTAACTCTGGAGGAAAGAATGGTGGTCGCTGAAGCTGATGCAGCTAATGCGGTAACCTTGGTGGAGTCTCATGAGGATCGGATAAAAGATATCCAGTAGAAGTTAGAGGAGGCCAAAAATAGGCAAAGAAGGAATAACTTAAGAGTTATAGGTATCCAGGAGGGTCTCGAGGGGGGCGACACCAGGGCTTATATGGTTATCCTTTTTTCGGCAGCCTTTCCAGAGCTCTCCGAGTGTAATTGGGGCTCTGAGATCCAGAGGGCACATAGTATACCCTTCAAACAAAGAAAACCGGGAAAAGAGGGTCACAAGCCTCGGCCGTACTAATCTTTCTCGGAAACTTTCTGCTAAGGCATGTCATAGCGGATAAGGCCAGGCCAGACTACAGGAGGACAGTGGGGTGGGGTATAATTTTTTGTAAGACCAGATTTCTGCCATGTAACGGTAGAAAAGCGGTGGAGATTAAGGCAGCTATTGAAACCCTTCCAGGACAGAAAGATTCAAGAGTACCTAATCAACCTTGCACAGCTTAAAAACATCAATCAGGGAACCACCCGACATTTCTCCTCGGAAATAAAGGCGCAAGAATATTTGGACTCTCAGGATAAATAATTTGTTCAATCTACGATATGCCTGGCCAGTGGAGGTGCGGGGGGTTGGGGGAGGAGGGGGAAATGGTGATAACTATCTTTATTTGAAGCTAAGGAGGAAACGGCGTGAGGGGGGTAAGATTGGGCAGGGAAGGGGGGGTAAGCCTGAAATTGACTGGTTCCGTTTGACATACAGGAAGAAGGATGTCTTGCCTCACTTTCTCCCCTTAGGAACTGCAAATGGTAAATTGGGTAGAACTATCATTTTGTGGAAGCAAGTAAGGGACCGGGGTCTGCTAGCACTGTGTACATCTTATGCACAGACCTAGGTCTGAGAGTCCAGCAGGGGGGTAGGTAGCTGTGGGAAGGGGAATGGGGGTAGGGTAGGGGGTCACGGGGGGCTGAGAGGGATACTAGGGTCAGTAGGTGATGGTGGTAGGGGTGCACGGGGTGGAAGGGTTAAGGGGAGGGCAGGATAAAAAAAAAGAGGTAAAGGAAAAAATAAAATGTATCTGGTGCATTGTTGTGAGCGTTAAAAAATGTACAGTCCTCATAACTGTTGATGGTCAGATTTTGGGTCTTCTGTGAGATGTAGAACAAATGTATAACGATGAGGAAACTTAAGATCTGTACGCTGAACATAGGAGGGATGAGTGATTGGCATAAAAGACAGAGACTAGGGCATTTTATAGGGATGAATCAATTCGATATAATTTGTATACAAGAGATCCACTTGCCCTGGTCTAAGAGACATCTCTTGAATGTTAAGGGTTTTGATGTATTAGGATGCTCTACCCAGACCTCCACCGTCAGGGGGGTTGCAATTCTGGCTAAGAATAACTTGGGCGGTAGCAAGCGGTCTTTGGTAGACGCTTTCAGAAGATGGGCAATTGTGGAACTAAAGATAGGGATAACCTTGTGCACAATTTACGGATCTAATCAAGACAAACCAGATTTGGTTGATATATTAGAAGTGGAATTATCGAATTGGCCTCAGCCCCTAATAGTATGCGGTGATTTTAATATTTCAGCAGACTTTGCGGGAGGTAATAACAGGTTACTCTATACTGGGCGCAAACCCAAAGTTTTCAGAGCCTTGTCCGTTTTAATGGATACACATAGTTTGGTGGATGTGTGGGGAGATAAAGAACCTCATAACCCTGGTTACACCTATTTTTCATGTCCCTTCAAAAAGTACACTAAGTTAGATTATTTTTTTATATCATCTTCAGAGGTGGCCAAGATCGGGATTAATAAACTGCCCAAGACAATATCTGACTATAAGCCCTTAATTCTAAGCTATGAATATCATTTGATTATCACTCCCCCATCCAGATGGACATTTGAAAGAAGACTGCTATTGGTTCCCGAATTCATAGACCATCTCAGGACATGGGCTCAAAACTATTTTGATTTGAATAGGTATAGCACATCCCGGAACTGTGTTTGGGATCCCTTTAAGGCAGCACTACGGGGTGAAACGATTAGTTTTTCAGCCACCCAGAGGAAAAAAAGTAGGAAGGCACAGGAGGTATTAATGAAACAGCTAGCTCAAGCAGAGGAACAGCATGTAAAAGAGATCGTAGGTGGGAATGTTTCTGGGGAGTGTCTATCAAAGATCTTGACTCTCAAGGTGGAAATACAAAAAGGGACAGCTCAGAAAAGCGCAGATGATTATCAGAGCCAGAGGGTTAGAATGTATGAGACAGGGGAGCAGGCAGGAAAGCTCTTGGCATTAAGAATTAGACAAGGACTTAGTAGGAATACGATAGATAAAATTCAGATTGCTAATCAGGAATATACGGATGCAGAAGATATTAGAAGGGTGTTTAAAGATTTTTACCAAAAACTATATCAGGAGGAGGATAGGACACATCCCCCTAGTCTGGCTGATGAAGACCTGGGCCACAATCTCCCTGACCAGGAAAAAACGGAGCTAGATAAACAACTGGAATTCATGAAAATAACTAAGGCACTGGAGGATTTAGCTGTAGGCAAAGCCACAGGCCAGGACAATATTCCACTTGAGGTATATAAATGCCTCCAGACAATTTTAGCTCCGATACTACTCGATTTATTTTGTGGCATAGTCTATTCAGGGGTAGTTCCGGACTCCTGGAAGGAGACAAATATAGCTGTATTTCATAAGAAGGACAAGCCCAAGGAGGACCCCGGCTCATATCGCCCGATATCTCTCATAAATGCAGACACTAAAGTATATGCGAAGGTTCTTGCAAATCAGTTGGGAGGGATCATTGGCGGTTTGGTCTCCCGGTGGCAGCATGGGTTCATCCCGGGTAGAGGAACAACAGATCACATAAGGCAAGCTATTACGCTCTTTGACGCACATGCTGTTACGGGGGGGCCGGATCGCCATGATTGATCCTTCTCGATGCCGAGAAGGCCTTCGATCGGGTCACCTGGCTGTATTTGTGGAGGATATTGGAGCGAAGGGGCTTTGGCCCCATGATAATAAAGGCAATCAAGGCAATGTATGTGGATCCATGTGCTAGAATTCAGCTAATGGGCCGGGGGTCTGATATAATCTATATCTCTCGGGAGACGCGTCAAGGGTGCCCCTGCTCCCCAATTTTATTTGCCCTTTATATTAATCCATTAATTAGAAAGATTCTGTGGCAGGAAGGCCTTAAACCGGTTATGTGTAACGGATCTGAAACGAAAGTACTCGCATATGCCGATGATTTGGCAATAATGACCCCGGAACCGGAAGCAGCTATGCGGATACTAAGGACAATAACTACCAAGTTTGGGCAACATTCGGGGTATTCCCTGAGTGAAAATAAGACACAAATAATATGCTTCAGTAATATCGCTAGATTGGATGGTAGATATACTGACTCAGCAGTTTATCTTGGGGTCAGGATAAGCCCCTCTATGGAATCTATAATTAAAGAAAACTTCGATCCATTGATCGACACAATGTCAACTGATTTAAAAAGAATAGATTCCATCCACCTGTCCATAATCGGGAGAGCTAATGTGCTGAAAATGGCAATGCTGCCGAAAGTATATATCTCTTTCGAGCAATACTGTTTATGGTAGGTGAGAGTGTGCTTAAGTCTATCGAGTCGGTCTTCATAAAATGTATTTGGCATTACGGGAAAACAAGAAGATCCCTCAAATATCTGTGTTTACCGCAAGAAAGAGGTGGACTAGGGGTTCCAAATATCTGGCTTTATCTGGTGGCCTGCCTTTTCAGCCAGATGGCGATACTTTTGGATACTATTACGGATGTAACGTCGCCCTCTATATTTGAATTACTAGTGGGAAAGGAAGCGTTTGGGCTCCTATTACTTAAAACAGAACAACGGCATCATAATAAGAAAAGGTATAAGGTATTGGATAGTGGTTGGAGGATTTGGAAGGAGATCCAGAAAATTCTAGGAATGCCTAAGTTTAACTATTATTCACCCCTGTGGAAATCAAATCTACTTCCTCATATAGATAGCGATGGATCCTGGGCAGTGTGGGAGGCCTATGGGATTAGGAGTATTGGGCATATATGGGATGGAACAATTCTGATGACCTTTACGGATATACAACGGAAATTTGGAATAACATTAAATTAAAGTTTCAAATATTTACAGGTCTATCAAACTCTAATCAGTATCAGGCCCAGGATTATACCAGGCGGGAAAAATGATATTTTAGAATATATTTTGGCAGGAGGAATGAAGATTGGCACAATATATGCAGGCCTGATTCCAAAGTTAGAGGATGATATGGAGATGGTAGAGGCCTATTGGGCATTGAAACTGGATGATCCGGACATTGATTTGGATAGAGCTTTAGTGATGGCAGGTACTATACTACGCTCTTCAAATCTCAGGGCCCAACACTATATGACACTATATAACTTATATTACACTCCAGCAAAGTTATTTGAATGGGGGAAAAAGATGATGATAAATGTCCAAGATGCTCCCAGGGTCCGACAGACCTGATACACATGTTTTATCAATGTGGTGCACTTAGGGATATAGGTTCAGAGATTGAAAAATTCTGGGAGGGGCTGCTAGGAACTAAAGTCACCCTATCCCCTCCTATTGTGATCCTGGGTATTGATTCCAGTCTGAGACTGAAAGCGGAGGAGGAAGCTTTTGTATTTATTTGCGTGGCTGTTTTTAAAATAATATTGGCTGCAGGCTGGAAAGATTCTACAGCTCCCTCATTTCAGATGTGGCTGTCAAGATTACTTGGGATCCATAATATTGAAGCAGCACTTTATTCCCGTAGGGGCAGGAGGGTGCCGGAGCGAGGGTTGAACATCTGGGCCCCACTTAGAAACTGGAGGGAAGCCAGACGTTAATATTTCATTTGTATGACGCTTTCATTGAGTTTTTGGATAATGAAATTTTGTAGGTAACTTACTGTATTTCCCTGTGTTTTAACATTGCAGTGTACTTTGTGAGGAATTATTTAAGGTTTTAGCTCAAATGTAATGTATTGTAACCATATGGATGATTTTTAACGATACTTTTTTGTAATGAATGAATTTTGTTTTTATGCACCAGATATATTATCATTAATTAAAAAAAAAAGAGAGATTGAGAATTTCAAGTAGATGAGATCGGCTAATTTAGTGCAAGGTTTAGATTCCAAGGTGGAGCACAAAGTCGGAATGAACCACTGGAATTCAGATGGATTTTCCAGCTGATTTTGACAATCTGATGACTGGATTTCTCCAACTAGGAGTAATATTCTGGGAAGTATGATCTGGAAGTGCCATCACAGGGACAAGACTATCTTCTGAAAGATGAACAGTCATGTTTCCCTGCCTGATTGAATATATCTGATGTCCTGACTTTTGAATTTTGCCCTAGGGCAACCCTAAATAAGTGTGTGCACAGAGTGCTATGCATGTCTTTTGACATGATGGAGGTTCTGTACCAGTCCTGTTACCTGTAGGAGCAAACCATGAGTGCCACCATTCACTGTCAGTGGACTACTATTCCTGTCATGGGTTTAGTACTAGAGCAGTGGTGGCGGCATACCCTGTTCTGTTAAACCACAGTTGTCACCAGACCATTTTATCTGTGTTACTGGAGTGAAGGCCTACTGGGTTACTCTTGTAAAGCTCCACTTCTGTGTGGTAACCCTAATCCTAACACTATCATCCTAAGTGTAACTTACATAGTGCCTACATACTACATGCATTGTGTGTATGAGTGAGCCAGGGTAATGGAGGCCTATGGTATACATTTTGGATAGCCCTGGCCTAGCCTTGTGCATAATATGAAGGTGAGGTTGTTATCCCAGATATTGTAAGTTCTTTGCTAACATTCCTGAAGCTGGAGACAGAGGCAATGGAATAGCAAGAGAAGAGACAAGGCTACTTTAGGAATTTGCTGAGAGGAGCTGCTGATTAGTCTTACTGTAGAACTGCTACTTGGTAGATGGTAGAGGTGAAGAATGGAACTGCAGTCTCTGTTGCTTCAAGCAAAAAGGAATTATTTGGCTGAGGCAAGTCTTTTGTCTTTCCCCTTATCATTCTTCACAGTGTGGTTGATGACAGCCAAATTCAGAAACCTCATATGCCTTTCTGCCTTTGTTTGCACCAGACTGGAGACCACGGCTGTGAAGATCACCACTCCACCCAAAGGGTGTGTTTGGAGAGCCTGTAAGAGACACCTGGAAGAAAAACTACTCTAACCCAGTTCTGAAAGAGCTAAAAGTGGATTCAAATCTCCTCTCTGCTTTGCATGCATGCATGTATTGTTTTTATATAACAGCTGCCTAGCTGTGAAGCAACAGAGAGCCTTATATTGGTGAGGGGTTGGTAGATGATTGACGAGATCGTGTACAGGAAGTGGAAATTGCACAAAATATTTTACACATATTTAGGCACTGGGAGATTAAGGGGCGTATTATCAAGCAGGGCGTTAAAATTATCGCAGTTTTAGCCTCAGAAAATTGCCGCTAAAGCGGCGATAATAGGCTTGATAATATGCCCTGGAGAATTCCAATTGAAGCCCATGCTCACACCAGAACATGGGTTTCTATTGGAATTTACAAGCCCATATTATCAAGCCCATTATCGCCGCTTTAGCGGCAGTTTTCTGCCGCTAAAACAGCGATAATTTTTAACGCGATGCTAGATAATATGCCCCTAAGTTATTTGCCCAAAATCACACAATATTGAGTCTAGTGCAGAGGCTAGGCTTTTGAAAGTTGGACCCAGGCTCCAAGGTCATGACCAAAGAAGGGTCTGCTCCACAGAGTACCAAATAAACTGTTGTGCAACTAGATGTATTTGTTTAACAGCCAGCTTCTCAGAGGTGAGGTGATCACCTAATTCTTGCCTTTCTGAAAAAAGTTGCTCTTCTCTCTGCCAAACACCTATAAGCTACCCAGTCTACCAGTTGAGAGAGTAAAGGAGCCTGCCAATCCTGTAGTAGGAGCAAGGTACAGAGAGACCGAGGGGCAGATTTATCATTTGATTGCTTACTGCTTGTGTCACACATGGCGTCACAAGGGTAACACAATACTTAAGTCAGATTTACCAAGCAACACAAGGCCATCTTGCATGGCCCTGCGTTGCTTGGTAATTCTGGAGCAACGCAAGACAGCACAAGTCGCTGCCTTGCATTGCTCTGCCCAGGGAAGGCGTTCCATGGGTGGAGCGTTGGTCTTCCCAATCATTCACCCATAGATTTCAGTGCTTCCCCAGATTTACCAAGACTGGTTAACCTGGGAATACGTCAAAATACTACGCCTTCCCGAAAAAGGAACAATGAGCAGGAATATGGTTGTCAAGAATCTAGGAGTCTGGCTTGATGATAAGTTGTCTATGATACATCAAGATTGACGCCACCTGTTTTGGTATTCTTAGATATCTCAGAAAAACACTGGATATCTTTCACAGCCCAATAACTGTAATCCAGGCCTTGGTTATCTCCAGGCTAGGTTTTGGTAATATTCTCCACCTAGGTGTATCTAAGGTCCTGCTTAAATGGCTCAGATAGAAAAAATGCTGCTGCATGACTTCTATTTCACCCCCCTAAATTCACATCCACAGCTAGCCTGTGCCATGATTTACACTGGCTGCCAATTATATGCCAAGTGCAATATAAAGCTCTATGCTTCATGCATAAATGCTTATCTAATTCTAGTCAAACCAACAGGGAAAGTATGTTCCTATCAGAAAAATAGAGATAAAGATAGAATGGTGGATGAACTAAGGAGGGGGAAACGTAAGGATTCTTTCCTGGTGCCCTCACACCTCCCTGGAGATGTCATGCCTCATCATCGGACATTGCTCCTCTTAAGGTCGATGCTGGAATGCCCTATGGGTCCAATGAAAAGTCACTTTGGTGGAGCTCTTTTATTGTATTTACTGTATGATGAGTGGTGCCTGTATGAGGGCATCCTAAATCTGAATGGTGGAGTGATTGTGTATTTAGGAATGGGGAAAAATAGGATAAACTGTCTAGGAGATACCAGAAAACATTTTAATATGGCTCTCCTGGCAGGATAAAAAAACTCACATAGGGATCAGGGCTACTGTAAGGCATGATGTACCAGTGTAGCTTCAAATCTATAATCAGGTATACATGTTTCCTGCCCTACGATCCTGGTGAGCAGCGGAGGGTAGGTCTCTCTATCCTCATGCATAGAAGACATTTAGCAGCTGTGTGTTAACCTCTGCTCCAACCGATGGGACAATTTGAATCGATTCAAAGGGCTGGACGGCTAATTTTTAACATAGAACTAGGCATTTTCTAGGGGAATACCTACATTACATATCAAGATATTGGTGTGAGGTAGGAATACCACACTCCATCTCAAGGTCCTGAAAAAGCACCGTGGATCATTTTTGGACCATGGGGCACATAGGGCATTCCAGTGCTGGCCCTATGAGGAGCAACACCCGATGATGAAGCATGACATCCTCAGGGATATGTGAGGGAAGCAAGAAAGAATCTTCTGGTTTCTCCCTCCTTATTTCGTCTGCCGTTTTGTATTTCTCTCTATTTTTCATATAGTACCTTCCCAGTCAGTTTGATTGTTGACCTTGGAACCTAGGTGCTGGTCAGTCATTGGCCTCTATTCCCCCTTTCATTTGTTTTGTATCTAACTGGTCCCATCTATCTTAGATCCATGGTGTCTTCATATTCACCTAATTGGCCTTTGCTCTCAAGCAATCTCGAGCTGGGAGTAATTCACAGAGTGAGGAAATCCCATGAAGGAGGTCGAGCAATTTTTCTATTTGTGTCAAATGCTCTGGAATTCCTTGACCCTCTCTATGAGAGCATGTCACTCACGTTCAGCCTTCTACAAACCATCAATAACTTGGTTATTTAAATCCTCTGGTAGTAAGTAGGTACGACACGTTATCGTGAGGAGCTTAGTGCTGGAAAAACCCTTTTTGCTAGCCATGCACTTTATGAATCCTACAAAATAATAATAATGATAAATATCTTTATTTCTCCTTGTTGTTTCATTGTTTTACTTTCTAAGTAAGGACGTGAATCAAGGAGTGCGGCATAGGATATCTGCTACATGTATAGTGTTAGTTTTCATGTATATTAAATTATGTGTCTTTCAGGTTGAACAATCTGTTATTGTGCTGCAGTGTGATTGTTGAGTCCTGAGCTAGAGTACTCCAAACTACCTTCATGAGAACCATATGACTGCTCTCCATTGCTATCACTTGCAGACAGGTAGTGAAGGGGTCCTACATGGCCTATATTGCAGAGCCATAGTAGGATAGACCATAGCACGTCACAGCCCTCAACTCCCTGATGTTTATTGTAAAGTCTGTGTTTCAACATAAGACTCATATGCTATTTCTTATATGTGGCCGACAAGCTCTTGTTGCCTGGATCAAGATTTTATAATATTTATTATGTTAAGCTATCCTGAAGGAGATGCATGTATGGCATCTATCCTAAATCATAACATCATTGTCAAAAGGAAGTAAGAGAATTAATTTCTAAGTATATTTTAACAGTTGTGTATAGTTGTTCAAGGGGCAATTCAATCGTACATCTTGATCATTATGAAAGTGTGGCAACTGCACAGATTAATAAGGGGCGTTACCTTCACTTAGAGTTTTAGTGTTCTATAATTTTTTATTGGAGACTCTACGATGCAACACTGTCCAGAGGAAGTTTGTTATTATCCTTTTATACATTTCTAGGAAATGGTATAAAACCATTACCAAAAGAAACAATAAAAAGGATGATATTCTCATTTTAACTATTTCAAGTATATCCTAACACAAAACTATTAGATGAGATGTATTCTTAACTTTATTTAATGGTACTAGGTAAGCTAGTCTGCCATGTAAGATCGTATTCATCGTGCACATCCTTTGAAAAAGATGTGCCCAGGCACTTAAGTAAATCTGGGTTCCAAATAATGTCATGATTGGAATAGGAAGTTTTAAAATTGTAATAGGATAGTGTTTAACCTCATAATCAGAGATGGCAAATGACAAGTCTATGCAAGAAAATAATTTCAACCATAGATGCGGCATGGTGGTAGACGAGAGTGCCATCCAAACCTGTCAACTCTTTAATGTAGGTTTAGTAAAATGTTATATTTGTATATTTTTATTGGCACAGATTGGATATAGAAGTGGGTCTAGGGCTAAGATGAAAAGTATAGATGAGAGGTGGCACCCTGTCATGTTCAACTTCCTAGGAAATATGGTCACTTAGATGTGTTTATGCTTTATGGAAATAGCCATCCATCTTAGCTAGGTCTAAAAATTCCAAATAAAAGCCCGAGGGACTTTGGCGGTTTTGAAGTGGGCTGCCATGCAAGACAACCAAAGCCATTAACGACCACTGTCAGAGTACAACTTATTTTTACATTGGCAGGTGGTTCTTTCGCGGTTCAACTGTGGTGCCTTAAAAAAAGGCACCGCAATGGAAGTGTCAAAGGCAGTTTCTGCAGGGCATGGACTCATAAGTCCATGCCCTGCAGGAACTAGGGGTGCATGCACAGAGAGGGGTACTCTCCACCAAGGGAGGAAAATCCCTTGTAGTCATGGGTTCTAGGGCTTGGAACAAGCTTCCCCCAAAATTGCGACAATGCACCACTGAGAGCCAATTCAGGAAAGGGCTGAAAACATGGATCTATACACTCACTGATACAGCTTGTAAAGTCTTAGTATAAGTGCGTAGGACTTCTGAACTCCATCTGTCAGCGGCCTGATCCATCTGGCTATGATACACAGCGCCAAGATGCTCCCTGGAGTGATAGCCGCGCTATAAAAATGTGACATTACATTACATTACATTACAACATGGGCCCCACTGAAACTAACCTATGGTACAGAGGCAAGAGGTGGCCCTGTAGGGCTCCCTTTATTTCCTCAGCGCCATGAAAAGTGTGGTGGTGAGGAAACTCTTAATATGCTTGACGGTGCCACAGCGGCACCACCAGCATATTAGGTGCTTCAGGCAGCTGTGACACCATCAGGGATCATGGATCCTTGGTGGCAGCAGCGGTCCCATGGCATTCCCGGGGTGCCCACCCCTGGGACATAGCTGTTTGCTATGGCTAGGCTGGAGCTTTACAGTTCCTGCCAAGCCAGAGCAAACTGGGCTCCATTTTCAGCAAGACATGAGACACGACAAGTTTATGAGGGGCTCTGTGGATGATGTCATTAGTGATGTCATCTGTGATGTCCTTTGAGATGTCATCAGGGATGTCATCATTGATGTCACTGACCATGTCTTGAGTAATGTAATATGTGAGGTCATAAGCAGTGCATTAGGGTTAGCTCAGGTAACTATAACTGCTGAATTTCACTGGTTTTGTACGAGTGAAATCTGAGCCTAACTAGAACGTCCCTGTAACCTTTGGTTTTTTCAGTGAATATCTTTGTTTTTATTCTATTTCCTAACAATAAAGTCCCTGTAACCTTTGTTTTTTTGTGAATTCCAAAGTTTTTTTTAATGTTATTTCCTAACTATACCGTCCCTGTAACGTTTGTTTTTTAAGTGAATATCTAAGATTTTTTTTCAATTACATTTCCTAATTGTAAGTTGTAACTTTTGATAATGGGTGTGTGAGTAAGTGCATGAGTGTCTCAGTGGGTGTGTGAGGGAGTGTGTGAGTGTTTGTATAGGTCTGGTAGTCACTGCATAAGTGTCTCACTGCGTGTGAGAGTGGGTGCATGAGTGTCTCAGTGGGTCTGTGAGTAGGTGTGAGAGTGTCTCTTTGGGTTTGCAAGAGCCTCCATGACGGTGTGAGTCAGTCTGTGAGTGAGTGCATGAGTAAGTGGGTCTGTGAGTCGGTGTGTTAGTCTATGAGTGGTTTGTGAGTAGCTGTGTGATTTGCTTTATTGGTCAGTGAGTGGGTACATGAGTGTCTGAGTGGGTCTGGGAGTGGGTGTATGTATCTGAGTGGGTCTATGAGTGGGTGCATGAGTGTCTCAATGGGTCTGTGAGATGCTTTGTGAGTGGCTGAATGCTACTGTGAGTGGGTACAAGAGTTTCTGAGTGCATCTGTGAGTGGGTGTGTGAGTTGCTGAGTGGGTCTGTCAGTGGGTGTGTGAATGCACTGAGAGTGTGAGTGGGTGTCTTACTATCTATGTGGGTATTCCAATAGCTGTGTGAGTGACTTGGCCACAAAGGAAATACACCTGCACCTTTATTCAACAAGAGTCCACAGTTTTGCACAAAATATCTACCTAGTGGAATTATTTCTACTGGTTAATTAATAAGTGCTACCTCTACAATACAGTTGCATAATGGAGCACACATGGAAATGTCACCAGTGACCTTGTGCGCGGTTTGGCAAAGTGATTTCTCCTGGTGTGTCTTTATCCAGAATTATGTGATAACATGAATCCTTCTATAGAGAAGACGACGAGACTACAAAGAGTTAAATCTCTCCCAAACAAGATCCTTGCTCTTAACTACATGAAGCAAGTGCTTATTTGTTTGGAGGAGATGTCCTCATATTACTCGGCATCAAGTACTCTTCACCCAAATCGGTAGATAATTCACTGGGGGGGCTGTCCATTATCCTGGTAAAGAAGACCTTTGCATACTACTGAGGTGGGCGGGGTCAAATGGACAAAGCTTCTAAGTGATTTTCATATTTCCATGCTTTAGTAATTTAATGGGAGAACCATGGACTATGCTCTCTCACCAGGAAAGGATAACAAATAACCCACTTGTCACAGTCACATACAGATTGCGCTCTAATAGATCAACAATGCATTCATCTCCACAAAGAATTTTAGAGAACTTTTCAATATGGAATTGCCGAGAAAACACGCTTGCTTTGCCTTTGCCAGGCCCTTTACAGAAGTGGAGTTCAACGGGGCACCTGCTATGTTTACATTTTTAAGTCCTCCCATCAAGTTATATTTCTATGAAATAAGCATCAGAGCTAGAACAGTCCTGGGATACCCATTCCCAGGGCTGTCCTGTCTCTGGTAGAGGAGAAGCACTCTGCAGCACCCCTTCCCGGGCCCATTTCCCCCGGGGCTTGGCAAAAATGCTATAGGGGAGGAGGCCACGCCGTCCCTCTCCCTAAGCCAATTTCAGCTCCAGGAACCCCAGGGCCTGGCCATGTCTCCATGGGTGCCCTGGCCTCACCCAGGGCACCCAGTGTGTTATGGGATTGTGTGGGGAGCTTCAAGGCCCCTGCCATCCAAGCCGGCTCCCTGCCTCCTGCAGAAGCCAGCATTGCTCTTTCACGCAGGGAGCTGCTGGAAATGCAACTCACTGTGTGTGAGAGCAAGAGTTTCATCACTTTCCCTGCCCAAAAAGAGAAGAAAACTCTGCTTTCAGCAAGAGGGAGCATATTAATTTAACAGCACCCGTTTGCTGGAAGTGGAGTGTTTGCTTTTGCCTGGTGTGTGCTTTCACAGCTCCCACAAAGCAAAAGCACACAGCCATACCCTGGGGTTGGGCACCACGGGACATAGCAAGAGCGGGCCCAGGGCAATGGTGGTCTCCAGGGCCTTTATTGGCTCTGGGAGGGGGTCTTAAGGCCCCCCACCTGTTCTGCACAGGATGTCACCGGGAAGCCATGTCGGGCCCAGTAGGGGGGAGCTGTGTGGCCCAATCTATGTTTTATTTTTATATTTTCCCTGGGTAGTGGTGGTCTTCGGGGTTGGGGGTCCTTATGGACCCCCTTAATTAAGCCCCGGAGAGTTAGTGGCCCCTGGGGTACTAGGAGGGGGTCCATGTAGCCCCTTGTTTTTTCAAAAAAGCCAGAAGAAGTGGTGGCCCCTGGGGAGGGGTCCAATCATCCCCCATTATATTTTCATGTAGCCCCGGGAGGTGGTGGCTCCCGAAGTATGAATATACCCTTGGAGGGGGGCCACATGCACCCCCTCCATTTATTTAATAACTATTGGCATGCCCCCGGGACCTGGTCCATCCAAGGACTTCTTGAAAAACAAGGGCATGAAATTGCTCTTGGTTATTTTAATTAACTGCAAATATTAAAAAATGCAACCATAAACTATTTACAAATTCTCTTCTTTGCCCTGCCGGGATCCCTCTGAGACTCCAGGCCCATGCTATGGTGTTTGGATATTTCTTTTTTGGCTTTCTTTGGGGGGACTCGGCTGAGGCTGAGTCCCACGATGGCTGCTAACTGCTATGCTGTCAGAAGCCTGAAGGAAGATTGGGCTAACTTACCTGTAACCGAGGACCTCAGAAGAGATGCCAAGACTCAATTGGCTTACCTCCTGTTTTAGCTACAGGAGCACAACAAGCATCCAAAGGCCTTTCTATGCAACTGCCCAGCTGACCAGTACCAACTGGACCTGCCCGAACCCCTCTTCTTTCTTTTTGTGGAGTGAGTTCTAACGTGCAAGAGGTCCCCCCTCCAGGTCGTGGAGTGAAAATATGCCACATATGATGTTTTTCAGATGGGACACATATAACAGCAGTTTCTGAAAATGAGTGTACTTCATTGTGGCATAATGTACTTCTGGAAAAAAATGGCATACATCTGCTACCTATGGGCAGTCATACTGTGAGAGGCAGTTAGGTAACTCTAGCAAGGTTTCTCAGATAAGGCACTTGTTTGAGGGTAGAGCATATTTAACATTTTGCTCTACTGACACAGACACATTTATCTACAGCTAGCTTATCAAAATCATTAAAAAAGTCTACAGTTCCACAAACCAGATCATACTATCTTGTTCTTGCATCTCCAATAGATTTATGCCACACCTACAAATGTCTCAAATACAGATGTATCCTTCTGCTTCATAAAATGGTATTAAAAAAATAACTTGTCATAGTTTTGCCTGAAAAATAGAAACTATAGTACTTTAATCTAGATATCATCAATTATCATTATGATTAGGATACATCAAGACCCCTTAGACACAACACCTGGAATGGCTAGTGATGGAAAATCTAGACTTTACATTCAGATATCAGTAGATAAATTCCTCATATAGTAGCATTGCCAAAACAGTGATGGCCAGACTTTGGAATAATGAGGGGCCGGTCCCATTGACACATTTGTAGAAGAGAATGCTGCAGAGAATCACACAGAAAAAAAATCTGGGGCCAGATGTACGACCATTACATTTTGTAACTCGCAAATTGTGATTTTGAGAGAAACCTCAATTTGCAAGTCCCAAAATGAAATGTACTAATGTGCCTCAGACACACTAGCGAGTCCCAATAGGGTCGCAAATTACCTGCCTCATCAATATTAATGAGGCATTCCCCTTGGGAATGAGCAAAAACACAGGGTTTATGGCCTGCAGGGGACAGCAGACCACCATGTCTATGTGTGCTTTTAAATAAAGCAACTTAAAAAAAAAATAAAACAGGATGAGTTTCAAAAAGAAAAATGTTGCTGTTTCATTTTTAGGTTTCGTCTGCACAGTGCTTGTGCTGTGCTTGTGAGATCTCTTGTATTTAATATAACTTAAAAAGGGGCTCTTATCAGTTCTCATTGCCGAATTACTTTGTTTCTGTTATCATCCCCTGGCTGTCCACATAAAGCTATTCACACTGTTTAAACTAACCCTGGGCATAGTACTACGCTACGCTAACGGAGCATACATAGTTTGTACTAATTTGCATTCCGCAAATTTCACGTAGCACAGTACAAAAACTGTGCTTAATCATATAGCGTAGCAGCTAAATAAACACCATCCTCAGATGCTTTGATAAAGCAATTTTACATGCTAAAAAGCATATAACCACTTCACAAAAGTGAACTTTTTCAATGAAAACATTAGGCAATGAGAGAGGTGATGATTTTGGGGTCCCCCTAAACTAGGGGGAGGACCAAGCAGATGCCTTGAACACAAAGAGCATAAACAAAAGGCACATCTTGTTGAACTTTGGCGGTGGTCCCATCCTCTTAGGACCACCCCAAGCACAGTTATTATCAAAAAAACAATCCCAACCAAAGGCCCTGCAAAGCATTATGGGACGAGATTAGCAGTGGGCAGTGAGTATTATAGTATCCAATATCAAAATAATTCTACAAAGAGCTGCAGTTCAACTAGTCGTTACTAGATGTCCCTCACAAGTCAAATGCAGAAGCATTGAAATTATTCTGACATCAAGCTGCAGTTCCACTAGTCGTTACTAGATGTCCCTCACGAGTCAAATGCAAAAGCATTGAAACCCTTTCATCAAGCATTTGCATTTGACTCGTGAGGGACATCTAGTAACGACTAGTTGAACTGTAATTCTTTGTAGAATTATTTTGATATTGAATAATATAAAATTCACTGACCACTGCTAATCTCATCCCATAATGCTTTGCAGGGCCTTTGGTTGGGATTGTTGTTTTGCCAATAACTGAGCTTGGGGTGGTCCTAAGAGGATGGGACCATCATCGAATTATTCAACAAGATGTGCTTTTTGTTTTCAAGGCATCTGCTTGGTTCTCTCCCTAGGCTAGGGACAATCCCAAAATCATCCCCTCTCTCACTGCTTGCTAATTTTTCAGATTCACTATTGTGAAAGTACTATATGATCTTTAGCATATAAAGATAGAGATACCTATTTTATAATAATTGGCACTGTGCAAGATGCCATTTGCAATTATTTTACAGTGCAGACAAGTACACAGTGCCGTCAACTACGCTACGTAGTACTAGGTGTAGTTCAAAGTATACTACGTGCAGCTACGTGTAGTGCTACTACGCAAACTACGCAAACTACGCCCAGGGTTAGTTTAAACCCCATCCACTGTCTCATCCCAAGGAAAAGGCAGACAGCCTCGAACAGTATGCTGGAATCATTGCTTTTTACTACTTGTGTAAAGCAGCTGCTTTAGCCTTAGAACATTTGTGGCATTTCCTATTCATGCCTCTGTATCTTTCTTTGCACTTTGTAGGAATTATCAGATTGATTTTTTTCAACTTAATCTATGTGGTCATTATGATCAAATTCTAAATGTTGTACTAAACATTGCACTTTACAAATCAAGTTAATATACAAGAGCTATGCTATATTTTACTGCTAAAGTGGCAGTCACAAGTGCAGTTACCCTACAAACAACAGGATCATGACTTGAATGATGCAGCACGTGCAGTGGCACTGGCCCCAAATGTTGTCAGAACTCCGTCAAAACACTTAACATTGCTATATTTTACTACTGTACAGGCATACAGACAGTTACAATTGCAGTTACATTGCAGTTGAAAGGGGCTTGATTTAAATGGTGCAGCAGGTGCAGTGGCACAGGGACCAAAAGTCATAACTCCAATATTGCTATATTTTACTACTAAACAGGCAGTCACAAGTGCAGTTATCTAACAAACACATGGGTCATGATTTCAATAGTACTGCAAGTGTAGTGACACTTGCACCAAAATCTCCAGGCACCTCTCTAAGCACTGATTATTGCCATATTTTAACACTGAACAGGCAATCATAAATGCAGTTATCTAGCAAGCACTAGGGTCATGATTTCAATAGTGCAGCAGCACCGGGACCGAAAGTTCCAGGCACCCCACTAAACACCTCATATTGCTGTATTTTATTCCTACACAGGCAACCACAAATGCAGTTACCTTGAAGCTAAAAGGGATTCGATTTGAATGGTGCAGCAGGTGCAGTGGCACAGGAGCCAAAAGCTCTATGGAACCCCCTAAATTTCCCTCTTTCATTGTTCAAAATTTCACTATTACTTACCGGCCCTATACTACTAGTTACAGCACAATACATAGCTTTTTTATAATATAAACAAGTCATAGCACTTTAACATACTTTCTGTAATTAATATTGTACAACTACTCAGCAAGCTACAATTTACAACAAAAGTCATCTTAATATTAATCACAGAGGTGAAACCTAATCCATTTACCAATGCTTGTTTAATAGTTGGCAGTGATCCATGGGACCACTGCCTGCTCTTAAAAAAACGTTTTAGCTGCCAGTCTCAAAGGGGAAGGGGTCCCCTGTGGACCCCTTCCAGTTTGCAACTGACTTACCACCTACTTGAACTAGGCGGTAAACTTCGATTGTTTTTCAGTCAGAATGCGGTCGCTAAACAATTGTACATGCTCTTGCAACTCACTATTAGGTGACTCGCCCTTGGCACACCCCTTCCTAATAGCGACTCGCAAACCCTATTTTGCGAGTCGGTAATATGTTATCTACTCACAGAATAGAGTTACTACATGCCAGAAGCCATTTAAAGGTCGCAAATGGCCCTATTCTCCGCCTGTGACTGTCAAAAAAGGTCGTACACCCAGGTCCCAGTCTATTTGGGGCAGGTTTGCATAAATGCTGATTTATGCCTGATAAGTGATGCTTCCCAGTTTCAAAGTAGAGGCAGGACACAGCAAGTAGTTGGAAAACAGTAACAGGTTTACTCCATCTATGTACAAGAGACCTTAGCCACCAACAGCTACAAGCAAGTGCCAACAGAAGAAAAAGTAACGTTCTTTCCCTAGAAAATACATTCTAAGTTACATCACTGCTTAGCAGCCTTAACAAAGGCAGGTTGCATTGGAGAGAATGTAGAACATGAGTTGTCTGAAGAAGAAACAGGGAATGCAGAATACCACATCACCTTCCCCCTTTAACAGTAAAAACAAAAACAAAAAACAAATTAGCATACGCAATCTTGCAAACGTCGAAGTATAGACCTTGTACGTCCAGAGCTCCTCCTCGCCGGTTGCGAAGCAAGACAAGGTGCAGACACATCGGCATGCACCGAACCTTGAGAAGGACACTTGGCAACTCTACCAAGGTTCCAAATCTTATAATCACTAGTCTTCACTGCATTTGTAAACAGTTTAATGATTTGTAAAGGTTTGCCAAACTTAGAAATACCACCACATTTCTTTGGCAACTTCACTCTGACCCAATCACCAACCCCAACCAGAGTTTTTTAGCAGACTTTCTTAGATCAAACAATTATTTTCTTTTTTCCATACGCTTAACTTCTCTTTCTTTCCATGCACCAGTGTTTTCAACACTGCTGTCAACAGATTTCACACTAGAAGCAACCCAAGAGGGAATCCTGTCAGTAATAGCTGCCCTCCCTTTGAATAGCCTGAAGGGAGCAACCCCCCGTAGAAGAAAGAGGTGTGAACCTGTATTCACAAACCTTTCTTTTAACAGCAGCCACCAAATCATCACCAGAGAACACAGCCAACTGCATTGCCTCTTCCAGAACTTTAAGAAATCTCTTCACAACACCATTGCACTCAGGATGATACAAAGCAGCCTTTGTGTGCCTAATGTTCCTCTCTTCTAAAAATGTCTGAAAGGCCAAAGAGGTGAACTGATCCCCATTGTCCGATAGCAAAGACAAAGGAAAACCTTCACGCTCAAAAAGTTCTTCCAAAAATGTTATGACAACATGAGATTCAACTGAACTGACAATCCTCACCTCAGGCCACCTGGAACATGGATCCACACAAAATAAAACATAAGAATCCTGAGATCTGAACTTGACCAGTCCTATAATATCAATGGCAACATCAACCCATTGACCACAGGACTGCTCCCTTATAATCATGGGTTGAGGCCTATATTTCAACACCTTATCACTCACTGCACATTGAGGACACTCACAAACTGTTTCAATATAAGCATCCATGCCCGGCCACCAGTAGGCCTCCCTAATTCTTTCCTTAGTTTTGGCAATACCCATATGACTCACGTGGGCATCGGCAAGAAGCAAGGTTGTACACAGTTCCCCTAGGGTTTAGACAGGTAATAAGGTCTCTCTCCCAGCTAGCTGAGAGTCAGCAAGGGGGTGTGAAATGCTAGAAGGTCAGCAAGTTCCTTGACGGAACTAAGGAAGCCTCACACAACTGATGAGCTGGATGACATGTCTCATTCAGCCTACTTGGGATGTTGTTTAAATCATCGGCTTCCTGCTCCTATGTCGAGCCGGCGCTGCAATGCCCGACGGGTGACAACAAGTGTCACTCTTTTACGGAGATCTTTTGTTCCTTGCCGTGATATGTAGAAACTTGTAAGGCTAGAAAAAGTGAGGTAGTGAGCAAAAGGTGAATTATTTAAAAAAAGTTGGATAGTCCACGAGGGAACCTTTATTCATGTGGCTAGCCACTTTGTTAAAAAGTGCAGAGAGGGGTACTGAGGACCAAAGTAACTATTAGTGTGGCCTCATATCAACCCTCCACTTGGTCAACATGTTTCATGCCCGACAGGGCAATTCTTCAGGACCGAAAAAGTGCTCATATAATCCTTAGGTGCCCAAAGGTGAGCTACAGGGTATTGATAATACAACCTGAGAGGTCTAGGTCTATAGCGGGCGAGGAATACTGCATCACCGTCAGACCTAGGGATCAAGTAAACATAACAATTGCTACATTATCGTTATTGATTACAACGCTTAAAAACCAGTTTATCCTTAAGATTTGCAGCTCAATCCTTCTTGTCTCCCCAACCATCACATACCTTAGAGATAACAGATTCCAACACAACATCTTCATTGAGGCTTTCACACCATGCATCCTCAGAGATAAAACCATCTGTAATGACACATACATTAAGCTCTTCTTCAAAATCTTCACCAGAAAAACTTCAGGATCCTCTGATGCTACAGAAGTTTCATAAAGACTACAAAGTTTAGACAAACAATCTGCCAGAATGTTTTTTGAACCAGGTAAGTGAGATACACAACATTGGAACTCCTGCAAGGCAACCACCCATTTCCTAATCCAGTGGGAAACAAAATGTACCCCTTTTTTACAAAACACACTCTTAGGAGGTTTGTGCCTTTATTTCTTAAGTTGATGATGTACACATAGGTCTGGCACAAATGTCGACAGGAATTCATTTTTTACAATTTTTTAAAAAGCAATGATGGTGGTGGGGATGGACAATGAGCCTGTGCATGCACTTATTAATGAACTGCTATTAAGGCCAGACATGCATGGGATGGGGGATTTGGAGAGGTATCGCTTATGAACATGAATGTATGTTTATTTCATTTTGAGTTTCACTTTTGATTGCTTGAAATGTTAATCACCGTATATGAACAGCATCTGGTAAGACCCCCAGGCGAGTCTATCTAAAAGAAAGCCCAGGTGGAGACTTTCCAGAATATCCCGATTGCAGAGAAACTTTAACATATGGCTGACTGCTGTGAACTTTTCAAAACGAGAATCAATTAAAAAAATGTTTTTAAATCATATTATTGAATAGTTCATCATACAGTAAGACAATAAATGGTGACTAACACGTCACTGCTTCACTTGATATAAAAATGAATACACTGGGTAACAATGTTTTTTTGTTTGCTTTATGGAATGTGTCTTTGCTCAAAAAAATCACAAATATATTTAAGAATTACACTTCCTGCTTAGAAATATACAATTGGAAATACACAACATTTTCAAAAACAGATATCTAAAGATCAAATGTCAATATCTCATAAGTCGAAGTCCTTTGGAACACAAAGAATGACAGGATTACAATCTTGTTATAATTAACATTGACAGGACTAAAATGTTGCTCTTCCTGTAGGAGCCTTTTAACTTTTACTGTAGCACATCTGGTGCAGGTATGACATGTGAGTAAGCTGGTCATAAAACAGATGCTATTAGTCTTAAGCCCTTTTTATCATTCTGGGAGCTGTAGCTGAGAGAAGAGAAACAATAAACTGGTTCCAGGTATTACAAGTTAGGTAATCTTTCTGGTTTCAATTTGTCCCGGCGGGACATATGTAACCCATCAGAGAGAGATATTCGCAGCCTGCTCTGTCAGTTAGTTTGTCAGTCTTTGGGTGCTAGAACGGTGCTTAATCATCTGGTTTTGGTAGATGGAAGCTATTAGCAAAGTCTGCTGACTGAGGTGCAAGCGTATCAAACATTCACACAACGTAACATAAAGCCACCTTGCTGTGTTACGTTAAGTGAAAGAGAAAAGGACAGGGATGAGCCATATTAAACATCATACAGCGCATTTCTCTGCTTTCCCTTTTATGGCGCACATTTGGCTGCCTGTTGTAGGCAGAATTTTTTTTGTGCAGGAAAGGACCCCTTCCTGCCCAAAAACAATCCTGAGAGACATTTTCCTCTTTCTACGTGTGTTGCAGAATACAGAACATGTTGATAGAGGAAAAAACGAAGAAAAACAAAGATATTTCTCCTCATTATGCTTCACCTGGGAAGGCGTAGCATTTAGAGGCATTCTCAGGTCTACTACCAATGGTAATGCGGGCAAAATGCTAAAATCCGTTGGTGAATGTGTGGGAACACCCACACTCCACCCATGAAACCCTTCACTGGAGCAGAGTAACACAATTGCGTTACTCCAGATTTATCAATCCATGCATTGCCATGAAAGGTAGGGTGACCAAATTTTTAAAGCCAAAAACCGGGACATTTCACAGAAATAGAAGAAGGACTACGATTTTACTTAAAGCGGTGAGCGGGCTCCTCAGCAGGGAATTACAGAACAGGCAGTAAGAACATAGCTTGCCTGTTAATCAAATTGCTTTCTTGAAACATCTGCTAACTCTCTCTGCTTTGTAAAACATAAAAACCTCCTCCCACCGTTTTCAGTCGACCTTCTCTAAAAACTGGAACATGAGCTAAATTTCTTGAAATTTGCTGGGACAACTGGTTAAAAACAGGGACCGTCCTTGCAAAAAGAGGACGCCTGGTTACCCTAATGAAAGGTTGCCTTGCATGGCTTGATAAATCTGAGTTTGTGTTTGCGTTGCTGTTGAGCTCCCTTCTGGGGTGGAAGGGCGATGTAACACAATGATCAATATGCACCTGAATTATTTTAAACAAACAACAATGTTGCTACTTTTTTTCATTATTCACACTGTGCATACATTAGTACAAAGATTTCCACAGATCAAAGAAAAAACAACTGTTAAGTGGATTATTAATTGGTTCAGGTGATCAACCATATGAAGGAATAATCACAACCCTTGTCAGGGCGAACCCTCAAGGTTACTAAATTAACCTGCACTCGACCCCCTGGTAGCTATGGCACAGAGTAGGAAGCTTAACCCTGGACAATTTACAGACTAATAGCAGTAATAAAGCCAAAATGCAACCCAATAAAAATGGCAAACTGAATTAGAAACGTATGGTAACATTTAATAAAGAACATGACAAAATGACAAACATCCAACAAGGGAAACAGATTTTGTAAAGTTTTAAGTGGGAATAGCGCATAGAACCACAAAGTGCCAATGATAGCCAATGGTCACGGTAAACCTAGATTGAGCCTCAATTTGAGGCTGACTGTGAAGGAGCGCAGATTGGACACACCAACCCGGTTCATCCTTGTCAAAGATTTTACCTTCTAACTTTAGTCCTTAAAGTCCCAATCTACTGCAGGAGATTACTTCTAAGGCCCCTTAGGAGCACAGCAGAGCACTTATAGACTCAAAGGGTGTCAGGGAGGAGGAAACATTTATGCACTTCTGTCCCTAGTAGACACGATGATTGTGTGCAGCATTCTCATCTACTGGTGTGCCAATAGAAGTGTATCTTCTAACCTCCAATTTCTGGCCATCACTATCCTTGGTGCTACTTGCATATGTGCAGTCTATCTGCTAGTGTCTCCATGTAAAGCCTTGACCTTACAATCATTAACCCTTCCACATGCTATGACAGTCCACTGGCTACTAATAGTGATGCTAGGATGAGGATGCACGGGGAAAAAAGCACACATTAGCAACATTTGAGTTTGTGAATATTATCAAACCTTTTCTCTGGCTAGTGGTCAGGGATTTACTTCTGTCAAGGATCCGACTAAATGTGTATCCTGGGTGGAAAAAGGCAAGGAATACCCAGAGATTTGACAGAGTTGTAAGCAAAGAGGTTCCTGACAAGGAAACATATTGTCCCCATGGGAACAAAGAAAAAGAAAACATTATTAGGTGTATGCTAATTTTAACCTGCAGTTTTCACATGAGCTAAAGCACATGGGTATATTAGCTCATGTGGAAATTAATTCCCAAAAAGTTTGAGGAAGTATAACTCCTGAAAATCGTTGAGGTCCAAACTGTTACAAATGTATTCACAACATTGGAGAAAGCCTAATGGATTCCATTTCAAGCTGTCTTTTGAGCATCAGGTCCAGGGTTGGAGTATCTCAAAAGAAGCCTAAATGCTGGAAATATAAATAGAACTAATATCACATGGTTACTCTATGTAGTATGGTGCTTAATGGCACTGTGATGTATATTAACACTAGCAGCATACCTTTCAGTCCTGTCCTATGTGCCTTAAATTAGACATTTGAAACCAACACCACTGTTGTAACCTCC
Organism: Lissotriton helveticus; assembly: GCF_964261635.1. NCBI lineage: Eukaryota > Metazoa > Chordata > Amphibia > Caudata > Salamandridae > Lissotriton > Lissotriton helveticus. Next base: position 1,191,903,359 of record NC_136057.1, on the reverse strand, counting down.
CACTGGTATAGCCCTCCCCAGTTTCCCCTCCCTGGTTGGTACCTCCTTGTAACGTCACTGGAGGTGGCATTAGAACGTTCGCTGAGAGACCTCAATGGCTCACCCAGTGCCTGCAGCTTGGGGATGTGCCTATCTTATTCTAATAAGAAAAACAATAAAGAAGTATTTCAACTTACCCCTTGGTGTAGAGTCACTTTACTACACAACTTTTGTGGCGACGAGGACGGGATGCTGCGACAGGGACAGCGGCACATCTTTCCCTGAGAAACGTTGTCTGCAGGCAAACTGAAATTTATGAAGAACAGTTCAGCGCCTGTGACCTGCCGTTATCGGAGGATCTTAAGTGCCAGCTGCTGTTCGTGGCCGTGTGAGGCGTCCTGATGGGTGAGCAGTGTTTGAGTCTTGCAAGAGGACTGCTGGGCCATTAAGTTACACCGGTGCCGTGGTGAAGAGTAATCACTGTTTCTGTGAAGGGCCGGAGGTATTCCTTTGAACACTTTTATTGTGCCGCTTAGCAAGCACTGACAGCTAGTGTGCTCAGTAGTTTGTGTGAACCGGAAAAACCCTCCAGGGGAAAGTGTGGCTGATGTTTTGGCCAACTGAATTTCCTGCAACGGTGAAGGGTTTGCTGTGAGTAGTGAATTTAAAAGCACTGTGTCACACAGAAGCTTGCCTGAGGGAAGCGGTTCTTGACAGAACGTACGGCTTTGCCTGTGAGGAGGTAGTGTCTGAAGAGTGGCAGTTGGTTGCAAGACTACCGCTGGACTTTCGCAGCCGCGTAAGGGAAGCCTTAATACAGTGTCATCAGGCAAGTTGACAGTGCAGATTGGCGCCGAGCTTTCTCCTGTGTTCCTGTTTATGTACCAGCCTGACGTGAGAATCTAACTCCTCACAGTGTCTGTCCCAAGCGGCCCATTGTTAACAGCATATCTGCCGGTGTGCAATTAAAAAGCTTTCGACGTCTGGAAGGCTCAACTGGAATTATTCTTCAATGTTTAAGGAGCACGGAGTGAGCGTCCATGGTAGGAACCCGAGACACGAAGGATCAGCTCCACTACGTGGTGTTTATTTCTGAGGTTCCCGCCTTCTTTTTCTCAGTGAGGCGGGTCGAGCAGTCTTTCACTAGAATAAAGGAAGGACACATTTTTTCTCACAGGAAATAAATGAAGTACATCGAGTTCAGTGGATGGAATACGCCAAAATAATTCTCTAGCTTTTGATTATAGACAGAAGAGAGAGTTTATGGCTTTAAAAAAAAAACTCTGGCTGGGGAATGTTCTTCTATTCAGTGTAAATTCTATAACCTGTTGTGGGAAACTTCTACTGTGGTGCTGGTGGGGTGTATTCCTTGTGTTTTTTTTACTTAAATTGCAATTGCTCACCAGTTTTTTTGTCTTCCTCCTAAAATTTAACATGGCATTTTCAGGTATGTCTCAACCACCCCCTTTCCTGAATGAATTAGGGGAACCTGACATTCCCTGGAAAAGGTGGGAGGGTATTTTCAAATCGTATTTAATTGCCATTGGGGGAAGAAACTATTCATGTGTTAGGAAGCAACACATCTTACTACACAATTTAGGGATTCAAGGAAGAAAGGTTTTTGAAGATATCACAGGTAGATTAATAGATGATGAGCCTTTAGAGGAAGAACATGTAGGTGACGTATATGAATATACTTTAAAGAAACTAGGAGAACACTTCAAGGTGAAAGTTAATGTCGTCTTAGAGAGACATAAATTCTTCAAAAGAGTGCAAAATAAAGAGGAAAAAGTCTCTTCATATATCGCAGTTTTAAGAGGTATGTCAGCCACTTGCGAATTTGGGACTTTAACAGATTCCCTCATTAGGGACCAATTAGTTAGATGCACCAACGATCACAAGGTACAGGAGGAGCTTCTAACACGTAACCCTGATCTAGAGGAAGCGATCAGCATAGCTAAAGGGCTTGAACACACGGCTCATTGTATGAGAGAGATGAGAGGGACAGAGACTGCTAGGGAAAAAATTGAGTCCAAAACTAAGGATGAGGCTGTGTGTAAAATTGGAAACAAAGTTAGAGAGGAAGTTAAGAAGAAGGTGGAGGGATTACAATGCTTTAGGTGTGGCAGTGCCAACCATCTGGCAAGCAATTGGAAGTGTCCAGCTAAAAATATGACCTGCAGGAAATGCAATAGAAAAGGGCACTTTGCTAAGTTTTGTAACGTTTTTGGTCCAAAGGTGCATATGGTAGAAAATCCAGAAGAAGAAAGGGCGGAAGGGAAAACTTTTATCTTCCAAATTAAAGATTCTGAAACTGAGGAGGATATTCTTTATCCTAGTTGTGTAATAGGCTTGGATGGCCAAAAATTTAAAGTATATGCAGATTCATGTTCCCCTTTCACCTTAATAGACAAAAAAATGCTAGAGGAGAAATTTGGTGAGGGGAGATTAGAATTGGAGAAAGCTGACATTTGTCCTAAAGGTTACAATAAAGGAGAAATACAGTTGGAAGGTATGGCAAGAATGAGGATAACATTTAAAAACAGGCACACTGTAGGCAAGGTGTATGTGGCCAGACAGGGTTCATGTTTGTTAGGCTGGAGGCATCAGAAGGAGTTGGGGATCAAACTAGATCCCAACAATCATGAACAGATTATGTTGATAGAGCCACCGACCATAGGAACAGCCTTGTTGGAATAATTTTCTGATGTTTTCAATGAGAATTTAGGTTTATTGAAGAACTATATGCACAGAATTGTTTTGAAGGATGGGGCTGTCCCTGTTATGCATACAACACGCTCCATCCCTTTGATGATGAGGGAGCCATTAAAAGTTGAAATTAATAAATTGATAACTCATGGAGTTATACAGGAGGTTGAGTGTTCAACCTGGTTGGCGCCCATTGTTATCACAACTAAGGATGGGGGCGGAGTCTTAGGTTGTGTGTGGACCTCAGGTCTTTAAATGCCAATATTCTAGTGGACAGGCACCCATTACCAAGAATAAATGAGATGTTGAGTACTATACATGGGGCAATGTTCTTCACTGTTTTAGACTTATCCTCTGCGTATTACCAGATCAGGCTACATTCAGATTCTCAGCTATTGACTGCCTTTACCACCCCTTTTGGCAATTTAAAATTTTTGAGAATGCCATTTGGTTTGGCATCGGCAGCCTCAGCATTTCAGAGGGCAATGCAGCATGTGTTGAAGGATTGTCCTAAAACACTGTGCTTTCAGGATGATGTATTGATCTATGGTTCCAACGAGTTGGAGCACAACAGCAATGCACGCACTGTGTTAGAGGAGCTGAGGAAAGTAGGTTTCACGACAAAGAAAATCAAATGCAAAATTGGTGTGTCATCAGTGGACTATCTGGGACATACAATTTCAGAAGAAGGAATAAAACCTCAAATTGATCTTGTGGATGCTGTAAGAAGTGCTCCAGTTCCGTCTAATAAAGAAGAGATAATGGCGTTCCTAGGGTTGGCAGAGTACATGTCAAAGTACATTAGGAACTTTGCGATGGTGTCACAACCTATCAGAGACCTGGTCAAGAAGGATGTTGAGTTTATTTGGGGTCAGGAACAGAGCACAGCTTTAGAGGAAATAAAGAAAGCAATCATTTCGGCACCATACATAGGAAAATTTCAGGTGGATAAAGACACAATAATTTTCACTGATGCTAGTGCCAGAGGAGTTGGGGCCACGTTAGCTCAAAGACTTGGTTCTACAATCAATGTGGTGGCCTTTGCCTCTTGGACACTTACAGGGTCAGAGCAGAATTACTCAACAGTGGAAAAAGAGGCCCTAGCTGTGTTTTGGGCAGTTAAACACTTCAATTTCTATGTGTGGGGCATCCCTTTCTAGATACACACAGACCACAAACCTTTATTGTCGTCGTACAGTAAAAAAGAGATCCAGAGTATGACACCCAGGATTGCCAAATGGTGTATAGGCCTACAAGGATACAATTTCAAAATGGTGCATGTCCCAGGACCTCAAAACAAAGTTGCGGACTATTTGTCAAGGGCCCCAGTAAGGGAGGAAAGGAAAGAAATCAAGGAAAAAGACTTTGTAATGGAGTTAAGACAGCCAGCTATTGCGATGGATCTGTGGAACACTGAGATGGGTAAAGATGACGTAATACTAAAAGTCAAAAAATTGGTCGTCGAGGGTTGGCCAAGCAAATGTAAAAATTTGTCAGAGGATTTGCAACCGTTTTGGAATGTTAAAGATGACCTGTCTATTGAATGTAATAACTTGTATAAGTCTGGGAAGATTGTTCCCCCTGCTAGTATGTTAAATCAAATTTTGGATCTTGCTCATGAAGGACACTTGGGCAGAAGTTTATGTAAGGCTAAATTGGGAGCTGAGTATTGGTTTCCAAAAATGGATCAGTTAATGGAAGAGAAGGTTAAGGAGTGTTATGCGTATGGGCTTAGTGATAAGTCTAGGACAATCAGGCGAGCACCCCTCACGCCTGTGCAAGTTCCTGAAGTACCCTGGGACAAGTTGGGGTTGGACATCACAGGGTCCCTCCAAATTAAGAGTTCTCAAGATGCATACCTTCTAGTACTAATCGACTATTATTCAAATTGGATAACACATAAACTGGTTCACACCATTGACACTAAGGCTATAATTGGATTTTTAGGAGACACCTTCTCTAAAGAAGGGATTCCCTGCACGTTAATCACTGACAACGGTGTGCAACTGGTGTCGGAGGAAATGAAAGTCTTCCTTTCTGAACTGTCAGTCAACCATGTTCGTACACCCCTATACTGCCCTAAAGCCAATGGTAAGGTCGAAAGAGCCAATAGGATGTTAAAGGAGTGCATACAACTTGCTAGGAGGTCAGATTTATCAGTTGAACAGGTCTTAAAAGACATGCTTTGGTCATACCACACGACACCTAGTCTCAGCACAGGTTACTCCCCCTTCGAATTATTGAGAGGGAGAAAAGCGGGGACCAAGTTGTCTACCAACTGGTTATTCCCCAAAGAACCGGTCAGAGTGAACAAAGAGGATTTCAGAAGGGATGTTGGGTCACGTCAGGACAAGTACAAAAAATGGTACGACCGTAAGGGGGGAGCCAGGGAAAGGGTGCTGAGAGAGGGACAGTTGGTGCACATAAGGAAGCCGGATGGCTTGGGTAGAAAAGGAGATAAGTACTTTGCGCCTGAAAGAATAAGAGAGGTGCATAAAAACATGGTAACCTTGGAGAATGGAAAGAAATGGAGTATGGACAGAGTAGCCCCGGGGAAATTGAGTGCTGAACTTGGGGTTCACAACCGTGCTGAGGGGAGAGAAGAAGTGTGTGATCAGCACAGTTTGAGAAGAAGCACCAGGTTCCGCAAAACCCCAGAGTGGCATAAAGATTTTCAAAAAAAATAAGTGTCTACACACCAGAAGAGTTTTCCTCAGCCACTTATCTATGTTCCTATACTTGATTGTGTTTTCCTGGTGGGAGGAAGAGGTGTTGTAACCTCCCACTGGTATAGCCTTCCCCGGTTTCCACCCTCCTTCCCCTCCCTGGATGGTACCTCCTTGTAACGTCACTGAAGGTAGCATTAGAACATTCGCTGAGAGACCTCAGTGTCTCACCCAGTGCCTGCAGCTGGGGATGTGCCTATCTTATTCTAATAAGAAAAACAATAAAGAAGTATTTCAACTTATCCCTTGGTGTAGAGTTACGTTACTACAACCACTCTCTTCAGCAGAGTGGGAAACCACCGTCCAACAAGTCCACCCATTGCAAGCTCAATGCTACTTTCAAGCCAATCCTGCCACCAGTTGGGAATCAGTCCAGAGGTAAATCCAATAAGAAATGTGGATCATCCAGGCTCAGTCATTGACTACCAATCTGTCTATCATTAAGGCCATAATTCCAAGTTGCATGATACTGAGGCAATTTTACCACACTGGAAATGTGATTTTATTATTTCCAAGCAGTAAAATTGTCCTGTGCCCTGCAATCACCAGTAAAACCCAGTGGAACATGTAATTAGAGCATGGGGCCAATTTTCCAGCCATACAGTCACATTGAATTCCCTAATACCTGCAAGTTTACAGCATAGATTTACCACTTACTCTGAGCAGGTAGTAAATGTGTGAATGGACCGGTGTGTGGGGTGGGGGAGATATGAGGGGGATTAGGGAAGGGAAGAAGAAGGTGTTTTTGTAGTGTACATGCTTCCTCTGTCAGGAAAAATGTGGCATGAGACTTGACTGCTGCAGCCAAAGCCTCATATGTGATTATTATGGCCAAAAACAATGGGTCAGGGTCTTCTAAACACAGTAAATACAGGTGTGGAAAAACCTAACCATTAATAATCAGGTGGAGCAAAATTTAACACATGCAAACGTGTTAATTTCATTCCACCTGATTTGTAATTAGGTCATATTTGTACATACCCGCTGAAAGCCTGAGGTGATATATTTAAAGTGCTTTCAAACTATAAAATAAGCAAACAGAAGGCTACGGGACTGTTGTCGTCGGGGTTGTGCGGGCCGGAATGACAGGCGTGGAGGCCGTATATAGTGGGCTATGTCTTTTTATTTTGTTCGTGCACAAGGTCAAGCAGAGGCGAATATACTGATAGGGGTAGGTCCAATGGGGAAGGTGCTTGGTTGAGGGTCCCAAATGACAGCTCCTGGATGTAGGCGGTAACTCTGTTGGAGGGGCGTCGTACACCAGGTCGGTTCAGCTTCTTCCTCGGCTGGTGGTTCCTCGGAGGGGGTTTGGGGAGAGATAGAAAAAGGGCCGTTAGTCTGACCGTTCCAAACGGTATGAGCGCCTCTCACCGCCACCAGGAGTGCAGAAGGGAAAGCGGACAGTGAGGGAGGTAAGGGGAGGGAAACGATCCAGTCGGGAAGGAGAGGAGAGTGCCGGAAGATAGAGTCAATGCGAGGAATATTGTACAAGTGCCGGTGTGGTCGAAGGGTGGCTTTACAATATATACAGTGCTTAGTGAGACCAAAGGGGGGCCGGTGTCAGCTTACGCTAGGGCTTTGCACAGTTTAAATACACAGGAGGAGTCGGTACTCACATGCCCCCGCCGTAACTCTCCCACGAGTTACGGCCGCTCTCCAGCGTCCTCCAAAGGACTCCACCAGTCCTCCGTCCAGACCTCGTCGTCTTCTCCTTCTTCGTTCTGCTTCTCCGGGGTGCCGCCATCTGTCTTCTGCCACGAGTCGAACTCTCTGCACAACACGCCGTCTTCGCTTCCTGCTTTTTCTTCCTCCGTCGTCGGGTAGGGGGAGGGACTTCCGGGGTCACTCGGGAGTCCTTCGGTTGATCGTCCTTCCGGCTCGGGTCCTGCAAGGAGGGAGAAACAAATGGAGTCCGGGTTGCCAGGGATGCCGTCGGCTCGGCCCGCGAGGCTTGGGACCTCAAGGGAGGCGTTGGGTCGCTCAAGGTAGGGACCATGTTTTGTTCACAGGGACTCATTACCAAAACCCTTGTTTGTGTTCCAGTTAGCCCCTACCCAGGAGTTACTGATACTAGGGCCCCAAGGTAATTCATTTGGTGAAAGCAATACCTCCCATTATAGCCCTGATTCTGAGTTTGTCCATATCCAGGTGATATTTATCGCATCAGTTCAATAATAATGCCCTAGTGTATGTTATTTATCTGGTGCGATAAATAGCACCTTATACAAGTGTCTGGGGAATAACATGCAGGTTTTGTTGTGTTTTGCACCAAAATCTGCATGAAATAGTAAATACTGTATACTTTTTACCTCTTAAATTCAGTCAGGTGTGACCTTGTGAAATGTAATAAAGTGTAATAAAGTTAACGCACCTGGTAATTACCAGAGGCAGTAACTCACCTCATAATTCCAACCCCAGCTCAAACAAGTGGGTTAATCAGGTATTGGAAAACAAAGTTAAACTCGTGATCAGGGCCTATGAGTGTAAGCTAGAGAGTCCCCTCAAAAATGGGGAATTACTAGGGAGTAGACAACCACACATATTTCCCATGGTTATACCTAGTTTTCCCTAAAAGCAGGGCCGGCTTTAGCTCTGGTGGCGCCATGTGCGACAATGTTTGTTGGCGACCCCACACACTCCCTCACTACTACCCTTTAACAGTACCTCCTCAACCTCCATAACCACTCTCTCTTAGATGTATTTGATTAGTTATATAGCGCCACCTATACCAGTGTAGGGTGTCAAAGCACTTTACATCACACACATTACACAGAAACAATCAGTGTATAGGAAATGTTACATAAGCCAGAAGACTACAAGGTGAGTTACATGTCATCCACACTGGTAGACAGCATAGTTTAAGAGTGCTTGGTCTTGAGAAGCACAGACTCAGAATTTAAAACATAACCCTATGGTTGGGGGCTACATTTAAAAAGATTTTTTTTTTTTTTTTACCGAAATGAACCCTTTTTGAAACATTTCAATAATGAAAGACGAAGGAAAGTTTGCTTGCAGCTCATTGATGATAGTTATTAGCTCGCTGTTCCATGTTAGGATTTTAACATCTACCCTGCCAGTAACAAAAGGATCTCTCCGACAAATGCACTGACTTATTTAAACTATAGACACTTTGTGAACTGCATGGTACACATTATTTGCAGCAGGCACATTAACTCTCTGTGCTACCATAAAACGAGTTAAAACTTCCACTTGGCAAAACCACTTCTCTCTCCGGGAAGAACAATACTTACAGTGTTATCTAGACATTTTTATTTTTGTATGAAAATTGAGGAGGCCAGCAATGCAGTAGAAGGTGCGTTTGAAATCATAAAATACTTCCAAACACAGCACCCCCTGGAACAGTCAGCACCCAGTGCAGTGGCACAGGTCGCCCGCCCTTGAGCCGGCCTTGCCTAAAAGTTTTCTTTTTCCAGGACATTTCAACTGCAGAAGTTGTGGGGCAAGGCACGCATGATCTGTGTGTCAATCAGAACTACGGAGTCACTCAGCCCTGTTAAACTAGATGCTTCTGTAAGACGTTTCCTGTTTCCACATGTTGCTTTAATCGATGGTGAGTGTAGAATGGTGGAGCATATACTGATCCTGTGACTACCAAATAAGGCTTCAGAGGAGCATAAGATGAAATCTGGGCTGACTTTAGGGTGGTGGGAACCATCCAGCCAGGCACTGAGCCAGGTGTAGCTTATGGGTTTAGAACAGTTGCGGCCTGCGGAGGGAGTTCCTGTGGGACGGAAAGGCGGGGCGGGGTGAAGAACCGGGTTATTTAATACCCAGCGGCGCCAGGGGCATGCCCAAAGTCTTCGGGTATCACCTGTCTTAGAACACAGAGACACGGAAACTTCTTGGTGGCATCAAAGATCGAATTTATTGGCTGCAGCCAGTAACAGAAGTCCTAGAAGTCAACACGGTATGAGTTCTCAGGAGACTGCTCAATTTTACAAAGCAAGTCATCCCTTTTTATGCCAAAAATCACATTCCAGACAAATACCTTACATTTACAAACTGTCCAATCACATGTATCCACACCCAAAGTATCGCATGACGGCAAAACCCACTTTTCAGTTACCCGGCCCATGATCAATCATTGGTCAAACCCAACATTCTTCTTAAAACAGATCGAACGAACCCATAATAAAAAAGGGCACATCCCCATCGTAAATAGACCATAAAGGAAGGAGCAGAAACAGGTGCGAGTAGGATAAGGCATATTTGTGTGCAATAAAGTTTTACGATGTCCTGTGCTCTGATCCTTAATCTTGATCAGATAAAGGGCAGGAACTGGTTTAACAAGGTCAGCTTCAAGCAACAGGGTCAGTTCACTCAGGTCAAACAGGAGTCAGCACGAACTGGAGATACATGTACTTAAAGGACTTGTTCAGCCATAGTCATCGGCCTATGTGAGGGCAACCACAAAATGGCTGCCATACACAAAATGGAACCCAAGGGTTCAGAACGAAATCCCTAAATACATAGTGAACCCATCAGTCTAACATGACGAAAACACTCATACTTGTTGTACTAACTAGTTACGGTTTGCTAATATCAAATTCGTAACAAAACCATGACCTTTATGGAACAGGTTCAGAATTCACGGAACCTCAGACCCTCCTTTTGCCCTTACATAGGCAATAACCTACACTCACTTCAATCTGAGTCCAAGTTTATATTCATCAGATCATCAAGATGTTGCTGGAGCATAATCCTATTACTTAGTACCTCTCTTGGGGCAGGTCTCCTTGCACACGTAGTAGCACAGAGGCCACATATAGCAGGAGCGCACTGCACACAAAGACAGAACAGGAAAAGAATCGCTAAAGCCATCCCAATGATCATCAGAATCTTCCATCCCCAGGTCGATAACAGTTCCCAAAACCATCCAATCAACAACCAATCTCCTTTGTCCACATGAATAGACTCGGAGATCTTATGTAACCTGGAAATGGCCTCGTAAACTGTCGGAGCATTATCTGGGATAAAAACGCAGCAACTCGATTGGATCACTTTACATACTCCACCTCGATCTGCGAGTATGACGTCTAAAACCATATGATTTTGTAACGTCATAAGGCAATCTGCTTGAAGCTCAGCTGTCAGATTACTAAGGGCACCAGCAGTTTCGTTTATGGTGGATTCAACCACTCTCGTCAACTGTCGTAAACCTCTACTGTTAGCCATAGGTCCCCAAAACGGTAAGAAACCCTTAAAGAAGTCTCCCACTTCTTGTCCAGCAGTATCTTCCTGATCGAAGACACCTCTAACAACTCTCGTCTTGTGGTAATCTGAAGCAACAGTATACGTAGGAGGCAACAAGTATCCAACACAACATGTTCCCGAAAAATCAGGGGGCAACCATGTATATGCTCTGTTGTAACAAACAAAATATGTGCCCTTAGCTGCCAAAAACGGCGGGGAAGATTGAGACGTAAAAACGTACGTCTGAGTACAAACACTCTTCCCCAGCTGAGCTTTCGGATTTTTGCCAATACCTTGCAAACAAAATTGACCTCAGTGGGGTACGACGCAAATCGGAGGTGACCTCTTTCGTTTCTGCCTTTCACTCAGACTAACACTGTAACCAGTCGTGTTCCATCCAACATAAGCCGCTAACTCTTCCTTAGGAATAGTCCTATATGTGTCAATATCTCTGCTCATATTCATAACTCCCTTCACCAAAGCTTGATTACTTAAGTTATCTCTCATGGAATGTAGTGGATAAACTTCCAGGGCGTAAATGAACATAGTCTGAAAAGCCCATATCGACCCATTCTGACTAAACGGTAAAATCAGATAAGGAACAACTCTACCTGTAGTATGTGGCATAAGACCACACACCCAGCAATTAGTAATGTTCACTACCAACTGATGCAGTATGAATGTGTTATGTACAAATTCTGACCTTCTAATCTGCTCGTGTTCAGGTAGGACATGAAAAGAATGCAAAGAAGTAGTAGTAGGAAAAGACATAGGTTGGGAGGTGGGTGCAGAAGTCAATTGGGTAGCGAAAACAATCCCACCCGCCAATGCTTACGTCATGTTTAAAAACATCAGGGCACATGTTATAAGAAAACATTTGCTGTACATTAATTTACACAGTTTCATTTTAGAGTTCTTTTTCTCAGCAGCTCTCTCTGTCCCAGGAAACTCCATCCTCTAACCGATGCCGTTCACGGCGGTTGTTTTTTTCTGCTAAAGAATGCTTCTGTCAGCCCAGGGAACTCCCTTAGACCAACCAGAACCGTTGACCTTGCGTCTTCGGCTTGCACTCTCTAGTCTTTGCACCGTGACCCTACAGCTGAGCTCAGATGGCAGCTCGAAAAAGAAAAATAGGCCAAAACAGTTTCTTGGTTGAGAGAGTGCAGTTCTCCAAAAGCAAAAGGGGGAAAAAAATTAAACTTTAATTGTCAATTGTTTCTCGGTCGTAAATTATAACGGCCTTTACCAGGCACTGTGCGATCTGTAAAAAGTTCAGGCTCAGTGGTGTCCAATCTCAATTGTGGAGGTACAGCTGCTTGTAGAATGTCGTCATCCTCTCGTTCAGAATTTGTCCCTACTAGATGTGCATCGCTAAACGGCATGAACTTCGGTACTCGTTCTGTCTCTGAATCACCAACACCATCACGGATCCACTGGTCGTACGGCAGAGGTAAAGGCACCCTTTTACAATGTACGCAGTGAATCCAATTTTTCTTCCCGAAGACCTTCACCGAAGTTCTTGTGGACAGGAGCACTTGGTGGGGGCCGGTCCAGCGGGGCTGCTCGTTTTTGGTCCGCTGAAAATTCCTCAGTAGGACCCAGTCACCGAGATTGATGGTGTGACCTGGATCCACAGATGCTGATGGCAAGTTATCATGAACCTGTTGATGCAAGACACGCAATTTAGCCGTCAAATCATACAAATAGTCCACCAACACAGGATATTCGATGTCACTAAACTTCACTGGCCTCAGCACTCCCCACACATTCGCCGGACGGCCAAAAACAATTTCATAGGGACTAAGGCCAATCCGGGAATGTACTGTAGTTCTAGTTGACAAAAGTGCCAACGGCAAAGCATCTGGCCATTGAAGACCAGAACTCGCCTGAATTTTGGCTAACTTTAGCTTCAAAGTGCCATTGTAACATTCCACTAGTCCATCTGATTGGGGGTGATTTGCAGCACGGAACTTCTGTCGGATTCCCAAACCCTCGCACACTCTCTTCATAACCTTCCCCACGAATTCACTCCCATTATCACTCCACACCATCCATGGCAACCCAAACCTAGGGAAATATTCTTTGACCAGGACTTTAGCAGTGGACGAGGCAGTATTATCTTTTAGGGGGTATGCCTCTACCCATCTAGAAAAGGCGCAAACAACTACAAGGACATACTTTAAATTATTGCACCTTTCCATGTAGATGAAATCCAATTGCAAAACCTCGAACGGATACGTCGGAGGAGCAAGGTGACCAGCTGGAGTTGGGGTTCCCTTGCCAGGATTATACATTAAACACACCATACAATTCTTGACCACATTCTCAGCACATTTGGGGATTCCAGAATTCTGCCATACTGGAGCCAACAACTTACAAATTCCTTTCACACTAATGTGAGACAAACCATGTGCCATAGTAACCACTGCAAGCACGTACGCATCTGGCAACATCCATCTTTGGTGGTCTGACAATTCAACCCAACAACCAGTCGAATCCAATCTACCCGTAGTTTCTCTCCAAACATTCTTCTCACTTTCAGTAGCTTCAGCCTGTATCGATTTCACACTCTCAATCGTATCTTTGCACATTCCAACATCACCAATCCATCTCGCAGGGCCTGCCACATACATTCGACTCATCAGATTTCTTGCTGTGTCTTTCGCAACGTCATCCGCAAACGCATTACCACAGCCAACATCATCCGTAACCTTCCGATGAGCACTACACTTTACAATCGCAACTTGCTTCGGCAAAGTAAGTGATTCGAGAAGCTCATTCACCAACTGTCCATGCTGGATTTTAGTTCCATGGGAAGTAAGGAACCCATGCTCTCTCCACAAACGCCCAAAACTGTGAGCAACACCAAATGCATACTGACTATCGGTATAAACATTCACTTGTTTTCCTTCCAACAACACACACGCTCTAGTCAGTGCAATCAACTCTGCTCCTTGTGCAGCATTCTGTGGTATACGTGCTGTCTCAACAACTGTATTTAAAGTTGTGATAGCATACGCTGCAGTCGTCTCACCATTCGGAAGCTTAAAACACGAACCATCAACCCACAGCGTACCATCCACATTCTCAAAAGGAGTGTCTTTTAGATCCACTCTAGCTTTTGTTTCTTCCTCTGTACGAAGAAAACAATCAATTCTTCTCACTTTCAGTAGCTTCAGCCTGTATCGATTTCACACTCTCAATCGTATCTTTGCACATTCCAACATCACCAATCCATCTCGCAGGGCCTGCCACATACATTCGACTCATCAGATTTCTTGCTGTGTCTTTCGCAACGTCATCCGCAAACGCATTACCACAGCCAACATCATCCGTAACCTTCCGATGAGCACTACACTTTACAATCGCAACTTGCTTCGGCAAAGTAAGTGATTCGAGAAGCTCATTCACCAACTGTCCATGCTGGATTTTAGTTCCATGGGAAGTAAGGAACCCACGCTCTCTCCACAAACGCCCAAAACTGTGAGCAACACCAAACGCATACTGACTATCGGTATAAACATTCACTTGTTTTCCTTCCAACAACACACACGCTCTAGTCAGTGCAATCAACTCTGCTCCTTGTGCAGCATTCTGTGGTATACGTGCTGTCTCAACAACTGTATTTAAAGTTGTGATAGCATACGCTGCAGTCGTCTCACCATTCGGAAGCTTAAAACACGAACCATCAACCCACAGCGTACCATCCACATTCTCAAAAGGAGTGTCTTTTAGATCCACTCTAGCTTTTGTTTCTTCCTCTGTACGAAGAAAACAATCAATCTGTTCTTGAGCATCCGTCTCTGTAGAGATCGGCAATAACGTACCTGGATTCAACACGTTACATCTTCTGATGTGGACGTGGCTAGCCAACAGTGTCAACTCGTAGCCTGAAAGACGTGCTGTGTCTTAGTCCTGTTTAATAAGGTATCCACTGCATGCGGAACCATCACAATCAACGTATTATCCATCACCAGTCCAGCAGACTGCCGGATAGAAACAGCCGCTGCCGCTGTAGCTCTCAAGCAACTCGGCAGCGCTCTAGCTACCGGATCTAACGTTGATGAAAAATACGCGCATGGACGCTGCTTGTCCCCAAAAGATTGTGTCAACACTGACAACGCACATCCTCCTCTCTCGTGCACATACAACGTGAAAGGCTTGTTATAGTCTGGAGTACCCAACACAGGAGCAGAACACAATGCATCACGCAACTCAGAAAAACTCTTCTGACAATCGTCAGACCACGGAAGAGGATTCGGTGTATCTTTACAAGTCAAAGCCAACAGAGGTTTCGCCAATAGAGAGAAATTTGGAATCCACTGTCTACAATACAGCGTGATACCCAAGAAAGCACGCAAATCTCTCTGTGTACCTGGCACAGTCATTCGAGCAATCGCTTGAATTCGTTCTGGGGTCAACCTTCTTCCCTCCTTTGACAAGAGATGACCTAAGTAGGTCACTTCTTGGCGACAATACTGCAATTTAGAAGGTGACACCTTATGATGCAAGTCCGACAAATGTCGCAACAAAGAAAGAGTAGCTTCTTTACAAGTTTTCTCATCATCAGCAGCCACTAACAAATCGTCAGCTTACTGAATAAGAGCACTACCAGCAGGCAACGCAAGAGTATCAAGCTGAGTTTTCAAAGCCTGGCTATAAATAGAAGGACTTTCACAATAGCCTTGAGGAGCTCTCTTAAACCGGAAGCTTCGGCCTCCTAAAGAGAAGCCAAAAATATCTCTACTTTCCTCGGCAATTGGAATGCTGAAGAAAGCATTCTTCAGATCTATTACCAAAAACCAAGCAGCTGAAGCAGGAATCAAAGTCAACAAAGCAGTAATATCTGGAACAACTGGAAACTGTGGCACGACAATTTTGTTAACCTCTCTAAGGTCGATCACAAACCTGTAAACAGGTGGCTGAGAAGAGTCAGTGCGCTTTAGGACAGGCAAAACCGGACTGTTACACACATTACCTCTCGTTTCTTCAATCACATCTTTCTCAATCAAATCATAAATGATTGCTAAAAGCGCTCTTTCACCATCGCTAGAAATCCTATACTGGGGGATACGTGGCAATTTGACATTCGCTTTAAGCGTTACAACGTAAGGTGGAATCTCCAAAAGACCCACATCATTAGGACCAGTAGCCCAAAGAGTATCAGGGAGAGAACGCAATTCCGGTGGAAGCCGATCTTTAGACAAATACATCGGAGAGATCACTTTCTTACCCAATGTAAGCTGTACTCCCGCAGGAGAACAACGTAATGTTGCATGCAACCTTTTCAACAAATCCAAGCCTAACAAATTCTCACCACAACCTGTCGTTAAAATGAGAGGTTCTTCCAATTCACAAGGCCCTATAGAAAGAGACAAAGGACTAGAAACTGGATTACGAACTGGGGCGCCAGAGAATCCTACCGAAACATTCGTTAAGCCAGACAAAGGTGCGCCAGGGAGTTTAGAGTGCATGATAGAACTCTTCGCTGCACCAGTATCCAAAAGAAAAGGCTCTACCACACCCGATGTAGCTACTGCAACATAAGGCCCACTCTGATCTACTGGAATCAACACTACTCCCTCTCTTTGTCCATGGCTGTCCTAGCAATCATTATAGTCAGCATTCTCACTCTCAACATAATAGTCATCAGCATTGTACTGAGTCGACCGACCAGATGTCATTTTCTGTTGATCAAAGCAATTCATAGAATGTTGTGGGGGAAAGGAACGTTCGTTCTGAGGAAATGCACCACGTCCTCTACCCCTTGACACTTGCTGAAAACCACCACGGCCTCTCGGGCCGGCATACCACTCGCGCGTTGTCGTAAAACAGGGCACTCATTTTTATAATGACCTTCCTCCTTACAATACGCACACTGATTCAAACCCAAGGGTGGTCTTGGAGGAAAATACCCAACGTTCTGTTGCGGTCTCTGAAATGGCGGAGGTTGCTGAAACTGTGGGCGTTGCTGTGATTCTTGCTGATTCGAGCGAGGCGGATACCCCTGCTGTAAAAGAACCGTTGTCTTTAAGTCTTTAGTCTCTTTCTCTACTCTATCTTTCTCGTCCTTATCCCTATTCTCATAGTACTGTGCAGTTGCCAATATCTGGGCCGACGAAGAAACAGCCCAAGAACTTTCAGAATCTTTCAACTTATTACATAGTTCAGGCAGTAAGTTAAAGACAAACTTATCTACGAAAAATCTTTGCCCACCTTCCGTACTCATATCCTGACCACTATGATCTATAAATGTCTCTTCAAACCTAGTGAAGAAATCAGATACACTTTCGTCCTTCTTTTGCTTACATGCTGCTAACTTGTCCCAATTTACTCGTAACGCTGGCATCATCGTTTTCATAAGATCTATAATTCTGCCAGGTAGATCTGCCACTAAAGCCTCAGGTTTAGCACCACTAACCTGTCTAGCGTCTGCAGCAGCAATATTGAGCCATGTGTCACCTAATTCAACTGCATGATCCTCATGACAAATTTTTGCCCACAGAGGTTGAGGTACTACATTACCCAACAGCATATCTATGTCAGCTATATTCATGATGCATGTGTCAACTGTCTGGGACAATTCTTTGTAATAGCCAGCTGGATTTTTACGAGGATCAGGTAAAGACTGTTTAAGGGCCAAAACTTCTACTCTCTTCCATGGCACATGTACCCATACTCTTTGAAAATGTACTGGTATAGCTGGGGGAACATTATTCAGACCAGCAGCTACCTCTTCGCGCCATACTGGAGGAACTTCTCTCATCGGATACTGTTTCACTTTCCTCCTAACTGCGGAATCAGGCTCAAACAGTCGCTGAGAAGGGAAATCGCTCCTTAACGCAAGTACCATTGCAACTGCATTCTCAATTCCGGGGCCCACTATCGTCCCTTTCGCAAATTCAGACTGGACATTTAGCAATTCTACAGGAACTGAACCCAAATCATTATCTTCCCATTCCTCACGAAGGAAAGTACACATAACATCAAAGACGTACCTCTGTTTCGGTGCCTCCCACTGTTGGAAGACATCCATAACTGATTCTAAGTTATACCTCGAAACATTCGAAACCCATCTGCGAGCCAAAAGAGTGGTGCTGGGGAACTCGGGGCTAGCCGGGCAGAAAAAATCCCTAAAGTACCTAGGCCTGCTATTTGGAAGAGACCTCAAGACCACACTCGATCAGAACGAATCGACGCTACTAAACAAACTGAAAGAACAAATAGAGGCTTGGTCACCCAAATTCATCACATGGTGGGGCAAAGTAGAGACAGTCAAAATGATGCTGACTCCTATGGTGAACTACATGCTCAATATGCTCCCGCTGACCAACACAGATGAATTCCACAAGCGACTAGATAAACTAATAAACAAGTTCTTATGGAAAGACAAAAAGCCCCGAATTAGCCTACAAAAATACTCAGGCTGGGCAAAAGCCTAGGAGGCCTAAACATAACAAACTTTAAAACCTTCCGAACTGCCTGTACAGCTAAACAGGGACTGTACTGGCTAACCCCCGAACAAGAATACACCCCAGCATGGCTCTCACTAGAGAAGAGACTATTGAAAGGGCTTGAACCCATCGCCCTCCTCACGGTGACCAAACACCCCGAGATCGCCAATAACCCCATACTCAAGAACACCAGGTCCGCCCTCCTCAAATTAGATAAGAGAATGGACACAGGCATTAGGAATACTGAGTGGGAGTCTATATGGTTCAACCCCAAGATTAAATACCGGGGGGAGAACGCTAGACATGCACTCCTGGTACAAGCACAGCATCTCCACTGCTAATCAACTGTATACCCTAGGGACACACACCACCTTTGACTCACTTAAGAACAAATACAAGCTAGAAGATATCGAGCAATATAACTTCCTTAAGATAAAAGTGGCGATCACAAAGGCAGACCTCAACAAGCAGGCCCCCTCAATCCTACAATATGCCACTAATCTAAACAAAACAGGACACCAAACGTTACACCTCTACAAACTACTGAGCCCAGCAACATCCAAAGTAAACACCAATGCCATGGCATACTGGGAATCACTCCTAGACAGGAAACTTAGCGAGAGAGAAAAGGCGAACCTCTGGACGTCAACCTCAAACAAGAAAGTCACCACCACCCTAGCCCAAACCAAATTCTGGCTCATACACAAGGCATACTGGACCCCTGCCCGCCTAGCGTCCATCGGCGTCCATGAAAACGACGCTTGCTGGAACTGCAACAGACAGAAAGGCGACCTGGCCCACCTAATTTTCCACTGCCCCAAAGTTAAAAGATTCTGGCACAAAATAAGTGAATTCATGAACAGCGTGTTGGGCATCCCCCTACAACTAGAATTCCACAGCTTAGCCACAGCCTTCATGGCCCCACAAATCCAATCCAGAGAAGACAGAGACCTGACAGACCTCCTACTCACAGCGGCGGTCAAGACGGTCCTGAACAACTGGAAAGACACAGAGAAGGCGTCCTTTAAGACCTGGTTTAACTGGGTCACCTTCCTACGAGGAGCAGACACCATAACCTCCAACCATACTCCAAAATCCCACACTAAGTGCGAAATGTGGCTCTCCCTGGATAACTATTTGTCCTCACTGAAGCCACCGTAGACAACTAGCCGCTTAGTCACTCCATAACCTCCCGAGTGCACTGTGCTCCTATCAACATCACAGCCATACATCTCTCCTCCTCTACTCTCTTTCTTTCCTTTCTCGCCGCCGGGGGAGACGGTCAGGGGCCCAAGACAAGAACAATCACCGACCATACGAACAATATGTAACCCCATCAGCCCAGAATGTCGATGCGACCTCTTGCTATGTCTTTACCCCCCCTACCCGGGGCGCTCTTTTTGTGACTGTACTAAGGGTGGGCATAGTTCGCGAAGTAGCGCTACGCAAAGCTACGCGAAGTGCACTTCGCACTATGCGAACTTTACGTAGCACTACGCGAGCTGCGTAGTAGCAGGTTCGCACTGTGCAAGATGCGTTTTCAATGATTGCACAGTGCGGACAAGCATCCGGCACTGTGCAAGCATTGAAAACGGCATCTTGCACACTGCGAGCTGTAGTTTTCTGCTGCTTGAGTAGATTATTACTCGAGCGGCACCTTTCTCAACGCGAACAGGTAGTTTCTCATTGAGAGCGGTTGCGAGCATGCGCAACCACTCACAATGAGAAACCTGACCTCCTCGCGTTGAGAATCTCGCCGGGATGTCATTTTGCTTGCTCGCGGTCGCGAACATGACGTTCAGGACCGCGAACAAGCAAAAAATTACCGCTGCACTACGCATGTTCGCACTGTGCTACGTGCAGCTCGCGTAGTGCGAAGTTGCGAAAACTTCGCAAACTCCGCGAGCGTAGCGTAGTGCTTCGCCCAGGGTTAGACTTTACCCCCTGTATACTGCACCTTGTATATACAAAACTTTTCTTTTCAATAAAAAATTACTGAAATAATAAAGGTAATTGTTATAAATGTAATTGCAAATATTCTCTAACTTCTTAGCATTTCGTAAAGTTTAAATACCTTTGGAGAGGTTTCAGTTACAGGTTCTTGATCTTCCTAAAACTCACAAAAAAACATCACATGGAATTGAGATTAGTGGGCTATTGAATTGCATGGGACGATATCAGGTCTTTTTCTATATATATTCGAGAGTTAGGAAACCAAAAAATTTGCCAAACCAAGCCTGAATCTTAATAAATATAATCTTTGATGGTGTGACATATTCAGTAAATATGGCTCAATGCCAGATGTTGTACATAGTGGGAGGTATGACACTACCAACCTCTTCTTCAATTCACCAATCTCAAGAATTCATTTTTAACCAGTGATTTGGCAGAATGGGCAGTACAGAGCAGATTTTCAAATAATTCAATTCTATTAATAGCTCACAGCTCTTTTCTGATATGCGTCAGGCATTTGAATTTATGTGCCCCTGCAAGGTTTCAATAATTAGTAATAACTGTTGGTGCCAATGGTGCTTCAGGCCTGGACCAGATAGAAAGCCACAAATAATTGGGTGCTAGTCTTATGGCATCTCCCAGATACTGTAGCTCTACTTTCTCATGCTCTATTATGGAAGGAACACTGCGTGGGGTGATAACAGTTTACTCAAAAAATAGTTTTCACTAGTTTGAAGTTGAGAATGATTGCTGTATCCCCACACCCCTGCAATCAATACAACTCTGGCTTTGTATATAGTAGTGGCGGTATGTCAGGTGGAGAGGCCTAAATCAGACATAAAAGCTAAAAAAAAAACTGTCTAACAGCTTATGAAGACCCATCCCCATTCTAGCCACAAGGAGGTAATCATCAGCGTCATAAGTACAGGTAACTGCATCTATCAGGACGCCATCTAAGTCATTAATGTAGAGACTGAAAAGAAAGGGGGCCAGCACATAGCCTTTTCTGACTACCTTCTTAATCTTTATATATGGGGTGCACTCCCCATGTGGCCCAAGCCTGCTACTATCTTCTACAACTGCATGCAACTGGGAAAGGAGGTGGGATTGGCACCTTTATTTATTAGCATTTTCCATAGCTTCCCCCTAGAAATATTGTTGTAAGCTGCACTTTGGTCCACACATGCCACACGAGGCATCCCTCTTTAGCAGCCACGTAATTATCCATGATTAAATGCAAATTCAAGCAGTGGTCAACCGTTCCTGAGCCCTGTCTGAAGCCATATTGTGCACTTCTCATTTGCCCATGTTTCAAGTTGGTCCAGCAAGACTCTACCCAGTACCTTTGCTGAGGAGTCAATTAAAGATATTGACAGGTAGCATTGGGGATCACTTCCATGCCCCTTTTTAAAGATTAGTAGAATAATTGCCCTATACTAGGATCGGGTGTGGGGATTCATGCAAACTGCACTAGAGTGCAAAATTGTCTTTAAAAGTGTCAACTGGATCCCGATCTGGTCCTGATGCTTTATTATTGGGGCATCTTTTCAAAGTGGAAATGATATCCCCAGGGAAGAATGTTCATTCTTTTCGTGCCTCTGGGTTTAATGAATCCTCTGTGTCATTATACTCAGTTGGTTCTGCTTCCTTTGAGTCATACAGTTTCGTGAAAGAGTTCATCCAGAGATGCTCATCGATGGTCACATCAATGCTGGTAGACGCAATGTTTGAAGAGAAGGGTGCATTAACTTCCTTCCAAAATTCATTTCACAGTCAACAGCTAGCTGCTCCCAAGCCTATCTCGTAATCTCTTCTTAGTGTAATGGCTTCTTTGCAATGCTTCCTACAATTCTTAATTTCTTTTGGTGCCTTTGGCGATCTATTAAGGTCTTGTTTGAAGAACTAAGGGGCATATTATCAAGAACGGCGTTAAAATTATTGCCGGTTTAGCGGAAGAAAACTGACGCTAAAGCGTCGATAACAGGCTTATCCCCGCTTTAGCGGCAGTTTTCTGTCACTAAACCAAAGATAATTTTTAACGCCATTCTTGAGAATATGCCCTCAAGGGCATATTATCAAGAAAAGGTGATACATTATCGCCGCATTTATCGGCAGGAAACTGCCACTAAAGCGGCGATAATGGGCTTGATAATTTGGCCATCTGAATTCCAATAGAAGCCCATGTTCTGGTCGAACATGGGCCTCTATTGGAATTCTCAAGGTCATATTATCAAGCTCATTATCGCCGCTTTAGCGGCAGTTTCCTGCCGATAAAAGCGGCGATAATGTATCACCCTTTCTTGATAATATGGCCCTAAGAGTCCATGTGCACGTCTTGTCAAACCACTTATTACGTCTTGGTACATGATTATGCTTAGTAAGTGTTTGTTGTGCAGATGCCCTCTTACAAATTTCCTCAAAGGCCCCCAGTACCAATCTCTGATCTGGTTCGACACTGAGACAGTGCTCAAATTGCTCCATCTGATTCTCCATGAGCAGGGCTAGGAAGGACGCTGCATCAATATTCCGCCACTTGCAACATACACCGCTATCTCTTGTTTCCTCATTTGGACAGAGCATCTTAATAGTAGACACCGAAGGAAGCTCTAGACTAAGATCTAATACAAGTGGGTTATGGTCACTCATATGACTCTCTAAAATCTGGAACTTATGTACCAAACACCTTGGAAAGTGCAACAAAGTAAATCAGAGACCCCTTCCCTCTACCAGTGAATGTTACCTGATTCAGAATCCCCTTGGGAGCTAAGTCATTGCTGACTATGAGGTCGTGGGTCTTTAGGAGCCTATTCACACTATTGTCACAAGGGTTGTGTTCAAAGTGTGAGAGGTTACAACAATTGTTATCCACTACACCCCAAACTCTATCATCAACGATGAGACAGAATTGTAGGTTAAAGTCCCCTCCAAATAGTATAACATAATCCTCTGCTATCCCTGTTAACATCATGTCTAAAATTCATGCAAGGGAACAAATGATTTGTACATTTCTAGTGGCAAAGTTGCTATGATAAAAATTAATGAGTGTACTACTAGCAGTGCAAGGAGGTCTCTGATATCTTGGCTGTGAAGGTGATACCTTTTAGAGTTAAAAGTCCTCCACTAGGGTGCCAAGACGATGCCACAATTGCAGGAAGGAACAGCGAATAGAAACCATTTATGTGCATGGTAGATAGTAACCAAGTCTCCTGCAAACAAACAATCTACTGCTTAGATATTAGAGACACCCAATTGTCACTCAGACCCACAATGTTCCAATTGGATCCTTAAGAACTATTTCTTGAATTGGTAGTTGTCTAGGGTTATCAGGCTCATTAAATGATGTAACCATGCTGCATGTGGGAGCGATATCGGCTGGTAAGTCTGTTGAGGAGTCAGTTGTAGTTAACCAGATAACAGTGCCTATAGCCTGCGTTCTCATGTCAGATGGTATGTGGCAAGAGGTATGCTCACGTGTCATATTTCCTAGGCTGGGACAAACAGTTAAGAAATCATGATTAGCTAAGATGTTTACCGCCTCTTCAGTGCCAGCCCCTTTCATGGAGGCTCCGCCATTGGAAGTGACACAGATCCACCAACCAGTCACTCGTCTGCTTTAAGAACAGCAAAAAGATTTTGTGTGGGTGCCTTGAAGGACCTCATATTTTCTGCATTGTGGATTGAACTAATAGAGAAACCATGAGGACTTGGTTTAAAAAATAAAAAAAATAAAAAGAGTGCCGGGTATAGTCTTTGAGGAAGTCCCTGCAGGTTACCTAATTTATTCAAAAGGAACTCAACCAGTTTTTTTTAAACGGAAATTAACTACAACACAATTGCCTGCTTCCATCTTGGGAGATTTGCCCACCCAATGAACTCTTCAGACGCCAATCATTTCATTTGCAAATGTGCTGTCTGATGCATCTAAGAGTGGGGCTAAGCCAGTGAATCACCTTTTCTTCAGCTGGTGAGTCATTTCAAATTGATCTGGGTGCAAGGGTGGTACTTACTCAAAACCACAACATACAGAATACACTCTCTATGGAGTTGTAGAGTATGAAGTTTACAACTTCCAGCTGTGTCAATTGGGGCAGTATTAGAGCAGGTGGTGGGGCAGAATTTCTTTTGAGACATTTGGACAAAGCCATCTGTGGCAGTCTGTGATTCAGAGCCCAATGCAGCGATATTAGTCTGGTTGGAACCTCTGCCATCATTGCTAGTCTCCTTAGTAATTAAAATTGAAGCAGCAGGCTCTGAAGGGCTGGATTGAGATCCTATCTCCACAGGTGGGACAGGTGGCTTGATCTACCAGCACATCTTTCAGAGTCTTATCAATACTCTGCAATGCCACTGTCATTGGGGCCAAAAGACGTGTGAGGACATGTTCTATATGGCCATGGTGCCCCCATTGCGGAACATATTCACATTGCTCCCTGCCCCAACATGCTCTTTTGTTCACCCTATGTCAACAAACGTCCCACCCTTGCTCCCAGATTGTTTGACTTCAGAGCACTTTTCCCCTTTGGGCTTTGGTGCCCTCAATGAGAAAAAGTTACCCTCCATCCTTTGTTTGGCATGGAAGCTGTGGTATCTAGGGTAGCTGGAGAAGCTATAGATTATTTTTCTCCATTATGGGGCTGCTGTGCCTGCAACCTCGTTATAATGTCTAAATCCTCCAGGTGCACACAACAATTAGATGGACTGGATTATCCAAAGCGGATGCTTTGTGCTCTTCCTCAGCCTCGCGATGAAGATGCTCGCCCTCCTGTGCCTCGTGGCTGTCGCTGGGCTGGGCTCTGCGGTGCCCTTCTCCTCGGTAACCACCCTCCCAACATCCAATTTCTTTGGAAACCAAACCAGAATGATCGTAATCGCCTAGAACGGTCCTTTGTCGCAACATCCCGAGCTGCATCTCCGGCGTGGGGTGCACACCCACCTCCGTCCTGGTCGCGGTCTCCATCATTGCCGTGCCAAGTGTGACGGACACAGATGCCATCAAATCCCTCCTGGTTGTCCCCACGGCGCAGGTGTACTATGCGGGGCAGTTCAAGACCATGCCCTGCAGGGCGGCCCGAGACCTGGTGCAGGTCAGCAACAAGCGTCTGAGCAGCAGTTTCACTCTGACCACTGTCCTTGGCTACCAGGTGGGGACGGAAGACTGCAGGGGCCCTACTGCAACCAGGCCCTGCAGCCCTTGTCGGCTTACAGGGTAAATTTCTTTATTTTGGATGAAACAATGCAACCTAAGCTTACACTGGCTGGTCCGATCCCATAAGTACTCTAAACGTGACTGACGTGATGGACATCAACCTCGGCCTCTCGGGGCGCTCCGGCGGGATGGTCACCATCAGGGCCGGCGCTAGGCATGGGCAGTGTGGGCAGCTGCCCAGGGTCCCGCGCCGGCTCACAGCCAGGGGGCCCGCGCTTTCAAAAACGTCAGAGTTTGGAGGCCCAGGGGGCCCAGGGGATTTGATCAGTATCTGCTGGCTGGTCCGTCTCTCTTGGCCTAATCGCTGCATTTGCATGAGGACAGCAGCGATCAGACAGGTAATTAAAGAGCCCTCACCTGTGAAGTGCGCCCTGCCCCTGTTTGAATGAAAAGCAGATTAACCTGCAGGGCGCAGAACAAAAGATAGAATGATGGCGCCTCACACTGAAAACTGCTCAGCTCACCCAGGATGAGGAAAAGGGAGCACAGAGGTGAATGAAAGGGGTACAAAAAACTGAATAAATTGAGAGGGGGTGGGGGAGCAGATCGGTGTGAGTACAGCAGCCAGACAAGTGGTGCACGAAGAGGAGCACAATCTGAATGTTAAATTGGCTGGACTAAGGCTTTCAGTTTGCTAGGTCCCTCGAGTCTTTACCTGGTGGTACATTAAAATGGACATAAGAACAGGCCCCTATCGGACCCTATATGCATGTCCTTTACTTTACCTGCAAAAACAATGATCCTGTATCTGCACAATAATTGTATAACACAGTGGCCGGGTTGGACTGGCACTAGGGCAATCAGGCAGTGTGTGGTTGTCTAATCTGTCAGGTTAGAATGTGACCTATTTTTTGGGATGTTTGTTTGCCTGCTTTATGGTCAGATGAAGACATTTTTAATGTTGATTTTCATGATATTGAAACAAACATTGCCTGCAGCAAAATCAAACCTATGCAGTCTCACATACCATACCAAAAACGTAAACCGCATCTCTTTACAAGTTAAAAAGTGCCTCTAATTTTGAAACATGGAACACTTTTCTAGCTGATTAATTCGCTAATGGGGCCACTTTTATTTTAGTGCCGGGCCTATTTCCTGACCCAGTCTGACACTGCATGATAGGGTAATCTGTGGCAGCGATTTTGTTCCTGTTTATATTTCACATGCTTTACTTAATCTTGCATTCTCCAAGAATGTTAGCTATGTCCAGGATGTGTTTTTCTGTATTTCATTTCACAGCATTTTACTCTTGTATGGGGCACACATCGTAGTGAGTCGCCTCCAGGTGTTTATAACAGGCTACAGTTGAGTGCTTTGGAGTTGAGGCTGAAGGCAGTACATCTTTCACACTGTGCTTGTCTGTGGGTCAAAAAGGTGTCCAGAATACATGGTCATTCAATACATGGCCTCTCTGAAGAGCACACTGAGCAACGGTCCCGTTTTCCAGTTGCAGTTGGTATTCTGTGCAAATGTGGGTGAAAGAGGTACTCATTGGTCAAAACAGCGACAGGGTGAACGTAAATTAACTTATTGTTGTTACTCATTTATCTTAGTCAGCCATTGACAAAAAACCAATACCATTGGCTGTTTTTAGATGTAAGTCAGTTGTTGTCTTATATTTCTGGATTCAGTCACAGAAAGCTGAGGGAAAGATGAGAAAAAGAGTAGAGCATTGAGGGGAAGGTGAATTTAAAAGGGTCATCATCAACAAGAAATGGTAAGATGCTCCAGGAGGATGGAAAGGGAGAGGTAAATGTAAATGAAGCAGAACAAGGAAAGAAGTAATGAGGCTGGGGGAGAGATGAGGGTTGAAGGGGAGGGTATGGATAAGATGTGTGGTAGAGAGACAGAACCAGCAAGGGAACCTAAGCAGAGTGGAGGGAGAAGTATTGGTGAGAGATGGATGAAAGAAAGCAGGACCACTGAAAGATGTCAGAGGTTCGGCGGGATGAGACAGGAGGGGAGAGGTGGCAGTTAGAAGGGTCAGAAACAGCAAGAGAAATTTGAATCCTAGAAAAAAGAAGTCAACTTCCAAATCTCTTTCATAAAACATAATTTACACATTGACAATGTGCCGGCTTCTGACAACTCTAGGAGTTTGAAGTAGCATTTGTGCTGTATCAGATGATTTGTGGTTGACTCTTGATCGCAGAGTTAGGACAGCCTTAATACTACTAAAAGTTACTACCACATTTGACACTGTTTCCCAGCCAGTGCTTATAAATCAACTAGTACAACCTGGAATTTAAGTATCCCCTTGGTGTGGTTTACCTGTATCCGATTTAAGAAATCTGATACAATCCTCTCACCACCTATTTCTATTATGTTCTAAACTTCTGACTTGTGGATTTTATTCGGTCTCCACTGTTCAATCTATATAATTCCCAGTTAGTCTTACTCATACAGTACTTTGGTTTCTTACTGATATCTAGCACATATGGATACCCAAACATCACTTCCCTCAGTGGCAATCTGGTCTTTGCTCAGGGATATGTTTGTACGTGCATGCTAACAGTTGATTTCTGAAACCTTAATGTATCAAATCAAGGGTTCTCATTTTTAAAGGATCTCATACCATATGGTGCTCTCTTTGGTGGCTGGTCGAGCTGGGTCAATCGCCCACATTGGTGGAGTCAGCAAAAAAATCTTCTATTCATTTTCTTGCATCTTCTCTTTTTTATTCAGAACAGATTAACCTTGTTTCATCCACTTGCTTTTACTACATCCACAAGCATTACAAAATCATCCCTTTTCTCCCCTCTCACTTCTCATTAGATTATTATGCCCTCTCTCTTGAGCTTCCCGCCTTTTCGCATTCAGTACCCTTCAAATCATTCAGGAAAGTGCTAGGCTCCTCATCTGATTCTGCTGCATTGCAATGCTATTTCTTCTCACCTTTCTGCTGCCTGCTGTGTTTTTGATTTGAAACCCTTCACCTGCAAGCCACTATCCATTTGTCATTGTGCACTGCATTAAAAGAAAAGAGTAATTTCTTTCAAAAGCACTCCGTACCGTTCATTCCAGAATCCTTCACTCCGTGCCATCCAAACTCCTGTGTCATCCTAAAATTTAGATGGTGCTGATTGGAGACAGAGCCTTCTCCTTTCTAGTTGTGTTGGACTGGACTGAGACTCTCTCCCTCTTGAGCTATGGCGTCTCTCCAATTTTTGGAAAAACACTTAAAACTGTCCTTTCTCCACATTAGTGCACCTCTCCTTTGGAGCTCACTTAGTGCCAGAATGCCCGATTTGCATATCATTTTCATTCATCCCATTTAAGAGAATAATAACTAGGTTAAATTAATTTAATGTATTTCCACTTATTAGAGATTTAAAATTTATGTACATATTTTATTAGGATTTTGTAAGCTATTTCTAACCATTTTACTTATATAAAAACTAGGTAAGGTGCTTCGTGCAAAGCGGCTTCAAACAATGCCATATAATTAATGTCCAATTGATTACCTCCTATGAGGTCACTTCCTGTCAAGTTAAATCTTATGCAAATTATAGGGGCCTCGCATGTTCCTATTCTGCCTGGGGCCCCACAAATCCTAGGACCGGCCCTGGTCAACATCACACTGCTGCTGTCAGTGGCGCTCTTCACGCTGGTTCCGGCTCTCATTGCATCACTGGTCGTTGGGTGGGAAAAATTACCGCTCCCCTAAAGGTGGCATCGGTGTTCACAGTGACGTGACAGACATTTGCAGCACATCCCTCGCGCCCCTATGAATGGAAATCACGTGTTGTGCTTAGGGGGGACGTTTAGAGGCAATATCACAGTGAGAGCTGTTTCTTCCAAAAGCATCCTACGGTTCAGAGCAGTGTCCCAGCAGAGACATGTAGATGAACTTTCAAATTTTGTGGTACAGAGCAATGCTTCAAGGGGCAGCCCGGTTCATTGTCAATGGCGGGGTAAAGGTTTACTTAATGCTGCATATTTAATTGTACATTGCAGCTGCAAGGGATTCTTCTGATAACAGCATCCAAGCAGTGCACAGAACTGGCCTGTACATGGTCGAAAAGGACCTGTCTGTCTTCCAGCAGCAGTCTCTTGATACGTGAACTTTGGCCGTTTTGCTAGTTTTTATGTATATTGTACCTATCTATGTCTCTGTGCTCAATTGCTGTCCTTTTGTCTTTTAAGATAGCTGATTTGTACATGTATAAGCTATGTATCGCTGTTTCACCTATCTCTTGCTTTGCCACATCTTGTTTTTCTTCTTTCATTTGACTTGTAAAGCGCTCTAATACTCATAAGAGTCTTGTTAGCGCTATATAAAACCCTAAAAAAAAATGCACTAGTTTCACTAACAGTTCTCCCCTTGCTAGCTCCAATGCTACCTTCTATGTCTGATCTTGTTTGGTTAACAGTGTGCTCATTCACAGTTAAAAGTGTCAAAGATCTCCTGGTAGCACCCAACCTCTCCTCCACAGTGTTAATCTCAGAATTAATGACTGACATAGCTGTGGTCTGGTAATTGAGTCAGCCCTTCTCTTCTGTAACCCTCCCCGCTCCCGCCTCCCAGCTGCTCCGCCCACCCGCGCACTTGGCCTTAAATGGCGACCGTGCGACGCAGGTGAGTGTGACCCACTTGTGGGACACCCCCGCGCCGCACGGCCACCAGCTGCTGTGTGTGCCCCTTGCCTGCCCTCTGCCTCGCTGCTGCCTCGTTTGCCGGCTGCCGCCGCTGCGAGTGTTTTTTCCGTTGTTTTGACGGTTTTTTGTGCTTGCTTTGTCTAACTTGGTTTAACTCTCTTTTTCCCCTGTTTTTTGCGTGAATTTGTGCCTGTTTGCCTGTTTTGATCGTATTTGCATTTTCCCCGTGTTTGCCGCCTACCGCGCCGCCCCCCGCCTTCCCTTCCCGCCACCGCCGCTTGTCCCCGCCCCTTTTTTGTCTTCTGTAACCCTCCCCGCTCCCGCCTCCCAGCTGCTCCGCCCACCCGCGCACTTCGCCTTAAATGGCGACCGTGCGAACGCGCAGCGGTCACGCGCAGCGGGCGCGCCGATTGTGCGCCGAAGGCGCGCCAAAGGTAAGCCCGTCTGCGCCCGTCCGCGACCGGATCGCGACCAGCGCCAGGACCCCTGGACCTCGAAGATCTCGACCTACCCGCCTGACGTACTCAGCCGCCACCCTCATCGCTCTCAACACCGGCCGACTCCCAGAATGCCACCAAGCCACTCCAAGACGCACCCACGGACCTTTCAGCTGCCACGCCTGCAAGTTCTCCTGCATCCGGACCAGCCCCGCACCAGCACCCGCCAAGTCGAACTCCAGCAGCACCCACCTCAAGTGCATCCTGCTCAACACCCGCTCCGTCCACAGACACGCCATCGAACTCTGGAACCTCCTAGACGCCACAGCCCCTGACGTTGCCTTCCTCACGGAGACCTGGATGAACGCCTCTTCAGCTCCCGACATCGCCATCGCTATCCCAGAGGGCTACAAGATCGTCCGGAGGGACCGAAACGCCAACCAGATGGGAGGAGGCATCGCCATCATCCACAGGAACACCATCCGTCTCACGACCAGCACCGACAACACCCTGACCAGCGCCGAACACCTGCATTTCCAGATCCACACCAACCCGAACACCACCCTCAGAGGCACACTGATCTACCGACCCCCTGGACCACGCACACAATTCAGCGAGGACATCGCCGACTTCATCAGCCCGCATGCCCTCCCCTCCGCCGACTACATCCTCCTCGGGGACCTCAACTTCCACCTGGAGAACAACAACGACCGCAACACCAGCACCCTGCTCGACAACCTCGCCAACCTGGGACTCAAGCAACTGGTGTCCACCCCCACCCACCTCGCCGGACACACACTCGACGCCGTCTTCTCATCCAGCACAGACATCGACTTCAGCCACGCCACAGAGCTTCAATGGACGGACCACAGCTGCGTCCACTTCACCTTCAAGAGAACGACGACCCACCAACACCAGCAACAGACCGCCCGCAGAAGCTGGAACAAGATCACAGCAGACCAGCTCGCCACCTCCCTGAGCCAACACCCTCCTGCCAGCTCAGCGAACCCCAGCCAGGCCGCCGACAACCTCACGAAGTGGATCAGCAACTGCGCGGACGAACTCGCCCCGCTGAGGACCCCGCCTAGCAGACCCGGCAGCAAGAAGGCCCCATGGTTCACCGACGAACTCAAGAGCTCCAAGAAGAACTGCCGAGCCCTCGAGAAAGTCTGGAAAAGGGAACCAACACCGGACAACAGGACCTCCTACAAACTTGCCACCCGGAAACACCACCAGCTGATCCGCGCCGCCAAGAAAACAGCATTCAAGGACCGGTTGGACAACAACGCACACAACTGCAAGGAACTCTTCAACATCGTGAAAGAGCTTTCCAACCCCAGCGCAGGAAACAACGACATCACCCCATCGCAAGACCTCTGCAACTCCCTCGCCTCTTACTTCCACAACAAGATCACGGACATACACAGCAGTTTCAACAACCAACCAACGCACACCACGACCGACCAGCCACCCCCCCCCACCACCACCCTCCACGCCTGGACCCCGATCAACACCGAAGACACCATCCGCACGATGAACTCCATCCACTCCGGATCACCGACCGACCCCTGCCCTCACCACGTCTTCAACAAGGCCGACGCTGTCATCGCACCCCACCTGCGAGACATCATCAACACCTCCTTCGACACCGCCATCTTCCCTGAAAGCTGGAAACACGCCGAACTCAGCGCTCTACTCAAGAAACCAACAGCGGACCCCACCGACCTCAAGAATTACCGCCCCATCTCGCTTCTCCCGTTTCCAGCCAAAGTCATCGAGAAGACCGTCAACAAGCAGATGGCCGCCTTCCTCGAGACGAACGGATCCCTCGACCCCTCACAGTCCGGCTTCCGAGCCAAACACAGCACCGAGACAGCCCTCATCGCCGCCACCGATGACATCCGAGCCCTGATGGACAATGGAGAAACAGCGGCCCTCATCCTCCTAGACCTCTCCGCGGCATTCGACACGGTCTGCCACCGCACCCTAGTACGGCGCCTCAGCAACATCGGAATCCAGGACAAGGCGCTGGAATGGATCATCTCCTTCCTCGACGGAAGAACACAGCGAGTCCGCCTACCACCGTACAAGTCAGAGGCCTCCGAAGTCATCTGCGGCGTCCCCCAAGGATCATCCCTGAGCCCCACCCTCTTCAACGTCTACATGAGCCCCCTCGCGGCCATCGTACGCAAACACCACCTCAACATAATCTCCTACGCCGACGACACCCAGCTGATCCTCTCCCTGACCAACGACCCCGCCGCCGCCAGAGCCAACCTGCACGAAGGGATGAAAGAGGTAGCCGAGTGGATGACGACCAGCCGCCTGAAACTGAACTCGGACAAGACGGAGGTCCTCATCCTGGGCTCCTCACCCTCCGCCTGGGACGACTCCTGGTGGCCTCCCGCCCTAGGCACCGCACCCAAACCGACAGACCATGCACGAAACCTGGGCTTCATCCTGGACTCCTCCCTCTCCATGACCAGGCAAGTCAACAGCGTCTCCTCGGCGTGCTTCAACATCCTACGCATGCTACGGAAGATCTTCTGGTGGATCCCCTCAGAGACCAGGAAGACCGTCACCCAGGCCCTCGTCACCAGCCGACTGGATTACGGCAACGCCCTCTACGCCGGGACCACCGCCAAGCTCCAGAAGAGACTCCAGCGGATCCAAAACGCCTCAGCCAGACTCATCCTCGACATCCCACGATCCAGCCACATCTCCGGACATCTGAGAGACCTTCACTGGCTCCCCGTCAACAAGAGAATCACCTTCCGCCTCCTCACCCACGCACACAAAGCCCTACACGACCAAGGCCCGAGCTACCTCAACAGCCGAGTCAACTTCTACGCTCCCAAACGCCACCTCCGATCAGCCAACCACGCCCTCGCCGCCGTCCCCCGCATCCGAAGAGCGACTACAGGAGGACGGTCCTTCTCCTACCTGGCCGCCAAGACCTGGAACTCCCTCCCGTCCGACCTGCGCCTGACCCAAGACCACCTCTCCTTCAGGAAGAAGCTGAAGACCTGGCTGTTCGAGCAGTAGCGGCACCCCCCCCCCCCCCCCAGCGCCTTGAGACCCTACGGGTATGTAGCGCGCTTTATAAGTGTCACTGATTGATTGATTGATTGAGCCCTTCACTGGTGGTTGCCACTCACTGCAATGGCGTTGGCCTATCGGTTACCCATAGTGCTTCTATGCTGTGAGATGCTTGATCAATAGTAAAGGTTTCAAACCTAGAGGGTTGACCGAGACCAGTCTCCTCTCGACAGGACTGTCTTCACCCAGTCGTGGCCCAGGCACACCCGCCCGCATCCCAAGCTAGATGGCCCTGGCTCCTTTGAGACCGTCAGCTCCACAGTAGGGGTTATAATTGTGCATGACAGTGTCCTTTACTGATCACTCTTTGTTTTAAAGAGAGACAATGCTTGTCCATTAACACTGGGATGTGAGACTGCATCAGCAATTTAACGGCAATCTCTGGCAACTTCCTGTTTTTCCAAGTAAACAAGGCTGAAATCCCAAATTGTTGAGATTTGTAATTGCATTTATATAGTGCTTACTATTCATGTGAGGGGTAAAAAGTGTTAAATAAATGCTAAAAATGGAAGAAAGAGTTTTTTGTTTTTTTAATGCAATGGAGAAGTGTGGCTCACAGGTTAGAGGCGGCAGACCCAGAAGCAGAGGTTGGCCCGGGACCAGGGTTCAATTCCCGACGCGGCAGGGTACGGAACCAATGTCAGCAGGCTTGATAAATCTCGCCTTGGTGCCTCTCTAACCATGGGTCCCACGCTGCAACTCTGGGCAATAGCTTGCTTAATCTCCACAATGGCCCCCTCGCTGCTGGGGATGCCTGGCTTCACCTTGGGGATGCCCAATAGGGATCATCTCACAGGGAAAGCCAGGATGGGTTCCCCAGCGGCACACAGCGCCAAGAAACCCTGGGGTGAACGTGCGCTCTACAAATTCATACTAACTAAATGACCATCTAGCAGTCCAGAATCATGGCGGCTGTACGCGTCAGCTCTGGTAATGAGCTTGAAGCAGTTGCCAGCCATGCTACACTGCCTCCAGCCATCGGGCACACTGCTTCCTTGCATTATGTTGTGCAAGAGAAACAGTGTGCACACCCGAACTGGAGCACCTGAGCACCAGTTATATTTCACTAGTGCACATTCACTCTGAAATATGTTTTTCCCCTCATTACCTGCCTTTCTGCCGACACTTGAATGGCTGTGTCTTCACCAGGAAAAGGTTGGCAGAAAGGGAGGTCATAATTCACACAGCAGGAAAAAGGCCAGAACTGTCTCCATGGGCCGCCTCTGCCTCTCCCGCCCTGGAAGCTCTGATATCGGTGGAGGCCTGCAGGCAGTGTTCCCACTCACTACATAATCGGGTGGTCATATTGCCATGGTAGCAGGCGGTCAGACCGCCGAAAATCAACTGCAGTTCCCTTATCGCAGAAGTCATAATCAGCTCCTAAGTGATTTGCCCAGCATCACATGATGTTGAGCAGACACTGAGGGGCAGATTTACAAGAAAGTGACTCAGTGCCGAACACAAGCCATTTGGCTGTGCCACACTGAGTCCCTTCCAAAGCACAGGGATGCAACATATTTACAACAATATTTCACATTTCTGTGCTTCCCCCTGCACTGGCGCATAAACTACTGCTATGTGCCAGTGCAGGCACCCTTGCACCTGAAATGCTGTTTTTCAACTTCTATGTGTGCTGCATTAGCACACATAGAAGTTAAAAAAAGTCACTGTTTCAGTGATCGTTTATGATCGTTTATGTGTAGGAAGAGAACCATTCCTGTACATTAACACTCATTAGAGGTGATTTCCTCTTCCTATGTGTGCTGCAGAATGCAGGGTAAATAGAGATCAGCATCATGTGTCCAAACTCTTGCAACTCAAAGTCATTTAAAACAAACCCCCATGCAAATGGATCAGGTCTGCTTGGTATCAAGAAACTCATATCTGTGCCTATTTTATCAAGGAGATGAAGTTGCTTCTTCTTCTGGAGATAGGCTGAACACTTAGAAGTTTTAAGTTCCTCAGCGAAAAGTAGGTTCTTGTGCATACAGAGAGACTGGAGCTCTGTCGCAACCAAACCTCATTATCTTGTAAAGCTGAACTTACTCCTCTGCAGATAGAGCTGAGCTCCAGCACAGATGCTGCCAAGTCCCTGCATACATAGTACAGAACCTATGCACAGATAGAGCAGAGACCATGTACCCACAGGTCATTTCTTTCAATGAGCTGGAACGGAGTTCTTGAATATATAGTACTGCCACCCTGGGCAGACAGAGATGAGCTCTTTCAAGTATACAGCTGAGCTCCATTGCAGGCACGGCTGAACCCCTGCGCAGGCATAGATCAAGGTGAGCCAGTTCGCAGCCAGAGATTAGCTCTTTCACTATTCATTTCTATAAAGTAAAACCTGAGGTTCTGTGGGAATTGAGAAACCAGAGCCAGCTAACATTCTGTAGGACTTTCACACATCTCTCAGCCAGGTTAATCCTCCTACTGGGGAGTGAGGAGGAGAAGGTGGGAGGGAGGATGAC